>NC_142443.1:44137500-44762500 GCF_059453495.1 Arachis ipaensis
TTAAGATTCACCTCTGAGTTATTCCCGGCAGGAAGGATGGATCTCCTTACAATTTCAAACCACCCCTTTGCTTCAGGGGTGAGGTCCCCTCTCTTGATGAACTTGGGTTTCCCCTGAGGATCTCGTACCCAATCAGCTCCTTGCACGCAAATATCATGTATAATCTGGTCATGATTGGGGCTGCCATCTATTATGGAGTGATAGCTTTCTTTTACAAATGGTATGGCTCGTAGCTTTAATGCCCTCATGATGCTCATGGGGCTAAAGTCCACGGTTACCCCTCTCACGAAGCTTATATAGGAGTCATCTGCCTTATCATATCTGATTGCATTTGCATAAAACTCTCTTACAAGAGTTGCATTTACTTTTATGACTGGATCAGTAAGGAGCTCCCATATTCTCTACCTTCTCTGTGATTTCGGGGCACTCAGTTTTTCTGACTTGAAAGCCTAGCTCATATATGATCTCCTTATCAATCATCCATCCATATTGCAATGCATGGTGAAAGGTTTTGAATTTCTTTTCATCGAAAGGGCGTTGCTCCATAGGCTCCTTTCCTTTTCTTCTCTTAGAGCTTGATGATGCCATAAGCGATTGTTGATATGTGAAGGTGTAAAGGGTGTGGATAATGGGCTTCGGCCGGTTAAGATGGGGTGTAGTGAAGGGAATGAGTGAGAGTGTTTTTGATGGGTAAAAAGGAGTTGGGTGCCGAAAGTGGAAAGTGTAAAGGATGGAAATTGGAATGTGAAAGGGAGTATGGAATAAGAACCACTTATATAGGGAAGTGGTGAGTGAATGAAAGGTGTAGATTGATAGAGTGGGTGTGTGATGAACGGATGGGGTTTAGCATGGGATGAGCACAAGAATCATCAAATTTATGATGAGGTTGGTTCAGTTTCCAAGCATGTTCTTCTTCCAATGTTGCATGGCAACATTTCCCAATGCATTCCCCTTTGAGACATGTGTATAGTCCCCTCATTTTGAAGTGGCCGAAATCTCCTCCTTCAATTGTCCCATCAATTCTCCTACAAATAAAGGGATGTGATTAATGAAATTGTAGAAAGTGGTGGCAAAATTTAAAAGAAAAGAAAGAGTAACTACTTTTTAAAATTTTTGTTGTTAGCTAACTAAGTGCTATTCATGAGTACAAACCAACTGACTAATTGATTATCCATGTATGCAACAGTGGTGACACCAAACTTAGTTTGTGGCCATGTGGTGTAAAAGGAATTGTTTAAGGTTCTAAGAGTGACATGATATGAATTGCATTCATGTTCTCTTAGTGTGCCTTGAACACCAAACTTGTTCTTCACTATGTGTTGCAAAAAGGAAAGATTCAGTCAAGTGTATGTCAAAGTTGATTTAAACTTCATGAACCTTGCATTATTAACTAATTTTAAAAGCATATAAAACATGGGTTGCCTCCCATGAAGCGCTTCTTTAGCGTCACTAGCTTGACGTTCTGACTTTGTCAAGGTGGTTGGTAATGCTTCAGATCTTCCCCTCTTGCAGTAAACCTATATCCATTGGCTTCATCAAGGATCTCTACATGTTCTAGGGAGAGAACTTTGTTGATGGTGAAAATCTTAGGTAACTGAGATGGGATGGTGGGGAGATAAGGTGGGATAACTGGGAAATAAGCTGAGATCACTTTGTCCCTTGGAGAAAAATCCTCTGTAGGGATCTTCTTGTTCCTCCACCTCCTTGGTGCCTTCTTCTTTGTTTCTTTTACTGTTGCCATGCTCTTTGTGACCTCCTTTTCCAATGAAATTTTGTTGCTGGTCTCATATGATTCTGGTGGTTTTGGCTCCACTTGAGTTTTCTTTAGCTGTGACACCTTCTGGCTGTTTTGCTTAACAACCAAAGGGATTCTCAGGTGTACATTTTGTGCTTCAGTGCTTGTTTCTTCCACCAGTGCTTTGTTGTGATCTTTCCTTGGTTTTTTGTTTTCCTGATCTGCTTCTTGTGAGGGTTTAAAGACATTGAAGTAAGTTGTTCATCATGTATCTTTAGTATTAGCTCTCCTCGCTCCACATCTATAAGTGCTCGGGCTGTAGCTAGGAACGGTCTTCCCAATATGATTGGGTGGATGTGACTCTCTTCCATTTCTAATATGACAAAATTTGTGGGAAGGAAGTAAGTTTCTACTTTTACCAACACGTTTTCAACCACTCCCACTGCTTGTTTTTGAGTTTTGTCAGCCAGCCTGATGACTACGTCTATGGGCATTAGCTCATTGATCTGCAGCTTCTTCATAAGGGATAAGGGCTTTAAGTTGATGCTTGCTCCCAGGTCACAGAGTCCTTTATCAAACATTGTTTCTCCTATGGCACAGGGGATGTGAAAGCTCCCTGGGTCCTTCCTTTTTGTAGGCAACTCTGGTTGAATGAGAGCACTGCACTCCTTATTCATCACTATTGTTTGCCCTCCTTTGAGTGAGCTTTTCTTGGTCAGCAACTCTTTCATATACTTAATGTATGAGGGCATTTGTTGGAGAGCCTTGATGAATGGTATGTTCACATGGAGAGATGCAAACATATCAAGGAATTTTGAGTATATTCTCTTTTCCACACCACCCTTGAGTTTTTGGGGAAAAGGTGCATAGAGTTTCAGCATCTCCTTCTGTGAAATTTTGGTTTCTTGGTGACCCTCTTCCTGCTTCTCTGCTGATGTATCTCCAGGTTGTTCTAATGGTTCGTTCAGCTCTTCCTCAGTCCCCTTATCACTTATGGTGACCATCTTGCAGTCTTCCCATCTTACTTTCTTTACTTCACCTCTCGGGTTTTTCTCTGTGTCACTTGGGAAGCTGTCAGTAGGTTTGGAAATCTTCTCAGAGAGGTATCCCACTTGAAATTCTAGCCTCTGAATGGTGTCTCCCTGGTTTTTGAGATTAGCTTGCACCTCCTCTTTGAACACTTTGTTATCTTGGATTTCCTTACATATGCCTTCAAGTAGAGTCTCAATCCTTGAGAGTCTATCTTCGGATGATGGAGAGTTGAGATTGGAGGGATGAGAAGGATCATTTTGGCTTTGGTATGGATGTTGAGGTGTGTTGTTAGGTGGGTGCTGATATGATCTCTGTGTGGAATATTGGTGAGCTACATTGTTGTTGGGGTTGTGGCGTCTCTGATCTTGGCCTTGGTCTTGTTGATTTTCCCACCTAAAGTTTGGGTGGTTCCTCCAACCAGGATTTAAGTCTTGGAGTATGGATCATGTGCCTGCCTGGGTGAGTTTCCAATGTAATTGGCTTGTTCTTGATCACCTTTTGCCTCTGCATTTACTCCTTCTTGAGCTGCTGATGAGGTGGTGATTGCTGCTACTTGGTTCCTCTCCATCTTCTTGCGAAGGTCAGCCAGCTGCTTGGCAATCAGCTTGTTCTGGGCCAACAGTGCATCTACGTTGTTTAGCTCCATTACTCCTCTAGTGTTGCCTCTTTCAGAGGCATAGAAGTAGTCATTCTCGGCTATAGTCTCAATGACATCTATGGCTTCTTCAATGGTCTTCTTCTTGTTTAGAGATCCCCCGGATGAATGGTCTACTGCCTTCTTTGATTCATAGGAAAGACCTTCATAGAAAATGTGTAGCTGTACCCATTCATTGAACATATCTGGTGGGCACCTTCTTGTCAAGTCTTTAAACCTCTCCCATGCTCATATAGAGTCTCACCATCTTGCTGCCTGAATGTTTGTACCTCAGCTCTCAACCTGTTGATTTTTTGAGGAGGATAGAATCTTGCCAAGAATTTATTCACCACATCCTCCCAGGTTGTTAAACTCTCCTTTGGGAAGGATTCCAGCCATTTTGATGCCTTGTCCTTGAGTGAGAAGGGGAATAGGAGCAGTCTATAGGTGTCAGGATGAACACCATTAGACTTTACAGTATCACATATCCTCAGGAAGGTGGTTAGATGTTAATTAGGATCTTCTTGAACACTTCCTCCGAATGAACAGTTGTTCTGAACAAGGGTGATGAGCTGTGGTTTTAGTTCAAAGTTGTTGGCATGTATGGTTGGCTTTTGGATGCTACTTCCACAGTTTCCTGGGTTTGGATTGATATAAAAGCCTAAAACTCTTCTTTCTTGTCCAGCATGATGCATTGGACCTTCTCTACCATGGTTGTGAGCCTCTTCTTCATGATGGTTCTCCATATTCTCATCCATGTCTGGTTCAAAGTACTCTTCCTCTTCCTCAGCACCAACAACTCTCTTTCCTCTTGCTTCCCTCCTTAATCTAAGGAAGGTCCTCTCAGGTTCAGAATCAAAAGAAGTTGAAGCCCCACTTCTTCTACCTGTCATACAACCAATAAGGCCAAAGCAAAAGGGAGATAGAGAGTATTCTTGTTAAAAATGCTGTTAGTGTGAGTGATGCAATATATCAAACAGTTAGTGGGTTAGTGAACTAAATTGTAACAACTACGAGAACACCACTAACGGGTAAGAGTAAAGGGAAGGAAATAACTAAAACTGAAAGTAAATTGCTCAAACAGAATTTAAATCAAAAAAAAAAAATGCTCAATCTAGTTATCCACCAATTTAATCATTGTTGATACAAAATCAAACCCCGGCAACGGCGCCATAAACTTGATGCATGGAAACTTATCTCTCAAGAAATTCCCCTTCGGCAAGTATACTGAATTGTCGTCAAGTAAAAACTCACAATAGAGTGAGGTCGAATCCCACAGGGATTGATTGGTCAATCAACTTTAATTAGAGGAATGTTCTAGTTGAGCTAAGCAGAATTTGATGTGAGAGTTGCAGGAAATTAAATGGCTGGAAAGTAAACAGCAGAAAATGTAAATGCTGGGAATAAAGAGCTGAATATAAATGACGGAAAGTAAATTGCAGAATCTTAAATGGGGAATGGGGAATTTAGCATGAAAGTAAATTTGCAGAAATTAAAGAGAATGGGTAAGATCAGAAATGGGGGATTCATTGGGCTTAGGAGATGTTGTATTCTCCGGATCAAGTTCATTTTCATCTCTTCCTCAATCAATGCATTCATTGATTTCCTTGGCAATCTTAAGTGATTGAATTCCAATTTCTTGGTATTTCAATCTCTCAAATCTTGATCAATAGCCAATTCTTTGGTCTAATTGCTCATGAGAAGAGATGAAGTATGGTCACTGATTATACCATATGTATTTCCAAATCAAAGTATTGGGAGAATTATATGTCACCATATCTGCCCAAACCCTAATTTGGTCCAACATGAGAACGCATTTCTAGCATGATCTCTTCATTCCTCTTCCAAGGTTCCGAAGAGATCCAAGTATGAATAGCTTCTTTTCCAAGATAACTACCCAATTGGATGAAGATTGAAAGCTTTCTAGTAAAATCAAGAGAAAAGAAAGAGGAAGGATAATGAAAACTATTATTGATCCATCAAATTACAACAGAGCTCCCTAACCCAATGAAAGGGGTTTAGTTGTTCATAGCTCTGGGAATGGAAAACAAATATGGAGAATGCATTCTGAAAGTAAAACTAGAAGTTGCAGAGAAAGTAAAATTATACAGAGAGTGGTTCTCCCAATCCAAAAGCTCCCCCTTTTCTAGTTTAAAACTACTCCTATATATACTACTCTTCTGATCTTCCAATTGGCTCTTCAAGTCTTGGATATGGGCCTTTGGATCTTGAGTTGAAGCAGTTTGGAATCTTTAGTGGGCTCAGCTTTACTTGCAGAGAAAGTGTGAAGTAGGCATGGACTTTAGCTAGGAAGTTAGTGGCGTTAACGTTAAGTGAAAATGTGGGTTCGAGAATGTTAGTGACAATCACCTTTTGCACTAACGTTCCTAGCCCAAGATGGTTCACGTTAACTTCAATGTTAGTGGCACTAATGTGACCACTAACGTTGCCTCTTGGTCCATCATAAGCGTTATTGGCGTTTACCTTTTCCAATAACGTTGCCCTTAGCTCCTTCTTTCCTCACGTTAGAGTTCATGTTAGTATAACTAACGTGGCTCTTAACACGGGCATGCCTTAGCCTCGATAGCGTTAGTGACACTTACCTTTGTTACTAATGCTCCAAACGCCTCACCTTCCCACGTTAGAGTTCACGTTAACTTAGTTAACGTGACTCTTAACGTGTTGAAGTTTGCCATCTCCAACGTTAGTGACAAAGGTGAGTGTCACTAACGTTGGCTTATCATGCTTGGCTCCACGTTACTCTTCACGTTAGTGGTCTTAACGTGACCACTAACGTGGACAATGTTGGCTTAGTCCAACGTTAGTGACAAAGGTGAGTGTCACTAACGTTGGCATTGTTTGCCCCTTCCACGTTAGAGTTCACGTTAACTAGGTTAACGTGACTCTTAACGTGGCCAATTGCCCATTTTGGAGCGTTAGTGGTATTCACTTTTACCACTAACGCTGGAGCTCCCTTTTCTTCCACGTTAATATAGTTAACGTGACAATTAACGTGGGCTATGATGGCTTCAAAAGCGTTATTGGCGATCACTTTTCTCATTAACGTTGCAAGCTAGCTCCCATTCCACGTTAGTTAGACTAACGTGACTACTAACGTGGCTCTTCCTTGCTTCCTTTATCCTGAAATCAAGCAAATAAAGTGCATCAAAGCTAGGTTCTAACCCATGAGATCATGCATCATTCATTTTATCATTCAATTCATGCATAATTCTCATAAAATCATATAAAATTCACAATGTTTGCTTGAATCAAGATGTAAGTGATTATTTACCCAAAACTTGCTTATTTCCTAAGAAAGTGCATGAAACTACCCTAAAACAATAAAGAAAAGGTCAGTGAAACTAGCCAAAATGCCCTGGCATCACAAACTTAAACTAGCGTGGCACGCCCAGGTCTGGCATGCCATGCCCTCAATAAAGCTCTCCTTTCCTCTTTTGGAAACTTGAACTAGCGTGGCACGCCTAGAACTGGCGTGCCACGCCCTTATTGAATGCTTCTTCTTTCTTCTCTGGTCAAATGAACTGGCGTACCACGTCTAGGTCTGGCGTGCGACACCCTCAATAAGTCCCTCATGATCTTCTCTAGAAAGTAGAGTTGACGTGCCACGCCCAGTATTCAAGTGGCACACCCCTGGTCATTTTGCCTTGGCGTGCCACGCCTAGAGTCCCAAGTGGCACACCTTCGAGGATTCTTCATTCTTTCTTTTCTGGAAACTTGTATTGGCGTGCCACGCCCAAGTCTGGTGTGCCACGCCCTTGTTGGAGCCACACTTATCATCTCTGGTTGGTTGAACTGGCGTGCCACTCTTTCAATCTTAAATGGCACGCCCATAATGGAGTTGAGCTCTTCAAACTTGGCGTGCCATATCTAGAATTCAAGTGACACGCCCAAGATATGTACAAGGTTGGCGTGCCATGCCCCAAACATCGTGTGGCGTGCCCATTGTGTTGAACCTTCCACTCCCCTCTGCTTAGTTTAACGGGCATGCCACGTCTTTGATCTAGCGTGCCACGCCCCTTGTAGATGATAGGGTTGGCGTGCCACGCCCCTTGTGGGTCTTCAAGAATGCTTCTCTGGAATGTATAGTTGGCATGCCATGGCTGGCCCTGGCGTGCCACGCCCATAGTAAAGCTCCAAGAATGCTTCTCTGAAATTTATAGTTGGCGTGCCACGCCTGGCCTTGGCATGCCACGCCCATTGAAAGCTTCATGGACTCTCTTTTGGACTTGCCAGCTGGCGTGCCATGCCCATTAGCTGGCGTGCCACTCCCATTCAATTTGTTGGCATTTGCATCAAGTAGCACGCCCAGCACACACGCCCAGCTCCTCTTCCTTGCTTCCTTCTCCTTTTGTTTTTTATTTTAGCTGAAATTCGAACAAAACTCATTTCAAAGCAACGTACCACAAAATTCATCATTTAGTTCATAAAATTGCATTAATTGAATGAGATTTCAATATTTCTATGGTCCTTTTAAATAAGAGAAAGAGGTAGATGATGCAAGTCATCATGATGTCTTTGTCAAACCTTATCAAAGGAAGACCCCTTACTAATCCTTTCTTTACAAGTTTGTTTATTTGAAACATACTTGCATGACCCAATCTCTTGTGCCATAGCCACTTTTTAGATTCTTTAGAATAAAAACAAGTTACATTTTGATCCTTTAGTTCATCAAGAGTAATTCCATACACATTATTACAACTCTTAGCAATAAACAACACTTCATTAGTCTTTTTATTTATAACAAAGCATTCCAATCTTTTAAAAATTACCAAATAACCCAAGTCACACAATTGACTTATGCTCAACAAGTTATGCCTTAAACCATTAACCAAAAAGACATCATCAATGAAAGTAGAGTGATTATTACCTACTTTTCCAACAGCAACAATTTTACCTTTTTCATCATCTCCAAAGGTCACAAAACCTCCATCATACTTGTTTAGTTTGATGCAGAAAGTTGACCTTCCAGTCATATGCCTTGAGCATCCACTGTCCAAGTACCACATGTCCTTTTTGTTCTTGGATGCCAAGCAAATATGCATTAAAACTTCAAGTAACCTTAGGTATCCAAATTAATTTGGATCCTTTGAAGTTAATCTACCTTGGTTACCCACGTGCATTGAAATCACAAACAACATTGTAAATTTGGTTTCCTATTATTCTTTTTTCAATGAAGCATTGTGAATATGAGTGACCAAATTTCTTACAATTAGAACAATGATTTTCTGATGTATGTTGTTGAGATTGAGAAGAGTTATGATGCTAGAAATGATTAAATGACTGAATTTTTTTTATTTTGGAAGATATGCATTTCTTTTATCAAAATGATTTTTGTAATGATTGTTCTTCTTTACAAAAGCATTCCAACCAGAATTTTTGGAAGCATTTAGACTTTTTGAATATGAGGTTTTGTTATAAAATGGTGGATTTTTGAAATCATCCTTATTATTCGAAATGTATCCCAGACCTGACCTATTTGATGTGGGTTCGGTCTTTGATGATGGCTCATTTTAACTACTATAAAGTTCATCAAATTCCTCCTCATGTGTGAGAATATATCCAAGACCAAATTTGTTGGAAGTGAATTTAGTTTTTGATGAAGAAGTCACAAATTTCATAGAAGAATCATTAAAAACTGCACTTTCCTTTGTTACATAACCTAAACCAGATTTTTCAAACAATAGTCTTTAACTTGTAAGTAATTTGTCCAAGTTGCTAGAACTTTGAGCAAATTTTGCTAAATCACCATTCAATCTTTTAATCATTTCATTTAGTCTTTCATTTTCAGCAATAAGCTCTTGAGAAGGATCCACAATGTGCTTTCCTTTTAGTATTTCAAGTTCAGATTTTAGAAATCTGTTTTCTTCAATAATATCCAAAGCACATTCAGTTTTCTTTACCTTTTCTCTCAAAAAAATCATTTTCAGCTTTCAACATTTCTTTTTCAGATTTACATTTAGTGTATTTTTCCATCAGTTTTGAAGAATTTTGTGTGAGATCATTAATTATAACATGTAAATCATCTATGGACAAGTCATAGTAATTTACCTCATCAAGTTGATCATTACCAGCCATGAACCAGATTTTATCTTCACTTTTGGAGTCTTCTTCTTCATCTGACTCATTCTCAAGATCCTCATAAGATGGCATGAGCACTCTCTTCTTTTCTTTCTTCCCTTTGTCCTCCTTTTTGAGCTTCGGACAGTTGAACTTAAAGTGTCCAATCTCCTTGCAATGATGACAAATCACCTTGCTCAAGTCCTTTTTGTATTCCTTTGAGCTTGAACCCTTGTGCTTACCTTTGTTCCTCATTATCCTTCTAAGTCTCCTAACAAAAAACACAAGTTCATCATCTAAAAAACCATCACTAGACTCACTCTCTTTTGATTCTATTTTTGACTTAAGGGCTATTCCTTTTTTCTTTGAGTCCAGGTTTGTGTGTGTGGCTTCATAGGCAAGGAGTTTTTTTTTCAGCTCATCATAGGTTATAGGGCTTAGGTTATTACTCTCGGCTAGGACAGTGGCAGTTTTTTCCCATTCCTTTGTGAAGCTTTTAAGGAGTTTTCTCACTAGAGTTTGTTCTGAGTAAGTTGTACCCATAGCATCAAGGTTATTGATTATGATTGAGAATCTCTAAAACACTTCATCAATGCTTTCTCTATCCTTCATATTAAACATCTCGTACTCTTTTCACAACATATCAATCCTTGTTTCTTTGACCTGTTTAGTGCCTTCGTGTGTAACCTGGAGTTTCTCCCAGATTTCTTTGGCTGTCTTGCATCTAGACACCTTTGATACTCTTCAAAGCTGATAGCATAGTGAAGAAGATTGACGGCTTTAGCATTCAACTCCATTTTCTTCTTGTCATCATCATTCCATTCAATTTCTTCTTTTGGAGTCACCACTCCATTAGAACTTATTTTTGTTGGAATCTTGAGGCCGCTTACAACAATCTTCCATATGTTGTAATCAATAGATTGAATAAAAATCCACATCCTCTCTTTCCAGTAGGCATAGTTCTTCCTGTTAAAGAAGGGAGGCCTGTTGTTTTACTAGCCTTCAGTTAGAGTATAGGCATCTGTGGTTGTGCCCAAGTTGTTCGCCATTGGACCTTTGCTCCAAGTGGTGAAGCTTGATTCTTGAGACCTTGGCTCTGATTACCAATTGAAGGTTGTAGAAGGCTTAGAGAAGGGGGTTGAATCTATGACCTTCTTTTGCTTTAACGATATAAGGCTTAACTTATAAACTTTCAATCTGAATCTGTTTGAACTCAGCAGTGGAAAATTTATGAGACAATTTCGTTTTGTCTCATGAATATCAGAAAATAGAACAAAGCAGGAAAGAGAAAAGCTAACACCATCATGTATCCTAGTTCAGTTGCCTTGTACAATGCAACCTACATCCAGTCTCCACCACAACAGTGGTGGAATTTCCACTATAGTTAAAGTATTACTGGTGTACGAAATTGTGATCACACTTTTCACAATTCCGCACAACTAACCAGCAAGTGCACTGGGTCGTCCAAGTAATACCTTACGTGAGTAAGGGTCAATCCCATGGAGATTGTCGACTTGAAGCAAGCTATGGTCATCTTGTAAATCTTAGTCAGGTGGATTCAAATGGTTATGGGGTTTTGATAATTAAAAGATAAATAAAATATAAAATAAAATAAAGTTACTTATGTAATTCATTGGTGGGAATTTCAGATAAGCGTTTGGAGATGCTTTGTTGCTTCTGAACCTCTGCTTCCCTATTGTCTTCTTCCAATCATGCGTGCTCCCTTCCATGGCAAGCTGTATGATCCTCTCGGATGAAAAATACCAGGTACGGCCTCTACACGGCTAATCAACTGTTAGATTTCTCGTCTTGGATGAAAAATACCAGGTATAGCTACCGCACGTCTAATCATCTGTCGATTCTCACTAGCATCAGAATAGGATCTCTCTATCCTTTTGCACACTGTCACTGCGCCTAACATTCGCAAGTTTGAAGCTCGTCACAGTCATCCCTTCCCAGATCCTACTCGGAATACCACAGACAAGATTTAGACTTTCCGGATCTCAGAAATGCTGCCAATTGGTTCTAGCCTATACCACGAAGGTTCTAATCTCACGAATTCGGATGCTCTATTGTCAGGAGAGACGATGTAAATCGTGGATTAGAGATCCAAGAGAATATACTCCGGTTGTCATCCAATGACTACGTTGAACATCATGTAGACCGCTTGTGGTTGTCAGGCACGCGGATCTTAGCTAAACGAGTAACGAAGATAGTGGGTGATTGTCACGGGTCACCCCTTCATTCTGACTTAACTGAATTAAGTACAAGAGTATCTTGGAGAATAAGTAAGCATGAATTGAAAGAGAAATAATAGTACTTGCATTAATTCATGAAGAACAGCAGAGCTCCGCACCTTAATCTCTGAGGTGTAGAAACTCCACCGTAGAAAATACATAAGAGAAAAAGGTCTAGGCATAGCCGAATGGCCAGCCTCCAATTCCAAGGATTCTAAGATATATTAATACAATAGTAAAAAGTGCTATTTATACTAAACTAGTTACTAGGAATTACAGAAAATAAGTTACTAAGTGCAGATAGTGCATAAATCCACTTCCGGGGCCCACTTGGTGTGTTCTTGGGCTGAGCATTGAAGCTTTCACGTGCATAGGCCATTCTTGGAGTTAAACGCCAGCTTGGGTGCCAGTTCCGACGTTTTACTCCAGAAAAGGGTCTCTGGTGGGCGTTTAGACGCCAGTTTTGGCCATCAAATCTCGGGCAAAGTATGAATTATTATATATTGCTGGAAAGCCCAAGATGTCTACTTTCCAACAAAATTAAGAGCGAGCCAATTTGGCTTTTATGGCTCTAGAAAATCCACTTTGAGTGCAGGAGAGTCATAATCCAACAGCATCTGCAGTCCTTTCTCAGCCTCTGAATCAGATTTTTGCTCAGGTCCCTCAATTTTAGCAAGAAAATACCTGAAATTACAGAAAAATACACAAACTCATAGTAAAGTCCAGAAATGTGATTTTTGCATAAAAACTAATAAAAATATAATAAAAAACAACTAAAACATATTAGAAACTGCCTAAAAACAATGCCAAAAAGGGTATAAATTATCCGCTCATCACAACACCAAACTTAAATTGTTGCTTGTCCCCAAGCAACTAAAAACAAAATAGGATAAAAAGAAGAGAAAATAAAATAAATCTTAAAAATATCAATGAAGATTAGTTTCAATTAGATGAGCGGGACTAGTAGCTTTTTGCTTCTGAACAGTTTTGGCATCTCACTTTATCCTTTAAAGTTCATAATGATTGGCATCCATAGGAACTCAGAATTCAGATAGTGTTATTGATTCTCCTAGTTCAGTATGTTGATTCTTGAACACAGCTACTTTATGAGTCTTGGCCGTGACCCTAAGCATTTTGTTTTTCAGTATTACCAGCGGATACATAAATGCCACAGACATATAACTGGGTGAACCTTTTCAGATTGTGACTCAGCTTTGCTAGAGTCCCTAGTTAGAGGTGCCCAGAGCTCTTAAGCACACTCTTTTTGCTTTGGACCACGACTTTAACCGCTCAATCTCAAGTTTTTCACTTGACACCTTCACGCCACAAGCACATGGTTAGGGACAGCTTGATTTAGCCGCTTAGGCCAGGATTTTATTCCTTTGGGCCTTCTTATCCATTAATGTTCAAAGCCTTGGATCTTTTTTACCCTTGCCTTTTGCTTTAAAGGGTTATTGGATTTTTCTGCTTGCTTTTTCTTTTTCTTTCTTTTTTTTCTTTATTTTTCACCTTTTTTTTCGCAAGCTTTGTGTTTTTCACTGCTTTTTCTTGCTTCAAGAATTAATTTTATAATTTTTCAGATTATCAATAACATTTCTCCTTTTTCATTATTCTTTCAAGAGCCAACAATTTTAACATTCATAAACTTCACTATAAAAAATATGCACTGTTCAAGCATTCATTCAGAAAATAAAAAGTATTGCCACCACATCAAAATAATTAAACTATTTTCAAGATAGAATTCGAAATTCATGTACTTCTTTTTTTTTTTAGAAAAACATTTTTCATTTAAGAAAGGTGAAGGATTCATGGAATTATTCATAGCTTTAAGACATAGACACTAAACACTAGTGATCATGTAATAAAGACACAAACATAGACAAAACATAAAGCATAAAAACTGAAAAATAGAAAAATAAGAACAAGAAAATTAAAGAATGAGTCCACCTTAGTGACGGTGGCTAGTTCTTCCTCTTGAAGATCCTATGGAGTGCTTTAGCTCCTCTATGTCTCTTCCTTGCCTTTGTTGCTCCTCTCTCATGGCCTTTTGGTCCTCTCTGATTTCATGGAGGATGATGGAGTACTCTTGGTGCTCCATCATTAGATGTCCCATGTTGGAACTCAATTCTCTTAAAGAAGTGTTGAGTTGCTCCCAATAGTTGTTTGGAAGAAAATGCATCCCTTGGGGGTATCTCAGGGATTTCTTGATGAGGGACTTCCTCATGCTCTTGTTGAGGTCTATGAATGGGCTCTCTTGTTTGCTCTATCCTCTTTTTAGTGATGGATTTGTCCTCTTCAATGAGGATGTCTTCCTCTATGATAATTCCAGCTGAATTGCATAGGTGATGGGTGGAAAACAGATTCCAACACAAAACTCACCGGCAAGTGTACCGGGTCGCATCAAGTAGTTATAACTCACAAGAGTGAGGTCAATCCCATAGGGATTGATTAATTGAGCAATTTTAGCTAGGTGGTTAGTTTAGTCAAGCAAACAAGTGATGATTTGAGTGAATTGTGATAGACAGAAGCTAGATTGCATGAAAATAAAAGGGAGAGGGGAAATTGACAGAAAAGTAAAGTGCAAAAGAGTAAATTGCATGAAACTTAAATTGCAAGAAAGTAAAAGAGCTGAATCTTAAAGAGCAAGTAACGTAAATGACTGAAGCTTAGATTGCAAGAAATGTAAATAGCTGAAGCTTAGAGTGCAAGAAATGTAAATTGCTTGAATAGTAAAGGGATGTGGGAGCTAGGATTCAGAATTTAACAAGAGAATGTAAAGAGAAATTAATCAGAGAAGTAGAAGATGAAATAAGTTGCAGAAAATCTAAACAGAAAGGTAAAATTTCTTGAAGAACAAAACAGAAAGTAAACTTAGCTCAATTGCAAAATCTAAAAGAGAAATTCAAGATCTCAGGCGATCAATGAGACTAGAAAGTAGATCTAGATCTCATTTCCTTCCGTGATCAAACAGAAAAAAATTTGCAGAAGAAAGGAAGATTTAAGCAATAAATGAACTTCAGATCCAATTCTCAATTCACTGAATTATGCAGAAGAAGAACAAAGAGGGATTTTAGATCAAGAATTGAAACAGAATTCCTTCAATCTCAATCCAAAATTCAGAAACAAAAATTAAGAAATGCAGAAGTAAGAACAAGGAGGAAGAGAACTCAGCTCTCAATCCCAATTCCCAAATTCAAAATGAAAGCTAAAGTGAGAACTAAAATTCAGCTAAAAGGTAAAACAAAAAATGAAAAGAAGGTTCTTCTACAAATCAAACTAAGTCCTATTTATACACTTTCTAATTTTGATTTTAGAATTTGGAGTGGGCTTTTCCATTTTGTGAAGGATTGGATCCAAAATGGTAATTGAAGTTGGAAATGGACCAAGGCACCTCCAGGGGAGCGCTCAGTGATGTAACTTAACGTAGCGCTCCCTTTGCTTTATGTTTGGGCTTGTTTTGTTGCGTCCAAGCCTTGCTCATAGCGCTCAGTGAACTAATTTCATGCAGTGCTTACATGCTTGAGTGGGAGGTTCCCAATTCGAACCATAGTAAATGCATTGTGTCCATTTCTTGTGCAAGGTAGCGCTCAGTGAACTCACTAAACGCAGCGCCTTTGCTTTGGAGTGGGCTCCCACTTCGAGCCTTGCTTCTCCCAATTTGGCCAATTCCCTTTGTGAAACATTGTAGCGCTCAGTTAAGGGAATTAACGCAGCGCCTTTCCCTTCCTTATGTAGAATTTCCTCCTTGCTCCCTTATGTGCTTGGTTTGAGCCTTGGTGAGTTCACTTTGGCCCATTTTCTTAGTGAGCCTTGTAGCGCTCCTTCCTTCCTAGCACAAGGTTCGAACCTTGGCTGGCTCCATTTTGGTGTAGCGCGCCTTGATTTTCTTTGAAATGGAGGACGAAAAAGTTAACTAAGTTAACTGAGCGCTATGCCTTTGCCTTGTTCCCTTAGGCGCTCAGTTACTTGTTTCAACGCAGCGCCATAGGCCTTTGTTCCCTTGGCTTTGGTGTTGGTGATCTAGCGCTCAAATAGAGAGCGCTACGCTCAATTAGTGAGCGCCATGGCCTTGCCTTGGTTGATGCACCACGCTTTTGTTTCCTTAGGCCACGCTTTTGATAAGCCACGCTTTCTTTGTTTCTTCCTGTTCTTCACCTACAAGTTATTGAAATAACCAATCAAAGTATCACCAAATTCATAAGGTTTATAAATCATTCAAAAACCAACTAATTCTAGCTTAAACTTCATGATTTAGTGTCAAATAATTAATGGTTGATTGAATTGACATAACCATGCAATTTCACTCCAAATTACTTACTTATAATATAAGAAAGTGCATAAAACCTAATGAAACAAGTGAAAAATGCTTGAAAAGCTAGCATAAGATGACTTGTCATCACAACACCACACTTAAACCTTGCTTGTCCCCAAGCAAGCACTAAATGTAAGAGGAAATGAAATGAAACAGAGAAGTATGCATGTCCTTATTTAGCAGATAATTGAACTTGGTTCATGGGGTTTTATGCAGACAAATGTAGCTCATTTATTCTTTGCTGATAGATAAGAAATGTTTCCTCAAAGGTTCACTAGAGTTGCTGCTATAGTGCCTTGCTCTTGCTTGATCCCTTGCTAGCTTTTTCTTTCTTTCTTTTGCTTCAGAGAGCTTATTTTTTTATGAAGGCTTGGTGGCAAATGTTACAGCAGCCTTTTGTCTCAATTTTGCTCAACATTTCTTCACCGCAGACACATGGCTCACAATTTCTTCCTAGGAACATTGATGCCCAGTATCTCTTTGGATTACTAAATGCTTTGTAATTAGGTTGCTCTTGATAGTGGACTTTTGGTTGGCAATTCCAGATCAGTTGATCCAAGTGACCAAATTTTGAAATAATCCTCAGAACCTACTTGTCCAAGCATATCCTAGTACAAAAACACCACAGGCATATGTCCTAGGGTTCAAGCTATTGGTGTCTAGCCTTATTGTTTGTTTCTTTGCCCATTTTTGGCTTTTCTCCTTCTTTTTCTTTCTTATTTGGCTTCATTCTCAGAGGATATTCATTGATAACAGACTTTATAGCAGCAAACTAATTCTCACTTCAAGGAATATGTTATTATGCAGCTTTTGTTATTTGAGCTAACCATTAAATCAAACAAATACCACTACTGAATTCTCATCCTAATTTCTACAACATTGGACAATCACTTTTCTAAATCAAACATTTTTCTTTTATTTATGCAGAAGGGAAACAAAATAAAATTCAAGCTAATGATTGATAACAAGCACAATGCAAATCACTTGTAAGAAAAATACTTGGAAAATGAAAGTGTAAAACATAAAGCATTTGGAGGTATCTCATGTTTCAGATATGCATCTCCTTCATTTAATTTTAAAAAGGAAACATGAAAGAAACTCCACCACCTCCTAGTTGTCATGCTCCTTGCTCTTGCTTGATTCTCCATTCTTCTTCTTCCTCTTCTTGTTGCATCTTGAGGTTCTTCAACAGGGCACCTTCTATCCCATATAGGTTCTATAAGACCTGAGAGTCCAGCTTCCTCCAACCCACACCGCATGTGTGCTGTATGTTTTTGGGTTCTTGCTCTCTGCTGGTCTACTAGCTCTTGGCATTGCTCAAATGGCTTGATCTGTGGTTCCAATGCTGGCATACTGTGGACCAAGTAATCCAACTTTGATTGGGTGTTTATATCATACTCCATTCTATCATAGTGCCTATGCTCTCCTATGGTATGATATATGTTCTTCCACTGATACAAATTTTGAGTGTATTCCCCATACTTAGCCTGTCGCAAGGACAATCTATCATATGATTCTTGAAAATTTGTTGATTGTTCTGTTTGCTCCTCAAGAACTCTAGCTTGAAATTCCCTTTGTTGTTCCAGCATCTGGAGTTGGAAATTGTCTTGCTTATCCATCATCTGCTGCTGCCAAAGTTGTTGTTGCTCTCGATGTTTCAGATACTGCCTCTGTTGTTGCAAGTATAGCTCTTGTTGCCTTAAATACTTCTCCTGTGCTCTCATGTTTTATTGAGATATTTCTTCAATAGCTCTTTGCAATTGGCTCATGTCTATAGCACCAGGAGCTTGTCCTTCCTCTACTTATGGTCTTCTTCTTCTTCCTTGGGCTCTTCCTTCCTCTTGGTTGTCATCATCAATGGCACCTTCCATTAGTCGCCTGGTGATTTCTCTTCCCCCTTTTACCTTTTCTGTATCTTCATCTTCAAAGAGCACTCCAGCCTTGTTACATAGCCTCAAAATAGTGCTTGGGTGACCAAGCCTACTTGATTTACTTGTATTCTCAGCCATTTCCTGAATGCTGTCTGCTATGAGCTGTGAGAGGTTGATTTCTCCTCCCTTTAAGATGCAATAGGTTAGGATGGCTCACTGGATTGTGACTTCTGAGGTGTTTCCAGTAGGGAGTATAGACCTCCTCACTACCTCATACCACCATTTGGCCTCAGGTATGAGATCTATTCTTTTCAAGTGGCTTGGAGCTCCCTCTGAGTCCCTTTCCCAGTCTCTGTCTTCAAAACACAACCCATGTAGTATTTCATCAGGGTCATTCTCACCCTGCAATCTTTCCTCAAAACTAAGCTCTCCATAGGTTATTACTCTCAACTGTAGGGCCCTCATGATTGATGATGGACTAAAATCTACCTTAACACCCCTGACATAGCTCTTATAAGGGGGGCTGTCTTGGCTTGGCTTCACCGCATTGGTGTAGAATTCTCTTATCATGACTGCACTGATGTCTGTTAAAGGTTCATAGAAAAGTTTTCACCTCCTTTTCGTGGTAATTTTTCTCATGACAGGATACTCTCCACCCCACAATCTAAAGCCCATTTCTGGAATGACATGCTTTGACTCCATGAGCCTATGATACCTTGATTCATAGAATTGATACTTGAATTTCTTTGTATCATAGGTTGATGGTTCGGTCACCATTGGTTGAAGAAGCCATGAATTAAGAAAGAATGGAGAAGAAGGGATGAACTTTGGTTGAGAAATGGTTTTGTTATGGAGGGGAATGGAAAATGACGTTGGTGTTGGGTAAGAAAAGCTATTGGAACGTGTTTTATGATGAGGGTGTGGATGAAACAAAGGCTTATACGTAGAGAGTTCTTGTATGGGAAGGGAAGGAATATGTGAGCTAGGAAGTGTCACCACCTATTTATAGTCAAAGCATGAATCATAAAGATATAACCACAAGTAAGGAAAGCTCGGCTAAACAAGAATAAAGGGTGTAGATTGAGTGAAGCATTGTAAGGAGTTTATAGTATGGACGGCTTGCATGCATAGTTGAAGGTTGACAAGGATTGCCCCTCCATTGGATGCATGTGGTTCGGCCTCCAAGACATTAATGCATGCAGATTGTTGTCTCCAAGAAGGCACCATTCCCTAGGTGCATGTGACTCTCTTTTCACCTTGTCATGGCCGTGCATGCTCCATTTTATCCTCTTCTCAATCTTCTTTGTCCTACAAAATTAAGTCAAAGCAATGGTAAGCATTGGAATAAATTTTGGTACGGTGGTGTGGTGATGAGTAACAAAGAGAGATAATTCTACATGTTCCTTATTTAAATGACCAATCATACTCCTTAGATTTTGAACAAAGATTTGGTGGACACCAAACGTGTACTCTGTTAAGGGATCCATGTAAAACTCAAGGAGTATCTGCCACAATTGGCACATTCATTCTAAGGAACATTTTATTTCTTACTATGATACCATAAGCTAAAAAAATTATGAAGCAATGTATGGTGCATCTATTCATAAATTTGATTCTATGAACAAAATTGATTTTTCTGAAATTCTCTGCATACGTGAACACCAAACTTAATGTTTGGCTATACGTGCATCTATTCCTAGAATTTTTCTGAAATTATAGGAACATTTTATTTCTTACTATGAAATTCTATTCATAAACGCCTTGATTTTCTTTGAAATGGAGCACGAAAAAGTTAACTAAGTTAACTGAGCGCTATGCCTTTGCCTTGTTCCCTTAGGCGCTCAGTTACTTGTTTCAACGCAGCGCCATAGGCCTTTGTTCTCTTGGCTTTGGTGTTGGTGCTCTAGTACTCAAATAGAGAGCGCTACGCTCAATTAGTGAGCGCCATGGCCTTGCCTTGGTTGATGCGCCACGCTTTTATTTCCTTAGGCCACGCTTTTGATAAGCCACGCTTTCTTTGTTTCTTCCTGTTCTTCACCTACAAGTAATTGAAACAACCAATCAAAGTATCACCAAATTCACAAGATTTATAAATCATTCAAAAATCAACTAATTCTAGCTTAAACCTCATGATTTAGTATCAAATAATTAATGGTTGATTGAATTGACATAACCATGCAATTTCACTCTAAATTACTTACTTAAAATGTAAGAAAGTGCATAAAACCTAATGAAACAAGTGAAAAATGCTTGAAAAGCTAGTATAAGATGACTTGTCGTCAATAGGTTACAGATGAGATGAGGGAAGGCTAACCTTGCCAAAGTAGAGGGCTTGTCCGCCACCTTGTAGAGTTCTAGAGGTATGATCTCATGAACTTCTACTTCCTCTCTATTCATGATACTATGGATCATGATAGCCCGGTCTATTGTAACTTCAGACCGGTTGCTAGTAGGAATGATAGAGCGTTGGATGAACTCCAACCATCCCCTAGCCACGGGCTTGAGGTCAAGCCTTCTCAGTTGAACCGGCTTGCCTTTGGAGTCTCTCTTCCATTGAGCTCCTTCCACACAAATGTCCATAAGGACTTGGTCCAACCTTTGATCAAAGTTGACCCTTCTAGTGAAAGGGTGAGGATCTCCTTGCATTATTGGCAAGTTGAATGCCAACCTCACATTTTTCGGACTGAAATCTAAGTAATTCCCCCGAACCATTGTGAGTCAATTCTTTGGGTTTGGGTTCACACTTTGATCATGGTTCTTAGTGATCCATGCATTAGCATAGAAATTTTGAACCATTAAGATTCTGACTTGTTGGATGGGGTTGGTGAGAGCTTCCCAACCTCTTCTCCAAACCTCACGTCGGATCTCCGGATATTCACTCTTTTTGAGCATGAAGGGGACTTCGGGGATCACCCTTTTCTTGGCCACAACTTCATAGAAGTGGTCTTGATGGACCTTTGAGATGAATCTCTCCATCTTCCATGACTCGGAGGTAGAAGCAATTGCCTTCCCTTTCCTCTTTCTAGAGGTTTCTCCGGCCTTAGGTGCCATTAATGGTTATGAAAAAATAAAAAGCAGAGCTTTTTCCCACACCAAACTTAAAAGGTTTGCTCGCTCTCGAGCAAAAGAAGAAAGAAAGGAGTAGAAGAAGAAGAAACGGAGGAGATGGAGGGGAGTGTTGGTTTCGGCCAAAGGGGTTTAAGTGTGTATGATGTGTGAAAATGAAGGTGGTAAGGAAGGGTATTTATAGGGTAAGAGATAGGGGGAATTCGTGTAAGAGGGGGTTGGGTTTGGGAGGAAAATATTTTGAATTTGAATGGTAAGGTAGGTGAGATTTTATGATGGGTTTTTGGGGAAGAGTGGATGGATGTAACTGGTGAAGAGATTATGAGGAAGAGGGTAGGATTTGATAGGTGAATGGTGTTTGGGGAAGAGGTATTGATATGATTGGTCAAGGGTATTTTGGGGAAGGGTGTGATGGAAAGGTGTAAAGAGGAAAGAGAGTGAGTTGGGGTAGGTGGGGATCCTGTAGGGTCCACAGATCCTGAGGTGTCAAGAAATTCTGCTCCCTGCACCTTTTTGGCATTTAAACACGAGGTTGATGCCCTTTTCTGGCGTTTAACGCCCACCAGACACTCTTTTCTGGCGTTAAACACCAGTCTGTCTACCAATTCTGGCGTTTAATGCCAGCTAGACACCAGACACCCTTTTTTGGCGTTTAACGCCAGTCTGGCTGCCAATTCTGGCATTTAACGCCCAGAATGCTACCAGACTGGGCGTTAAACGCCCATTCTGCTATCCTTACTGGCGTTTAAACGCTAGTAAGCCTGTCCTCCAAGGTGTGCTATTTTTTATGCTATTTTTTATTTTGCTTTAATTCTGCAGCTGTTTTTATGACTTCATATGATCATCAACCTAAAGAAAACATAAAATAATAATGGAAAACAAATGTCTATAAAAATAAATATAATTAAATAACATTGGGTTGGCTCCCAATAAGCGCTTCTTTAATGTCAATAGCTTGACAGTGAGCTCTTAGAGAGCTTCACAAAGACTCAGAGCTTAATGGTGGCCTCCCAACACCAAACTTAGAAGTTGAGTGTGGGGGCTCTGTTTGACTCTGTATTGAGAGAAGCTTTTCATGCTTCCTCTCCATGGTTACAGAAGAAGATCCTTGAGCCTTAAACACAAGGTAGTCCTCATTCAATTGAAGGACTAACTCTCCTCTGTCCACATCAATCACAGCTCTTGCTGTGGCTAGGAAGGGTCTTCCAAGAATAATGGATTCATCCTCGTCCTTCCCAGTATCTGGGATTATGAAATCAGCAGGGATGTACAGGCCTTCAACCTTCACTAAGACATCATCTACAAGTCCATAAGCCTATTTCATTGATTTGTCTGCCATCTCTAATGAGATTCTTGCAGCTTGTACCTCAAAGATCCCTAGTTTCTTTATTACAGAGAGTGGCATGAGGTTTATTCCTGACCCCAGGTCACACAAAGCCTTCTCAAAGCTCATGGTGCCTATGGTACAAGGTATTAAGAACTTTTCGGGATCCGGTTTCTTTTAAGGTAAATTCAGTTGAACCAAAGCATTCAGTTCATTGATGAGCAATGGAGGTTCATCCTCCCAAGTCTCATTACCAAATAATTTGGCATTCAGCTTCATGATTACTCCTAGGTACTGAGCAACTTGCTCTTCAATAATATCTTCATCTTCTTCAGAGGAAGAATACTCATCAGAGCTCATGAATGGCAACAGTAAGTTCAGTGGAATCTCTATGGTCTCTGTTAAGAGCCTCAGATTCCTTTGATTTCTCATTAGGGAACTTCTTAGCGGTCAGTGGACGTCCATTGAGATCTTTCTCACTGGAAATGATTGCCTCTTTCTCCTCTATAGGTTCGGCCACTTTAGATATTGTTATGGCCTTGCACTCTCTCTTTGGATTATCTTCTGTATTGCTTGGGAGAGTACTAGGAGGGATTTCAGTAACTCTTTTACTCAGCTGACCTACTTGTACCTCCAAATTTCTGATGGAGGACCTTGTTTTAGTTATGAAACTGAGAGTGGTCTTAGATAGATCAGAGATTATGGTTGCTAAGTCAGAGAGGCTCTACTTAGAATTCTCTGTCTGTTGTTCAGAAAATGATGGAAAAGGCTTGCTATTGCCAAACCTATTTCTCCCACCATTATTATTTTGAAGCCTTGTTGAGACTTCTGTTGATCCTTCCATGAGAAATTAGGATGATTCCTCCATGAAGGATTATAGGTGTTTCCATAGGATTCTCCCATGTAATTTACCTCTTCTATTGTAGGATTCTCAAGGTCATAAGCTTCTCCTTCAGAGGAGGCTTCTTTAGTACTGTCGGATGCAGCTTGCATTCCAATCAGATTTTGAGAAATCATATTGACTTGCTGAGTTAATATTTTATTCTGAGCCAATATTGCATTCAGAGTATCAATCTCAAGAACTCCTTTCTTCTGAGTTATCCCATTATTCACAGGATTTTTTTTAGAAGTATACATGAACTGGATATTTGCAACCATCTCAATGAGTTCCTGGGCTTCTGCAGGCGTTTTCTTCAGATGAAGAGATCCACCAGCAGAATGGTCCAATGACATCTTAGACAATTCAGACAGACCATCATAGAATATACATAAGATGCTCCATTCTGAAAGCATGTC
The DNA here is from genome assembly GCF_059453495.1 of Arachis ipaensis. Taxonomy (NCBI): domain Eukaryota; kingdom Viridiplantae; phylum Streptophyta; class Magnoliopsida; order Fabales; family Fabaceae; genus Arachis; species Arachis ipaensis. Next base: position 44,161,086 of record NC_142443.1, read on the forward strand.
AGAAGGACACCTTCTGATCAATTGCTTGTATCTTTCCCAAGCTTCATAGAGGGATTCACCTTCCTTCTGTCTAAAGGTTTGGACTTTCACTCTAAACTTGCTCAACTTTTGAGGTAGAAAGAATTTGGCCAAGAAAGTATTGACCAACTTTTCCCAAGAGTTTAGGCTTTCTTTAGGTTGTGAGTCCAACCATATCCTAGCTCTATCTTTTACAGTAAAGGGGAAAATCATAAGTCTGTAGACCTCGGGATTAACTCCATTGGTCTTAACAATGTCACAGATTTGCAAGAATTTAGCTAAGAACTGATGAGGATCTTCCAATGGAAGTCCATGAAACTTGCAATGCTGCTGCATTAGAGAAACTAATTGAGGCTTAAGCTTAAAGTTGTTTGCTCCAATTTCAGGAATTGAGATGCTTCTTCCATAGAAGTCGGAAGTTGGTGCAGTAGAGTCACCAAGCATCTTCCTTGCATCTCCACCATTGTTATTGGGTTCGGCTGCCATGTCTTCTTCTTTTTCGAAAATTTCTGAAAGGTCCTCTCCAGAGTGTTGTGCTTTAGCTTCTCTTAGCTTCCTCTTCAGAGTCCTTTCAGGTTCAGGATCAGCTTCAACAAGAATGTCTTTATCCTTGTTCCTGCTCATATGAAAAAGAAGAGAACAGAAAAGGAGAGGAATTTTTTATGTCACAGTATAGAGATTCCTTTATGTGAGTAGAAGAATGGAAGAATAGAAGAATGAGGTAGAGAGGGAATAAGAAGAATTCAAACACAGAGAGAAGGAGAGGGTTCGAATTATGAGTAGAAGAGAAGTGTTAGTAAATAAATAGAAAGAGATGAGAGAGAGATAGCATTCGAATTTTAAAAAGAAGGAGAAGAAAAATGTTTTTATTTTAATTAATTAAGTTAGAATTCGAAATTTAAGAAATAAAATAAAATAAAGTTAGAATTTAAAATAATTAGTTAATTAAAAAGAATTTTGAAAAAGTGGTTAGTGATTTTCAAAAATTAGAAGTGGAAAAGTAGTTAGGTGGTTTTGAAAAAGATAAGAAATAGTGAACTTTTTAAAATTAAGACAAAACGTCAAGGGGTTAATTGAAAAAGATTTGAAAATAAATTTTGAAAAGATAAGAAGTTAGAAAAAGATTTTGAAATTAAATTTTGAAAAAAATTTGAAGAAGAAATTTAAAAAGATTTGATTTTGAAAATTAAAGTTGATGACTTGACTAACAAGAAACTAAAAGATATGATTCTAGAATTTAAAGATTGAACCTTTCTTAACAAGAAAGTAACAAACTTGAAATTTTTGAATCAAAACATTAATTGTTAGTAAAGTTTTCGAAAATGTGAAATAAAAATTAAGAGAAAGATTTTGAAAATTTTAGTTAAGAAATTCGAAAATATTAAAAAGAAAAATAAAAAAGATTTGATTTTTGAAAAAGATTTGAAAAGATAAAATTTTTAAATTGAAATTTTGACATGACTAACAAGAAACAACTAAATTTTGAAAATTTTTTTGACTAAGTCAACCAAAAATTTCGAAATTTATGAGTAAAATAAGGGAAAGATATTATTTTTGATTTTTTTGAATTAATGAAGAAAGAAAAAAAATAACAAAATGACACAAAACATAAAAATTTAAGATCAAAACAAATAATGCATGCAAGAACACTTTGAATGTCATGATGAACACCAAGAACACTTTGAAGATCATGATGAACATCAAGAACATATTTTTGAAAATTTTTAAGAAAAGAAACTGATAAACCCATATTTCATGAGTTCTTTTGTGCTTAATTTGAGTGATTTATACAATCCTTCACCTACTTATTCACATTAATTGCATGGTTTTACTTTCCCTTCCTTATTATGTCATATTGTGAAAAACATGTTTCCTAAGCTTTAAAAATTAATTATTTTAATTACCTTTATTTCCATTCGATGCCATGATTAGTGTGTTGAGTAGTTTCAGATTTTCTAAGGTAGAATGACTTAAAGGACGGAAAAGGAAACATACAAAAATGGAAGGAGAAGGCAAAACGGAGCTTTAAGGAAACTAGTATCCACGCGACCGCATGGACGAAGCGATCGCATGCCAAGAACGAATCAGCAGCGACGCGGTCGCATGACTGACGCGATCGCGCGCCTTAAGCAGAACGCACATGACGCGGTCGCATGACTGACGCGACCGCGTGGCAAGGAAAAGCTCCGAATGACGCGACCGCGTGACCCACACGGACGCGTGACAGAGGCCACGTATCAGAATTTACAGAATATGCCCCCAGCATATTCTGAAGCCCTTTTTGGCCCAGATCTAAGTACAGACAGCATAGACCAGAGGTTATAAAGTGTGGGAATGCATCCATTCAAAGGGAGCTCTCATATTTTAATTTTCAATGATTTAGATTTAGTTGAGAGGGAGATCTTCTCTCTCTCTCTCTTTTAGGATTTAGGATTTCTTCTTGTTTTAAGAGTGACTCTCAATCCAGGTTTTATGTTTCTTTGTTTTAGCTTTCTTTTACTTTTATTTATTCCAGCACTTGAATTAATCATTGAATTTATGAATTTCTTCCATATTGCAGACTATATTTGAATTAATAATATTTGAGGTATTTTCAGTTTATGATTGTTCTCTTTGATTTAAGTTACCATTGCTTCCTATCTAAGGATATTTTTATTATTCCAGCGATTTTACTTTTTTCCCTTTTGGTCCTGGTTAAGAATTCAGTAACTCAATAGTTATTAAACTCAACATAATTGATAATCGTTATCTTGCTAATTGAGCTGAACTTAAGTAATCCCAACCTTTTCTTAGGAAATAAATAGGATTCAAAGGTCAATTTAATTAGTCCCTTGACTTTCCTTTACCCTAGTACAGGTTGATCAAGTGGAGTTTAGATTCAACTTTCATTATAGTTGAGAGAGATAACTACGTTGGACCTCCAACTTCTCTTACCTTGCCAAAAGTCTGCTTTACAGTAGTTATTTATTTTAATTGCCATTTATTTTACTTGTCATTCAATTTACTTGCTTCTCATCTTCTAAACCCCGATTACAACCTTTATAGCCAATAATAAGAACATACTTCCTCGCAGTTCCTTGAGAAGACGACCCGAGGTTTGAATACTCAGTTAACAATTTTTAAAGGGGTTTGTTACTTGTGACACCCAAACGTTTGTACGAAGGTATTTTTGTCGGTTTAGAGACTATATCTACAACGCAACTGTTTCTATGAACCTCTTTACTGGTAGAAATCCCGACGTCAAAATGGCACCGTTGCCAGGGAACTACTAACGTATGCCTTATTATTGGTTATTGTAAATATTTTTCTTTTGCTTGTTTATTTATTTTTTTTGTTTTTCCTTTTTATCTTTATTTGCTACTATGAACTTTCACCCCTCTCGCTTTGAGTTTGGTTCTAATATTGTTAAAGGAAATAAAAGTTACAGCAGGAATGTGTACCAAGGTCAGACCAATCAAGGATGGATGGGACCAAGAGGATCTAATCAACCCTTTTGGCAGCAACACCCTCCGAGATATCCTGGACAAAGACCATTCTACAGTGCATACTCAGCTGAAAGACATGGTGGACAACCTTGTAACTACCAACAAGCCCCACCCCGTGCATATAAACCATCCTTTCAACATAACCTCGAACCACCACACTCACAAGCTTCTCTTCACCATTCGCCACCATATGATCCTTCCTTACCCCAATACCAATCCGATCGCTCCCAATCACCACCACTTTCCTTTGTATCATGTCCAAGTCCAGCAACCCAAGAAGCGGAGGATCGCCTAAGGGAAACAGTAATTAAATTTCAAACAACTATTCAACAACTGGCGCAAGCAATGATTCAATGGGCTTCTAGGCGCTCAAATACACAAGGATTAGCCACAGCCCCATGTGGACAGCTCAATGAAGAGCAGAGCATGAATGAATTGCCAGAAACGCCAGTGGACAAGACAGAGCATGAATTTGTACTAGAACAATTAGAAGAAGCTGTCTTTGTTCAAGAAGAAGAGTTGGTTGAAGATCTAGGAGATGCTGAACCTCCATGGGAATCCAGAATTGAGGAAAATGCCGTCAAGGAGACTACAGTTGATGCTAAGGAGGATACCGTACAGTCTCCAAGGCAAGTCATTTATAAGGAATCAGACGGAATAATCCAAGAAGCAAATTCCCTTAATGATGATAGTCACAAGTCTAGCTCTCTTGGTGATGAACTTGCATCCGCAAGTGAATTCTCTGAGATCGAAGAATCTTCCCCAAGTGAATATGAAGATGATGCGGAGGTCGATTTCTCTCAACCTCTAATCTATGACTCAAGTGATGAGGAAGACACGGAAGACTCTGACCAGGACACAGATACAATTGAAGAACTTTGCAAAGAAGTGGAGGAATTCACAGAAGAGCACAAGGAAACGGAACTTGCAGAACCACCAAAAACACCTATCCCAAGGCCATTACCACCTAATACAAGCTTCAAGTGGGTACAATCCTTAACTTATAACTTTACTTATTCACTTGAATATGGTTTGCTTGAAACAGATGGCCAGCTTAGAGCTCTCTGCGGCTTTAAGAGTAAGAGGAAAATGGCTCGTACTCAGAGCTGGTGCATAAGGTTCAATAAGGTTCCACGCTTCACCTCGAAGTACACAGATTGGTATCATGCTCAATTGCATGGATCACGGAGAACGTTTGGTCACCACGGTGAGATTCTACTTTTTAACCCGCCCAAATGGAAACATGCAAATCAAGACGGAGGCAGATTTAAAAGCAAGGCTTGGAATCCTGGACTCTATCCTGACATTCGTCATCCCGGGAGCCTAAAAATCTGTTTGGAGCTGCTCAGAACCTTTGTATGCTTGGTTTGGGACCCCGGAGGCTATTGGCATTCCAAGCACTGGTGGAGATTTTTGGACGAATTTAAACATAAACCACCATAACAGGATACTCCTCCAATGTCCAAATTAAGGACTTTAACTAATAGTGCTAGGTGGGAGACAACCCACCATGGTATGGTCGTTTCTTTTTCAATTTATTTCTTGTTAATTGCTTTCATTTTTTCCTTTTTCATTTTAATTTATTAAACCTGGAATCATGCATAGCATTCATGTTAATCATTGCATTCTGCATTTTTAATGCATATAAAAAAAGGGTGCACGACGCGACCGCATGCCCCATGCGATCGCGTCATATTGCGAGAAACACCACCCACGCGACCGCGTGACCCACGCGGCCGCGTGATATATATATCGGCGTAAGGATCTAACGAACAGAAAGTTAGGCTGGAATCGTGTGGCCCTTGTGCGTTTCGCAAAAATTGGCCCACGCGATCGCATGCCCCATGCGATCGCGTCACTTGCACAATACCAATCCCACGCGACCGCGTGAGCGACGCGATCGCGTCGCATGGATTTCACATCACCCCAAAAGGAGACTGAGAGTTGCGCTAAAACGGCGCTGGAGTCGTGCGTTTAGCACGAATTCCGGTGACGCGATCGCGCTATCCACGCGATCGCGTCACCCTTCTTTCCCCCCTCATGCGATCGCGCGCCCCACGCGATCGCGTCACTCCCATTTTCACCCCAACCACGCGACCGCGTGCCCCACGCGGCCGCGTGGATTCGAAAGTATAACCCCCCCAGCCACGCGAACCCTATCAGTCGCGCAGCCCCCCACCCCCAACCCTCTTCTCCCTCTCTGCTCCATCTCCCTCCAACCACCACCCAGCACCACCTAGCCACCACTGTGCCACCACCCAGACGCCGCCGCCATGCCGGACGCCGCCGCCGCAACCCCCTCCCCTCCCTTCTTCTCCCTTCTTCCTCTCTCCTCCCCTCTCCACCACTGCCCCCGCGACCACCGCCCCCCACCGCCGGCCACCCAGCTGCGCCCCCCTCTCTCCGCCACCTACCCGCAAACCCCCCTTCTCCTATCACTAACCCTAAACCCTCCCTCCGCCACTGCCCCCCCCAGCCGCCGCCACCTTCTTCCCCGTTCCACCCCTCCCGCCTACCAGGTTCCGCAAATCGCAACTCCCTTTTATCCGTTCGTCGTTTTTCTGTAATTTTTTCCGTTTCTATTCATCATTAGGATAGATAGATATGCATGCTGTAGTGGATTTTTAGGTTGTTAGGTAGCTTAGGCTCTGGTTAGTGGATCTAGGTCTGTTTACTTGCACTGTTCCTGTTTATATTTTATCATAACTGCAATTCTGCTGTTCCTGTGACCTCGTTCATATGCTGTGATTTCTTGCAATTGCTACTTGTTACTCCAAATTTTCCTGTTTCTATTCATTACTGGTAACTGCAGCAAATTTTTAATTCATATGAACTGCTATGATTGCTGTTTATTTTCCGGGACAATCCAATTTTAGCCGGAATGCTGTCCAAATTTTTTAAAATTGTTTTCATTCATGTTTTGGTTTGGCATTTCTGAACTCTGTTTTACTCTGCTTTACCCACACGATTTCATGAATGCTATGGCAGACATTCTTATTCTCCTTGATTTCCTGGTTCATAAACTGCATTTGTGATTCACTGATTCCAATTTTTGCTTTCTTTATTTCTATTCGAATCAGCATCACCCTGTTTTCCTTGTTCGATTATGAGTACTTCTATTCTTACCTGTGAATCCTTGTTATATGGAATTTGTCTATGCCACCTACTTTAACCCGCACTTTACTAACTCACTAATTTTAACTTACTAATTTCTTTTTCAAATTCTAACCATACTAACCCTTTTAATCTCTTTTCTGATTATTTTCACTTTCCTCTAACTTGCTCACCATGGCATATTGATTATTTTTCCATTTAACATAAATTCAATCATATTTCATTTACTCATTTTCCTTATTCTATTTCTCCTTTGCCACTTTGAGTTTCCTTTGTTTAATTGCCTATTTGCTTTCCTATTTTATCCATATCCTGGTTTTCTGTTTTTCAGGATGTCTGCCCCACAAAGGAAAGGAAAAGGCAAGGCTACTGGCAAGCGCAAGAGAGGAGATTCCTCCAAGTCCATCATTGCTCTAATGCACGATTCTTCATGGCGGGAGAAGAACTTCACACAGCAGGAAAAAGATGACTAGCTGCTCCCTGCAAATGATCCTATTAAATTTGCAAACCGGTACTGTGAGCTGAAGTACCCGGCTTTTGCAAACTCCAGAAATCTATACCTGGAGCGAACTCTGAAGATTCCAGAAGCACGCCAGCAGTACACCACTGAGCAAATCAAGCAAAGGGGCTGGTTCTTTCTGGAAAGAACACTGACAGAGGTCAATTCATCTTGGGTACGGGAATTCTACTGCAACTACTATCTCACTACCCTAGATGCAGTGAACCTGAGAGGAAAACAAATTCTGGTAACTGAAGAGGCCTTAGAGGACATTCTCCAGCTCCCAGCCAAGTCCGATCAGCCTGATGGTTATTCAAAGGCTGAGGAGGACATGCGCCAGATGCAGTTTGATTGGGATGCTATAAAGGCACGGATAGCTCTCGACCCGACAGTTCCTTGGGAGATGGGTCAGGACACTACCATTCCTAGAGGGATCAAGAGAGCATACTTAAACGATGAGGCTCGGTTATGGCATCAGATCTTGAGTAATTATGTGATGCCGAGTACTCACAAGACGGAGATCCCGGCTGCTATGATCACCCTCCTTTGGTGTGTGCTGGAGGGTAAGGACCTTTATCTGCCACGTTTCATTCGGCACTATATGGCCAGGGTCCACGTCCGAGGCACCCTCTCTTTTCCATATCTGGTTACACAGCTTGGCCGTCGAGCTGACGTGCCATGGGAGGATGCCGATGAGAGACCACCAGCGGCGGAGTGCAGGAAGATCATTCTGCACAGCCGGAACTTCTTAGCCTTGGGCCACAGACCACCACCATTCACTGCTGCTGATACGACAGCACCACCGTCTGCTGGACCCTCTTCCTCCACTGCTGCACCACCTACCCCTGCTACCACCACTGCACCTCCACCTACCACAGAGCCTGTCTATCATCTGATGCACCGCTTGTTCCGACGACTTGACCAGATGGAGCGTCACAACAAGCGGCGCTATGAGCACCTAAAGCTGATGATACGATCCGGTGACATCCCCTCCGAGCCTGACACACCGTCTGAGGCATCTGAGGAGGAGGCAGATGCGCCCGAGGCAGAGACCCATCCCCAGGAGGCAGCACCAGCTGCACCACAGGCAGCGGTCCCACATCAGATTGAGGCTGCAGATCTTGAGATCCCGATCCAGTCAGCACCTCCTCCACAGCAGCCAGACCCTCCGCCTACCACCACCACTGAAACTCCAGCTACCATCCCTACCAATGATGACACCCCTTCACACCCGGCTTGATTGAGCATCAGGGACGATGCTTCCTTTTAAGTGTGGGGAGGTCACCATCTCTGGCGTTTATTTTGGTGAACCACTACATCTTTTTTATTTTATTTTGGATATTTTTCTGTATTTTTCTTTTTACTGTTATTTTCTGAGTACTTATACATTACTTTTATGTATTTTTACTATATTTTCTGCATTTTGCATCTTTAGTTCATATTTTAGCCATTTAGTCTATTTTAGTTATTTAGTTTAGTTTGCAATTCTGATTTATTAGTGGATTAATTAGTATAGCTTACCCTTTTTACCATAAGATAGTATAGTTTAAATTGAAAAATATAAAAAGGAAGTAAGCTAGGAAATTGAACATATCAGATTTAAATCCATAAACCTTGTATATAGCATTACATGATGTAGTTAAGCTGACAACATTTCATCAAGGAGGAACATTAAAACTTTAAAAGCTACCCTAAATAATTTTTTTATGAGAATAATGGGAATTTTTAACTAAACCTGCATATAATATATAAATGATATATGATGCTTGAGTTAGAGAACACACAGCCTGTGAGTCTTGAGCTTAATTATATGGTTGCATTCAAACCATAATTTCATTTCTGTGTGTTTTATTTCTTTTTATTCTGATGTTCTTTACTTTGCTTTAATCTATATGTCCAATTATAGAATATAGAATAGATACATACCAAGAGAATGATTGAGGCCATCATTTGATTTTAGCTCACTCACCCCAAATTAGCCTACCTTTTACATCACCCTTGTTAGCCCCCTTGAGCCTTTTAAAACCCCTTTATTCTATTTAGCCAAATTACTAGCCTTAAGCAGAAAAACAAAAGAAAATCCCAAGTGAATCCTTGGTTAGCTTAAGATAGAAAATCATGAATAGAGTTAAATGTGGGAAACCTTTTGGGAACATGGACGATAGAAACAAAAGGTAGAGAGGTTAAAAGGAATAAAATAAAATTTGGGAAGCATGCTCATGAGAAAATCTAAGTGATTCAATTATCATGTGCATTAAAAAAAAAAGAGAGTTATTTTTCAGCATCTAAATAAAAGGGGATACAAAAGAAATTCCCCAATGCAAAATAAAAACAATGCACATGGGATGAAAATAAAAAGTGAAACATGAGCATGTAACAATAAGTGGGATAATATGGGAGAATAGGTAAAGAAGTTTTATCTTGCTAAATATGTATGTTAGGTGAAATCTTAGTCTAATTAAGGATTCACTTATTAGCTCACTTAACCCTATACATAAATCCTTACCTTTACCTTGGCCCCATTACAACCTCAATTAAAGACCTCATGACTTTTTGGTATGACTATATTCTATAATTGTTGATTGGTTAGATGAAGAACAAAGCTATAGAAAGCAAGAATAAAAAGAAAAATAGAGTGAATAAACCCAATAAACACTGAGTGACTAGAGAGTAAACACAAAATCTAGTAAGGGTTCTGTAACTCATCAACATATATCTGTGCTTATATTTACTAATTGTTTTGCAAGTTTGTACAATGCTTTCTTTCCCATCTCATTTGCTGAAATGCTTTATTATTTAATGGTTGGCTATATATATATAGATGACTCCTTGAGAATGTGAATTAACTTGGCTACATGTAAGCTTTATATATGAGTGAATAAATTAGAGTTGCATGATGCATCATTCATTTAGGTAGTGCATTTAAATTAGGTTGCATTGCATGACATTCCATCACTTTAACCTTAATTATTTACCTTGGATTTAGCATGAGGACATGCTAGTGTTTAAGTGTGGGGAGGTTGATAAACCCATATTTCATGAGTTCTTTTGTGCTTAATTTGAGTGATTTATACAATCCTTCACCTACTTATTCACATTAATTGCATGGTTTTACTTTCCCTTCCTTATTATGTCATATTGTGAAAAACATGTTTCCTAAGCTTTAAAAATTAATTATTTTAATTACCTTTATTTCCATTCGATGCCATGATTAGTGTGTTGAGTAGTTTCAGATTTTCTAAGGTAGAATGACTTAAAGGACGGAAAAGGAAACATACAAAAATGGAAGGAGAAGGCAAAACGGAGCTTTAAGAAAACTGGTATCCATGCGACCGCATGGACGAAGCGATCGCGTGCCAAGCACGAATCAGCAGCGACGCGGTCGCATGACTGACGCGACCGCGCGCCTTAAGCAGAACGCACATGACGCGGTCGCATGACTGACGCGACTGCGTGGCAAGAAAAAGCTCCGAATGACGCGACCGCGTGACCCACGCGGACGCGTGACAGAGGCCACGTATCAGAATTTACAGAATACGCCTCCAGCGAATTCTGAAGCCCTTTTTGGCCCAGATCCAAGTACAGACAGCATAGACCAGAGGTTATAAAGTGTGGGAATGCATCCATTCAAAGGGAGCTCGCATATTTTAATTTTCAATGATTTAGATTTAGTTGAGAGGGAGATCTTCTCTCTCTCTCTCTTTTAGGATTTAGGATTTCTTCTTGTTTTAAGAGTGACTCTCAATCCAGGTTTTATGTTTCTTTGTTTTAGCTTTCTTTTACTTTTATTTATTCCAGCACTTGAATTAATCATTGAATTTATGAATTTCTTCCATATTGCAGACTATATTTGAATTAATAATATTTGAGGTATTTTCAGTTTATGATTGTTCTCTTTGATTTAAGTTACCATTGCTTCCTATCTAAGGATATTTTTATTATTCCAGCGATTTTACTTTTTCCCCTTTTGGTCCTGGGTAAGAATTCAGTAACTCAACAGTTATTAAACTCAACATAATTGATAATCGTTATCTTGCTAATTGAGCTGAACTTAAGTAATCCCAACCTTTTCTTAGGAAATAAATAGGATTCAAAGGTCAATTTAATTAGTCCCTTGACTTTCCTTTGCCCTAGTACAAGTTGATCAAGTGGAGTTTAGATTCAACTTTCATTATAGTTGAGAGAGATAACTACGTTGGATCTCCAACTTCTCTTACCTTGCCAAAAGTCTGCTTTACAGTAGTTATTTATTTTAATTGCCATTTATTTTACTTGTCATTCAATTTACTTGCTTCTCATCTTCTAAACCCCGATTACAACCTTTATAGCCAATAATAAGAACATACTTCCTCGCAGTTCCTTGAGAAGACGACCCGAGGTTTGAATACTCGGTTAACAATTTTTAAAGGGGTTTGTTACTTGTGACACCCAAACGTTTGTACGAAGGTATTTTTGTCGGTTTAGAGACTATATCTACAACGCAACTGTTTCTATGAATCTCTTTACTGGTAGAAATCCCGACGTCAGAAACACATGCAAGACACTAAACTTAGAAATTTTTAATGTGTAGACACTAGGAATTTGAAAATGCATATGAAAAATAACTAAAAATACAAAACAAGAAAATCACAAGATTAAGCAAAGACAATCATCAAGAACAACTTGAAGATCATGAAGAACACATGATGAACTTTCGAAAATTCAAGAAAAATTAAAAAACATGCAATTGACACTAAACTTAAAATTTAACACAAGATTCAAACAAGAAACACAATTTTTTTTGTTTTATGATTTTATTAAATTTTTTTTGTATTTTTTGAAAATATTTTGGAAAAAGAAAATAAAGAAATTCAAAATTTTTAATAAGAATTCCAGGATTCGTGCAATATTAGTCTAAAGCTTCGGTCCAAAAGAATTAGACATGGCCAAATGGCCAGCCAAGCTTCAGCATAACAAGTACAGACATGTCCTTTCTACAATGGAAAGTGTAAACCTCGGTCCAAAAGATTAGACATGGCTTAATAGCCAGCCAGGCTTCAACATATCTCATGAAACTCTAGAATTCATTCTTAAAAACTCTGAAGAACATTTTTTTTTTCGAAAATAAAAAAATAAAAAGCTTAAACATAAAATAAAATTACCTAATCTAAGCAACAAGATGAACCGTCAGTTGTCCAAACTCGAACAATCCCTGGCAACGGCGCCAAAAACTTGGTGCAAGAAATTATAATCACACTTTTCACAACTCTGCACAACTAACCAGCAAGTGCATTGGGTCATCCAAGTAATACCTTACGTGAGTAAGGGTCGATCCCACGGAGATTGTCGGCTTGAAGCAAGCTATGGTCATCTTGTAAATCTTAGTCAGGCAGATTCAAATGGTTATGGGGTTTTGATAATTAAAAGATAAATAAAACATAAAATAAAATAAAGTTACTTATGTAATTCATTGGTGGGAATTTCAGATAAGTGTTTGGAGATTATTTGTTGCTTCTGAACCTCTGCTTCCCTATTGTCTTCTTCCAATCATGCGTGCTCCCTTCCATGGCAAGCTGTATGATCCACTCGGATGAAAAATACTAGGTACGGCCTCTGCACGGCTAATCAACTGTCAGATTTCTCATCTCAGATGAAAAATACCAGGTATAGCTACCGCACGGCTAATCATCTGTCGGTTCTCACTAGCGTCGGAATAAGATCTCTCTATCCTTTTGCACACTGTCACTGCGCCCAACATTCACAAGTTTGAAACTCGTCACAGTCATCCCTTCCCATATCCTACTCGGAATACCACAGACAAGGTTTAGACTTTTCAGATCTCAGGAATGCTGCCAATTGGTTCTAGCCTATACCACGAAGGTTCTAATCTCACGGATTCGGATGCTCTGTTATCAGGAGAGATGATGCAAATCGTGGATTAGAGACCCAAGAGAATATACTCCGACTGTCGTCCAATAACTACGTTGAACATCATGTAGACCACTTGTGGTTGTCAGGCACGCGGATCTTGGCTAAGCGAGTAACGAAGATAGTGGGTGATTGTCACGGGTCACCCCTTCATTCTGACTTAACTGAATTAAGTACAAGAGTATATCTTAGAGAAGAAGTAAGCGTGAATTGAAAGAGAAACAATAGTACTTGCATTAATTTATGAAGAACAGCAGAGCTCTGCACCTTAATCTATGGGGTGTAGAAACTCCACCGTAGAAAATACATAAGAGAAAAAGGTCTAGGCATGGCCGAATGGCCAGCCTCCAAGTCCAAGGATTCTAAGATATATGAATACAATAGTAAAAAGTGCTATTTATACAAAACTAGTTACTAGGGATTACAGAAAATAAGTGAGTAAGTGCAGATAGTGCAGAAATCCACTTCCAGGGCCCATTTGGTGTGTGCTTGGGCTGAGCATTGAAGCTTTCATGTGCATAGGCCATTCTTGGAGTTAAACGCCAGCTTAGGTGCCAGTTCTGGCGTTTTACTCCAGAAAAGGGTCTCTAGTGGGAGTTTAGACGCCAGTTAGGGCCATCAAATCTCGAGAAAAGTATGAACTATTATATATTGCTGGAAAGCCCAAAATGTCTACTTTCCAACGCAATTGAGAGAGTGCCATTTGGGCTTCTGTAGCTCCATAAAATCCACTTTGAGTGCAGGAGGGTCAGAATCCAACAGCATCTGTAGTCCTTTCTCAGCCTCTGAATCAGATTTTTGCTCAGGTCCCTCAATTTCAGCCAGAAAATACCTGAAATTACAGAAAAATACACAAACTCATAGTAAAGTCCAAAAATATGATTTTTTCATAAAAACTAATAAAAATATAATAAAAAGTAACTAAAACATATTAGAAACTGCATAAAAACAATGCCAAAAAGGGTATAAATTATCCGCTCATCAATTGCATACACCAATTCCATAGGATTGACACAATCCTTTTCTTATCAAGTTCTAACCTAACTTGACTTACCTATGATAATATCTAACTCTTCACTCTTAGTGCTAACCCAACTAAGAAAGAGATACCTCACTGGTACAAGATACAAGACACAGAATCAACCTAAAAAATTCTGAAATCACTCTAGGCTTTTCACTCAAGCGTTTCTCTCTGCCTCTTTCCACTCTTAGGCTCTTTCAAGAACTCTCTCATTCAGCCTTTTACCTCAAGAAATTATAGAAAGATAAACATTGAAAAGAAAATTACAATCTGTAAAACATGAATGAGATTAATACTTCAACAGTCTCTTTGCTATGTGATGAACCAAATTAGCTTGCCTCTGATTTAGTTCCTCATTCTGGCGGAATGCTCCTTTTACTAGGAAGCATTGTCCAATTTGGTGAACTTCTTCAGAGAACTCTTCTCAGAACATAAACCTCCAAACACTGGTTCTCTCTCCTTGCTTCAGAACAATGAAAAAATTGTCTTTTGTATCTCCTTGCATGTTGCTGAGTTGCTCTCTACCAAGTCAACTCCTCGAGCTGTGTGCTACCAACTTACTTTTTCACTTTCTTCCATTAATCCTCAAATTAGGAACTTTGGTTCTGACCCTCTTTCTTGACCGAAAGCCTTAGGATAGCAAAGAAAAATATTTTTAATGGTAAACCCAGATCTGAACCCTTGAGCTGCAACTTTGCCCCCAAGAAACAAATTTGGCCATTGATTTATAGCAGTGATTATCAGAAATCACTTTTTTCATGTATCCCAAATTGGATTGACAGAGAGTTGGAGAAGAAGAGAGGAAAGTAAAATGCATGCAAGGGGAAACAAATCACCTTTAACTTCTGACTTAGCCTAAGATGCTTAGATTTGGGTGATTAGACTTTTGTCTTTCTGATTAAGCTCTCTCTCTCTTTTTTCTATGTCTGACCGAAAGAAAAAGATGAACGTTGCTTTGGTGGAAGCACTTTGGAGGGATTAGCTTGAGAGATTAATTCGGGCTTGGGTTGGCTATGTCCACTTGCCCATCTGATTTCTTTGCTTTGTTTTCTTTGGGCTTACTTTGTTTAAATAGTCCACTTGCTGTTTCAATTTATTCCAAACTAGGCTTCTGCTATATTTGATAAATGTGGCTTGCATCACTTAATAAAAAATAATCAACACTAATTGGGTAGTTAACCCAATAAAAATAATGTTTGTCATCATCAATTATGTTAGTTAATTTCTTAACTCAACAGTATCATAGAATAAAATCACACATTCATTGAAATAGAAAAGTTATTTGTATTAATTTATAGGAATTAGCAGAGCTCCTAACCTTAACCTAGGAGGTTTAGTTGCTCATACTATACAGAGAATAAACTGAGTAAAAGTCGAATGTGGTGGGGATCCCAAACAATGGTGATCTCCCCTTATAAATACTAATGAGTAGACTTAAAGAAAACTTAATAATTAGAAATTACAATAATGAAATAAGCTAAGCTAAAGGTGCAAAAATCCACTTCTGGGCCCACTTTGGTGAGTGTTTCGGTTGAGCTTGGCTTCTGACTTGAAGGAGTGGGCATTGGACGCCCACTAGGAAGTGAATATGCTGCTTCCTTGCTCCCCTTGTGGCATTGAATGCTGGGTTTGGGCGTTCAACGCCAGCCTTGATCATCTTAGGGCGTTGAACGCTAGAAAAATGGGGTAATTTGGCCATTCAATGCCCGTTTTGGGCCTTCATTTCCAAAGAAAAGTATAGACTATTATATATTGATGGAAAGCTCTAGAAGTTAGCTTTTCAATGCCTTTGAGAACGCATTAATTGGACCTATGTAGCTCCAGAAATATACGTTTGAATTCATGGAGGTCAGGATCTGACAGCATCTGTTGTCCTTTCTTTGCCTTTGAATCAGACTTTTCCAAAACTTGTCAGAATCACCCAAAAATCACCTAAAATCATGATAAAAACACAAAAGCTCAAAGTAGCATCCAAAAAGTGAATTTTTCATTAAAAGCTACTAAAACATCATAAAACTTAATGGAACATACTGAAAACACTAAGAAAATAACATAAAAAAGCGTATAAAATATTCGCTAATCAATGTGAGAGATTTTCAGGCAAACGGGTTTAACTTCATGCTAGATATGCAGATGTTTCATTATATCTGATTAATGTACTAATTGAAATTTGATATAGGGTATTATTGAAATCTAGCTTATGGAACTTATTGAATTCTGATTTAGATAATTATTGATGTCTGTTATTGGGACTTAATTTGGTTATGATTTAGGTTATCGTTCAGCCTTGTTTAGGTAATTATTGCATTCTGATTTAGGTCTTTCTTGAAGTTTGCTTTATGCACTTGTTGAACTCTACTATAGATACTCAATGAAATATGATTATTGGCTTCTGATTTAGGTCTTTCTTGAAGCTTGGTTTATGGACTTGTGGAACTCTGATTTAGATACTCAATGAAATATGATTATTGAGATCTGATTTAGGTCTTTCATAAAGTTTGGTTTATGAACTTATTAAACTCTGATTTAGATACTCAATGAAACCTGATTATTGAAATCTGGTTTAGATACAAAATTGTTAGATAATTATTGAAATCTGATTAGTGAACCCAAATAGTTACTTATTGAATTCTTATTGAATTCCCTTTGAATGTACATGTTAAACTTATTGAATTATTCTTGAGCTGTTTATTTTACTATATACTTACAGGGGTTAATACTTGCCATGCAAGAAATATACCCAAATGGTAACCACAGATTTTGTGCTATGCATATATGAAAAAATTTTCGCAAGAAATAGAGTGACTTACAGTTGAAAATATGTATGTGGTCAAGCGCTAAGGCAACCACAACACAAGACTTCAATGCTTCCATGGATAGGCTAAAAAGGATCAATGCTGGGGCTTGGGAATACCTGGACAAGACTGGTCCAAAATAATAGAGTAGAGCTCATTTTATGGTATTTTAGTGAATACCCTAAAATGGACAACTACACAAACAATAAATGTGAGGTGTTTAATGCCAAGGTGAAGAAGATGAGGGAAAAACTGATAATCACCATGTTGGAGGAGGGGAAAACCGATAATTACCATGTCGAAGGAAGTGAGGTGCTACGTAATGAGGATTATGGCAAGGAATTAAAAGGTTTTGCTTGGGTATAGCTGAAGGTTAGCCCTAACCCAACAGAGCAGATTAGAAAGAGAAAAGAGAGAGAGCAACAAATGGAGGCCTCTTCCTATTGGAGATGACGCAGAAAATGTGTATGAAGTGCAATGTCTGCTCATGAAGGTGAGTGGATTTAGGAAAAGGTACATGCAGTTGTAAACTTTCGCAACTAACTGGACTACCATGTAGACATGCCCGTGCTGCTTTAGCTTACCAAAATAGAAGATCCGAAGAGTATGCACATAACTAGCTCACCATGGGTGCATACAATGTAGCGTACCAGTTTTCAATGCTTCCAAGCCAGGAGTTCTGGGAGCATCTTGACACCCTACCCATTCTGCCGCCACGGTATAGAAAGCCAATTGGAAAACCAACAATCAAGAGAGACAAAAGAAATGATGGCCCTACAAATAAGAGTGACTCTCATAGAACAAAGAGGAGGATTGAAACTATTGTCTACAAATACTGCCTCCGGGTATGTGAGTTCAATTCTAGAATCCTGAAATTATTGAATTATTGAATCCTGAAATTATTTAAATTCTAGAGTTATTGAATCCTGTGATCACACTGTGGAACTCGAGTTCTACCTGAAATTCATGTTGAACTTACAATGAGTACTTTTTTTCGTAGGCTAGTCACAATAAGAGAAGTTCTAAGAAGAGAAAAAAAGTAATGGGTGAAGAGAGTGCTGCATTGCAAGTGCCTGCAGGTGATGAGGATAAGGATATGATGGTTGAAATATACTGGGAAGAGACCTTAGAAGGTACAGATGCTGAAGCAGCAGCAACTGAAGAGGGAAATGGTTCCGCAACACCACACGCTGCACAAGTAAGTGCAATGCATTACTCAATTAGTTAAGTTTCCTTATTTAACTTGTCACACATCTGATTTGTTTGTTCTTTGGAATTCAGTAACCTCAACTGATGTCGCTGCCAACAAGCTCACAACTACAACCTCCAACAAATAATGCAACAACCAAAAAATAAGTTAAAAGGAGAAGTGTTAGGCGACCTCCTCCGACTGCACAAACACTACAAACACCTACACCGTCTTCTAACCATCCATCTACAAGCCTTTCCACACACAACTCTCAAACTACACCTCACTGTAAGGTGCTAATGCAGGGACAACCACACGGTTCATGCAGTTCATGCTCACACCTGGTGTGAATCTAAGTGCTAGAGGCCGAGGCACAGCTGTTAGAGGTAGAGGTCAAGGCAGGATAGGTACCTTAAGCGGAGCAAAAAATTATGTCTCAAGCGGGAGTAGTAACTCAACCCCAATTTCATAGACTATGTGTTCTAATGTGTTTGTGGACGTTCACAAGAGAGAAATTTGTTCCTCTTAGACTGTTATGTTTTCGTATTTTCATATACCCAACATAGCTCGTAGACTACTTATGCTTGCCTTTTGTTGTTTTGGTATACTAAAGAGAGATACAAGACTCTTGCATTTTGTTATGCATTTTTATGGTCTGTTTAAGGGTAGAGTTAGTTATGCTGGTTTTGAGGGTGTGCTATAAGTTGTCAATACTTGCCTTCTTTGGCTTATGTGATGGCTATTATTTTTGACAATCAATGGAACTTGCAGGATCTATATATAAATTTTTTCCAACATATTGTTAATTTTATCACTCTTCTAATAGCACCTTGATCTAATTTTGGAAGAAACATGGGTTTGAAAACCAAAACCATCAGGTTCCTATGTTACAGATTAAGTTTAAGAAGAAAAGAGAGATTGATGTGCATTTAAAATGGCATTGTCTAGAGAAAAAATTTATCAAAATCAATTTAGATGGCAGCAACAAGTTGAAATCATGGGCGTCTATGTCAATGTATCAGAAATCAAATGTCATCAAGTTGCTCATACATGGGTGTCTATGTCAATGTATAAGAAATATAAAAAAAAACAGAACAATGTAAGGATGACTTAGACATCATGTCATGCCAAGATCAGAAAAAAAAATTCACTATCTCATGATTAACAAAGATCCCAAATTATACAAATCTTATATTTTTATCACCAAATACAACTCACAAAATAAACAAAATGCTACCCCCAATGCAATGGTTGAAAGCAACACTCTAATTCCCCTAATTTTATCTCTAAATTTGTCTATCTTCCTAGCTGTCATTGAGGATGCTTGCTGATTTTTTCCAACTGCAGTGACAGTCAATCAATTTTCATGCCTTGCATAAGAATGCTCCAAATTTTTTTTAGCTAAAGATCTTGCTAGGTCCCATCCTTTTTCGATTTCATCCACCCACACAAAGTATTTGCAGTCTCTTATATGAAAACTAAAAAAACACACCCAAATGTCAACTGAAGTTCAAAAATAAATTTTTCACCTCAACAATAACAGTGCCTGGCCATTACCGCCCATAGAGGACATCTGATGAATCATCTATTAGGGTTTGTCATCGTGCCAGACTCCATCAACGCAACCTCCCTCCCACAGAAGCATCTGTCGTCGAGCTTGTTCTCCTTCATCTTCTTCGAACTTGAAGAACTACTGCGACTTCCATCATTTGCAATAGAGTTTAATCTGCGCAAAGACATTTTGGGGCTTACGAGATAATTCTTTCTAACTGTGGGTGCACTTGACACTATATGAAATTCAACAAGATTTGATTTTTGAAGTATGGTTCAAATTGGGGAAGATAACTTGCTAGGGTTTCGATTTGAGGAGTAAAACCTTATCAAACGATCATATACCAACGGTCATTTCTACATAGATAGCGCTTTGGAGGGTTGGAGTGCTATATAGGGTCGGATAATCACGAAGCAAGTGCATATCCAAGATAGGGTACTTTTGTCACATGGAAGGCATCTTGCGTGGGTACAAGTTCAGTTTCGATCTAATATGAGTACATATGTCAGCGTTTTATCTTTCATGGGTACAAATAGTCATTTATTCAAATATTAATTCCAACAACTTTTTCATTTCAATTTTATCCTTATTTTTTTCTTTTTGGTCCTTCATTTTCTTTCTCTATCCTCCAATTTTTAACATACCACCTTCTTCTCCAACTACCACATAAACCACTAATAAGTTTTATTGCATCATCAACTCACATATTAACACTCCTCTATGTTGATACAAGCCGATTATAGTATAGTGAAACTTAGGTCAATTTATAAGATATATGTGTGTCTGGAATATTTGTATTATTAGGTTCATGCTATGTGGTAATTTGTGTTGTGAGAAGAAAGAAGGTGGTGATAAATTTGGATTTAAAATAAAATTTAATTTTGATTTTTGTCATTGTAAAATAACTTTACACGTATATCTAATTACGTAATACATCATAAAAAATAATTATTAATTTCATTCAGGAACGGAGCTAAAATTTTTTTTTAGGAGAAATCAACATGAAAAATATAAGTTAAGAGGAGAGAAAAATTGAAAATTAAAAAGGGATAAAACAAAAAAATTAAAGACTTGGTATGTACAAATTATTAATTTGGGACCATTGCCTCTTTCCGATTAACATGGCTCCGTCACTAATTTTATTGACGGCGTGAATTGGTATTCAAAAAACGGATGTAACTATATACATATATAAAATATTTTACATAGTCAATGCATCAAAATTAAACTTTTTAAAATATATAAGAATATTTAAATGCTAAAATCAAATAAAATTTTAAAAATATTTTTTAAAATTTTTTAAAAATTTTAAGAACAAACAATATATTTTACTTTTTATTTGATATTTGCTTTTTTAGACAACGATAATCATAAAAATATTTCCTACATTAATTTAAAGGAAAAAAATTAGAAAGAAACCAAAAAGAGATAATTTTTTAATTATTATGAATTTTTTTTTTGTATTTTAAAATTTTAATTGAAAGTGAGGATGCTTTGAAAATTATTTACAATTAGTGTATTAATAGGAAAAAGATTATTATTAATTTATTCTTTTATTTATTAAATATATAATAATAATAAATACGAAATTAGTTGATATGGTAAGTCTTTCATATTTTAACTAAGAAATTTTGAGACCAAAGTCTTAAAATTAGCAAAAAAAACATATAATTCTTTTACAAAAAGAAATTTGTGTACAAATTTTATATGTAATTGTAAAGACTAAAAGAGAGCAAAAAAAAAAATAAGTATTGATACATGTACATCAAAGTTTGAAAATTCAAACAAGCACATGCTCCATTACGAACTGTCCATCGCATTGGAGTTGTTCGTGAATGCGAGAAACTGCTGCATCCCAAACCCTATTCACGATCGAAAATCGGAAACACTTAGTAAAAGGAATAACTATTTAGACAATAGTTTGGATAAGAATCAAGTCAAATAATATTCGATCAAGAAGACGAATTTATTTTAATTGAAAGATAAGAGAGCAAGGATAGTATTATCATTGGTGTCTAAAGCTGAAATTGTAAACGCAGCACTTAGGGTGAGTTTGATTTGCATTTTCATTTTTTATTTTTATTTTCAGTGATTTCTATTTTCAAAATTTTATAAAAAGAACAAAAAACAAGAGGTAAATATGTTCACAAAATTCTAAATACATAAAACACTGACCCTCAATGACCTTTGACAAAAACTTAGTATGACCAAAATACCAAAAAGAAGGTGAGCAAAACAGTTATGCAATTCCATTTGAACCAGACGCAACATAAAGCTATTTGAACCGTTAAAACTTATAACTTATAGTTGCTTCAAATGCTAGCCCATGTGATAGTCATCAGTCCATTCTGGCATTCTTTGGCTCCTGCTCCGGTTCTGCCTCGGATTTTTATCATGTAGTGTAGGAAAAACATGAAATATTAACGACTTTACATGCAATAAGAACTATTGCCTTCCAAAGAGATCAGTTACCTGGATTGGCAGGTTCATGGCGTCCCTGGTATATGGTCTCCATTGTAAGCATCTCTAAAGATATTTTTCTAAGGTAATCAGTCTGAAATAAGGTGAAACCACATCCAATCAATCTTCCATCATCCATATATGTGTTCGCATAGATAATGATAAAAGAAAACGACAATGAGCCATTTACTCGTAAGTATATACCTGGCTGGATACGGCTGCAAAAATCTTCTCCTCAAACCTTCGGGCAATCTTCCAAAGTTCTTGTGATCCCTCTGGACCACTAACAGGAAGATGTCTTCTTAACGTTTCCCTTCTGAAAGAAAACCAGAGTAGCTTCATAGTTAGATCAAAGTGACTTATACTTTAAGATCCACAAAGGAGAGAACACAATTGCCAAAATATCAATGAAACATGCTCGTCGTCCACTATATAGACTAGGAGCAGCACTAGCTTGCTAAAGCTCATATAGAGATTATGAATGAATTGATGAAATTGTTACCTTCAATGGTAAGTATAGGTTACAAAATATAGAAAAATGGTATATCAAAACTCAAACGAGAATGAAGAGCTAACAATACCTTGTGATCTATCAAACTAGAAATTTATATAGTTTATTAGTGCTACAGCTTTCACTAGAAGACATCTATTCAGTCAAAGGGGAGAAAAATATAAAGCGAACAGAGGATTATAAATCCTCCTAAAAATTAAAGAAAGGAAAATGCATATACGGAACAGAAATAACTTGATGTAACAAACCTACTCAAACCATAAGTATTAATGCAGTAATGGACATCTCTTTTAAAAGACCAAGTGCTTTAGAACAAATAGAAGCCAAAAGCATAATATTATCCTAAAGTAGCTGCTTATTTGATTTATATCTTCTTCAGTTCCTCAACTAAAATGCACGCTTTGTGATCAAATTATTTCCGTATGACAAACTTCAAGGAAATATGATTTATGGCTACTTTTTCTTTCAAAGTGCAAATGCAGGCAAAATGAAAGCTATTCGGATCACCGAATACAACATAAGATGAAATTTACATTTTGTTGACAATTCTTTGCCGGGAATCAGGGCGAAGCTGAGATCTCCATTCCCTTTCTCTTGCTTCTGTAAGGGATGGCCAACATGAATAGGCTCCAGTTAATGGTATAAGTAAATTTACATTATCTGAGGTACAAATGATAAGACATTAAATCATTCCAAACTGTAAGGAGGAAATAAAAGGTAAATTAAAGCACTAGAATCATGAGAACAAAACAGCATCTAGATAATCAATAGAGTCATGCATTTGCCATAGACATGAAAGTAAAGATTCACTATTTTCTAAATCAATCTATGCACAAATGAACAAAATTTGGCAAACAATCAAATCTATGTGCAAAATATGTTGATGGTCAAGACGGTTACACCGCATTTACAACATAGATTATGAAATAGCATAGAACAAGAAAATTCGAAGGTGAAGAATCTTTGAAAAAACTGAAATGGGCTAGTGCCAGGGCCTAGTAATTGAATTCGATACAGAAGTTGACAGCAACATTCTGAAGCTTACTCTCCAACAAAAGAAGCCTAGATGCTATTTCGTCAAAATAATCAGCCTGAAATTAAGCAGCACAAAAGAAATTAGTAAAGGGAAAGGGTCAATAAAAAGAGAAACCAAATTATATTAGAATTAAAATGGAATAGACCTAACTCAACCCCAAAAGCTAGCTTAGGGAGTGAGAGATGCGGGACTTATAATGTACCCTTTTACACTCAGGAATGATGGTATGGAGCATTAACATCTGCAGCTGAATCGATACACTATATTAAAATTGAAATTGAATAGGCCTGACTTAACCCCAAAACTAGCTTAGGGCTAGGAATATCCTGCACTTATAAACTATCTAGAAACCACATTCTTGAGAGATGTGAGACTTGTAATAAATTATGAAGCTACCTGGTTTGTAGCACCACCATAACTTTTCTGCTCAATACTATGAGCAATTTTTTGAAATTCAAGGTCTTCATCATAATCACAAAGAGGATGACCGATTTTTAACTTGGTCATTCTGTGAAATGAAAGGATAGTGGCATGAATTGAAGAGAAGACACAAACCATTGCAACATGGAAAAGAAAACAAACCGTTAGACTTACATATCGTTGAGAAGGAGTTGGCGGGTTTCAGGGTGCAGTTGATCCCTCCAGTTACTCGCTGTTGTTGTGTCCATCACTGATGAATGAAGGGTTCGCTCTTCAAACCAAAATTAATAAGAAGAGACTTCGGATGAAAGAATTTCAAAGCTACCAACACCTCCAAAGCTTTGATCATCAAAAGGAAAAGGGGGTAGCAGTAACTAAAAAGGAAATAGAATGAATCAAACCCCAAGATCAAATGGTAACTGATGATGAGATGACGATGGATTCTGCGAGCTGAGCTGCCGCCACAAGAATAGAATTGTGTAAACCCGAAACCAAAGCATGATTGATTTCTGCGACACACGCTAACGCATATGGTATGTACCTTTTCTCTTTTCTTTCTTTATTATTTATTTTTATTTATTTTTGTTTTGTTTTTACGATGATAATAAGAAATTAGGAATATCCCTGTGGCAGTTTGACTAGTGTAAATTAAATAAAAATAAATCAGAAAGAAATTGAAAAGTGATAGTCATTTTTAATTAATATGAATTCTTTTGTATTTTAAAATTTTACAGAAATTAATTTATTAATGGATGGGAAAATAGTGATATGTAGCTTAATGGGTGTATGACGTGTAATCCATATATATGTGGATCTGCCATAGCCAGTAACCTAAAAAATGTAGGTTACCTTTTAATTGAGACAGAAAAAATCAAAAACTGCAGCATAGAAAAAATGAAGGTTGCGTTTATCAAGGAGAGACATCCAAGCCTCGAAACGTGTCCTAGCTCCCTGCATAAAGACAGACACACTTGCTATGTTGACCGCTTGGAATTCAACAAAAACAAGTGTTTGTCAGTTGGCAGACATAAATTACAGGTTGCGATTGTCAGACGCGGTGCTGCATGCGTGACACGTGTTGAAAAGAGGATGTTGAGCATGCCTTTATAATGAAAAACGCAGGAGGGGAAGCAATAAAAAGGACCAAAAAAAATGTGAGAGTGGTTCCAATGGGTGGGATATTGCATTGCAGGAGGAGAGGGTAGTGCGTTGAGGAGTTGGAGAAAGAGTGGGAGGAAGAATAAGAATAGAAGATTTAGGTTTTAAGATAGTTTATAAAACAAATGGTTCGTAATTTTACGTACCTGAAAAATACATTATTGAATATTTGGATCATTGTTAATTGGTAATTTTTTTTTTAATTTTATGATGAATGAATATATTTATTTGTATTTTATTTATTTTTGTTTGAACTAGTATTTTATTGTTGTTTTCATTATTATTATTATTATTATTATTATTATTATTGTTATTATTATTATTATTATTATTATTATACTGATGATAATTTATTATTTATATTTAATAATTTATTATTATTTTTTTATGATAATAATACGGTTTAAGAAATTCTTTATCTTGTTCTTATTCAAAAAACATGTTAATAACTCTTATAATTATTTATTAATATTTTATTAACAAAGTATTTTTTAAAAAAAAGATACGGATGAGATTATTATTATTATTATTATTATTATTATTATTATTATTAAGAAATTATTATTATTAGTATTAGTATTATTGTGCTTGTTGTTGTTAATATTTAAGAAGTAATATCAATAAATATTCTTTTTTTACAGGCGATTAGAAATTTATTGTCTAGAAAACTTGATCCGTCGGATACTTTAAACGAGAGAGTTGTGGCGACGCTAATATTAACTGGGTTTCAACATGTTTTGCGAATAGGCGAAATGAGAGGCCATTCTACACTATTAAGTGCCTTGGTGGAACGATGGAGGCAAAAAACCCACACATTTTACCTTTCAGTGGGCGAAGTGACGGTGACGCTGGAAGACGTGATTCATATACTTGGCCTCCAGGTTAACGGAGATCCCGTCACGGGTAGATCGGATAGCAATCACCAGTTTTTGGTGGAGAACTGCATCGCTTGTTTTGGTCGGCAGCCGAGTCCGGATGATCACGTCTTAGGTAAGGTAAATCTTGCATGGGTCCAGCGGTGCAGAGACACTGAACCGTGTGACACGCAAGCGTCTATTGAGCAGTACGTTAGGGCTCACATTTTCTGTGGGTTTGGTACAGTGGAGTTTTTAGATAAGTCTATGATAAATCGCTATTTTACGGTTTATTTTGTATTGAATTAAGCGGATTTTATCCATTATTCTCATACTTATGCATATGAATTGCGTGTTTTACATTTTCCTTCCTAATTCTGTGATATAGTTGAAAACATGTTTCCTAGGCCTTTAAATTGTCAATTTTTAATTACCCTTTATTACCATTCGATGCCGTGATCTGTGTGTTAAGTGTTTTCAGGCCTTATAGGGCAGGAATGGATTAGAGGACGGGAAGGAAGCATGTAAAAGTGGAAGGAACACAAGAAAATAATGTTCTGAGAAGCTGGCAGCGACGCGTACGCGTAGGCGACGCGTACGCGTGACTAGTGCAGAAGAAGAACGACGCGTACACGTGACTGACGCGTACGCGTGACAAGGATTTTTCCAAACGATGCGTACGCGTGGACGACGCGTACGCGTGACAAAGCGTCACGTGCTGCATTTTGCAGAAAGCGCTGGGGGCGATTTCTGGGCTCCTTTTGGCCCAATTCCAAACCGGAAAACACAGAATAGAGGCTTCAAAGTGGGGGAATCTTGGAGACATCTATCATTATTCATACATTAGGTTTTAGATGTAGTTTTCTAGAGAGAGAGGCTCTCTCCTCTCTCTAGGTTTTAGGTTTTTAGTTCTATTTCTTCTTCAATTCAGAATTTTGTCTTGCTTTAATTTAGTTTCTTTTCTACCTTTAATTGTTCTACTACTTTAGTTTATCTTCTCTTGTTGATTTATTCATGTTACCAATTTAGTTTATGAATTCTCATGTTAGATTTGATTTCCCTTTTAATGCAATTTGAAGTATTTCATGTTTATTACTTCTTTTCTCATTTGTTATATTGATTCCTTGCAGTTGGTTGTTTAGGTTTTATTATCTCTTATTAATTTCTATGTTTTTATGTTATGCCTCCCAAGTATTTAATAAAATTCTTGGTTGGGTTTTAAGTTAGATTTTCCTATTCTTAACTTGGATTGATTAATTGGAGACTTTTAAATTATCAAAGGTCTGTTATTGATTGGTATTTGAGACTTGCTAGTTGGTTTAAGTTTCACTAAATCTAGTATTTGATTAGGACTTGTGAACATAAGTTAAATTTTCTCACTTGACTTTCCTTCATTGTTAGAGGTTAACAAAGTGAAAGCAAAAGGCAATTACTATCATAATTGATGATGATAATGAGGATAGGAATTCCAATTCTCAATACTTGTTAAGACTTTTCTTAATTATTAGTTTATTTTCTTGTCATTTACATTCCTTGTTCAACTTTTCAAAAACTCAAAAATATACTATCTCGTAACCAGTAGTAACATACTTCCCTACAATTCCTTGAGAGACGATCCGAGGTTTAAATACTTTGGTTATTTTTATTGGGTTTGCTTAAGTGACAAACAAATTAAATTAGATTGAGGTTTAATTGTTGGTTTAGATCTATACTTGCAACGCGATTACTTTTGTGAATTCTTTACCGACGATTTTTCCCCCATCAATTTTTGGCACCATTGCCGGGGAATTGCAAACGTGTGCCTTATTATTGGTTATTGTGAATATTGTGAATAATTTTGCTTTTTCGTTTCTTTGTTAGTCGTTTCTAGTTTTAGGAGTTTAGTTTCATTATTCCTTATTAGTTTTTGTTTTTATTTTCTTTCAATACTATGAATTCTCACCCTTTGGCTATGAGTTTGATTACAATCATGTTGTAGGAAGAGGAGATTACAATGAAAACTTGCATCAAAGTTGGGACAATCAAAGATGGGGGGAGCCACAAGGATTTGATCAACCCTTTCGGCAACAACCTTCTCCAATGTGCCATGAGCAACAACCATTCTACGATGCACCCCAAGACATTGGTTATGGTGGACCTTTTCGTGACAACCAACCTCTACCAATTTACTATGAGCAAGAGTCATTTCAAGGTGCGTACCAAGACAATGGATATGGTGGACCCCCTTGTAGTTATCAACAAGCCCCACCATATGCCTATGAATCCCCCCCTCAACATAGCTTTAAACCACCATACTCACAAGCCCCCTACTACCAAACATCCTCATATGATCCTAACCCATATCCACCATACCAACCACCTTATGAGCCATATGAACCATATATAGAACCACCCCAATTCCAACTCAATTACTCCCAAGAACCACCACCTCCATATACACCATGTCCATATCCATCAATCCAAGAGCCATATGATCCTAACTATGTTATTCAAGAGGAACAAGAGTCAAGGGATTGTCTCAAGGAGACACTGGATCAATTTCAAGCAACCATTCATCAAATGGAGTGAGTGGTAAGCCGAAAAGCACACGAAACTCTTATGGCTAAAGAATCTCAACTTGAGAACAAGGAATTGAAGTGTGTTGTGTAACAAGTGGAAAAGATGGAGAGTGTTGGACCGCCACATCTTTATTATGATGAACCACCCTCCTATCATGAACCTTTCCTCCCAAATAATGAACCTTCATATCCACCCTAATATTCAATGCATGACACCCTAAGTGTTCTTCTTTAAGAGCAAAGAGAGATGCAAAGGACGACACAAGAGTTCATAGCTACCTTGACTGAGGTAGTAGGTAATTTAGATTCTCTGCACGTCAACACTCAAAGTACTCCCATGGATATATGTGGAGAATCAACGGAAGAGCACAACATGAAGGAGACACTAGAAACTCCTATGGACAAAGAGGAACGTGACTTTGTATTAGAACAAGTGGAGGAAGCCGTAATAGTTGAAGAGGAAGAAGTGGTTGAAGACTTAGGAGATGCTGAATCACCATGGGAATCTAGAGTTGAAGAGTATTCCCCCAAGAAGATTGAAATTAATGTCAAGGAGGCTAGTGCATAACCACCATGGCATATTCCCTATGAAGAATTGGATGGAATAGATCAAGAAGCAAGTTCCCTTGGTGATGAGGAAGTGCTTTAAAGGTGAAGAATCTCTTCAAAAGGTGGAACTCCTTCGAAAAGGATGGACGGGAGTTGAACATGCGTTGTCAAGATCGTTGGAGACTTCTCTACCTAGGTTGTCGTCTACTACATCATTTGAGTGGGTAAGACTTATCTCTATTCGCTTTACAGTCCCACTTGAGTATGGTATTCTTGAAACCAATGGTCAACTTAGGAAGCTTTGTGGTATTAAGCGTAAGAGAAGGATGTTTAGTGGTTGGAGTTGCAAATCAAGACTCATCAAGGTCGATATATCAAGAGCTAGATGCAAGGGTGGGACTAGTGAACATTTGGTTGGATCTAAGAGAAGAGTTTGGTATTGCATTGAGAATTTAGACTGCTTGCCACCCGGTAGGAACAATGATGATCCACTTCAAGACGGCTGTAGAAATAGGATTTGGGATCCCGGTATACAAGAGGATCGACTTTGGGAGCTCAAAGCTTGTGAAGAACTCCCTCAAGGCTTGGCAAATTCACTTGAGAATGATGAAGATTATTGAAGTCCAAGTGTTGGTGGAAGTTTCAGGATTAGTTCAAGCACAAGCCATCATGACAAGGAACTCACTAAATGTCCAACTTAAGGACTTTAACTAAAAGTGCTAGGTGGGAGACACCCCACCATGGTATATTCTTTCTAATTTCTCTTTTGTTTACATTGGTAATAAATTAAATTTTTATTTTTAGTTATGGTTATTTAGTTTAAATTATGGTTTTATTTGCTTAATCATGTTTAGTATTGTTTTGGTAGTTTGTTATTTAAAAAAAAAAGGGGACAACCCACGCGTGGGCGTCGATGCAAATCTCGCTCTCCCATCTAACGAACAGAAAGTTGTGATGGAATTGTGCGGCTGGTGTGCAAGAAGCACAATTCGACCCACACGTATGCGTCCACGACGCGTACGCATCATTTACAATTCTGGCACACCACGCGTGGGCGTGCCTGACGCGCACGCGTCGTACGCAATTGCTCCCCCATTCATATTGAACAGAGAGTTGCACGAAAATGACGATGGAATTGTGTGTTTCGCACAATTTTGCCAGACGTGTACGCGTGCTTCACATGTACGCGTCACCCTCATTTCTCTCCATTCACGTGTTCGCGTCTAGGACACGTACGCATCGATGCTTATTTTTCTCCTTCACGCTCAAGCGTGACCCACGCGTACGCGTGGGTTTAAATTTACTAACACCCCTTACGCGTGAACCCTACCCACTCGCGTCGTTCACCCCTTCTCCCTCAACGTTCCATTTTCTCTTCTTTCCCTCCAAACCTCCATTAACACCATCATCAACCTCTGCTTCTCACTGCCACCGACCTTCGTCCGGCGACCCCGAGCCGCCGCCAACCGCCACTCCTCTCTCCTCCTTTCTTTCTTTTTCCGTTTCTCCTTCCCTCTGCCCTTTTCGGCCGTTTCACGTTCCGCCACCACTAGCAACCACCACCAACTCCTTTCCTTCTCTATCTCGCGTTTTCTTTCCATACCCTTTCCAGAACAGACGCTGCGCTTCTCTACTCTGCACAGTCACCTCACTGAGTCCGGCGCCACTTCTCAGCACCCCCGTTCCACCTTCCCAGCGTCAATTCTGCACCAGGTCGCCACCATCTCTGGGTGGCACTACCCTTTCCCTTCCTTTCCAATTATGTTACTACACCTCCCAGGTTCCCCTGCTTCCATCTCTGCATTTCATTTCTTCTTCTGTTCAATTAAGTTAGTTAGCTTAGTTTAAATTTTGTTAGAATTAGGATAGTTAGAGATGCATGTTCTTAGTTGATTTTAGGTGGTTAGGTAGTTAGGATATGGTTAGTGGATTTAGGTCTGATAATTGCTCTGTTCTTGCTATCTGGGAATGGTTAATTCTTCTTTGTTTGTGCTGATGATTTGACCTTGTGCTTAATTGATTTATTAATGCTACTGGCTGCCCTTTTGGAATACATGAACTCTAAATTGTGCTTGCAGTGATGATGATTTTGATAAATTTCTAAATTTGAGTTGTTGATGCTGCTAAGTTCTTGTTTCAACTCGTTCTTCATTGTTTGATTCAGTGATGCCTAGTTGTTTGAATCCATAGTCTTTACTTATGATTGATTGTTGATTTCAATAAAGGATGGGTACCTGAATCTATTCCTTTGGTACATCATTGCTGATTTGGTGCTATGCTTTAAGCCATTATTTTGTTCATTGTTCAAAGCATGTTGTATGGTGCTTAATTGGTCATGGCTTAATTCCTTATTGTTGCTAATTTGATTGCTTATTTTGCTGTATGTTGGTTCATTTGCTTACTCCCTATGAATTTACACATGGTTTTGGTGTTCTTAATTGTCATGAACTCATAGAAAATCTGAATTGATTGATTGAGTTTGGGAAATAGCAAATTTGTTGCGATGCTGATCTGAGCTATTCTATTTTGCTTCATGATGTCTGATTCGTACGAATTCTTGTTCTTCATGCTGCTTGACATTTATGGAATTCATATGAATTGTTGATTCTGCTGTTTGATTTTTCGGGAACGTCCATTTTACTGCTAGATTGCTACCCAAATTTTTTTGAAAACTCTTTTACTCTTAACTTCCACCCATGAATTGACTTGGGTAATTTTGACTTTTGATATATTTGGTTTAAACCAAAGCCAATTCATAGGGTGATGGTTAGCATTTCCATTCCTCTTGGTTCCCTTTCTACTTGATATGCATTGTTGATGATTCCAATTCTTTTTTTTTTTGTACCTCTTACATTACATCTCTCATCATCAATGATTTACTTTGTTCTCATGAGAGTGAGATTTCTTGTTCTTTAACTTTGTGCACTCATTTTGGTTAAGAACAACATTTCCATGCCACTAATTTTAACACACTTTTCTAACTCTTGACTTATTTGACTCTTTAACCTTTCTTTTAGTTGTCAACTAATTCTTTTAGTTTCCTTTTGAGGCATGATAATTGTTGTTGCTTAACAAATAAACATCTTGCTATTATTGCATGAATTTTTGGTTTGTATTCTGATTGATGTTTGAATTCTGTTTTCTTGCATTCCAAGAGTTTATTTCTTTAAACTCACTTCATGATTGAGTCTCACTCACCTTCTGTTACCTATTTTTCTGTCTGCTCGCTTATTTACCTGCTTTTCTTTCCTCTGATTTATTTAAAATTTTGTATCCTGTAATTTCTATTTTCAGGATGTCTGACAAAGAGAAAGACAAAGCCAAGGCCACCTTCAGTAAGAGGAAAAGGTCGTAGCCATCCACTGAGCCGGCGACCTTAGGCTTATCTGAGAGGCACTTTAATGAGAAGGACAAGGCTGACCAAGCTACACCTTCTAACAACTCATATAAGTTCGCCAACCTATATTGTGAGCTCAGATTTCCGCACTTTGATAGGTGAAACCTCATTGTAGAGAAGAAACTAGCTGTACCCTCCGATTTAAGGCAGTTTTCTGAGCCTCAGATTAGGGATCGAGGTTGGGTATTTCTGGACAGAGAGCTAGTGCGAGTGAACGAGACTTGGGTCTGGGAATTCTATTGCAATTACTATCGAGCGACCCTTGATGCCGTTCATCTCAGAGACAAGCAGATTTTGATTACAGAGGAGGCTATTGAGTACATCCTCCACTTTTAGCCTATGATCAATGATAAAGATGCCTTCCATCAGGCTGAGGAAGATATTAAATGCATGACTTTTGATTGGGACGCAGTGCATCATACAGTTGCCCTTCTGGATGCCCCTTGGGAGCAAGGATCTAAGAAAGAGACTCCAAGAGGCATTAAGTTTGACTATCTGACGAAAGAAGCCAAGTTATGGCAGCAGATTCTATGTACCTATGTCATGCCCAGCACTCAAGCTACTGAGGTCCCGACTGATATGATAGTTCTGATTTGGTGTGTTTTAGAGGGGAAGGAGCTGTACCTTCCACGACTCATTAGGAGATACATGTACTGGGCCACTGTCAGAGGTAACCTGCCATTCCCTTGTTTGGTCACACAGCTAGCTCACCGGGCTGAGGTGCCCTGGGAGCAGGGTGATGAGGCACTAGCCACTCACGGTAAGGAGAAAGTTATCCCTTGGGGTGACTGCCCAGTAGCCCGTCGCAGAGACCGAGCAGCATTAGTAGCAGCTACTGAGCCGACAACTTCTTCAGCTCCAGCAGGACCATCTGCACCATCTCGATCAGCACCTTTATCTGCATCACAGCCAGTCTACCGTCTTGTGCAGTGCCTCTTTGAGCGCATGGATCGGATGGAGCAGCGCCTGTTGTGACGCTATGAGCAGTCTGAGCTTCACAACAAGTGACGCTATGCATATTTGAAGCTGACAGTGACTTCGGGGTGTACTGACATCCCCTCTGAGCCTGACATACCCTCGGAGCACTCTGAGGAGGAGGAGGAGGATGAGCAGGAGGAGCCCCAACAGGAGGAGACTCAGTCTGAGTAGCCTACAGAGCCACAGTCATTTGCACAGCCTTACAGAGCCACAGGCAACTACACAGCCACACCTTACAGAGTCACAGACACCTGCAGCTGACTGTGGACCAGTGGGCAACGATCCTTTGCACCCAGCTTGACTGAGAGCATCGAGGACGATGCTGTGATTTAAGTGTGGGGAGGTCGCCGTCTCCGGCGGACTATATTTTGGTGAACCATTTCAGACTTTTGTTCTATTTTGCCTTATTTTGTATTTTGCTTTATTTTGCTTTATTTTGTTTTATTTTTCTTTTAGTACTTGCACATTTTTTTTATTGTACTTTTGTTTATTTCTACTTTGTTGCATTTTGTACTTTGGCTTGTATATATCTTAGACTTCTAGTGTGAATTGCACTTTTAGTTTATTAGTTGTGATTTGAAAAAATGTGGATTATTGAGCTTAGTTTACCCTTTTGCATATGAGAATTTTGTTTGATTGAAAATAGGGAGTAAACTAAAATACGGCTTAACTTTTCATAATCACAACATTTCATTTAGTATATATATAATATAAGAAATGTTGGCCAATTTGATGAAACTTTCAAGGAATGTATCTCTTTCTTAAAAAGGGCATTTAAGATTCACATTGATTTGAGTTAAAACTTTTTGAAACTTATATATATATATATATATAGTTGGAATATGGTTTTTGAGCTAATTAAGAACACACAGCCTGTGAGTTTTTTAGCTTAATTATATGGTTACATTATTTAATCATGATTTTTTTCTTGTGTGTTTTCTTCTCCATGATTGCAATCTATGATTTGTTCTATTCTATATGTCCATTATTTAGTGTTTTTTAATGCAATTAGATGATTAAGGCCATCATTTGATTATAGCTCACTTATTCCAAATAGCTTACCCTTTCATTTACCTTTGTTTGCCATATTGAGCCTTTTTAACCCCTTTTTTATTCTTTTATATTACCACATCACTAGCCTTAAGCAAAAAAATAATTAATTGTCCTATTTGAATCTTTGGTTAGCTTAAGATAGTGAGGGTGTGTCAACTAAGTGTGGGAAAATGTGAAAACTTGGGTTGATGAGAATGTGTTATTTTTACTGACAAATATTAGAAATTTGGGTGCTTACTCATGTGAAATTAGAAAAACTATATGCATTGATATATTATGTTTTCATTCATATAAAAAAAGAAAAAAGTATAAAAAAAAGAAAAAATAAATGAATAAGGGGACAAAATTACTCCAATGTTAAGTTCAATAAAAAAAGATCAATGCATATGAGATGGAATTAAAATTGATACATGAGTAGGGGTGTGCAAAAAAACTGGTTTCACTGAACTGAATTGAAACTGAACTGAAACCAGAGTTTTTATGAAAACCAGTTTATTAAAAACCGGTTTTTATGGTTCAGTTTAGTTTTAAACCAAATTAAAACTGATTTTATTTAAACTCTAAAATTAGTTTTTACATACTCTTTCTCTCTCTCCTTTCACTTTCTCTCTCCCTTTCCTCTCTCTCTCCACTTTCTCCCCCCTCTTTCCCTTCTCTCTCCTCTTTCTCCCCCTCTCTCCCTTCTCTCTCTCTTTCCCCCTCCTCTCTATCTCTCTCCTCTTTCTCTCTCTCTCTCCATCCTCTCTCTCTCCTCTCTCCTCTCTTTCTCTCTCTCTCTCTCTCTCTCTCTCTTTTCTCTTTTTTCCTCTCCTCTCTCTCTCCTCTCCCTCCTCTCTATCTCTCTCCTCTTTGTCTCCCTCTTCTCTCTCCTCTCTCTCTCTCTCTCTCTCTCTCTTTCCTCTTTTTTCCTCTCCTCTCTCTCCTCTCCCTTCTCTCTCTCTCCCTCCCATCTCTCTTCGTCTCTCTCTTTCTCTCTCTCTCCTTTGCCTATCTCTCTCCCTCTCCCTTCCCTTATCTCTTCCTCTCTCTCCTCTTTTTCCCCCTCTCTCCCCTCTCTCTCTTTCCCCCCTCTCTCTCTCCTCTTTGTCTCCCTCCTCTCTCTCTCCATTCTCTCTCTCTCTCTATCTATCTCTCTCTCTCCGTCTCTCTTCCTATCTCTCTCTCTCCCTTCTCTCTCTCCTTTCCATCTCTCTCTCTCCCTCTCCCTTCTCGTCTCTCTTCCTCTCTCTCTCCTCCTCTTTCTCCCTCTCCTCTCTCTCCCTCTCTCTTCCCCTTACTTTCTCTCTCTCCTCTCCCTCCCCTCTCTCCCCCTCCCATATCTCTTCGTCTCTCTCTCTCTCTCTCTCTCTCTCTCTCTCTCTCTCTCTCTCTCCTTTCCCTCCTCTCCCACTCTTTCCCAATTCCTTCCTCTCTCTCTCTTTCGTCCCTTCTCTCTTCTTCTTCTTCTTCTCTCTCTCTCTCTCCCTCCTTTTTCTCGCTCTCCCCTTTTTTCTCTCTCTCTCTCTCCTCTCCCTCCTCTCTCTCCCCCTCTTTCTTCCTCTCTCTCTCTCCTTCTCCTCTTTCTTACCCTCCTCTCTCTCTTTTTTCTCTCGCTCTCTCTCTATGTCTTTCCTTTTTCTCCCCTCTCCCTTGCTCTCCCTCCCTTCCCCCTTCACTCTCTCTTTCTTTCTCTCTCTCTCTCTCTCTCTCTCCCATTTTGTTTCTCTCTCTCTCTTCCTCTTTTCTCTCTCTCTCTCTCCCTCTTTTCCCTCTCTCATTTTCTTTCTCTCTCTCCTCTCCCTCCTTTCTCTCTCTCCCTCCCTTCTCTCTTCCTCTTTCACTCTCTCTCTCTCTCTCCTTTTTTTCCTTTTCTCTCTTTTTCTCTCCTATTTCTCTCTCCCTCTTCCCTTTTTTCTCTCTCCTCTTTTCTCTCTTTCTTCGCCCTCCTCTCTCTCTTTCTCCTCTTTCTTTCCTTCCCTTCCTTTCTCTCTTTTCTCTTTCTCTCTCAAACTTCTCTCACTCTATATCCCTCTCTCTCTCTCTCTCTTTCTCTCTTCTCTCGCTTTCTCTCTTCTCTCTCTCTTTCTTTGTTCTCTCTCTCTTTCTCCCTTCTCTCTTCCTCTTTCTCTCTCTCTCTCTCTCTTTCTCTCTCTTCTCCCCCTCTTCTCTTTCTCTCTCAACCTTCTCTCTCTCTTATTTTGGAGAAAAGAGGGGGAGAGAGAGAAGAGGGATATAGAGTGAGAGAAGGTTGAGAGAGAAAGAGAAAAGATAGAAAGGAAGGGAAGGAAAGAAAGAGGAGAAAGAGAGAGAGGAGGGCGAAGAAAGAGAGAGAAGAGGAGAGAGAAATAAGGGAAGGGGGAGAGAGAAATAAGAGAGAGAAAGAGAGAAAAGGAAAAAAAGGAGAGAGAGAGAGAGAGAAAGAGGAAGAGAGAAGGGAGGGAGAGAGAGAAAGGAGGGAGAGGAGAGAGAGAAAGAAAATGGGAGAGGGAAAAGAGGGAGAGTGAGAGAAACAAAATGGGAGAGAGAGAGAAACAAAATGGGAGAGAGAGAGAGAGAGAGAGAGAAGGGGGGAGGGAGGGAGAGCAAGGGAGAGGGGAGAAAAAGAAAAGACATGGAGAGAGAGCGAGAGAAAAAAGAGAGAGAGAGAGAGAGGAGGGTAAGAAAGAGGAGAAGGAGAGAGAGAGAGGAAGAAAGAGGGGGAGAGAGAGAGGAGGGAGAGGAAAGAGAGAGAAAAAAGGGGAGAGCGAGGAAAAGAAGGGAGAGAGAGAGAGAAGAAGAAGAAGAAGAAGAAGAAGAAGAAGAAGAAGAGAGAAGGGACGAGAGAGAGAGAGAGAGAGGAAGGAATTGGGAAAGAGTGGGAGAGGAGGGAAAGGAGAGAGAGAGAGAGAGAGAGAAAGACGAAGAGAGATGGGAGGGGGAGAGAGGGGAGGGTGAGGAGAGAGAGAGAAAGAAAGGGGAATAGAGAAGGAGAGAGAGGAGAGGGAGAAAGAGGAGGAGAGAGAGGAAGAGAGACGGGAAGGGAGAGGGAGAGAGAGAGAGAGGGAAAGGAGAGAGAAGGTAGAGAGAGATAGGAAGAGAGACGAAGAGAGAGAGAGATAGAGAGAGAGAATGAAGGGAGACAAAGAGGAGAGAGAGGGGGGAAAGAGAGAGAGAAGGGAGAGAAGGGGAAAAAGAGGAGAAAGAGAGGAAGAGAGACGGGGAGAGAGAGAGAGAGAGAGAGAGAGAGAGAGAGAGACGAAGAGAGATGGGAGGGAGAGAGAGATGAGGGAGAGGAGAGAGAGGAGAGGAAAAAAGAGGAAAGAGAGAGAGAGAGAGAGAGGAGAGAGGAGAGAGAGAGGATGGAGAGAGAGAGAGAGGAGGGAGACAAAGAGGAGAGAGATAGAGAGGAGGGAGAGAAGAGAGAGAGGAGAGGAAAAAAGAGGAAAGAGAGAGAGAAAGAGAGAGAGGGAGAGGAGAGAGAGAGGATGGAGAGAGAGAGAGAGAGGAGAGAGAGGAGGGAGACAAAGAGGAGAGAGATAGAGAGGAGGGGGAAAGAGAGAGAGAAGGGAGAGAGGGGGGGAAAGAGGAGAGAAAAGGGAAAGTGGGGGAGAAAGTGGAGAGAGAGAGGAAGGGGAGAGAGAAAGTGAAAGGAGAGAGAGAAAGAGTATGTAAAAACTAATTTTAGAGTTTAAATAAAACCAGTTTTAATTTGGTTTAAAACTAAACTGAACCATAAAAACTGATTTTTAATAAACTGGTTTTCATAAAAACTATGGTTTCAGTTCAGTTTTTTATTTAAAAAAACTGGTTTATTTAAAACAGTTTCAGTTCAGTTTCAATTCAGTTCAGTGAAACCAGTTTTTTTGCACACCCCTACTTATCGGAGCTCCTTGACACCATATATGGTGGAAGCTCTTGTATGCACTCAAGATTATTGGGTAATAGATGACCCATTTGGACTAATTGAAAATTTTGAAGAGATTGAAAAAGCTGAACAAGGTAATATATATTTTTTTCTTATTGCTTGTTTGTTACTAATTATTAGTTTTCTATAATTAATGAGATATTTTTTTTATGTAGGGAGAAATTCTTCAACAAATGTTGGCACGCTTGTTTCTCTTGAAGATGATTAGAA
Source organism: Arachis ipaensis (assembly GCF_059453495.1). Taxonomy (NCBI): domain Eukaryota; kingdom Viridiplantae; phylum Streptophyta; class Magnoliopsida; order Fabales; family Fabaceae; genus Arachis; species Arachis ipaensis. The sequence goes on from NC_142443.1 coordinate 44,199,733, forward strand.
TATTGTAATGGGCCAATATTGTGTTAGTCTGTTAGATTTGAATTAGTTTATTTTAACTTCATTTAGGTTAGTATCATATTATATCATATTTTGAATATTGTCATTGAACAAAAAGTAAGACCATGCTTTAGTTTATTAGTATGTGAATATTTTATGATTCTTTCAACTTTTGATTTAGAGAGAGAGGGGAGAGAGAAAGTAGAAGGGAGAGAGAGAGAGAAAGAGAAAGGGAGGAGAGAGAGAGAGAGAAAGGAAGGGGAGAGAGAGAGAGAGAGAAAGGAAGGGGGAGAGAGAGAGAGAGAGAGGAGAAGGGAGAGAGAGTGGGAAAGGGGGAGAGAGGGAGAGAGAGAGAGAGAGAGAGAGAGAGAGGGGGTAGGAGAGAAAGAGGAGAGAGAGAGAGGAGAAGGGAGAGAAAATGGGAAAATGGGGAGAGAGAGAAGGGAGAGAGAGAGAGAGTGAGGGGAAGGGGGAGAGAGAGAGGGGAGGGTAGGAGAGAGAGAGGGGAAGGGAGAGAAAAGGGGAGAGAGAGGAAGGAGAGAGAGAGAGAGGAAGGGAAGAGAGGGAGAGAGAGTGGGAAAGGGGGGAGAGAGAGGGGAAGGGGAGAGAAAGAGGAGGGAGAGAGAGAGGGGGGTAGGAGAGAGAGAGGAGAGAGAGAGAGAGAGAAAGAGAGAGGAAAGGAAGAGAGGGAGAGAGAGGGTGTGAAAACTAGTTTTAGGCATAAACCAGTTTAAACTGGTTTTTTTAATTAAAACCAGTTTTATTTTTATGAATTGGTTTAAACTGGTGCACTGTATTATAAACTGGTTTAAAATCAGTTTCTTATATGACAAAGCAGTTTGGTTCAGTTTCTAAACCATTTAAAATGGTTTAGTGCAGTTTCAGTTCAGTTTATGGAAAAACTGAACCATGCACACCCCTATACATGAGTGTGTGAAATTTTGCAAAAATGAGAATTTGGGTAGATAAACTTGACTTTAGAATTGTATGGAGTGTGTATATGTGTTAGGTGAGAACTTAGGTTAGTCAAAGATTCATATGATACATCACTTGGCCATACATATATCCTCACCCTTACCTTAGCCCCATTACAACCTTGAAAAGTCCTCATGATATTTGTATTTGTATACTTGATAATTGTTGATTGGTTAGATGAAGAACAAAATTTTAGAAAGCATGATTAGAGGAGATTTGAGAGGTTTAACCCCAAACACTTGAGTGATTAGAGTACATATACAAATCCAGTGAGGGTTCAATTGCTCATTTCTATATGTCCATATTTGATCATTGCTTATCTTGCAAGTTTGTGAACTCTTTTGATTAACTCACCTCAATTGTGAATATCCTTTGATATGATTGATTTAATCCTTGATTGTGCATATATGATTTCTTGGAAATTTGACTCACTTTGACCAGATATATGCTTATATATATATATATAGCATGATGCATGTAGGTAGCTCACATCTAGATAGATTGCATTGCATAAGTTCCATCATTCTGCCTTCACTCTTTTGGTTCTCTTGAACTTAGTATGAAGACATGCTAATGTTTAAGTATGGGGAGATTGATAAACCGCTATTTTACGGTTTATTTTGTATTGAATTGAGCGGATTTTATCTATTATTCTCACACTTATGCATATGAATTGCGTGTTTTACATTTTCCTTCCTAATTCTGTGATATAGTTAAAAACATGTTTCCTAGACCTTTAAATTGTCAATTTTTAATTATCCTTTATTACCATTCGATGCCGTGATCTGTGTGTTAAGTGTTTTCAGGCTTTATAGGGCAGGAATGGCTTAGAGGACGGAAAGGAAGCATGCAAAAGTAGAAAGAACGCAAGAAAATGATGTTTTGAGAAGCTGGCAGCGACACGTACTGGCGCAGAAGACGAGCGACGCGTACGCATGACTGACGCATACGCGTGACAAGGATTTTTCCAAACGACGCGTACGCATGGACGACACGTACGCGTGACAAAGCGTAACGTGCTGCATTTTGCAAAAAGTGCTCGGGGGGATTTCTGGGCTCATTTTGGCCCAGTTCCAAGCCCGAAAACACAGAATAGAGGCTGTAGAGTGGGAAAATCTTGGAGACATCTATCATTATTCACACATTAGGTTTAGATGTAGTTTTCTAAAATGATACATGGTCAGGAGGACATTTTCATCATCTTAGAGCTAACGGACGGAATGATAATCTTGTCATATTCAAGGATCTGAATTCTACAAGAATTGTGCCATGCCAGTCTTGGACATCTAGAAGACCAAGAGTCCGTCTCAAAAACAGTGGTGCTGAAAGGGCAACAATTCATAAGATCCATTGGGCTAAGGCAAGACAACAAGAAGCCCAATAAAGCTTTTCAAATTCGATGGGAGGCATAATTTTTATTCATTTTCAAATTTTTAGTAATTTATTTTTATTTGTTTTGCTGTTAGAGTTTATTGGAAGTTTTGAATTACTTCTGATTTGTTTAGTAGTATTTTTAGAGATTTTAAATTTAAATCAAATCTGATCTAATCTAATAAGATCAAATCTGATTTAAATTAGTTATCATATCTTTAGGATTTTAAAATTTAAATCAAATCTGATCTAATCCAATAAGATCAAATCTGATTTAAATTAGTTATCTCATCTTATCTTTTAGCTAGTTTGTTTGGGGTCTATTTAAACACCTTCTGGTGAGACAATTTACATAACTTTGATGAATAAATTTCAGTTGTTTTTAAGCACTTTTTATTGTGTGAGAAGTGAGGTGAGTGATTTGCTTCACTTGTTGCATGAGGAAGATTGGAGGATCCAACACTAAAGTGATCTGCATGGTGGTTTCTTTCAGTTTTCGTCCCTCTGATCTAGGTTGTCAAGGACAGGTTCTTTGAAGGTCTAGTAGGGAATCCCTTCCGGTGACCTAGGTTGATAAGAACAGGTATCTTAGAGGTCTAGTAGGAAAAACCCCTTATCTATCTTTTATTTTCTTATCATCTGGTATCAGAGCTAGGTTCTTAGCAACCTAGGTCACCGGAAGGGATTCCCTACTAGACCTTCAAAGAACCTGTCCTTGACAACCTAGATTAGAGGGACGAAAACTGAAAGAAACCACCACACAGATCACCTTAGTGTTGGATCCTCCAATCTTCCTCATGCAACAAGTGAAGCAAATCACTCACCTCACTTCTCACACAATAAAAAGTGCTTAAAAGCAACTGAAATTTATTCATCAAAGTTATGTAAATTGTCTCACCAGAAGGTGTTTAAATAGACCCCGAACAAACTAGCTAAAAGATAAGATAAGATAACGAATTTAAATCAGATTTGATCTTATTGGATTAGATCAGATTTGATTTAATTTTAAAATCCTAAAGATATGATAACTAATTTAAATCAGATTTGATCTTATTAGATTAGATCAGATTTTATTTAAATTTAAAATATCTAAAAATACTACTAAGCAAATCAGAAGTAATTCAAAACTTCCAACAAACTCTAACAGCAAAACAAATAAAAATAAATTACTAAAAATTCGAAAATTAATAAAAATTATGCCTCCCATCGAATTTGAAAAGCTTTATTGGGCTTCTTGTTGTCTTGCCTTAGCCCAATGCGTCTTATGAATTGTTGCCCTTTCAGCACCACTGTTTTTGAGACAGACTCTTGGTCTTCTAGATGTCCAAGACTGGCATGGCACAATTCTTGTAGAATTCAGATCCTTGAATATGACAAGATTATCATTCCGTCCGTTAGCTCTAAGATGACGAAAATGCCCTCCTGACCACGTATCATTCTCTCCCTCTTCAAAAAGATTCGTCCTCGAATCTTGAATGAGATGCTCTTCGTCCCTCAAAGGAATCCAAACCCAATCTCCGGGTTTAAATACCATGGTTTGATGACTCTCCTCTACCCACTGAATTGTGGCTATGTCCTTTGCTAGTTCAATCTTTCCAACCATACATTCACCATCTTGTCCAAGGTGTGCAATTTTTCTTTCTTTCTTTTCATCCATTTTAATGCCTCCATAATTAATCAGTGAATCTACAAAGCCTGTGAAAATTGATATAAAAACACTAGGAATTCCATGGTTAGATGTATGAGAAACTAAGGATTCCATGGAATTCAATGATACTAATGCAGTCTTGTATAAACTAGAACTTTCTAGATCTCTCTCACAAGTGTGTTTATTGCTCTCAATTTCTTTGTCACTCATTGACTCCTCTCTCTCACTATTCTCATATTTTCTCTCAAAACTCTCACTTTCAATTAAACATTGATCCTTTTCACTCAAACACTCACCTTCTTTCTCTGTTTCTTTTCTCTCTGGATTTTTAAATTTCTCACATCCCAAGAACCCAGTTGAGAAAGTTTGCACTTCTGAGTCTTCCAAGGATACATCACCCTCGACAGCATACTCAACAAATTCTTCCATCTCTGGCTTTGAAGAAGAATGAAAGATAGGCGTAGAAGAATTCCTCTTGTTATGGCGATCTATCGTTTGTTGCACTTGCTCCCAGTCAATGGCCAATTTGACCAAATTGTCCATGGTCGTGTAATGGTAACGTTGGACTTCTTCTGCAAGTTCTTCATGTAATCCAAACAAAAATTTGTCCTTAAGAACCTCAGAACTCCTTTTAATATTAGCCATGTCCATCAAATATAGAAACTCCTTGTGGTACTCCATCACTGATTGTGAGCCTTGTTGTAATGTAAAAAATTTGCCAAAAAATGTATTGTCGTATAATGATGGCACAAACTGCCTCCTCATGATTTTCTTCATCTTCTCCCAGCTGCTAATTGGGCGCTTTCCATACTGTCTTCTAGATTTTCCTAATTCAGTCCACCATATATGGGCAGAATTGGAAAAATTGGCGTGTACCAGTTGAACCTTCTTTTCTTCTGAAAGGATGCAATTTGCAAAAATTGATTCTACCTTCCTTTCCTATCTGAAATATGCTTCAGGATCATTCCTCCCTTGAATGCAGGGATTTGAAACTGAGAACTCTTTTTCGCATATGAGCTTCCTTCATCATTACTATCGTAATACTCAATCATTTTTTTTTATTATTTTTTTTCAGACACTGACTTAAAGATAGAATAATTGCAAAAACAAAATTAAAAAAAAAGAATTTTTTTTCTCATTTTTTTTTCGTTTGACTCTAACGTGAATTTACAGAAATTAAAGAGAGAGAAAAAAGCGACTAAACAAGACAGATGGAACGTGTAGATAAATAAGAATTTACCTACGACCTGTAACTGATACCATATGATAAGAAAATAAAAGATAGATAAAGGGTTTTTCCTACTAGACCTCTAAGATACCTGTTCTTAGCAACCTAGGTCACTGGAAGGGATTCTCTACTAGACCTTCAAAGAACCTGTCCTTGACAACCTAGATCAGAGGGACGAAAACTGAAAGAAACCACCACGCAGATCACCTTAGTGTTGGATCCTCCAATCTTCCTCATGCAACAAGTGAAGCAAATCACTCACCTCACTTCTCACACAATAAAAAGTGCTTAAAAGCAAATGAAATTTATTCATCAAAGTTATGTAAATTGTCTCACCAGAAGGTGTTTAAATAGACCCAAACAAACTAGCTAAAAGATAAGATAAGATAACTAATTTAAATCAAATTTGATCTTATTGGATTATATTAGATTTGATTTAAATTTTAAAATTCTAAAGATATGATAACTAATTTAAATCAGATTTGATCTTATTAGATTAGATCAGATTTGATTTAAATTTAAAATCTCTAAAAATACTACTAAGCAAATCAGAAGTAATTCAAAACTTCCAACAAACTCTAACAGCAAAACAAATAAAAATAAATTACTAAAAATTCGAAAATTAATAAAAATTATGCCTCCCATCGAATTTGAAAAGCTTTATTGGGCTTCTTGTTGTCTTGCCTTAACCCAATGGGTCTTATGAATTGTTGCCCTTTCAGCACCACTGTTTTTGAGACGGACTCTTGGTCTTCTAGATGTCCAAGACTAGCATGGCATAATTCTTGTAGAATTCAGATCCTTGAATATGACAAGATTATCATTCCGTCCGTTAGCTCTAAGATGACGAAAATGCCCTCCTAACCACGTATCAGAGAGGCTCTCTCCTCTCTCTAGGTTTTAGGGTTTTAGTTCTATTTCTTCTTCAATTCAGAATTTTGTCTTGCTTTAATTTAGTTTTTTTTCTATCTTTAATTGTTCTACTACTTTAGTTTATCTTCTCTTGTTGATTTATTCATGTTACCAATTTAGTTTATGAATTCTCATGTTAGATTTAATTTCCTTTTTAATGCAATTTGAAGTATTTCATGTTTATTACTTCTTTTCTCATTTGTTATTATTGATTCCTTGCAATTGGTTGTTTAGGTTTTATTATCTCTTATTAATTTCTATATTTTTATGTTATGCCTCCCAAGTGTTTGATAAAATGTTTGGTTGGGTTTTTAGTTAGATTTTCCTATTCTTAACATGGATTGATTCATTGGAGACTCTTAAATTATCAAAGGTCTGTTATTGATTGGTATTTGAGACTTGCTAGTTGGTTTAAGTTTCACTAAATCTAGTATTTGATTAGGACTTGTGAACTTAAGTTAACTTTTCTCACTTGACTTTCCTTCATTGTTAGAGGTTAATTAAGTGAAAGAAAAAGGCAATTACTATCATAATTGATGATGATAATGAGGATAGGAATTCCAATTCTCAATACTTGTTAAGACTTTTCTTAATTATTAATTTATTTTCTTGTCATTTACATTCCTTGTTCAACCTTTCAAAAACCCAAAAATATACTATCTCATAACCAATAGTAACATACTTCCCTGCAATTCCTTGAGAGACGACCCGAGGTTTAAATACTTCGGTTATTTTTATTGGGTTTGATTAAGTGACAAACAAATTAAATTTGATTGAGGTTTAATTGTCGGTTTAGATCTATACTTGCAACGTGATTACTTTTGTGAATTCTTTACCGACGATTTTTTCCCCATCAGTCTACCACGTCTTTGAACTCAAAGTTTTTGCCTCTACTTCGAGATTTTCATCGGATTCCACAATACAGTTGGGAGGCAGCTAGTCTAACACATCTATACAGATCGTTGTATCGTGCATCACGGTACAATTATAAAGAGATGAATGTGCCACTCATTCTGCTTTTTGTTTGGGCGTGGGAGTGTATGCCGTTCATGGCTCTTATTCCGCGTAATGAGCTCCTCGATGTTGGTGTTCCACTTGCGCGGTGGTATTGTTTATTATTGTTGTTGTTGTTGTTGTTGTTGTTGTTGTTGTTGTTGTTGTTGTTGTTGTAATCATCCTACTCGTGATTAGGTGGAGTCATTGGCACTGGCATACAAGATATACACGAAAGTCTGCGGTGCAGTTTAGGCAAGGACTCGATGACATGAGAGTCAATTATGTAAGTTTAAACCATTTATGTTAGGGTGCTTATTTAGAATAATAATGTTGGATCCGATGTGCCTGATGCAGAACATGTGCCACACTCTTGGTGGTGACCATGCACCGTTACTGCGAGCTATTGCTACGTCGATGGAGTTATGGTGGTCAGAAATGATGCCAACGCCATCAATGGTAACAACATATCTCCTCAAATTGGTTAGGAAAAACTCCCACGCGTCTGCCGTCTCACCCTTGACTATCGCAAACGCAATAGGCATAATGTTTTGATTTCCATCTTGTGCAACTGCCACTAGAAGTGCACTTTTATATTTTTCGTACTGGTGTGTGCCATCAACCTGCACCAATGGCTTGCAGTGTCTGAATGCAACAATACACGGATAGAAGCTCCAAATAACACGATGGGGAACTCTTACACCTTGAACCTCCTCATTCTCACGGTAAAAAGGGAGCGTTTTGATTTGAACACGAGACCTTGGCATCTTCGCAGTCATTGCTTTCAACCATACTGGCAGAATCTGATAAGAAACTTTCCAATCTCCAAAAAATTTTGCAACAAATTTCTACTTTGTCAACCAAGCCTTGCGGTAACTAACAGTGTAATTGAACTTGGATTGAACTTCTGCAATAATAGACTTCACCTTGATCGACGGGTCTGCTTCGACCAATGGCCTAATAGCATCTGTAATTGTGTCTGAGTCCAACTTGGCATGATCTTGTGAAATAGTGTCCATTGTGCACGTCTATTTGCCATTATATCTCCTGATCTCCTAACAAGCTTTCTTTCGAATCAAGTTAGCTCGGATAAGCCAATCGCACCCTGCACCATAACCCTTGCATTTCGTAAAGAATGTCTGCGGCTCAAACTCATACACAGTGTAATCAACTCCTTTAGAGATAGTGTAGCTTTTGATTGTAGATATCACCGACTCTCTAGAACCAATTCCATTCTGACACTAAACTCACCATCTTCCACTGCAACGTTACCTTCACCTACGACATGCGCTCCACCATCAGTCAGAGAAGGTAAATAAAATACACACTAGTGGTAACTTGAATTAATAATCATAACATACCCATATTCGCATACTCAGGAAATTCTGGGGCATGCATGGTTCGAGATCCATAATCCGCATAAAAGACGAAACGCTAAAGGGGTGCTGACTTACAATCGTTTGCGCCTCATTTTGTACCGCCGGATTGCCTGCCAAGTCTCTTTTATCGTTTTCGTCATCAAATTCATAATTGGCTTCGAACTCTTCTTCACTATCGTTGTTATCTTCTTCCCAATCTATATCCCTGAGCTCATCAACATTGACCTCCTCGCCAACCACGTCCAGCCTTGACTGCTATTCAAACTCAACGTACAACTCTATCATCGAGATGTGAAATCGGAATTCTTGATGAATATAGAACATCTGTTGCATACTTGCATCGTCATTGATGGGCATTATTTGAAACTTTATCAGCCCACCAAATACTTGTACAGGATTCCTGTATAAAATGTTGCTCACCCTTTTCGAAATGTGACTTTGTATGTTATCACAAAGACCATTTTGTAACTCTACAAAACTCATGGTGCATGGAATAGCAAATGAAAACGGACATTCACAAACAAAAGTCACTCCTTCATGTGTGTTTGGTATAATTTCACCGTTATAATACACTCGTAAATTTGCAATACCTTTCATAACTTCAACCTCACATAACCTGACTTTTTTGACACAACTAACTGCCAAAAAAATTCACTACTATGACATATATGCAAGAAAGAGGATTAGGCGGAGTAGAAGTGGAGTGAAAAATTTTGAATGAATCCCGCTTTATATTTATAGATAACACTCTTGCTTAAAATATTTTTTCCTTCACAAAATGCAACCTGCGGTTTATGCTTTCAAAATAAAAATTCTGACACTTTAAAAATACAATTTGCGTTTTGTGGCCTTCAAAAAAAAATTGACACAACAAAAAACGCAAGCTGCGTTTTATTTTTTTTTTAAAATTCAAATCAATAAATGCAGGCTACATTTTGGGCCAAAAAGAAATTAAAAAAAATTAAAAACCCTCAAAAACATCAAACGTAACGTTTAATTTCGTAAACAAAAAATAAAAAATAAAAATGGGTAAAATGCAGGTTGCGCTTTATGCTGACAGTAAAAATTTTTTTCATTTGTTCATTTTATGGCATTACACAAAAAAATTTTCCATATAAAAAAAAATTAGCTAAAATTTTAATTTAAAATAAGAATATTCAGAAAATTATTTACCATTTGTGTATTAAAAGGCAAATTTTCATTATTAATTAATTTACTCCTATATTTATTTAATATATAATAATAATAATAATATAAGATTAATTAATATCGTAAGTATGTCATGCTTTAATTAAGAGATCTTGACTTCGAATCTGAAAGTTAATAAAATTATATTTTCATAGATAAATAAAAGATGTTTAAAAAAAATTGTAAAAATATTGTGTGTATGTGCCGTGTCACTTTGGGAGCTCCTCTATCCAATGTGAATGATGATGAAACCTAAATCTTGGTCTTACTATAGTTTGAGAGGTAACATGATGGGATTCATGAAGTTTGCACTCTCCTTTCTTACTCTATATACTCTTACTTTTTTGAACTTTTCACGTTCTGGCTTCTCATTTTCTCTCGCATTACGAATGCCATTGCGTGCACTTATGAAGGATAGACCTTAAGACCACCCTAAGCATTTTAAACAAGGAAAAAAACACTTACGAAGGATATAAACCTTGCAGAAATAGAAAATTACAAGGCAATTGTTTTGATTGAGGAAATAAAATTATCATACAAGGTGGCTGTTGCAGGTTTGCAAGATTATTCTTCTGTGCAAGTAATCTTTGTGGTTGCTGCATTTTAGCAAAATTATTCGTAGGCCCAAGCATCTGGGAACGTTAAATCTTGGTTGAATTTGACTGATAAGATTGCAAGTGACTTGGTTGTAGAAGGATCGGCTTTTGTTGATGCTGCCACTGCTGCTCCGTCTCCTTAGATTGCATCTGAAGGTTTGCGTTAAGTGTAGTTGTTGAATCTGTTGGCCCTGGTACATAGATTTCTGCAGAATCTGCAATTGTTGCTTGCCTGCACTTTATATCTAGAAAATCAAGAAACGCATTTTGCATATTGTGAACAAATAATGAAGTAATCGGCAAGATACTTAGTTACTTACTAAAAGACCAACATAAGGTGATTTAAGCAAGCTTCTGAATACTTAAACAAACTTTGATCAAACATCAGAATTCTATCACAGGCCATTTAGTTTAAACAATTGGGCAATCCTCCAAAGTTCTTGTTATCTATCTGGACCACAAACATAACCATGTTTTCTTAATGTTTCCGTTATGAAAAGAAAAGAAAAAAAAGCAGAATAACTTAATAGTTAGATTAAAGTGACTTATATTTTAAGATCCACAAAGGAGATCAGAGAACATGATTACCAAAATATCAATGAAACATGCTCGTCCACTATAGACTAGGAGCAGCACTAGCTTGCTAAAACTCATACAGAGATGACAATGATGATGATAATGATGAATAAATTGATAACATAGTTACTGTCCAGGTCAGTATGGGTTACTAAATATAGAATATTATTATGCCAAAACTCTAAAGAGAATGAAGAGTTGATTGTACATTATATTATGAATTATGATGTATCAAAAGGGAATTCTATTTTGTTATTGCTACACAGTTTTTGCTAGGCAAAGAGAAGAAAAATACAAAGGGAATGATCCTCCTAAGAATTAAAGATAAGCAAAAAAACACAAGGAGCAAAATAAATGGATGTGACAAAGCTACCAAAACAGTAAACATTAAAACAGTAACGATGTTGAGTTTAAGAAAACAAAAATAATAAATCCTCCATTGTTCACGTTGTTTAGTATTTTCATTATCTACCTATATTTTTTCTTATAATCTTGGACCAAAAATCAAACTGTGTGTATAATTTGGTTTGCTAGTGTGTAGGCCAAAATAAAATGATATTGCAACAAACAAGGACCAACAACAAACAATATATTCTCTTGTGACCCATAACAATTGTTGTTGATCACTAACTAAGATAATAAGATGCACACTCTCTTTTGGTTCATTACCAAGTAACTGAACTCTCTTTTTCTCTTTTTCTATTCTTTCTTCTCTCTTCTTAACCCACATAATTAGTTTCAAAAATAAGCAAAAAAAAAGGAAGTTCTTATTAGGATTTAAATCAAAAGAAAAAAAGTGATTATAAAATTAAGCAACAAAGAGAAAAGAAGAAGAAAAGTCAAAGGTTAGGACACAAAAGTAAAAAATCAAATCAAAGTTGAATCAGAAGAAAATTAGAACAATATTTTTATCTTTGTACTTCCATTATAGCTTGTTGAATATGTCTTCCTCCTACATGCACCATTCAGGTATGTTGAAGAAAATGAAGGCTGTGAATCTCTGCTACAAAAGTTAAGAACAAAACTTAGAGGTAAAGAATTGATAAATGGTTTAGACTCTTGAAACAAAATGAAAAAAGAAAAAAGAGAAATAACTAGATAAGGATGCATGTCAATTTTAATCATTGTTGTTGTCCCATCTTTTCTCTTCGCTACGGCTCTGTTATTTGGATCTTATGCACTATTTGCAAACGATTGTAGATCGTAAGAGAGAAAGCACTTCATCAACATTCATAGTAGGAGAAGTTTGTTGCAACATAAGTTTCACAATATCTTCCAATTCTTGCAGCCTTTGCTTATGGTCGTCTAGTTTAGTTTTTAAGGTTGTTACCTTCTCTTCACTTTGTTTCTTGATTTCATCTATTTCTTTATTTTTTTAAATAGAAGTTTTTGTAACAGTTCTTCCAAAACATCGAACTCTTCCTGGATTATTTTTACTAAACACTTTTTGAAATGCATTAGTAGAAGTTTCTCTAATTTCTTAGAGATCATCAAGTTTATCTTATACACACAAATATATTATATGTCTATTTGTGTTTCTAAAATAATTAAAGTTACAACTATAAGCACAAAATAGCAACTAAGAAAAAAATTATAGACTAATAATGATAGCCTTATATTATCATTTCAAATTACCTTCCCTTCATTTTTAATTATTTTTATTATTATTTTTATAAAGGAAGAAGAAGAAAAGTTGTTGATATATTAGATGTGACCTTTCTTCCAGTAACCAAAACAACAACCAAAATAATCATAAAGCAGCAACAAAAATATTACAACCAAAAAACAGCAATTAAGACAAAAAAATTATAGAGTAACTTACAATGACAGCTTGTGTTTATATATCAAGTATTTTTTTCTTTTAGTCCATTCTGAATTGCAAAAAATATTTCATCATGATTTGATTTCTCTTTGTTCTCTTTTTTCACATGCTACAGAACAATATGGCAATTATAAAATTATAACATACTAAAATTAGGTAAAAATTACGAGTAAAGAATTTTAACATAAACACGACCTTACCAGATCAACACACACTCTTGCAAAATTGATTGACCCGATTTTATATCTCTATTGTTGCTTTTTGCGATTTTCAAAATTTATAACACATTGCCTATGTTTAACATAAACAATGATAAAATAAAATATAAAAATTGAAAGAGTTATAATTGGTTATATCAAATAATAATAATTGAAATCTTTTAGCTAACTCACTTTGACCCTTGGAATACTCTAATATGCAATTAGTTTTTAAAATTGTATTTCTGAAATTTTCAAAGGATGATTCACTAATATATTCTCAATATTTTCATAATATGATTCAAAGTGTTTCTTCTTGATTCTTATCTTGTAACGCTTTTATACTCCTTGAACATCAGTCATCACTCATAGCTTTGAGAATTTTAAAAGAATGAACTTTGACTACAAACACATTAATTTCATCATATCATTATCATATAAATAAAAAGATTATAAACATATGGCATAAACATAAAGATAAATGAAGTTTACATTAATATATTTCCATATGCGCTTTTTGATTTGCTTAGGCACAACTTTTTAATTACTGTACATTAAGATAATAAAATTCTTATTTCTTTCCATTGTTCCAATAAAATTGATTAAATCTTTCACTCTCTGAGGAGTTGGCCCACTGCTGCTCTACGATCAAAAATTACTTCCTCCTTTTCTTTCCAAGTTCTTACATAAATCTTTAGGCATTTTATTTTTTCACTAATTTTTCTAACCTTTGAAGTATCTAAATTAAAAAATTGACAAATGATACAAATTAAAACGAAAAACAGCAACTATAACTTAGTTAAAAAATAAATATCAACAAACAAAATTACATCACCTTCTACATGAGCATTTTTCATCTTAATTTTCTGTCACATCAAAATTATCATTTTCATGTTCATCGTCAATATAATCTTTCTTATGGGAAATATGAGCATTTCTTCCATTATTCAAAAACGGTCTAGATCTAATATTCTCAATAGTTAAAACTTTAATATATTCCTTTTTTTTTCACATGAATTTTTCGTTCACTCAAAAAACATCAAAAATCATTGATTCACAAATAGAATTTGCCTCAAATGTTGGGGACAAAAACAATACTTTACTCTTTTTCTTTCGGTAGTTCTAACATTCTCATATCACCAATTGACTCAAAGTCATTTTTTCTTTAACTGATTCTTTTTGGACTATTATTGTTCAAAAAATTCCAACAAAAACTTCGTTTGATGTAAAATTAAAAATATTTTTTTTATTTTTCTTATTATGTTTACAAAAAATTCATCATAATATAATTTTTAAAATATTTTTAGAAAATATATATTTAATTTTTATTATTTTTATTTTATTTTAAAAATATTTTTATTATTAATAAATTTAAATTATAAATTTTTCAGTAAATTAATAACTGAGGTTATTCTTAATGGTTTACCCACCTAAGATTTCACAATAAAATATTACAACGCGTAACTTCCCCGTCAAATTTAGAAAACGTATTGACTCGTATCGGCATAGGGAGAAGTCGCCTATAATTGATCCCAATGCAACTATGCAGCATGGACGCGTTGATAGTTGTAGTACATCCTTGGATTATTAGAAGTTTAGAACTTACAAGACTCAAGTCAATGGCCTGTGTTATTAGCAGAGTCAATATTTTTTGTTCTATTACTCTATTTAGAAAGAGTAATTATTATTAGAAGTTTAGAACTTACATGACTCAAGTCAATGGACTGTGTTACTAGCAGAGTCTATATTTTTTTATCTATTACTCTATTTAGACAGAGTAATTTCGTTAATAGTTAGTTTGGTTTAATGGTTAGTTTACTAATCTATTTAAATAAGTATGAAAAGTTTGAATTTTGTCTTATACATCCAGTAATTTATTAGCCACCCAACAAATCTTTAATTAGAATTTCGATTAGCGACATATTAATAAGTGAAGTGACCTTTCAGGCTGCAAGATATTGCGGAAAAAAAAAAAAAGAAGAGTAATTTCGTTTCAATTTCCCTAGTTAACAATGGACGACAACTAACGCGCTGAGAGCCTGAGAAGGATCAAGTTCCTTGATTCCTTCATCGAAACCTCATTACCCACCACACACTAAGACACAAGTAATAGTGAACATGAACATGAATCCCAAGACTTGATCAAACACAAATTTTAGGGGGAAAAAATGATGATGTTCGAAATAATGGCATGTACATGGCCGTAGTTGCACTAATAGCTAACCTTTCAGGTAGGCTTTGATTATCTCACCAGTTGGAAGTTGGAATAATTGAATAATTATTATGATTGAATTATGTATCAAATAATTTATTATTTTATATATACATATATATTTTTTAATTAAAAGATTAATATAATAAAATTGTTGATTTAATTAAAAAATTTATTATTATGATAAGAATCATAGTATTGAAAAAAATTTCATTTAATCTATATTATTTTTTATCATAAAATTTATTAAAAAATTAATTGTATATATATGACCATTAAACTTATTCAATTTAAAATTTTTTAATATAATTACTATATATATTTGTCAATAAAATATTTCTCTGACTTGTAATTATCATAACAATTAACAATATATTGGCTCAGGTTTCGGTGGTCCAGGAACCTTTGGATCACTTAGTGGTCCAAGTAGAAAACATGTTTTTGGAGTTTTTTTATCAATTGCTACGTAGTCCTTGAACTAATTTTAATTACAAATCAACCATATATATTTTATTTAATTATAAAAATAGTTTTTTATTTTATAAATTATTATTTTATCAATTATCTATTATATTTATTAACAATCAAATACAAAAATAACAACCAATTATATCATCCATTCATCCTAATAATTCCAATTGATTAAAAAATTAACTTTGATTTCGTTACGTTCGTCCATGGCTTCCAAGTCGTGTTTCCTTGAAATTCAATTGATTGGTTTTTCAAAACAATCGATTGAATGATAACTCAATTGATTGATTTACACTATATCACAAAACAATCGATTGAAAGTTGTAAGGTAGAATGGTAAAAAGATTAAACCAATCGATTGTTTATACTTTTCAATCGAATGAATGCCTCAAAACAATCAATTGTTGTTGTTACTCAATTGATTGAATTCACGAAAACAACATGGATTTGCCAAATACAATCGATTGAAAAGTGATGACATTGAAGTTTTAGCCAAATTCAATCGATTGGTAATGTAATCCAATCGATTGGAAGGTGATGAAGTTGAATGTTTTGCCAATTTCAATCGATTGGTAATGGAATATCCATCTACTCAATCAATTGGGTTCTCATTTTTCATAATTCTGTAGGATTTTGCACAATTTATTCTATTCTACTTTCATAAATCACAAATAGGTTGTACAAATCCTCATTAATCCAAATTTTTTTCAATCACCATGATAAGAATCTTATTATCTTCTTGCACCAATATCAATGTATTAACATAAGAACAATTTTTATCACTTAACTTAAATCATTGATCCTGTAGTTTGGTCTAGTTTGGACGAAGGAAATGTATTTCTACTAGTATTAATTAAATCCGTGATACTACATGACGAAATTAAAGCCATGGACGAACGTAACGAGATCAAAATTAATTTTTTAATCAATTGAAATTATTAGGATGAATGGAGGATATAATTGGTTGTTATTTTTGTATTTGATTGTTAATAAATATAATAGATAATTGATAAAATAATAATTTATAAAATAAAAAATTATTTTTATAATTAAATAAAATATATGGGGTTAATTTGTAATTAAAATTAATTCAAAGACTACGTAGTAATTGATAAAAAAACTCCAAAAACATGTTTTCTACTTGGACCACTAAGTGATCCAAAGGTTCCTGGACCACCGAATCCTGTGCCTATTAGGAGCTTATAGAGAAGTTAAATGTCTATATTAGGAGCTTATAGAGAAGTTAAATGTCTATATTAGCAGTTTTAAGGCACAGGATTCGGTGGTCCAGGAACCTTTGGATCACTTAGTGGTCCAAGTAGAAAACATGTTTTTGGAGTTTTTTTATCAATTACTACGTAGTCTTTGAATTAATTTTAATTACAAATTAACCCCATATATTTTATTTAATTATAAAAATAATTTTTTATTTTATAAATTATTATTTTATCAATTATCTATTATATTTATTAACAATCAAATACAAAAATAACAACCAATTATATCCTCCATTCATCCTACTAATTTCAATTGATTAAAAAATTAATTTTGATCTCGTTACGTTCGTCCATGGCTTTAATTTCGTCATGTAGTATCACGGATTTAATTAATACTAGTAGAAATACATTTCCTTCGTCCAAACTAGACCAAACTACAGGATCAATGATTTAAGTTAAGTGATAAAAATTGTTCTTATGTTAATACATTGATATTGGTGCAAGAAGATAATAAGATTCTTATCATGGTGATTGAAAAAAATTTGGATTAATGAGGATTTGTACAACCTATTTGTGATTTATGAAAGTAGAATAGAATAAATTGTGCAAAATCCTACAGAATTATGAAAAATGAGAACCCAATTGATTGAGTAGATGGATATTCCATTACCAATCGATTGAAATTGGCAAAACATTCAACTTCATCACCTTCCAATCGATTGGATTACATTACCAATCGATTGAATTTGGCTAAAACTTCAATGTCATCACTTTTCAATCGATTGTATTTGGCAAATCCATGTTGTTTTCGTGAATTCAATCAATTGAGTAACAACAACAATTGATTGTTTTGAGGCATTCATTCGATTGAAAAGTATAAACAATCGATTGGTTTAATCTTTTTACCATTCTACCTTACAACTTTCAATCGATTGTTTTGTGATATAGTGTAAATCAATCAATTGAGTTATCATTCAATCGATTGTTTTGAAAAACCAATCAATTGAATTTCAAGGAAACACGACTTGGAAGCCATGGACGAACGTAACGAAATCAAAGTTAATTTTTTAATCAATTGGAATTATTAGGATGAATGGATGATATAATTGGTTGTTATTTTTGTATTTGATTGTTAATAAATATAATAGATAATTGATAAAATAATAATTTATAAAATAAAAAACTATTTTTATAATTAAATAAAATATATATGGTTGATTTGTAATTAAAATTAGTTCAAGGACTACGTAGCAATTGATAAAAAAACTCCAAAAACATGTTTTCTACTTGGACCACTAAGTGATCCAAAGGTTCCTGGACCACCGAAACCTGAGCCAAATAACTTATTTATAAGCTACTATTAATAAAAGTCCTTATGCTTTAAGCTCTTTTTCCAAAAGAACTTATTTAAGTCATTTACCCAAACTGGACCTAAATAGTTTCTTAAAAAGTTACAATTTGGTTTTAAAAATTATACCAGACATTAATATTACTACTTTTTAGGGGTGCACATAGGCCGGGTGAAGCCGAGTTTGATGTGACCCAGATCCGACCCGAAATATACACCGAGTCTATTTATTAGACTCGAACCCGGCTCTAGACGCGATGAAACTAATACACTTTTGGCCACAATTATATCGGGTGAAAACCGGGCCGTTAACATTACATTACGTTGATACCTTCTTCTAAGCTAACATGTAAAAATATCCAAATTTCCAAAACTCTAACCATTATTTAACATGGTAAAATTCACTTAGAAAAATATAATAAGAATCAACCCTTCTTCAAAATTAAAGTATAACCACAATCAATACTAAAGCATAACCACAATCAATACTAATATTGTCTAATAATACCAAATATTTAAATCAATACAAATAACACAATATTATACATTAGTCTAAAGTCTTATGCATTCTAAACATAAAACATTAACTTATAGTCTTATAATGACTAATAACACAAAATATTAAGGTTTATAATATTTAAATTCCACATAAGAATAGTCATGATCCATAACTAATAACACAAAATTAATTGTGCATGATGAACGGGCCACTGGACCGACTTCGGGTGACCCGAGCTATGGCCCAGACCCGATCCAAAATAATGACCGGGTCTATTTTTGAAACCCTTACCCGGCCCTAAACCGGATGAAATCACACCAAATTAATCCCTAAAATGTTCGGGACCAAGCCGGACCTTCGAACCGGACCGGATCATGTGCACCCCTACTACTTTTCACAAGTCAAAAACTAAAAAAGTTACTTTTAAAACTTTCTAAACGGCCCTTATTATATTTTGATTTTAGATTCTTAATATCTTATAGACTGCTATAAATCTAGATTCAAATTTTATTTTATTTTTTTGTAATTTTAACTTTATTACTGTGATATATTTATTTGGGCCAACCATTTTTTAATGAATTTTTTTATTGTTCTTTCTATTTTTATTATTTTTTTCTTAATTCTTACATCAATTATCATATAAAATAAATACTTTAATTTTTATAACAAATCCTAATTGAATAATATAATAGAAAAATATATACATAAAAATTAAATTATTTTAACATTTGTTTATTTTTTATTATTAAAATAATAACATATTAAATAAATTATTATAAATATGAATATTTTATATCTTATGTACTAATTTATTTTAAATGTATATATGAAGAGTATTAGAATAACTCATCTATATTATTTACGATATGTTTTTTATAATAATAAATGATGAATGATATATGAGTTTTTTTAAAAATATTTTTAATTATGGATGATATTATATAAAATTATTATTTTTAATAGAATTTTTTATTTTAATATAACATTTATTAATAAATTTTTTATTAAAAATAATTAAAAAAAAATCAACTTACCAACTATAGGAGATGAATAATGGATCCTGACATACTACTATTTACCCATTACTTGTAAACTGTAAAGGCACTAGTCCGCATGTTGAGTACGCAGAACGTCTCGGATTATTAGAAGACTAATGGAGTCAATGGACTGCGTTAGGAACTAGCAGATCTGGTCAAAATTTTTTGGTCTATATATTTAGACAAATGAATTTCATTAACGCCAAGAAGAATCAAGTTCATTCAGCCAAACCTCATTACCCACCACCCATTAATACACAAGTAATAGTAAACATGGACATCACCACCCCCAACAACATCAACAACAGATATCAATCTATCATCATTTTGAGCAATCACATTCACACACGAGTTTGGGGATAAAAAATGATGATGTTAGAAATGGTCTGTACATGACCATAGTTGCATTAATAGCAACAGCAACCTATCAGGCTGTGATTACCCCACCAGGTGGACTATGGCAGGATGATAGTGCTCTGCATCGGGCAGGAGAATCTATAATGGGTTCCCACCAGCCAAAAGCATTTGTTATCTTTGTAATTGGCAACAGCATATGCTTTTATTCTAGCTTGTTGTCCATGATTTACATATTATTGGAGTCCTCCAAGAACTACGCAATACTGGCTTCCCTATATGCCTTGTCATTTACATATGGCTTTAACGTGGCTGCCATACAACCTGACGCCGTGAGTGCTAGATGGGGAAAATTTATCTCCTTCTTCTTCTTTGTATTGACCATTTTGGGACCCTTTCTTTATAGTAAGCTGTGGAGTGCAAGCAGCATAACACACCAGCAATCTGACCAATAATAAACCATTCAGTCAAGGCAGAACGCGGCGAATGCAGTAATGGACCACTGGCTAGTTGCTACTACTATATAAATAATGGATTAATGTTGATCTTGAAGTAGTTCTCTTTGTTGTGTATGTTCTGTCTACTGCTACGGTTATTTATCAACTTTGGTGGCACTTTCTGGTATTATTATTATTATTATTATTATTTGGTTTAGTTTTATTCATGTTACATTAGTTTCAAGTTTCGTTCGTGTGATTTCGTTATGTACTCAATTATATTGTAACCATGTTTTCAAATATCATTGTAATGGTTTTATCTTTGATAGTGTGATTTATTTTCAAATTTAATCAATCTTTTATATAAGAAATATCTTTAGTATCCATACTGATTCATGCGAAGGTATTTATAAATTTGATTAATTAATATTATTATTAATATTATTATTAATATTAATAAAAGGTTACTAACCGTTTAGTATTATTTGGTTGAAGGGACACAACTTTTTAAGGATTGTATATGTTTAAAATATTGTGTCTATTGGCTAAAGGGACACAACTCTTTAAGAATTGTGTATGTTCAAAACATTGTATCTATTGGCAATAGAAAAGACACAACCATTTATATACGTAACTAATCATAATTGCTACGTGTAATATGTATAAATAAGTCCTTGTCTACTATTTCAGATATACAAATACTAAGTGTACATTTTAATCAACTATTAAGAGATTTATTTTATTCAAGAGAGTTGAGAATTTCTTATTATTACTAATTAAGAAATTCTTAGGTTTCATTGTATCTTGGGAAAGTATTGTCATCAACCCTATAGCAACTAAGTGTGGGGACAAATATCTCTCTAAAGAAAGCGATCTAATCGTGCCTTGAAACCACTACACAAATATAAGATTTTGTCATCTTCTCATACTAATATACCCAACAATTTTAGAGAGATATTGTTGAAGATGGCACAAGATCAAAACACTACGTTCAATGTCATGAATCAAGAGTTTGTCAAATTAGATTGCTTTAATGGAACGAACTTCAACCATTGGAAAGACAAGATGATGTTTCTTCTTTCAGTTCTTAATCTTGCATATGTGATTGACCCAAAGACTACACCAATTGCTGATGCCGCTGAAAATTCCACACCGGAAGAGAAAGAAAAGATTGTTCAATTGAAAAAGAAACGTGATGAAGATACTTTTGCATGTCGAGGTCATATTCTCAATACTTTATCCGACCGACTCTATGATCTCTACATGTCAATTCAATCACCATTAGAGATTTGAAAATCTTTGGAAGAAAAGTACAATAACGAACGACAAGGAACAAATAAGTTTATTATGATGAAATATTTTGAATTTATTATGAATGATATTATGCCTGTCATGGATCAAATTCATGAATTACAAATCCTTGTAAGTAGACTTCGTGATCTACAAGTGGTGATCCCTGAATCATTACAAGTTGGAGTAATTATTTCAAAATTGCCTTCATCTTGGAATGGTTATAGGAAGAAACTTTTACATCTTGGTGAGGACTTCACAATTGAGAAATTACTAAGGCATATACGTATAGAGGAGGAAACTCGAAAACGTGATGCTGTGTATCTTTCTCAAAGTTTTAAAGTGAATCATATTGGTGAAAACAACACCAATAAGAAGAAAAGAAAGTTCTCTAAAGATTCAAAGCAATATAAGAAGAGACAAAGAGAGTGTTATCATTGTCACAATAAAGGACACTATGTTAAAGAATGTAGACTTCTAAAAAAGGAAGCACCAAAGACCAACTTAGTGGAAGAGAAGGATCTAATTGCTATGGTTGTAGAAAAAGTATAAAACATGTATATTGGCATGGTTACAGAAGTTAACATAGTGATAAACCCATATTTTATGATATATTTTGTGCCTAATTTAAATGATTTATTCAATCATTCACTTACTTATTCATGTTAATTGCATGGTTTTACTTTCCCTTCCTTATTATGTGATGTATATGAAAAACATGTTTCCTATGCTTTAAAAGTAATTATTTTAATTTCCCTTTATTACCATTCGATGCCGTGATTCGTGTGTTGAGTAATTTCAGATCTTCTAAAGCAGGAATGACTTAAAGGATGGAAAGAAAACATACAAAATTGGAAGGAAAGCATAAAACGGAATTTTTGAAGAAACTGGCAGCGACACGATCGCATGGGTGACGCGATCGCATGCCAGCGCGAAATGGCAGTGACGCGACCGCGCGCCATAAGCGAAACGCATATGACGCGGACGCATGACTGAAGCGACCGCGTGACAAGGAAAACTCCAGACGACGCGATCGCGTGACCCACGCGGATGCGTGACAGAGGCCACGCACCAGAAATTACAGAAAACGCTCCCAGCGATTTCTGAAGCCCTTTTTGGCCCAAATCCAAGTCCAGAAGGCACAGATCAGAGGTTATGAAGTGGGAGAATGCATCCATTTAGAAGAGAGTCTCCAATTAGTTAGTATTCATGAATTAGATGTAGTTTTGAGGGAGAGGTTCTCTCCTCTCTCTTTTAGGATTTAGAATTAGGATTTCTTTTGCTTTCAGGATTATCTCTTTTTATCAGGTTCAATATTCCTTTTTATTTATCTTCTCGATTTAGTTTATGAATTCTTCTATGTTACAGATTATTCTTTTGAATTAATGTTATTTGAGGTATTTTAGTTTATTATTGCTTTCTTTTATTTATATTACTGTTGCTTCCAATCTGAAGACATTTTTATTCTAGTAGATTTATTTTTCCCCTTTTGGTATTGGTTAAGAAATCAGTAACTCAGGAATTATCAAACTCAACGTGATCGATAATCGTTATCTTTGCTAATTGAATTGAACTTCAATAATCCTAATCTTTCCTTAGGGATTAACTAGGATTTGAGGATCAAACTAATTAGTCACTTGACCTTCCCTTGCTCTAGCAAGGGTTAACTGAGTGGAATTAAGATTCAATCTTCATCATCATTGATAAGGATAACTAGAATATGACTTCTAATTTCTCATACCTTGCCAAAAGTTTATTTTACAGTTATTTATCTACTTTACAGTCTTTTACTTATTTCAATTACAATTTAAATTACTTGTTCCTCATCTTAAAAACGCCAAGTTACAATCTTCATAACCAATAATAAGAACATACTTCCCTACAGTTCCTTGAGAAGACGACCCGAGGTTTAAATACTTCGGTTATCAATTTTTAAGGGGTTTGTTACTTGTGACAACCAAAACGTTTGTAAGAAAGGTTGATTGCTTGGTTTAGTAACTATACTTGCAACGAGAGTTTACTATAACTTCTAAATCATCAATCTTCCGCTCTTTCAAAATGGCGCCGTTGCCGGGGAATTGCAATTGTGTGCCTTATTATTGGTTATTGTAAATATTTTTCTTTTACTTGTTTATTTATCTTTATTTTTCTCTTTTTATTTCCATTAGCTACTATGAATCCTCACCCCTCTCGCTTTGAGTTTGGTTCTAATATTGTTGAAAGGAGTGAAAGTTATAACAGGAACATGCATCAAGGTCAGAGCAATCAAAGATGGATGGAGCCGAGAGGATCTGATCAACCATTTAGGCAACAATACCCTCCAAGATATCATGGACAAAGACCATTCTACAATGCGTACCAAGCTGATAGATATGGTGGACAACCTTGTAACTACCAACAAGTCCCACCCCATGCCTATAGACCATCCTCTCAACACAACTTCGAACCACCACACTCACAAGCTCCTTTTCACCATTCTCCACCATATGATCCTCATTTATCCCGATTTCAATCCAATTACTCCCAAACACCACCACTTTCCAATGTACCACGTCCAAATCCATCACCCCGAGAATCAGAAGTTTGCCTCAAGGAAACAGTAGACCAACTTCAAACAACCCTTTATCAACTGGAGCAAGCAATAAGTCAATTATCTTCTAGACGTTCGAACATTCAAGGACCTCCCACAACTCCATGTGGACAATCTAATGATGAGCGTAGCATGAAGAAGATACTAGAAACTCCAGTGGACAGAACAGGGCATAACTTCGTACTGGAACAAGTAGAGGAAGCTGTCATTATACAAGAAGAAGAGTTGGTTAAAGACCTAGGAGACGCTGAGCCTCCATGGGAATCCAGAGTTGTGGAGAATTCTGTCAAGGACGTTACAATTGATGCTAAGGAGGATAGTACACAACCCCCAAGGCAAGTCTTTTATGAGGAACTAGACGGAATACTCCAAGAAGCAAGTTTCCTTGATGATGATAGTCACGAGTCAAGTTCTCCTAGTAATGAACTTGCATCCGCAAGTGAATTCTCTGAGATCGAAGAATCTTCCCCAAGTGAATACGAAGATGATGCGGAGGTAGATTTCTCTCAACCTCCCGTTTATGACTTAAGTGACGAGGAAGATATAGAAGGCTTTGATCAGGATATGGATGCAATTGAAGAAGTCTGCAAGGAAGTGAAGAAATTCACAGAAGAGCACAAGGGAGTAGAACTTACAGAACCACTAGAAACACCTATCCCAAGGCCATTACCACCTAATACAAGCTTCAAGTGGGTACAATCCTTAACCCTTAGCTTTATTTTCCCACTTGAATATGGTTTGCTTGAAACAGATGGCCAGCTTAGAGCTCTCTGCGGCTTTAAGAGTAAGAGGGAAACGGCTCGCACTTAGAGCTGGTGCACAAGGATCAATAAAGTTCCATGCTTCAATTCGAAGTACACGGATTGGCATCGTGATCAATCGAATGGATCTCGGAAAACGTTTGGTCACCATGGTGAGAATCTACTTTCTAAACCGCCCGGATGGAAAAATATAGATCAAGACAAAGGCGGATCTAAAAGCAAAGTTTGGGATCCTGGAATCTATTCTGACATTCGTCACCCCAGAAGCCTGAGAATATGTTTGAAGCTGCTTAGAAGCTTTACATGCCTAGTTTGGGACTCCGGAGGCTGTTGGCATTCCAAGCATTAGTGGAGATTTCTGGACGAATTTAAGCGAAAGCCGCCATAACAGGAAGCTCATCCAATGTCCAACTTAAGAACTTTAACTAAAAGTGCTAGGTGGGAGACAACCCACCATAGTATGGTCGTTTCTTTTCAGTTTTTTATTTCGTGTAATTTATTTTTATTTCTTTTTCAATTGAACCTGAATATTATTCACTCATATTGCATACTGCATAATTGCATACCTGCATAAAAAAAAGAAGGCGTGCGACGCGACCGCATCGCTCATGCGATCGCGTCAATTGCGAAAAACAACCACCCATGCGTCCGCGTCACCCACGCGGTCGCGTGATCTGGAAATCGGCGTAAAGATCCAACGCCCAGAAAGTTGGGCTGGAATCGTGCGGCTGTTGTGCGTTTCGCACAAAAAGACCCACGCGGTCGCGTCCATGACGCGATCGCGTCACTTGCACAACATCAATCCCACGCGACAGCGTGAGCGACGCGATCGCATCGCATGGATTGCACACCACTCCAAAGGAGACAGAGAGTTGCGCTGAAACGATGCTGGAATTGTGCGTTTCGCACGATTTCCAGCGACGCGATCGCATGCCTCACGCGATCGCGTCATTCATTATTTACCCATTCCATGCGATCGCATCACTCACGCGATCGCGTCAACCCCTAATCCACCCCAGCCATGCGACCGTGTGCCCCACGCGATCGCGTGGATTCAATTTCATTAACCCCCTGTGACGCGAACCCTACCCCATCGCGCCGTCCCCTCTAACCCCCTTCTCCTTCTCTCTTCTCTGCAACCAACCACCACCATCACTCCCAGCCACCACCTCCGACCGCCGCACCACCCTACGCCGCCGCACCACCCCCAGACCTCACTGCAACGACAACCCTCCCCCTCATTCTTCCTTCTTCCTCTTCCACCCCCCTTCTCTTACCTCAACCACCGCTGCTCCCTCCGCCGCACAGCCACCGCCGTCGCTCCGTCCCAGCCGCACGACCCACCACCACCCACCACCACCCACACCCCCTTCCCTTCCATCCCCCTTAAACCCTAACCCCAATACCCTACCCAAACCCCTACCTCCGAGCAGCCCTCACCGCCGCGTCAGCCGCCACCACCAACATCCCCCAGCCACCTCTCTGCCCCACCTTCTTTCCTATGCCTTCCAGGTTCCGCCGAACGCCACCCTTCTATCAATTCATAGTTAATTACATATTTTTCTGTTCATCTTCATAATTAGGCTAGTTAGATATACATGTTGTAGTGGATTCTAGGTTGTTAGGTAGCCTAGGATGTGGTTAGTGGATTTAGGCTTGATTACTTGCGCTATTCGTGTTTTTTGCTTTATTAATTTCGCAATTCTGCTGTTGCTGTGATGTTAGTATTGTTCATATGCTGTAATTTCTTGTTTCATGCTGCTCTTTACACTGCTTTTTCATGTTCATAGTCCTCATATGTAATTGCAGCTATCTTTTTAATTCATATGAGCTATTCTGATTGCTGATTATTTTCCGGGAACATCCAATTTTAGCCGGAATGCTGTCCAATTTTCTGTAAACTGTTTTCTTTCCATTCATGTCTTGGTTTTGGCACTTTGAACTCTGCTTTACTCTACTTTTACCAAACCAATTCATGAATGCTAGGGCACGCTTTCTTATTCTTTTCAATTTCCTGGTTTATAAGATGCATCTTGGATGATTCAATTCCACTTTTTTGCTATTTCCATATGAATCATCCTTACCTTCCTTGTTTGAATATGAGTTATCTGTTGCTTTAATTTGTGAATTTTTGTTACTTAGGGAATGATCATCATGCCACTTAATCTAATCCACTTTTTACTAATTCACTAATTTTAACTTCCTAAACTCTTTTTCATTCCTAACCAACCTAACTTTCAACATATATCTTCTTGTTTTTTTTCACTATTCTCTTTCACTTTCTAACCAAGGCATGATGATGATTTTTCCTAATTAACATGAATTCTATTACATTTTGGATTGTGGATTTCTCTTCTCACTTTTCTAACTCCTATACAATTCTTAATGCACATTTACTTAACTCATTTTTCTCCTGCTCTTTTGCTATTATGTGCTTCTTTTGATTAATTGCCTACTTGTTTTCCTGTTTTTATTATATCCTGGTTTTTTATTTTTCAGGATGTCAGACACCCAAAGAAAGGGAAAGGGAAAGGCAACAACTGGAAAACGGAAAAGAGGTGAATCCTCTATGTCCATCCTGGACATCATGCATGATGACTCCTGGCGGGAGAAACACTTTACCCCGCAGGAAAAGGCTGACCAGCTACTCCCTGCTACTGATCCCATTAAGTTTTCAAACCGATACTGTGAGCTGAAGTATCCGGTGTTTGCAACCTCCAGGAACCTGTACCTGGAGAGGACTCTGAAGATCCCAGAAGAACTCCAGCAATACACCTCTGATAAGATCAAACAAAGAGGCTGGTTCTTCCTGGAGAGAAACCTGACTGAGGTTAATGCATCTTGGGTAAGGGAATTCTATTGCAATTACTTCAAAACTTCCCTAGATGTAGTGAACTTAAGAGGAAAGCAGATACTGGTCACTGAAGAGGCCATAGAGGATGTTCTGAAGTTTCTGCCTAAATTCGATCAACTGGATGGTTATCAAAAAGCTGAGGAGGACATGCGCTTCATGAAGTTTGATTGGGATGCCGTCAAGGCAAGGATAGCCCTTGACCCGACTGTTCCATGGGTCATGGGTCAGAACACCACCATGCCTAAGGGAATCAAGCGGGCATACTTGAACGATGAGGCTCGGCTATGGCATCAGATCTTAAGCAACTTTATTATGCCGAGTACTCACGAGACGGAGCTACCTGCCGCTATGATCACCCTCCTATGGTGTGTGATGGAGGGTAAGGACCTGTACCTGCCACGCTTCATTCGGTACTACATGGCCAGGGTCCACGTCCAAGGCACTCTCCCCTTTCCATATCTGATTACACAGCTTGGCCGTCGAGCTGACGTGCCTTGGGAGGATGCTGATGAAAAGCCACCTGCTGCAGAATACAAGAAAATTATACCTCACAGTAGGAACTTTCTGGCTTTGGGCTATAGACCTCCATTCCTCACTCCTACTGATGAGACAGCCACACCATCTGCCGGCCCCTCTTCCTCTACAGCTACCCCAGCTACCCCTGCTACCACCACTGCACCTCCACCTGCCTCAGAGCCAGTTTATCACTTAGTGCACCGCCTGTTTCAGCAGCTAGACCAGATGGAGCGCCGCAACTGGCGGCGATACGAGAGATCTGAGCGTCGCAGCAAGCGACGCTATGAGCACCTAAAGCTGTTGATACGTTCTGACGATGACATCCCCTCCGAGCCTGACACACCATCAGAGCCATCTGAGGAGGAGGCGGATGATCACGAGGTGGATACCCATCCATAGACAGAGGCTGTGCAGGTAGGCACGGAGCAGGCTGCATCACAGAGAGAGACCCCGCCTCAGATTCAGGCTGCAGACCCAGAGGTCCCATCCAGTCAGCACCTCCTCTGCAGCAGGCAGATCCTCAGACTACCACCACAGAGACTCCAGCTACCCACCCTTCCAGTGATGACACCCCTTCACACCCTGCTTGAGTGAGCATCAGGGACGATGCTTCATTTTAAGTGTGGGGAGGTCGCCATCTCTGGCGTATTTTTTTAGTGAACCACTACAGACTCTTTTTATTTTATTTTGCTATCTTTCTGTATTTTTCTCTTTTATTTTTATTTTTATTTTCTCAGTACTTATACATTGCTATTTTCATGTATTTTTACTCTATTTCTGCATTTTGCACCTTAGTTCATATTTTAGCTAGTTAGTTTAGTTGCAATTCTAACTTATTAGTTATAGAAAATATGGATTAATTAGTATAGTTTACCCTTTTTAGCATAAGATAACTTAGTTTAAATTGAAAAAAATAAAAAGGAAGTAAACTAGAGACTTGAACAGAATAAAAACAACCCACACCTTGTATATATAGTATTGCATGTTAGTTAGTTAACAACATTTCATCAAGGAGAAACACTAAAACTTTAGAGCCACCTTAAGAATTACATTGAGAATAATGGGAACTCTTAACTTTTACTTGCATGACATATATAACTGATATATGATTTTTGAGTTAGAGAATACACAGCCTGTGAATTTTGAGCTTAATTGCATGGTTACATTTAAACCATCATATTTTATTCCTGTGTGTTCCACCCTTCTTTTTTATTCTGATGTTCTTTACTTTGTTTTAATCTATATGTCCGATTGTAGAATATAGATACATACCAAGAAAGTGATTGAGGCCATTGTTTGATTCTAGCTCACTATTCCCAAATTAGCCTACCTTTTACATCACCCTTGTTAGCCCCCTTGAGCCTTTAAATTCCCTCTTGTTTTATAACCACATTACTAGCCTTAAGTAGAAAAACAAAATAAAATCCCAAGTTGAATCATTGGTTAGCTTAAGATAGAAATTATGTATTGTGTAAGTGTGAGAAACCTATTGGGAACATGGATGATAAAAACAAAGGGTAGAAAGTTAAAAAAAAATAAAATAATTTAAAATAAAAAAAATTGGAAGGCATGCTCATGTGAAATCAAAATAATTGAATTACCACGTGCATTAAAAAAAATTTTATATTTCAGTATTTGAATAAAGGGGATACAAAAGAATTCCCCAATTGCAAAATAAAATAATGCACATAGGATAAAAATTAAAATTAAGGCATGAGCATGTAACATCAAAAGTGGGAGAAATATGGGAAAATAGGTAAAGAAGCTGTGCTTTACAAAATATGTATGTTAGGTGAGATCTTAGACTAATCAAGGATTCACTTAATTAGCTCGCTTAGCCTTATACATATACCCTTACCTTTACCTTGGCCCCATTACAACCTTAATTAAAGACCTCATGATTTTTGTATGCCTATATTCTATAATTGTTGATTGGTTAGATGAAGAACAAAGTTATAGAAAATAAGAATAAAAAGAAGAATAGAGTGATTAACCCAATAAACACTGAGTGACTAGAGAGTAAACACAAAATCCAGTAAGGGTTCAATAGCTCATCAACATATATCTATGCTTAAATTATTAATTGTCTTGCAAGTTTATAAAATATTTTTCTTTCCCATCTCAATTGTAAAAGTGCTTTATCATTATCTAAGGTTTGGCTATACTATATGATCCCTTGAGAATGTGAATTAATTTAACTACATGTAAGTTTTATATACAAGTGAATAAAAATTAGAATTGCATGATTTATTTAGATGGTTGCATTTAGGATAAATTGCATTGCATGAGATTCCACCACTTCAACCTTACCTTACTCTTTATCTTGGATTTAGCATGAGGACATGCTATTGTTTAAGTGTGGGGAGGTTGATAAACCCATATTTTATGATATATTTTGTGCCTAATTTAAATGATTTATTCAATCCTTCACTCACTTATTCATGTTAATTGCATGGTTTTACTTTTCCTTCCTTATTATGTGATGTATGTGAAAAACATGTTTCCTATGCTTTAAAAGTAATTATTTTAATTTCCCTTTATTACCAATCGATGCCGTGATTTGTGTGTTGAGTAATTTCAGATCTTCTAAGGCAGGAATGACTTAAAGGATGGAAAGGAAACATACAAAATTGGAAGGAAAGCATAAAACGGAATTTTTGAAGAAACTGGCAGCGACGCGATCACAAGGGTGACGCGATCGCATGCCAGCGCGAAATGGCAGTGACACGACTGCGTGATTGACGCGGACGCATGACTGAAGCGACCGCGTGACAAGGAAAACTCCAGACGACGCGACTGAGTGACCCACGCAGACGCGTGACAGAGGCTACGCACCAAAAATTACAGAAAATACTCCCAGCGATTTCTGAAACCTTTTTTGACCCAAATCCAAGTCCAGAAGGCACAGATCAGAGGTTATGAAGTGGGAAATGCATCCATTCAGAAGAGAGTCTCCAATTAGTTAGTATTCATGAATTAGATGTAGTTTTGTGGGAGAGGTTCTCTCCTCTCTCTTTTAGAATTTAGAATTAGGATTTCTTTTGCTTTCAGGATTATCTCTTTTTATCAGGTTCAATATTCCTTTTTATTTATCTTCTCGATTTAGTTTATGAATTCTTCTATGTTACAGATTATTCTTTTGAATTAATGTTATTTGAGGTATTTCAGTTTATTATTGCTTTCTTTTATTTATATTACTGTTGCTTCCAATCTGAAGACATTTTTATTCTAGTAGATTTATTTTTCCCCTTTTGGTCTTGGTTAAGAAATCAGTAACTCAGGAATTATCAAACTCAACGTGATCGATAATCGTTATTTTTGCTAATTGAATTGAACTTCAATAATCCTAATCTTTCCTTAGGGATTAACTAGGATTTGAGGATCAAACTAATTAGTCACTTGACCTTCCCTTGCTCTAGCAAGGGTTAACTGAGTGGAATTAAGATTCAATCTTCATCATCATTGATAAGGATAACTAGAATATGACTTCTAATTTCTCATACCTTGCCAAAAGTTTATTTTACAGTTATTTATCTACTTTACAGTCTTTTACTTATTTCAATTACAATTTAAATTACTTTTTCCTCATCTTAAAATCCCCAAGTTACAATCTTCATAACCAATAATAAGAACATACTTCCCTGCAGTTCCTTGAGAAGACGACCCGAGGTTTAAATACTTCGGTTATCAATTTTTAAGGGGTTTGTTACTTGTGACAACCAAAATGTTTGTAAGAAAGGTTGATTGCTTGATTTAGTAACTATACTTGCAACGAGAGTTTACTATAACTTCTAAACCATCAATCTTTTGCTCTTTCACATAGCAACACAAGAAAAATCACTTGAATGGTGGTTAGATTCAGGGGCTACTGTTCACGTTTGCAATGATCGCAACCAATTCAAAATATATGAAGAAGTGAACAATAGAGAGGTCTTAATGGGCAATGACAACTCAGCCAAAGTTTGTGGTCAAGGAACAGTGGAATTGAATTTTACATCTGGAAAGAAATTAAGTTTAATAAATGTACTTCATGTTCCAGATTTGAGAAAAAATTTAGTTTCTGTTAGTCTCTTGTGTAAGAAAGAATTCAAAGTTGTAATGGAATCCGATAAAGTGATCTTGCTTAAGAATGATGTATTCGTAGGAAAAGGATATTGTACTGAAGGCATGTTTAAACTTAGTATTAATAAAGTGAATGTTTCATTGTATGTTGTTGATTCTTGTGATTTATGGCATAGTAGATTAGCACACTTAAATTACAAATCAATTGAATATATGCAAAAGAATAACTATATTGATCTTAGTAACAAGGATTTTAATAAGAAATATGATATTTGCATACAATCCAAAATTACTAAGAAACCTTTTCCTAAAGTTGAAAGAAATATACATTTATTGGAGTTGATTCATAGTGATATTTGTGAACTAAATGGCAATATTACTAGAGGAGGAAAAAGATACTTTATAACTTTTATTGATGATTATTCTAGATTTACTTATGTGTATTTGCTTAGAAATAAAGATGAAGCTTTTGAAATGTTTAAAAAATATAAAATAGAAGTAGAAAATATGCATAATAAGAAAATAAAAGTTCTTCGTAGTGATCGAGGTGGAGAATATTTTTCTAATGAATTTGATCACTTTTGTGAATTACATGGTATTGTGCATGAATCTTCCGCTCCATATACTCCACAATAAAATGGTTTGGCGGAAAGAAAAAACCGTACGTTAGTGGATATGGTTAATTCAATGTTACTAAATGCAAAATTGCCTTACCTTACAATTTGTGGGGTGAAGCATTATTGGAATCATGTCATATCCATAATAGGATGCCATCAAGACATAGAAAAGTTTCTCCTTATGAAATTTGGAAAGGAAGGAAACCTAATTTAAATTATCTTAAAGTGTAGGGGTGTTTAGCCTTTTATCGAGTTTCTGATCAAAAGAGAACCAAATTGGGGCCAAGAGCCATAAAAGGCACTTTTATAGGATATGCTCAAAATTCTAAAGCATATAGAATTTTAGACTTAGTGTCTAATGTAGTTGTTGAATCAAGAGAAGTAGAATTTATTGAAAATAAATTTATCAATGATTCAACTTCTAATTTAGAGTATCCCCAAAATGATACTAATATTTCACAAGAAATAAATAATCAAAATAATAAACGTCTAAGCGACAAAGAGTTGATTGAACCAAGGAAGAGCTTGAGAGTAAGAAAAGAAAAGGACTTGGGTCCAGATTTTATTTCTTCTCAGGCTATCACCTTTTTGGTAGAAGGAACTAGAAATTCTGTAACAAACAAGATTCCTATTGTTATGAACATAGAGGGTGATCCTCAAACATTCAAAGAGGCTATGGCTTCAAGGGATTCTGCCTTTTGGAAAGAAGCAATAAATGATGAAATGGACTCAATATTATTTAACAATACTTGGATCTTGATTGATTTGCCTCCAGGATCAAAGCCTATAGGATGTAAGTGGGTATTTAGAAAAAAGTATAATACTAATGGTTCATTACAAACCTTTAAAGCAAGGTTAGTGGCCAAGGGGTTTAGACAACAAGAAGGTCTAAACTATTTTGATGCCTACGCACCTGTGGCAAGAATGACTTGGGTGTATTTGTTTGAGATAAAAATGGGAGAAAGAAAAAGGGAGGGAAAGAAATAGGAAGAAAAATAGTTATTTTCCCTTGTTTGGTTGAGGAGAGAAATGGGAGAGAAAGGAAAATGGATGGAAAAACATTGGTGGGATCCACCAATTTTTTTTTTCTTCCAACAATGGAGAGAAAATGGAGAGAAAATTAAATCTCTCTCTACTTCCAATATTACCCTTTTACTTTTTTCTATATCATTTATAATATAAGGATAAAATTGTCTTTTTATAACATTTTTTTCTTTCTTATTTTCCTTTCATCCAAACACATCTAAGGAAAATAAAAATCCACTCAATTTCTTTCCTTTCCTTTCTTTCCTTTCTATTTCTTTCCTCTCTATTTCTTTCCTTTCAACCAAACATGGGCTCTTATAGCATTAGCATCCATACATAAGCTTCATATACATCAAATGGATGTTAAAACAGCTTTTCTAAATGGAGATCTTAATGAAGAAATTTATATGGAGCAACTAGAAGGCTATGTGCTACCCGGAAATGAAAAGAAAGTTTACAAATTAATTAAGTCTTTGTATGGGCTAAAACAAGCGCCTAAACAATGGCATGAGAAGTTTGATTCAGTAGAGTTATCAAATGACTTCTCACATAATAGTGCAAATAAATATATTTACTCAAAATTTACTAAAGATTATGGAGTAATTATTTGTTTATATGTTGATGATATGTTAATTATCTGAACAAATTTAGAAGGAATTCGTATAACGAAGGAGTATCTAACTTCTAAATTCAAGATGAATGATTTGAATGAAGTTGATACAATATTAGGCATAAAGGTGCATAAGAATGAAGTTGGCTTTACTTTAAGTCAATCTCATTATCTCAAAAAGGTATTGGAAAAGTTTGATCATCTTACAATTAAAGAATCCAATACGCCGTATGATCCTAATCTTAAATTAGAAGGAAACATGGGAAGACCTATAGCACAATTAGAATATGCTAGTGCTATAGAAAGTTTAATGTATGTAATGCATTGTACGAGACCTGATATAGCATTTGCTGTGTGCAAATTATCAAGGTTTACAGGAAAGCCTAGCAATCAACATTAGAAAGCTATAACAAGAGTTCTTGGTTATCTCAAGAAAACCATAAACTTGGGATTACATTATAGTGATTATCCCGCAGTTTTAGAAGGTTATTTCGACGCAAGTTGGATTACAAATCTTAGTGATAACAAATCCACTTCAGGATGGATTTTCACCATAGGTGATGGAGTAATAAGTTGGGCCTCAAAGAACAAACATGTATTACACATTCTACTATGGAGGCTGAGTTTGTAGCTTTATCAGCCGCAGGTAAAGAAGCGGAATGGTTAAGAAATTTGTCATATGATATAAAGCTGTGGTCACAGCAGACGACAGCCATTTCAATCTTCTGTGATAGTGAATCAACCATGTCTCGAGCATATAATAAGGTTTATAATGGAAAGTTGTGAGGCATATAAGTTTGAGACATGAATTTGTGAGGCAACTAATAGATGATGGTGTAATTACCATCACTTATGTAAGATCTCAAGGAAATTTAGCAGACCCTTTGACTTAAGATTTGTTAAGGGATAAAATCAAAGAAACTACTGCTAAAATGGGATTAAAACCTATTATTGCTAAATGATGGGAACCCAACCTTATTCTAGTAGACCACTAGTTTCAAGGTTTAATGGGTAATAACAAGTTATTTAGCAATTGGAGCACTAAGGTATAGGATTTAATGCTATTTACAATAAATTAGGAGGGTGAGTTTAAAATTCTTAATGGAATGATAATATTATCTATCAAAAGATTCCACCTATATGAATATAAGAGTGGTGCCGCTCTAATCGAGAATTTTAGAGGTTTTATTCTCGTAAATATTCATGAAACCAGGATGAGCACAAGGCCATATAAGTGCTTAAAATTGTAAACTCTTGAACTTGGAAGGTATAAGTAATGTGTGTGATTTTTGGTACTAGCATATGGAGAATAGGTTTA
Source organism: Arachis ipaensis (assembly GCF_059453495.1). NCBI lineage: Eukaryota > Viridiplantae > Streptophyta > Magnoliopsida > Fabales > Fabaceae > Arachis > Arachis ipaensis. The sequence continues at coordinate 44,235,834 of NC_142443.1, forward strand.
ATTGATTAGACACCTATTACTTCGTTAGAACTTTAAAATTTATACTAAAAGAATGTTTAATCTTAGTGACACATTCTTTATGCATATACTTATATGACATTTAAAATTTTGTAAATAGTGGGGGATTGAAGGGTATTTACAAATTTGATTAATTAATATTATTATTAATATTATTATTAATATTAATAAACGGTTACTAACCGTTTATTACCATTTGGTTGAAGGGATACAACCTTTTAAGGATTGTGTATGTTCAAAATATTGTGTCTATTGGCTAAAATGACACAACTCTTTAAGAATTGTGTATGTTCAAAATATTGTATCTATTGGCAATAGAAAATATACAACCATTTGTATACGTAACTAATCATAATTGCTACGTGCAATATGTATAAATAAGTCCTTATCCACTATTTCAGATATACAAATACTAAGTGTACATTTTAATCAACTATTAAGAGATTTATTTTGTTCAAGAGAGTTGAAAATTTCTTACTATTGCTAATTAAGAAATTCTTAGGTTTCATTGTATTTTGGGAGAGTATTGTCATCTTCTCTATAGCAACTAAGTGTGGGAACAAATATCTCTCTAGAAAAAACGATCTAATCGTACCTTAAAACCACTACACAAATATAAGATTTTATCATCTTCTCATACTAATATACCGAACACATTCAAGATAATGTGAATTTTAATTATTACATCTAACCTATAGAATAAAAAAAAAGACATCTTTAGTATTTTCAATTTCTTTGTTGGTTTATATTAATGTGCCAAAACAGGTCTATACGGCCAGCTTGACTAATCCACCAGAAATGGTAGATTGGATTAAGAAATCAAGTCTGTCAAAAAAAAAAAAAAAACACACACACACACATTTTGACAAGCCTGCTTAACTATTATCAGCACAAGGACACCATACAGTGCGTGGTTGAGTCTTGTCCTAATAGCAAATACATTTGCTTCCTAAAAGTGTCATATAGGTTTGAATTCCTCTTGATAAAAAGTAAAGTTTAAGTCTCTCTTATTAAAAAAAAAGACGTTTTAATTTTAAGATATGACATGATATTAAGAATAAAATATAAAATTAATATTTTTATATTTTATTTGATGATAATTAAATTACATATAAAAAAATAAATTATTAAAGTTTAATTTATTTTTTTTATACAAAAAATAAAAAATAAAAGTATAATAATTTAGAATATAATTATGAAAAATGTTAGATATATTAAAAAAAACAAAAAATAAATTACATTTTTTGTTAATATTTTTAAATTTTTTTTTGTCAAAAATAACACATATATACTAATTCATCATCTTTAAATACAATATCTGTATTGTATTTATATTTATATTTTATTTAACATATATAATTATACGTATGTTTATGTTCTTGTCCCAATGTGTCTTATGCTTATGCTTGTAAATAAATATAGCTCTAATGTGTGTGAATCATGGGTGTATATGTTGTGTTGACAAAAGAAATATATATGATTAATAAAGAGTTATGCTACATGTACACTAAAATTAACTACCAGTATAAAATATATGCTAGAATATAAATAAATATTGAAAATAAATTAAACCACACATGTATTTTGTAAGATCCAAAACTTTTGGAAGATCTTATTATGAGTCAATTTCAATTTATTTATTCATTAAAAATTTTAATATCAGAAATTATTTTATTAAAGTTAATTAAGTCAGGTTTTGACAATTAAAATAAAAATTTTATTTGATCTCATTATTATTGAATGATTTTCTATATTTGAATTATAAAACTTCGCAATTGTAAAAGAATAAGAATTTTATACGATTTAATTTAAATAATTGATAGTTTGAAATTCAATACTTTAATCTTTATAAATAAAGAAAATTAGTTACATTATCTTGTATTTTAAATTAGAATACTTGATTGAGAATTAATTAGTAAATTGATAATTAAATAATATCTTTAAAGTAATTTTTGAAAATTGTTACGGACTGACAGTCCAGCCCAAGAAACCGCCGGGTTGGGGCACCGCCCCACCCAAACCCAAGGAGCCCTAACGGATCCCTTCGGGTCGGTTAGCCATAATCGACCCAGAGACCAACCACCTCACAACCGCGCCACTAGCCGGGTCGGAACCCCCAGGGTCGGTACCCAAGGTACCGACCCCCCAGTACGGACGACCCGCATGCGTGGAAAGTGACAGCTCAAACTCTCCACCAATGGGCCAAGCCACCACTAGGCCAACCCAACACACAATATAAGGGGAAAGGACAGCTCTCCCCCAAGGTACGTCACATCCTTACCTAACTCTGCCACCCTCAGTACGGACTCTGACTTGATCGTCGGAGTGTCCTTGCAGGTGGCCACCCCCTCACTCCGCTCGCTCCCCAACGTTGCCGGAACCCGCTCCGCACTCGCCCGGGATCTCTCTCTCTCCTTATCATCATTCATCGACAACCCGATTACCCGAGAAACCCAGGTAACGAATATTGGCGCCGTCTGTGGGGATCCCGACGTAGACATGGAGTGGCACATCACCTCGGAGGAGCTCTGCGAAGGTGGCGGAGCCCGCTTTAGTAGAGCGAGCTCGACGGCCTGGAACGCCGAGCACCCGAGGCCGTCCGTTCAGCCCAACCAAATGTATACCCAGACCCCCGAGAGGCGCCGCCCTTTCGGTGGGACAGGAGCCGACAGCGCCAGGATCATGCAAGAACTCAGGCACAGGGTTCAGAACTTGGAGCGGGAGCTGGCGGCAAGGGACCAATCCCAGGGAAACGCCGGCCACTCACACGGCGGCGCTAGCCAGTCCCACGCCCGCACCCACTCCCCCTCACATGTACACAACAGCCAAGCAAGAAGCCTAACAAGGCGCGAAGAGACACACACACAAGCGACCTCCAAACCCACCCGAAGCAAGTCGGAAGGCCGTTGGGGGTCCCAGAAAGAGGAGCACCGTAAGAGAGAAAACCCTATCATCATAAGGGCAACCCCTTTTCATCCCTCAATCCTCAAGGTCCGGCTCCCGAGGAACTTCGATAAGCCAACGGACATGAGGTATGATGGGACCAAGGATCCCCAGGAACATGTCACGACTTTCGAAGCAAGAATGAATCTGGAAGGAGTAGGCGACGAAGTCAGATGCCGGGCGTTTCCTGTAACACTGGCCGGCCCGACAATCCGGTGGTTCAACACTCTCCCACAAGGATCTATCACGACTTTCGCAGACATCTCCCAGAAGTTTCTAGCATGGTTCACGACGCGCATAGCAAAGGTGAAACACCCGATCAACCTGTTAGGGGTCACCCAGAAACCCGGCGAACCAACCAGGAAGTTCCTGGACCGGTTTAACGACGAGTGCCTGGAAATCGACGGCCTCACGAACTCGGTCGCTAGCCTATGCCTAACGAACGGCCTATTGAATGAGGACTTTAGGAAACACCTAACAACCAGGCCTTTATGGACCATGCAAGAAATCCAGAGCATAGCCAAGGAGTACATCAATGACGAAGAGGTCAGCCAGGTTGTGGCGGCCAATAAACGGCAGCCACCCAACCCGCCACCTCGGCATGCGCACCAGACTGAAAGGTACAAGGAAACTCCTAGAGACATCACCCTAAACAAACTACCCAAGCAACCACGGGTAGGGAGGTTCACAAACTACACGTCACTCACAGCGCCTATAATAGAGGTCTACCAGCAGATTGCAGACAAAGGAATCCTATCCAGACCAAGACCCCTGAAGGAGAGAACGGGAGGCAACAAAAGCCTTTACTGCGATTACCACAAAGGGTTTGGTCACAAGACCCAGGACTGCTTTGACCTCAAAGATTCCTTGGAACAAGCCATCAGGGAGGGGAAACTAAACGAGTTCTCCCGGCTCATTAAGGAGCCGAGGAGACGGGAAAGAGAACACTCCGAGGAAGACCGAAATCGGGCCATCAAGCCTAGGCAAGAACCTCCAGGGGACACCAACAACCCAGCCTTTGTGGTTAACGTCGTAGTTGGACGAGATAGTCCCCCTAAGTCCAAATCAGCAACAAGGAAAGATTCCCGGGTGCTCTCCATCTCAACAGAGAGCCCCACTGCCAGCAGGAAGCCCCCCACCATATCATTTGGCTTAGAAGACAAATGGTTCAATGACCTTCCCGAGAACCCCCCATGGTAGTCACAGTAATGATTGGAACGGGACTGGTCAAGCGCATCCTCGTCGACACGGGAGCCGACTCAAATATCCTATTCAGAAATGTCTTCGACGCCATGGGACTCAAGGAATCCGACCTCCAAAATCACCAACATGGAGTCATGGGACCCGGCGACAATTTTATCAAACCCGACGGGACGATCTCCCTCCCAATCAGCCTAGGAACTAGCGATGCCAGGAGATCGGTTATGGCAGATTTCGTAGTCCTAAGAGACTCCACTGCCTATAACATCATCCTAGGGAGGAAGACCATCAACGAGTTCTCAGCTGTAATATGCACCAAGTTCCTAACAATGAAGTTCATAACGGACAAGGGAACGGTTGGTTCCATAAGGGGAGACCTAGAAACGGCAGTCGCTTGCGACAACGCCAGTCTCTCCTTAAGGAGAGAGTCCAAAAAAGCAGCTGGCGTGTTCCTAGCAGACCTGGACGCCCGAATAGAGAACAAACCAAGACCTGAACCAGAGGGAGACATGGAGAAATTTCAGATAGGGAAGTCGGTAGAGCAATTCACCTTCATTAACAGGAATCTTCCCCATGAACTAAAAGGCCCCTTCATTGAAGTCGTAAGGGCAAACAGCGACCTCTTCGCGTGGACCCCATCCGACATGCCGGGGTTGGACCCTGAAGTCATGTCTCACCGACTGGCCATAAAACCCGGAGCCAAACTGGTAGCCCAGCGAAGAAGGAAGATGTCGCAGGAAAGAGCTGAGGAAGTCGCTAAGCAAACAACAGGGCTGCTAGAAGCAGGGTTCATCAAGGAACTTGAGTACTCGACATGGCTGTCCAACGTTGTCTTGGTCAGGAAAGCCAGTGGGAAATGGAGGATGTGCGTAGACTACTCCGACTTGAACAAAGCATGTCCCAAGGACTCTTTTCCCCTCCCCAACATCGACACTCTGGTAGACTCGACAGCGGGATATCGATTTTTCAGCTTCATGGACACCTATTCCGGATACAACCAAATCCCGATGCACCGACCTGACGAGGACAAAACTGCGTTTATAACCCCAGGGGTCACCTACTGCTACAAAGTAATGCCCTTTGGACTAAAGAACGCAGAGGCCACCTACCAGAGATTGATGAGCAGAGTCTTCCACGACCTCATCGGCAAGACGGTGGAGGTATATATCGACGATATACTCGTAAAAATGGCAGAACCGGGCCAACTGATAAAAGACCTCCAGGCCGTCTTTGAGGCACTAAGGAAATACAAAATGCGACTCAATCCGCTCAAATGCGCATTCGCCATGGAAGCAGGAAAATTCCTAGGATACATGATAACCCAGAGAGGTGTGGAAGCCAACCCGGATAAGTGTGAAGCCGTCCTCAAAATGACAAGTCCTGGGTGCATCAAAGACGTACAACGGCTGATCGGGAGGCTCACAGCCCTATCTCGGTTCCTCGGAGCATCTGCAGAAAGAGCCGCCCCGTTCTTTAACCTAATGAAGAGAGGAATCACCTTTGAATGGACCCAGGAGTGCGAAGAGGCATTCGAGCACTTTAAAAGGATACTCTCGGAACCTTCCGTACTCAGCAAACCCAGGAAAGATGAGCCTCTATACCTCTACTTGGCCGTGACCACGCAAGCAATGGCCGCGGTACTAGTCAGAGAGGAAGATAAGACCCAACGACCAGTATACTTCATCAGCAAAACACTTCAAGGGGCAGAGACAAGATACACAAAGCTGGAGAAGCTAGCCTATGCCCTACTAATCTCATCAAGAAGACTGAAACAATATTTTCAAGGACACACAATCATCCTAAGGACCGACCAAGCCATCTGACAAGTCCTCCAGAAACCCGACCTGACGGGAAGGATGATGGCATGTGCAGTAGAGCTATCCCAATACGACTTACAATATGAACCAAGGCAAGCAATCAAAGCCCAAGCCATGGCCGACTTCCTCGTAGAGGTCACAGGGGAAGCACCCGACGTACCGAACACACGGTGGAAGCTCCATGTTGATGGAGCATCCAATCAAACGTTCGGAGGAGCTGGAATTATCCTCGAGAACTCAGCTGGCATAGCCTTCGAGCAATCCATCAAGTTCGAATTTCCAGTCTCCAACAACCAAGCCGAGTATGAAGCTTTGATAGGGGGACTGATGCTAGCCAAAGAAGTCGGAGCATCAAGATTGGAAGTCAACAGCGACTCCCAAGTCGTCACTTCCCAAGTAAACGGCAGCTATCAGGCCAGGGACGCGCTGCTACAGAAATACTTGGAAAAAGTAAAAGAACTATGCAAAGGCTTCAAGGAAGTAACAATCCAGAATGTTCCTAGAGAAACGAACGCCCGAGCCGACCTCCTCTCCAAGCTCGCAAGCACTAAACCCGGCACGGGAAACAGATCTCTGATCCAAGGGCTGGCAACAGAACCTGCGATTGTCATGTGCGCAACCCAAGCTCCAAACCCACCCTCGTGGTTAGACCCGATCTCCCGATATCTAGAGCACGCAGAAACACCTCCCAACCAAAAGGAGGCGGAATTTATCAAAAGGGAGGCCCCCAAGTACACGATCATACAGGGACAGCTGTACAAGCGAGGGCTCCACCAACCACTATTAAAATGCCTGTGCCCCGACCAGACAGACTATGTCCTGAGGGAGGTACACGAGGGGTGTTGTGGTCACCATATCGGGGAAAGATCTCTAGCAAGAAAAATCATCAGGGCAGGATACTACTGGCCCACCATGATGTCAGATGCTCAGGAATTCGTAAAGAAGTGTAAAAAATGCCAGGAGAATGCCAACTTCCACAAAGCGCCTCCCGAGGAACTCAATCTAATGTTGGCCCCCCAACCTTTCGCCCAGTGGGGAGTCGACCTCCTGGGCCCATTTCCCCCAGGACCTGGGCAGGTGAAATACTTAATAGTAGCAATAGATTATTTCACCAAGTGGGTAGAAGCAGAACCATTAGCCAGCATATCCGCAGCGAACTGCCAAAAGTTCATGTGGAAACAAGTGGTCACAAGATTCGGGATACCGGAAGCCATCATATCGGACAATGGGACCCAGTTCACCGACAAGAAGTTCAAAGGATTCTTAGAAGGACTAGGGATCAAGCAAAAGTTCTCCTCAGTCGAACACCCTCAAACCAACGACCAAGTCAAAGCGGCAACAAAGTTATCCTAAAGGGGTTGAAAAAACGACTCGAGGGGAAAAAGGGCTCATGGGCAGAAGAACTAGCCCCAGTACTATGGTCGTACAGGACCACCCCCCAGTCATCCACCAGGGAAACCCCTTTCCGACTCACGTACGGGGTCGACGCCGTCATCCCAGTCGAGATCAGGGAACCGAGTCCAAGGCTGCTCCTCGGTGGGAGTAGCGAGGCCGTTGAAAAAGACCTAGCCGACGAGACGAGGCAAATGGCCCACCTGGCGGAAGCAGCTATCAAGCAGAGAGTAGCCCTCAGATACAATGGCAAAGTACTGAAAATAAACCTGGGAGAAGGCGACCTGGTCCTACGACGAAACGACATAGGCCCACCGACACCAGGAGAAGGCAAGCTAGCCGCAAACTGGGAAGGACCTTACAGAGTAAAAGAAGTCCTCGGCAAAAGGAGCTACAAGCTAGAAAGGTTGAATGGGAACGAAGTACCGAGAACATGGAACATGGCGAACCTCAGAAGGTTCTACTCGTAAGAAGGGGCGGCCAACGTGACCCCAACCCCCGTTCCCATGTTCCACTTTTACGATTTCTTTTATGCTTTATGTGAATACCTACCTTTGTTTAAATTTGTTTATGCATTACAAATCCCTTTGTCTAACAGAATGATAAGTTTATCTTTTGCAAGTTCATGCTATCCCAAGCCTCAAATAAAACGCAGCGTGAAACGGTCGACCTAACGGTGACCCGAGACTGATCACCCCGGGAACCATAAGGGACCAAAAAACGGCCCAAAGAAAAGCAAAAATGATAATAAACGAACAGAAGCAAAAAAGCCACGACGGCCCGAACATACGGAATAAAAAGTAATGACCACGACGGCCCGAATAAAATCCAACAAAAAGCACAAAGAAGTGTTCAAATACAACTAAAAGGCGCCCACCAACGGGCCCAAAATGATGAACATTACAAAATAAACAATGTTAGATCCTAACAAATCAAAGGATGTCAACAATCTTCCCACCTTCCACAGTCTTCATCACGCCAACCTGAGAGAGATCAAGGTCGGGAGCCAGCACCGCCACCTGTAGCTTTATCCCCTCCTCGGTCAGCTTAACGGCATCACGAGCTCCCCTGGCAAGATCTTTGTTTCTCTTCTTTAGGGCCGCTACCTCCCGAGCAGCCGCCTCCGCCGAACTCTCGGACAACTTCAACTTCTCTTCCAGCTCCTCAACCCTTTTCTTCACGGCTGCAGTCTCACCACAGGAGGTATTCAGGTCCTTCATTAAAGCCATGTCCCGATCCACCAGCCTATTAATCTCCTTAGCATCCTCCTCAATTTTCTTTTCACAGTCAGACAGCTTGGTTTTTAGAGACTCCTCCCGGGACGGTGAATCCGTCAAATCCTTTTGGGAGTTCCTAAGCTTCACCTCCATGGCGTGATAGCTACCCAAGACAGGCTCAACCTTCTTGGCGATAGCAGTAGCACGGAGGAGACTACGATAGATCCACCTAGCCTGCCCGGAGAGGTCGGCCTCATGGAAATACTCCTCGGTGCCGGGGAGCAATTGAGACTCGATGAAGCCCCCGGCATCGAAGTTCTTCTCCATAACAGAGAGGGCCTTGCCGGTGTCCCGCTTTCTCTTTTTAACATTTCCCCCGAGTCTCATTTCTTCATCACCAAAGTCGTCCTCAAAAATCTCCACCCCCACATCAGAAACCTCCTCAACCTTCTCGGAAGGGACAACATCTCCCTGGTGAACCGGGCCGGTCTCGGCCGCCCGATCTCCGGTTTTCCCGGTCTCACCAACCTCCTCCTGCCCTTGGCCCGCTGGAGGGTTCGATGGAGAGTCACCGTCACCCTCCTCATTTCCCTTGATGAGACTCATCAAGTCAGCTAAAGTTTTCTTCCCGCCAGCCATGGAAACTGTGAACAAAGGAGAAAGGAAAAACGTCAATAGATAAGAAAAGGAAAATACAAAAGTGTAAGAAAGAGATAACCCACCAACATACGACCGACTGGCTTCTCGGTCTCCCATTAGCAAGCGAGGATTAAGATTCTTTTCACCAAAAATAGACAACAGAATGTCAGCAATGCTACGATCCTCCTTATTCAACCAGTCATAAGATACTTTGATAAGATAATCAGATCCCGCACCAAAACTCCAATAGGTCGGGATCAGACGAGCTCCCTCAACCGAGAGCCAAAAAGGATGATGCCTTTCTACCGGTCTAACTTTAAAAAAGGTAGACTTAAACCCGTGAAAGGAGTCCTCAAAGAGACAAAAAATCCTACTCCCCTGTTGGGCCCTAAAAGACATATAACCCTTCTTAGCCTTCCCCTGGCTAGAAGGGTTTGTGAGCAGAAAAAGGTAAAGAAAGACGTTCACTGAGATCGGAAGCTCGAGGAACTCGCAGACCATTTCAAAACACCGAATGGAGGCCCAGCTATTCGGATGAAGTTGCGACGGCGCAACATCATAGTGATTCAGCAAGCCCATAATAAAAGGGAAAAAGGTAGACGAAGTCCTAAAGTCGTGAACATAGGCTCGTAAATTCACAGCCAATCAACAACTGTCAGGGAAGCCAAATTCTTATGGCACACGCGCTCACGAGCAGCAGGGACAAAGACCTGGTAGAGCACCTCCTCGGGACCCCCCCAAATAAGAGTCCAGCTTGTCATAACTTCTGGAGACTTTCCCTAGTCACCTTGGAAGGGGTATCCTTCATGTCAGAGGAAACCCAAGCAGGGGGCGCTGGGCTTGACTCGAAGAAGCAAGACGATCGTCCATACCTACATTGGGGGCACCACTAAAGTCAACACGGGAAGTCGGAAACCCTCAAAACAAGAAAGAGAAAAAGGAAGCTACGAATCTCCCCCTAAACCCAGAAATGCAAGCAAAAAACCCAGGAAAAACCCAGAAATACAAGCAAAAAACCTAGGGAAAACCCAGAAATGCGAGTGAAACCAAAGAAAAACCCAGTGGCACCCCCTCTAAAAAGGAAAAGCAAACAAGAAACGCAAAAGATCCAAGCATGCAACAAAGCAAAAGCGCCAGAAATAAAGCAACAATTGAAACAAGGGAAGAACGAACAGAAAACTCACCAGAAGAAACAGGAGATTGCAAAGAAAGCAAAGAGCAAGATGCTTCAAGCAACAACAGCAGTATGAACAAAAGAGGCAGCAACACTGAAGAACCTGCGGAATAGAGAGGAAGAATAGTAAAAGAGAGGAGTGGGGGTTACGAAATTAAAGTAAGACAAGAAAAGCGTAACCGCCGAGGAGGAGCCCCTAAAGGGTAGGGGCATAACTGCCATTTCACCCAAAATTTCAAAACAACGAAGCGACGGGCATTAAATGCTCAGTGCCAAAACCAAAAAGCAGCACAAAAATCGAAGCGACCAAACGCGAAGAAAAACAAAGCGTCACCCACGAACTTCCGAGAAAAAGAAGAGCTCACGACGAACGCGCCCAGCCACGAGTCTCGGACCTCGAGGCTAACGCGTTGGGGGCACTGTTACGGACTGACGGTCCAGCCCAAGAAACCACCGGGTCGGGGCACCGCCCCACCCAAACCCAAGGAGCCCTAACGGATCCCTTCGGGTCGGTTAGCCATAACCGACCCAGAGACCAACCACCTCACAACCGCGCCACTAGCCGGGTCGGAACCCCCAGGGTCGGTACCCGAGGTACCGACCCCCCTAGTACGGACGACCCGCATGCGTGGAAAGTGATAGCTCAAACTCTCCACCAATGGGCCAAGCCACTACTAGCCCACCCAACACGCTATATAAGAGGAAAGGACAGCTCTCCCCCCAAGGTACGTCACATCCTTACCTAACTCTGCCACCCTCAGTACGGACTCTAACTTGATCGTCGGAGTGTCCTTGCAGGTGGCCACCCCCTCACTCCGCTCGCTCCCCAACGTTGCCGGAACCCGCTCCGCACTCGCCCGGGATCTCTCTCTCTCTCCTTATCATCATTCATTGACAACCCGATTACCCGAGAAACCCAGGTAACGAACGAAAGTAAATTAGATTTCAATTAATTACACTATCCTCAAATTTTATTAAAATTACTCAAACCTCAATTTACCAAAAGTATTCCTAATTTCAAAGTGCCCAAATCAAACCCCAGCCTTAAAAATAAAATACAAAATCCTAATCCCCTTGTACTCAACCCTCACCGCCACTCCACGCCGCCACTCCTTTGACCCAGCCCCATCCCCTTTAGAAAGAAATAAAGAAAGAAAAAGGAAAAAAGAAGAGGGAAAGAAACACAGAACAGAGAGGGAAAGAAAAGAGTGAGGGCTACGACGGGAGAAGAGGGAAGAAGAGAGAAAAAGCCGCGCCGCCACCATGCCATCATTGTGCCATCGCTGTGGTTCCGAGGAGCTGATGCACGTGAGGAGCCCTGGTCCGTTCACGAGCTGCTGTCACGCATGAGAAGATGAGAGAGACCGGGTGCAGAGAGAGAACGAGGAGGAAGAAGGGATTCGCACTGCCAGCTGTGCCGTCACCGCTGCGGGAGGGTCGCCATCGTCATGATGGCCATCGTCGTTGTCTGAGACTGTCCATGTCGTCGTTGCCTTGAGCCAGTCATTGTCGAGGCCGTCGCTGTCGCTGAAAGGGGGATTTTTGAAGGGAACCGCGACGGGAAGGAGAGGAAGCTACCTCTATTGCCTCCATGTAAAACCATGAGCCCACCACCATCATCGTTGTGATGAGTGGTGCCGCCATTCCGTGCCACCGCGTCCTACCACCGCTGCTGTTGGGCCGCCGTCACTATGAGGAACAGAACACGCAAATAGGAGAGAGGACAGGGAGCCTGGTGGGAGCTCTGTCACTGCCCAGCCGTTGCCGTTGCTGTGGGTTGTGTCGCCGAGCTTCTGTCATCGGGATCCACTGCCGGTAAGGGCGTTCTTTTCTCTAATTGCCACTTCTTTTAATTTCCGAGAATATTGTTGTCATTGATTCTGTTATAGTTGTGTCATTGTGTCTCGGGTCATTGAAAATCCACCACAGGAGCTTCTGGTAGCCGCCGTCACTAGAGGTAGCTGCCGGAGCTGCCACCTGATCGGTTCAGATAGTCACTGCTACTTTATTTCTTGTGGTGAGATTATTTGGTTCTGTTTTAATTTACCGTAATACTCCATTACTAATTTTGTTCTATTTTCGCTTAATATCAATTCCACGTTAAATTCCAATTTATGTCAGAAAAGTGTTGTTGCTGTAATTCTTAATGCCGCTGCCGGTATTGCTTGAAAATAAACAAAAGAAGATTTGATGCGTTTACCTACTGAGCTCCGACTAAATCGAGGTAGGAGTTTTTCTTAAAATTTATTTTATATTATAGAGTTGTTATAAATAGATATTGATGCAAAAATATACTTCTGTGATTATGTTTTACTTGTGATGTGGTTGTTTGCTAGACTGAATTATTGGTTGCTTGATTGCTTGAGTGGTGTACTGACATGAGCAAAACCATCAGCTTAAAATTTTTCATAAAATAACCCCGTTGCAGGTATAGTTTCAAGCCAACAAGTAACGCTCAATCAAAGTTTGGAAAGACAAATGGTCATCACAATCAAAACAAATACAATTTCGGGAGTTTGAATTCTCAGGTCGTCTCCTAAGGACTAGTGATCCATGAGTGCACAATTTTGGTTGTAAAGGCAACAAGATTTTTAATGAGGAAATAAACAATTGAAGGAATAAAAGAACATTCAAAATTGCAAGTATGAACTAATAAAGGAATTGAAGAACTAGCTATGTAATATGAACAAGTAAGCTATAAGAGTGATTGATGTATGTATGTGTGTGTGATTCAAAGCATAAATAGAATCTTGGCTTGGGATGAGCTAGGGACCTTTCCTTGTTGGAACCACAACTATGACAATTGTAATCGATTAATCTCACTTAGTTAACCCTCACATCGGAGAGTAGATTAAGGAGCATAGTTGTTCTTAATCCAAAAATCCTAACTCACTTGCTATTGCCTTAGCAACAAGTTAGCTTTAGTGGAAACAAGAACAATTAACAACCCGAGAATTATCACTAAATGTTGGACATTCTAACTCTAGGAACCCATATGCTCATTTTCCCCAGGGCAAGAGGTGGAAATTTAGCCCATAATCAAAATTGACATTTTCACAAATACTTGGTGGGCATAATGCAAAACATGAGAAAATTGAGAAAATGCTTGAAACTATGAGCAACAAATGTTCAAAATCAACAATAGCAACTCAAAGAAGCATGTAACAATCATCAATCATCAAAATCATCAACAAGAAAGCAAAATTACAAAAACTATATATATTAAAACTATGACTTTAATTACAAGAAAGAGTATCAAAATTGTAACTATAAAGAGTAGTAATTAAGAGATACTTACAATGGAGGCTAGCATAAACCAAGATCAAAAATGGAAATTCCACTTGAAATGTAAAACCCTAATATAAACCCTAATGGTGATGAGAGAAAACTGATGGATGCGGAAATCATCCAATTAAGAAATTATAGTAATAACGGCATTGTAAGTACAGTTCTTAACCAACTAAAATCCGCTTATCAATTTAGAAAGATTGTCACAAAATTAGAATAAAAATACTGGGAGTATGAATCCCAGGTCGTCTCCTAACGAGTTGACAAAAGGGTGCTATCTTATTAATCAGGAGTTTCCCGAGAAATTTTGAGAGTTGAATAATAGAAAATAAATAATTATAAATTAACGCAATGAAAATTAAAAGAGATTTATATAATTGAAATAAAAAGCCTTGACTTGGGGAATGATTAATTGGAAGTTCTGTCCTTGTTGGAATTCTCTCAAGTGTAGTGTAAAGAGGTAACTGGTGCACGAAATTGTGATCTCAACGGCGCCAAAAACTTGGTACGCACGATTGTAATCTCAACTCCTTTTCACAACTCCGCACAACTAACCAGCAAGTGCACTGGGTTGTCCAAGTAATAAACCTTACGTGAGTAAGGGTCGATCCCACGGAGATTGTCGGTTTGAAGCAAGCTATGGTCATCCTTGTAAATCTCAGTCAGGCGGATTCAAATGGTTATGAAATTTTGGTGATTAAAATATAAATAAAATATAAAATAAGATAGAGATACTTATGTAATTCATTGGTGAGAATTTCAGATAAGCGTATGGAGATGCTTTGCTCCTTCTGAATCTCTGCTTTCCTACTGCCTTCATTCAATCATTCATACTCCTTTCTATGGCAAGCTGTATGTTGGGGGATCACCGTTGTCAATGGCTACCGTCCGTCTTCTCAGTGAAAATGGTCCAAATGCGCTGTCACCGCACAGCTAATCATCTGTCGGTTCTCACTCATGTTGGAATAGGATCCATTGATCCTTTTGCGTCTGTCACTATGCCCAACACTCGCGAGTTTGAAGCTTGTCACAGTCATCCCATCCCAGATACTACTCGGAATACCACAGACAAGGTTTAGACTTTCCGGATCTCAAGAATGCTGCCAATTGATTCTAGCTTATACCACGAAGACTCTGATCTCACGGAATGAAGGGCTCTGTTGTCAGGAGAGGCAACCATGCGTCGTGAACTAGGAGGCCAAGAGATATGCATTCAAGCTTGTTTTCATGTAGAACGGAAGTGTTTGTTAGGCACGCGTTCATAAGTGAGAATGGTGATGAATGTCACTTGATCATCACATTCATCATGTTCTTGGGTGCGAATGAATATCTTAGAATAAGGATAAGCTTGAATTGAATAGAAAAATAATAGTACTTTGCATTAATTCCTGAGGAACAGCAGAGCTCTACACCTTAATCTATGAGGTGTAGAAACTCCACCGTTGAAAATACATAAGTGATGAAGGTCCAGGCATGGCCGTGAGGCCAGCCTCCAAACGTGTACAATATGATCTATGATAGCATAAAACTGATCAAGGATGTAAAACAAATCACTAAAAGTAGTTTTTATACTAAACTAGTAGCTAGGGTTACAGAAAATAAGTAACTAAGTACAGGTAGTGCAGAAATCTACTTCCGGGGCCCACTTGGTGTGTGCTTGTGCTGAGCATTGAAGCTTTCACATGTAGAGACTCTTCTTGGAGTTAAACACCAGCTTTGGTGCCAGTTTGGGCGTTTAACTCCAGCTTTTATGCCAATTCTGGCGTTTAACGCCAGAATAGGGTAGAAAGTGGGCGTTCAAACGCCAATTTGCGTTATCAAAACTTGGGCAAAGTATAGACTATTATATATTGCTGGAAAGCCCAGGATGTCTACTTTCCAACGCAATTGAGAGCGCGCTAATTGGGTTTCTGTAGCTCCAGAAAAATCCATTTCGAGTGCAGAGAGGTCAGAATCCAACAGCATCTGCAGTCCTTTTTCAGTCTCTGAATCAGATTTTTGCTCAGGTCCCTCAATTTCAGCCAAAAAATATCTGAAATCATAGAAAAGTACATAAACTCATAGTAAAGTCTAGAAATATGATTTTTGAATAAAAACTAATAAAAACATAGTAAAAACTAACTAAAAATACTAAAAACTATGTAAAAACAATGCCAAAAAGCGTATAAATTATCCGCTCATCACAACACCAAACTTAAATTGTTGCTTGTCTCCAAGCAACTAAAAATAAAGTAGGATAAAAAGAAGAGAGTATACAATAAATTCTGAAAACATCTATGAAGATCAGTCTTAATTAGATGAGCGGGGCTCATAGCTTTTTGCTTCTGAACAGTTTTGGCATCTCACATTATCCTTTGAAGTTCAGAATGATTGGCATCTATAGGAACTCAGAATTCAGATAGTGTTATTGATTCTCCTAGTTCAGTATGTAGATTCTTGAACACAGCTACTTTATGAGTCTTGGCCGTGGCCCTAAGCATTTTGTTTTCCAGTATTACCACCGGATACATAAATGCCACAAATACATAACTGGGTGAACCTTTTCAGATTGTGACTCAGCTTTGCTAGAGTCCCCAATTAGAGGTGTCCAGAGCTCTTAAGCACACTCTTTTTTGCTTTGGACCACGACTTTAACCGCTCAGTCTCAAGCTTTTCACTTGACACCTTTACGCCACAAGCACATGGTTAGGGACAGCTTGGTTTAGCCGCTTAGGCCAGGATTTTATTCCTTTGGGTCCTCCTATCCATTAATTCTCAAAGCCTTGGATCCTTTTTACCTTTGCCTTTTGGTTTAAAGGGTTATTGGCTTTTTGCTCTTGCCTTTTGGTTTAAAGAGCTATTGGCTTTTTCTGCTTGCTTTTTCTTTTTCTTTGTTTTTCTTTTATTAATTTTTTTCGCCCCCTTTTTTTTTTCGCAAGCCTTTGTCTTTCACTGCTTTTTCTTGCTTCAAGAATCAATTTTATGATTTTTCAGATTATCAATAACATTTCTCCTTTTTCATTATTCTTTCAAGAGCCAACAATTTTAACATTCATAAACAACAATATAAAAAATATGCACTGTTTAAGCATTCATTCAGAAAACAAAAAGTATTGCCACCGCATCAAAATAATTAAACTATTTTAAATTCGAAATCCATGTACTTCTTTTTCTTTTGCAATTAAGAACATTTTTCATTTAAGAAAGGTGATGGATTCATAGGACATTCATAGCTTTAAGGCATAAACACTAGACACTAATGATCATGTAAATAAAGACACAAACATAAACAAACATAAAGCATTGAGAACGAAAAACAGAAAAATAAAGAACAGGTCCACCTTAGTGATGGTGGCATCTTCTTCCTCTTGAAGAACCAATGGTGCTCTTGAGCTCCTCTATGTCTCTTCCTTGCCTTTGTTGTTCCTCCCTCATGGTTCTTTGGTCTTCTCTAATTTCATGGAGGAGGATGGAACGCTCTTGGTGCTCCACCCTTAGTTGTCCCATGTTGGAACTTAATTCTCCTAGGGAGGTGTTAATTTGCTCCCAATAGTTTTGTGGAGGAAAGTACATCCCTTGAGGCATCTCAGGGATTTCATGATGAGGAATTTTCTCATGCTCTTATTGAGGTCCATGAGTGGGCTCTCTTATTTGCTCCATCCTCTTTTTAGTGATGGGCTTGTCCTCTTCAATGAGGATGTCTCCCTGTATGACAATCTCAGCCGAATTGCAGAGGTGACAAATGAGGTGAGGAAAGGCTAACCTTGCCAAAGTGGAGGACTTGTCAGCCACCTTGTAGAGTTCTTGAGGTATAATCTCATGAACTTCCACTTCCTCCCCAATCATGATACTATGGATCAAGATGGCCTGATCCACAGTTACTTCGGATCGGTTGCTAGTAGGAATGATAGAGCGTTGGATGAACTCCAACCATCCTCTAGCCACATGCTTAAGATCCGGTCTTCTCAATTGAACCGGGTTGCCTCTTGAGTCTCTTTTCCACTGAGCTCCTTCCTCATATATGTCCATGACGACTTGGTCTAACCTTTGATCAAAGTTGACCCTTCTAGTGTAGGGGCATGCGTTTTCTTGCATCATTGGCAAGTTGAATGCCAACCTTACATTTTCTGGACTGAAATCTAAGTATTTCCCCCGAACCATTGTATGCCAATTCTTTGGCATTCAGAGTATCAATTTCAAGAACTCCCTTCTTCTGAGGCGTCCCATTGTTCACAGGACTCCTCTCAGAGGTGTACATGAACTGGTTATTTGCAACCATTTCAATGAGTTCCTGAGCTTCTGCAGGGATTTTCAGATGAAGAGATCCTCCTATAGAATGGTCCAATAACATTTTTGACAACTCAGATAGACCATCATAGAATATACATATAATGCTCCTGATGAGGGGCAGAAGTTGGTGAATTAAAAATTATTAAAATGGTTACGATGCAAGATAGTTCTTAACTCACCGAAAATCTGCCTATCAATTTAGAAATATGTCACAGAGAGTTTAAATTAAAAATTACTGGGAGTTTAAGTCCCAGGTCGTCTCCCAACGAGTTGCAGAAAAGTGTGCTATTTTATTAATCAGATGTTCCAAGAAGTTGAGTTAAGTAGAGGGAAAATTAAAAAGAGGAAATTTAAATAATATGAATAAAAGTCTTGACTGGGAGTTGATTAGTTGGAATCTCTATTATTGATGGGATGATTTCAAGATTAATTTATAATTAATGGTTGTTCTGTTTAGTTATCCCTTACTAGGTAAAGGAAAGTCAAACAAGTTGGAATGCTAGATCTATTCACGAGTTGCAACCCACTTAGTTCAAAGGGATTAGTGTTAGTGATTAGATAACAATCCAACAGTTAACCCAATTACGATTTTTCTTTCAATCCTTCCAACTCAAGAGTTCCTTTCAATCAACTCCCCATCAAGTGGGAAAACTACTCACTCATTGCAAATAATAAATCCATAACACATGAAAGGGAATTAAAAGAAGACATGATTATTGGAATGGAAAATAAATTAAAATGAGAGAAATAATCCTTGTATGAAATAATCATGAAAATATTCAAATAACAAAATTGAACAAAGAAAAGAACATGGAAGAATAAAACCAAGTTAAGAGAGCGAACTAGAATGACGAAGTCTTGATGAGGAAAAATAACTCTTCTCAATGTTCCAATGCTTAGATCAATTCCAAAAGTAAAATTCTAAAACCTAGAGGAGGAAAAACTAGATCTAAAACTGTCAATTGTGAAGAATGAACGCTGTCCTTTGTTTCTGCATATTCTCTGGCTCTAGTCTGCTGTTCCGGGCCGAAAACTGGGTCGAAATAAGGTCCAAAATCGCCCCCAGCGAATTCTGCAGATTATGCAGATCGCACATGTCACGTGATCGCGTCATCCATGCGGACGCGTCATTCGCGCTTTTCCTTGCCACGCGTTCGCGTCGTCCACGCTACCGCGTCGCCTGAGCTTTTCCAATCCGCGCGGCCGCGTGAGCCATGCGGCCGCGTCACTGCGATTTGCTCTCCTTCGCGCGGTCGCGTGAGCCATGCGACCGCGTCACTTCTCACTGGTTATCCCCTCAAATTCTTGTGTTCCTTCCATTTTTGCTAGCTTCCTTTCTAATCTCCAACTCATTCACGCCCTATAAAGTCTGAAACATTCAACACACAGATCACGGCATCGAATGGAATAAAGGAGAATTAAAAATACATAATTAAAGTCTCTAGGAAGCAATTTTCAAACATGTTATAAATTCAGGAAGGAATTATAATTTCATGCTAATTTAATGAATAAGTGGGTAAGGATCATGATAAAACCACACAATTAAACACAATATAAACCATAAAATAGTGGTTTATCAACCTCCCCACACTTAAACATTAGCATGTCCTCATGCTTAATTGAAGGAGATAAGGAAATAAGTATGAACATGTAGAAATGCATGAAATGCAATGCAAGCCTATATATATATAAATACAACTATATGATTCTTGCCCACTTGATCAAAAGTAAATAAGCTCTTCAAAGTAATTACAAATCAAGTTTCACTAATTTTATCATTATACAATAAAACAGATAAAAGTGCAAGAAGATAGCTCATGAAAGCAGGGAACATGAAAATTCAAGCATTGAACCCTCACTGATAATGTATGTACGCTCTAATCTCTAGTGTATAGGGTAATCACTCTATCCTTCTCTAATCATGTTTTCTAACTTTTGTTCTTCTCCTAACCAATCAACAACAGTTAATATACCAATGCAAACATCATGAGGTCTTTTCAAGGTTGTAATGGAGCTAAGGTACAGGTAGGGGTATACATATGGTTAAGTAAGCTAATAAATTGAATCTTTAATTAACCCAAACTTCAACCCAACCTATATATTTTTAATGTAATCTTAAAGTTCATACCTAGCTACCCAAATTCTCTTTTTCTATTCATACTCATGTATTAATTTTATATTTGGTTCTATCATATGTGCATTGATATTTGAATTCTGAATTTAACATTGGGGTCATTTTGTCCCCTTATTTATTTATATAAATATTTTTTTAACATTAAAATAAATATAGCTTATCAATGCACATAGATTTTTAATTCTTATAGTTTCACATGAGTAGGTATCCAAATTCCCATTAAATTCTCATGATACATTCCCTTAACAACTTTTGTTCCCACAATTTTCCATACTTAACTAGCACACACAATTCTATCTTAAGTTAACCAAAGATTCAATTTGGGATATACAATTGTTTTTCAGCTTAAGGTTAGTAATGTGGTAAAATATAGAACAAATGGGATTTAAAGGCTCAAAGTGGTTAACAAGGGTAATTGAAAAGGGTAGGCTTAATTTGGATAAGTGAGTTTAAATAAATAATGGCCTCAATCATGTGCAAGCATGCAAATATAATAAATATTGGACATATAAGATAAAATAAAATATAGATCACAATCATAAAGAAGTAAACACACAAGAATGAAATAATTATGGTTAAGTAGTGTAACCATACATAAAGGCTCAAATCTTTCACAGGTTGTGTGTTCTTTAGCTCAAATATCATGTTTCAAATACAACTCAAGCAAATTTATCATAAAAATTTTGAAAAATTAGTGAAATTTTGTTCCAAAGATAGAGTCTTAAAAGAAACTTATTGTCTTTTCAATCAAGTAGAACATGCATGCAACTATCCTAACCTATGCAATTTATTCTATTCTATAAAAGAAAGAAAATTTAACTAAAATATCCTAATTATTGGTGCTAGGGAAAAGAAATTACCTCCGGAAGTCAGGTACTGACTGACCTCCCCACACTTAAGGCTTTGCACCGTCCTCGGTGCCGTCTGTCAGGAACAGGGGTGGGCTGGTGGCAGTATCTCCACAGTCGGGACCGTCATGGCTTCCTGTGCTGGTAAAAGAAGTGGAGTCCGGGGTATCTGAGTCCCTGAAGTGTCCCTTAAGTAGCTCCTTGAGGTGTTTGAATCGGCGCTCGTTACAGCGCTCTCTCAACTTAGCTTTGTGTTCTTGCCGATCCAACCTTTCGATTATCTGCTGGAGCAATTCATCAGTTGTAGGTGCTTGTGGTGTTGAAGAAGGATTATCTTCAACTGGAGCAGTAGAAAGACTTGTAGTGGCTGCTGGAAGTCTGAGGTATTTTCCGTTAGGGACATACTGATCATCCCGTGGAAGTACGGCTTTGGTGTCCCCAGCTCTGTAGGAGACTCCGGCTGCTGAGACAAGATCTGAGACCAAGGCGGGGAAAGGTAAGTTGTCCGCAATTTGTACGTGTCCCATAGCATTCTAGATATGTCTTGAGAGATTCAGAGGTTGGTCTGTAAGGATGCACCATAGTAGAATGGCCATGTCCGCAGTGAAGGAGGACTCATGAGTGCTCGGAAAGACGTAATGGGACATAATCTGTGCCTATACACGAGCCTCCAAGGTAAGTGCTGAAGCCAAGATTCTCTTAGGGCGGGTACGGTGGTATCCGTAGATCCAACGGCTGCCAGGTAATGCGATAACTCCGAGAACGGAGTCCCAGTTAAATTGGTACCTCTGGCGCTTAAGTGTGGCTTCTTGGAAGGCGTCCACTCCTTCTGGAATAGGGGGAAGACTCAGAGCTTGCTGAATGGCCTCTTCTGTGATGGGGACTTGCTTCTGCCGGACATAAACAGACTGCAGGGTGGGCATGTAGAAGTTAGAGTAGAACTCAACTACCCAAGAAAGATTGACCTGCCTTGGCTGTCTCTGTAGGAAACCCCATTGTCTTCGTTCAATTTGCGGCTCAACAAAGGTAGCAATATTGGACGGGAGGATAATAAGGTATTCATTGTTATAGTTCCTTTCTGCCAGGATAGGGAACATCTGCTCACAGTAGCGATTGGGAAATCGCGCAGTGTCCTTTGCTGGAAAGGCTTTCTCCTTTTCATCAACCTTTATTATCCTCTTAACTCTTTTTGTTAAGGGATTGACTACGGTTGAAGAGGGTTCTGCCACTAATGCTCTTTTAGTGCCTCTTCTTGCTGGGGGTTTAGGAGTCGCTTTCTCCTTTCCTTTCTTGGTGGCCATCCTGAAAAGAGAGGAGAAAGTAAATTAAATTCAAATAGATATGTAGCAAGGAAGAGAACGAAAGAGTAGTGATGGGTACACATTAGGATGTAGATGACATTAACACATGCTCTCGAGTATATGTGAAAAGCCAATAATGAAAAATAGCTAGTGCATATAGAGACAAGTGACTGCAAGGTGTTTATTGGCATGCCGGCAAAGGGCATGAGTAACATAGACCAAGCAATACTTTGTAACAAACCATCACGACAATTTAATTCAATTAATACAATAGTAAAGGAAAGTTGTGAAAAGCAAGCATTGAATAGTATAACAACATAGAGAAGTGCATAATGCTATTTGAGCTTTTTCACAAACACATGGCATGCATGGTAAATAAGATATAGAAAATATGAAGGTGAACATGCAAGCAATCCCTTAATTAGAATAAAAATAATTGTCAAACAATTTGCAACAATCCACAAGCATATAATGAGGGATAATGACTCAAAAAATTTCTAACACCATGTAAAAAGGAAAAGAAAAAGAAGGAAAATATGAATAATGAGAAGAAGAATAATATATAAAATAATATATAAAATGATAGAAAAAAGAAGAAGGAAGAAGAAAATAGAACCTTGGTAATGGAGGTGAGAGAGAGAGAGTGATAGGTGAGATTGGAAGAAGAAGGGAGAAGGAAGAAATAAGGAGGGAAAAGAAAAATTAGGATTTGGAGGAGAGAAAGATAAGATAATTTGGCAATTTAGGTTGAGCTGTGCGGCGCATGCGACGCGGCCGCATGGGGCACGCGTTCGCGTGAATGCGCTTCAAGGAAGGTGACGCGATCGCATCGGTCACGCGGTCGCGTGACCCATATTATGCGTCTGGCGCGAGTGCAGCCTCGCTCCAGCAC
Organism: Arachis ipaensis; assembly: GCF_059453495.1. Taxonomy (NCBI): domain Eukaryota; kingdom Viridiplantae; phylum Streptophyta; class Magnoliopsida; order Fabales; family Fabaceae; genus Arachis; species Arachis ipaensis. The sequence goes on from NC_142443.1 coordinate 44,258,966, forward strand.
AACTCTCTGTTCAAATTAAATTGTTTGCCAAAATTGGGACGGCGCGATCGCGTGGGTCACGCGATCGCGTGAGTGTGCGCTAAAAGATGGATGACGCGGCCGCGTCAGCGATGCGGTTGCATGATAAGGATTGTGCTTCCAGCACTAATCCAGCATCACTTTCGCACAGTATTTCATTGTGCACCCTTTTACGTCAAAAACTTCAGGGCACGCGGCCGCGTGGGGCACGCGGTCGCGTGGGAGGCCATGATTCCCATGCGACGCGAACGCGTCAGTGACGCGGTCGCGTGGGTTGATTTGTGCCATTGGCATGCCTCCAGCCACACTCCAGCGTGACTTTCTGTTCATTTTTATTTTTCTTTATTCTCCTTGTGACGCGGACGCGTCGCTGACGCGATCGCGTCGCGTAGGCGAAATTTTTTTTTTTATGAAAAACATGTAAATACAGATGCATGAAAGTATTAAGAAAGAGAAGAGTTATTGAATAGAAAAAACTAAAAAATAAAGAAAGGAACGATCATACCATGGTGGATTGTCTCCCACCTAGCACTTTGCTTTAACGTCCGTAAGTTGGACGCTCCACTAGCTCAATCTTCTGCTATGTGGGGGTCTTCCAAGAGGAAGATCTCAAGCTCCTTGTTTCTCTGTACCTTCTCGCCATGGTATAGCTTCAGGCGTTGTCCATTAACCTTAATAAGTTCAGAGCTTGAAGGATGGCTTAGGTGATAAACTCCGTATGGTTCGGCCTTCTCTACTCTGTATGGACCTTCCTATCTTGATCTCAACTTGCCTGGCATGAGCCTTAGTCGAGATTTGTAAAGGAGGACTAAATCCCCAGGTTGAAACTCTTTCTTCTTGACGTTTTGATCATGTACAACCTTCATCTTTTCCTTGTATATTCTGGAGTTTTCATAAGCTTCTAGGCGAAGGCTCTCCAGTTCCTGCAGTTGCAACTTCCTTTCAGCTCCGGCTTTCTCAATTCCCATGTTGCACTCCTTAACTGCCCAAAAGGCTCTGTGTTCTACTTCAACTGGGAGATGACAAGCTTTTCCATAAACCAAGCGGAAAGGACTCATCCCAATGGGTGTCTTGTATGCTGTTCTGTATGCCCAGAGTGCATCTTGTAGCCTGGTGCTCCAGTCTTTTCTATGAGGCTTTACTATCTTTTGCAAGATACGTTTAATTTCTCTGTTTGACACCTCGGCTTGCCCATTAGCTTGGGGATGGTAAGCTGTTGCAACTTTATGAATTATCCCATGCTTCTTCATTAATCCTGTTAGTCTCCTGTTACAAAAATGGGTGCCTTGGTCGCTCACGATTGCTCGTGGTGATCCGAAACGACATATAATATGGTTTCTCACAAAGGAAACAACAGTGTTAGCATCATCAGTGCGGGTAGAAATTGCTTCCACCCATTTGGAAACATAATCCACAGCTAACAATATATAAAAATATCCATTAGAATTTGGAAATGGACCCATGAAGTCAATGCCCCAAACATAAAAAATTTCACAGAAAAGCATAATTTATTGAGGCATCTCATCCCTCCTGGATATATTACCAAATTTCTGGCATGGAAGACAAGATTTACAGAACTCAGCAGTGTCTCTAAAAAGGGTAGGCCACCAGAATCCACAGTCTAAGATCTTTCTAGCTGTCCTTTGAGGACCAAAATGTCCTCCACTCTCAGATGAGTGACAGGCCTCTAAAATGGACTGGAATTCTGATTGAGGCACACAACATCTAATTACTTGATCAGCGCCACATCTCCATAAATATGGGTCATCCCATATATAATATTTAGACTCGCTTTTCAGTTTGTCTCTTTGATGCTTAGAAAAATTTGGAGGAAATGTGTGGCTAACTAAATAATTAGCAACAGGTGCATCCAAGGGACTACCTCAGATACTGCTTGCAAGTTATCAAAAGGAAAATTATAATCTATAGGAGTAGAATCATCCTTAATATGCTCCAGGCGACTCAAGTAGTCTGCCACTAAATTCTGATTACCACTCCTATCCTTTATTTCTAAATCAAATTCTTGTAATAGCAGTATCCAACGTATGAGTCTTGGTTTGGATTCCTTTTTAGCTAATAGATACTTTAAAGCTGCATGGTCCAAATACACTACTACTCTAGTACCAAGTAAATAAGCTCGGAATTTATCCAGAGCAAAAACAATAGCAAGAAGCCTTTCTCAGTAGTAGTATAATTGGACTGGGCAATGTCTAAAGTCTTAGACGCATAAGCAATAACGAAAGGATCCTTACCTTCACGCTGAGCCAGCGCTGCTTCTACTGCATGGTTGGAAGCATCGCACATGATTTCAAATGGCTGGCTCTAGTCTGGTCCTCTCACAATTGGAGCTTGAGTCAGAGTAGTCTTCAGCTTATCAAACGCTTGTTTGCAATCCTTACTGAACTCGAACTCAATATCCTTCTGCAATAATCTAGATAAGGGAAGTGCGACCTTACTAAAGTCCTTAATAAATCTCCTGTAAAAACCTGCATGGCCAAGGAACGAACGGACTTCCCTCACAGAAGAAGGGTAAGGTAGACTAGAGATAACATTCACCTTTGCTGGGTCTACAGAAATGCCATTATTAGATACCACATGTCCTAACACAATTCCTTGTTTTACCATAAAGTGACATTTTTCAAAATTTAATACAAGGTTTGTATTAACACATCTATCTAATACTCTAGATAATCCATCTAAGCAAAGGCTAAAAGAATCACCATAAACGCTAAAATCATTCATAAAAACTTCCATACAGTCCTCAATAAGATCAGAGAAAAGACTCATCATGCACCTTTGGAAAGTAGCTGGTGCATTGCACAAGCCAAAGGGCATTCTCTTATAACATAAGTCCCAAAAGGACATGTAAAAGTAGTCTTTTCCTGATCCTCAGGAGCTATATGGATCTGGAAATAACCTGTGTAACCATCTAAAAAGCAATAATGTGATTTACCTGACAGGCGATCCAGCATTTGATCAATGAATGGAAGTGGGTAGTGATCCTTACGGGTAGCCTGGTTAAGACGCCTGTAATCAATGCAGACTCTCCAAGCATTCTGAACTCTAGTTGCTATGAGCTCTCCATGCTCATTCTTCACTGTAGTGACCCCAGACTTCTTGGGCACCACTTGTACTGGGCTTACCCATTCACTGTCTGAAATGGGATATATGATACCGGCTTCCAATAGTCTGGTTACTTCCTTTTTGACAACTTCCAAGATGGTGGGATTCAATCTTCTTTGGGGTTGACGGACAGGTCTTGCTCCCTCTTCTAAGAATATTCTGTGCTCACATACTTGAGGGTTGATGCCTACTATGTCTGCCAAGCTCCACCCAATTGCCTTCTTATGCTTTCTCAGCACATCAAGTAACTTCTCTTCTTGTTGAGAAGTAAGTTCCCTTGAAATGATAACTGGAAACTTCTGCTTATCTTCGAGATAAGCATATTTGAGATGTGGAGGGAGGGGTTTCAATTCTAACTTTTGATCATGGGCAGGCTCTGGATTATCTGGAGCTTGTGAAAATGACGAAGTGCCCTCATTGTCAGTTAAGAGGGTCCCCACACTTGGACCTTGTCCAGTGTGCCTCTCTTCTAATTCTTCCTTGTGAACTTCAGCTACACTTTCGTCTATGACATCACACTGAAAGATAGAACGATCTTCTGGGGGTTATTAATGACTCCATTCAGATTGAAGATTACTATGCGACCATCTATTTCAAAGGAGTATGTTCCTGAAAAAGCATCCAATTTGAATTTTGATGTCTTCAGGAATGGTCTTCCAAGTAGGATTGATGATGGCTTATCTGAATCATTATGGGGCATCTCCAAGATATAAAAATTAGTGGAAACATAAGGCCTTTAATGTTCACCAAAATATCTTCAGCAACTCCAGCCACTGTAATAATGCTTTTATCTGCTAACACAAAACGAGCTGCCGACCTTTTTAAGGGAGGGAGCCTCAAAACATCATATATATACAAAGGCATTATACTGACACATGCTCCTAAATCACACATGCAATCATAAATTACTACACCACCAATAGTACAGCTAACTATACAAGGACCTGGATCACTACATTTTTCAGGTAATCCTCCCATTAAAGCAGATATAGAACTACCTAAAGGAATAGTTTCTAATTCATTAATTTTGTCTTTATGGATACATAAGTCTTTTAGAAACTTTGCATATTTAGATACCTGCTGAATAACATCAAAAAGAGGAACAATTACCTCAACCTTTTTGAATATTTCTACCATTTTGGGGTCGGGTTCCAGCTGCTTCCTGGGCTTCCTTGCAAGTTGTGGAAATGGAATAGGAGTGGTGTCTTTTGTGGTGTCTGCGCCTTTTGGTGCTTCCTCCTGTGGTTGAGCTATTTCTTCTTCAGCTATGTCCTGTATGTCCTCTTCCTCTTCAACATCTTCTATTTCTTCTACCTCTTCAGGTGAGGTGTGTTTTGATGGGCTTGGTTCCTCCTGATTCCTCTCCTGCAGTGTGGTTCCAGACCTTAGGGTGATGGCATTAATGCCTCCCTTTGGATTGGGTAATGGTTGAGAGGGGATTCTAGTGGAGCTTGAAGGTTGGTTACTGGAATTTTGCGTTGATCCAATCTGTGACATAAGAGCTTGCAAAGTAGAGGTGAGACCATTCAGACTGGCGTTGATACTATTCATGTTATTTTCCATGGTCTGTTGTCTTCGCTCAAAAGATTGTAGTAGCTCTTCATTAGGAGATAAAAAAGAATGAGTAAATTGAGATGTCTGCTGTTGATTGTTCTATGGTCCTTGGTTTTGCCTCAGGTGAGGTGCTCTGTAAGGTTGATTCTGCTGCCTGTTGTTGTTATTATTCCACCTCTGATTTCCTTGATTATCTCTGCCTCCTCTGTTATTGTTATCCCTCGAATTCTGGTTAGAATTGTCCTTCCATCCATGGTTATTATTTCCACTTTGATTGTACCCTTGGTTGGGGCAGTCATAGAATTTATGAGTGGATGCCACCATGTTATCTTCTTGTTGGAGCTGCAGGCATTCATCAGTGTAATGGCTGTAATCAGCACAGATTCCACAAATTCTTTGCGGGACCAGTTGTTGGTTTTGCTATGGTGGAGGAGCTTGCTGAGCTTGTTGTTGATTCAATTGCATATGCTTCAGCAAGTTGGTCATCTCACATATACTCTGAGCTAGAGCTGCAGTCTCTCTGTTAGAGGATACTTCTGCAACGGCTTTTGAACGGCCTTGCTTTTGCCTGTGGTTCCTAGTGGATTCAGCTAAATCACTGATTAATTGCCAAGCCTCATCAGTGGTCTTGTACTTCTTCATAGACCCATTGCTAGCACTTTCCAATGTGGTCTTATCTTGGGGCCTCATGCCCTGTGTGACATAGCTAAGTAACACTATCTTGTCAATCCTGTGGTGGGGGCATGCTTTCAGAAGATTATTGAAGCGCTCCCAGTATTCAAAGAGAGTTTCATTGTCATCCTGAACAATTATGGAAATATCCTTCCTCAGTTTATCAGTAACTTCAGATGGAAATAATTTCTCCAAAAACTCCTTTCTGAGTGTATCCCAGTTGGATACATTTGCTAGAGGTTGAGTGTAGTACCACTCTCTTGCTTTTCCCTCAAGAGAAAACGAGAAAGCTTTCAGCAAAATTGAAGTTTCATCAGTACCATCACGCCTGACAGTAGAACAGGCTGCCTGGAAATCTCTCAAGTGCTTGATAGGCTCTTGAGCAAGTAGGCCATGAAACTTGGGCATCAAATTTAGCAGTGCGGTCTTTATTTCAAAATCTGTAGCTACCGCTGGATGATGCGCTTGAAACGGTTGCATTGTAAAATCAGGGGCTCCTTCCTCCTGGATGGTAACTCTCCTAGCTGCCATGTCTTCTGCACGTAAAACAACCGAATCAGTAGAACGGGGGCTGGTTTCTTCCTCAAGTTCACTTTTAGATCCGCCCTCAGAGCAGACTAACCGAAGCTGTTCTCGCCTTATTCGTGAAATAGTCCTTTCAATTTCAGGATCGAATATTAGCAAGCGCGGATCAGGAAGTGAACACGTCATTTGACGGAAGAAACATGCAGCTCATAGTAGCAAAATAAAATAAAGTGCAGATAAATAAATTCTAATTAATAACTTTAGCACTCTATTGCAACTCCCCGGCAACGGCGCCAAAAATTGATGAGGGGCAGAAGTTGGTGAATTAAAAATTATTAAAATGATTACATTGCAAGTATAGTTCTTAACTCACCGAAAATCTGGCTATCAATTTAGAAATATGTCACAGAGAGTTTAAATTAAAAATTACTGGGAGTTTAAGTCCCAGGTCGTCTCCCAATGAGTTGCAGAAAAGTATGCTATTTTATTAATCAGATGTTCCAAGAAGTTGAGTTAAGTAGAGGGAAAATTAAAAAGAGGAAATTTAAATAATATGAATAAAACCCTTAACTGGGAGTTGATTAGTTGGAATCTCTATTATTGATGGGATGATTTCAAGATTAATTTATAATTAATGGTTGTTCTGTTTAGTTATCCCTTACTAGGTAAAGGAAAGTCAAACAAGTTGGAATGCTAGATCTATTCACGAGTTGCAACCCACTTAGTTCAAAGGGATTGGTGTTAGTGACTAGATAACAATCCAACAGTTAACCCAATTACGATTTTTCTTTCAATCCTTCCAACTCAAGAGTTCCTTTCAATCAACTCCCCATCAAGTGGGGAAACTACTCACTCATTGCAAATAATAAATCCATAACACATGAAAGGGAATTAAAAAAAGACATGATTATTGGAATGAAAAATAAATTAAAATGAGAGAAATAATCCTTGTATGAAATAATCATGAAAATATTCAAATAACAAAATTGAACAAAGCAAAGAACATGGAAGAATAAAACCAAGTTAAGAGAGCGAACTAGAATGACGAAGTCTTGATGAGGAAAAATAACTCTTCTCAATGTTCCAATGCTTAGATCAATTCCAAAAGTAAAATTCTAAAACCTAGAGGAGGAAAAACTAGATCTAAAACTGTCAATTGTGTAGAATGAATGCTATCCTTTGTTTCTGCATATTCTCTGGCTCTAGTCTGCTGTTTCGGGCCGAAAACTGGGTCGAAATAAGGTCCAAAATCGCCCCCAGCGAAGTCTGCAGATTATGCATATCGCACATGTCACGCGATCGCGTCATCCATGCGGATGCGTCATTCGTGCTTTTCCTTGCCACGCGTTCGCGTCATCCATGCTACTGCGTCGCCTGAGCTTTTCCAATCCACGCAGCCGCGTGAGCCATGCGGCCGCGTCACTTCTCGCTGGTTATCCCCTCAAATTCTTGTGTTCCTTCCATTTTTGCTAGCTTCCTTTCCAATCTCTAACTCATTCATGCCCTATAAAGTCTGAAACATTCAACACACAGATCATGGCATCGAATGGAATAAAGGAGAATTAAAAATACATAATTAAAGTCTCTAGGAAGTAGTTTTCAAACATGATATAAATTCAGGAAGGAATTATAATTTAATGCTAATTTAATGAATAAGTGGGTAAGGATCATGATAAAACCACACAATTAAACACAATATAAACCATAAAATAGTGGTTTATTAGCTCCATTCTGGAAGCATGTCAGAAGGATACCTTTTGATCAATTGCTTATATCTTTCCCAAGCTTCATAGAAGGACTCACCTTCCTTCTGTCTGAAGGTTTGGATTTCCACTCTAAGCTTGCTCATCTTTTGAGGTGGAAAAAACTTGGCCAGGAAAGCACTGACCAGCTTTTCCCAAGAGTTCAGGCTTTCCTTAGGTTGTGAATCCAACCATGTTTTAGCTCTGTCTCTTACAGTAAAAGGGAAAAGCATAAGCCTGTAGACCTCGGGATCAACTCCATTGGTCTTGACAGTGTCACAGGTTTGCAAGAATTCAGCTAAGAACTGATGGGGATCTTCCAATGGAAGTCCATAAAACTTGCAATTCTATTGCATTAGAGAAACTAATTGAGGCTTAAGCTCAAAGTTGTTTGCTCAAATTTTTAAGAAAAGACACACATGCAAGACACCAAACTTAGAAATTTTCAATGTTTAGACACTAACAAATTGAAAATACATATGAAAAACAAGAAAAGACACAAAACATAAAAATGCAAAGATCAAACAAAGAAAATCATCAAGAACAATTTGAAGATTATGAAGGACACATGCATGAATTTTCAAAAATTTTTAGGAAATTAAAAAGATGAAATTGACACCAAACTTAAAAATTGACACTAGACTCAAATAAGAAACATCAAATTATTTTTTATTTTCATGATTTTATTAATTTTTTTTGGATTTTTCGAAAATTATTTTGGAAAAAAAAATAAAGATTTCAAAATTTTTAATAAGAATTTCAGGAATCATGCAATGTTAGTCTAAAGCTCCGGTCCAGGAATTAGACATGGTTTACTAGCCAGCCAAGCTTTCAGTGAAAGCTTCGGTCCAAAACACTAGACATGGCCAATGGCCAGCCAAGCTTTAGCAGATCATTACATTCAACAGCAAGATTGATAGAAATCAACAAGCTCTTGTGATGATAGGTTGAAACCTCGGTCCAAAAGATTAGACATGGCTTCACAGCCAGCCAGACTTCAACAATTCATCATGAAACTCTAGAATTCATTCTTAAGAATTCTGAAGACATAGAATAATTTATTTATTTTATATATTTTTTTTGAAAATTTTTCAAAAATAAAAAGCTTAAAAATAAAATAAAATTACCTAATTTGAGCAACAAGATGAACCGTCAGTTGTCCAAACTCGAACAATCCCCGGCAACGGCGCCAAAAACTTGGTACGCACGATTGTAATCTCAACTCCTTTTCACAACTTCGCACAACTAATCAGCAAGTGCACTGGGTCGTCCAAGTAATAAACCTTACGTGAGTAAGGGTCGATCCCATGGAGATTGTCGGTTTGAAGCAAGCTATGGTCATCCTTGTAAATCTCAGTCAGGCGGATTCAAATGGTTATGAAATTTTGGTGATTAAAATATAAATAAAATATAAAATAAGATAGAGATACTTATGTAATTCATTGGTGAGAATTTCAGATAAGCGTATGGAGATGCTTTGCTCCTTCTGAATCTCTGCTTTCCTACTGCCTTCATTCAACCATTCATACTCCTTTCTATGGCAAGCTGTATGTTGGGGGATCACCGTTGTCAATGGCTACCGTCCGTCCTCTCAGTGAAAATGGTCCAAATGCGCTGTCACCGCACGGCTAATCATCTGTCAGTTCTCACTCATGTTGGAATAGGATCCATTGATCCTTTTAGTCTGTTACTATGCCCAACACTCGCGAGTTTGAAGCTCGTCATAGTCATCCCATCCCAGATCCTACTCGGAATACCACAAACATGGTTTAGACTTTCTAGATCTCAAGAATGCTGCCAATTGACTCTAGCTTATACCACGAATACTCTGATCTCACTGAATGGAGGGCTCTGTTGTCAGGAGAGACAACCATGCGTCGTGAACCAGAAGGCTAAGAGATATGCATTCAAGCTTGTTTTCATGTAGAACGGAAGTGTTTGTCAGGCACGCGTTCATAAGTGAGAATGGTGATGAGTGTCACTTGATCATCACATTCATCATGTTCTTGGGTGCGAATGAATATCTTAGAATAAGGATAAGCTTGAATTGAATAGAAAAACAATAGTACTTTGCATTAATTCATGAGGAACAGCAGAGCTCCACACCTTAATCTATGAGGTGTAGAAACTCCACCGTTGAAAATACATAAGTGATGAAGGTCCAGGCATGGCCATGAGGCCAGCCTCCAAACGTGTACAATATGATCTATGATAGCATAAAACTGATCAAGGATGTAAAATAAATCACTAAAAGTAGTTTTTATACTAAACTAGTAGCTAGGGTTACAGAAAATAAGTAACTAGGTGCAGGTAGTGCAGAAATCCACTTCCCGGGCCCACTTGGTGTGTGCTTGGGCTGAGCATTGAAGCCTTCACGTGTAGAGACTCTTCTTGGAGTTAAACGCCAGCTTTGGTGCCAGTTTGGGCATTTAACTCCAGCTTTTATGCCAGTTCTAGCGTTTAACGCCAGAATAGGGTAGAAAGTGGGCGTTCAAACGCCAGTTTGCATTATCAAAACTCGGGCAAAGTATGGACTATTATATATTGCTGGAAAGCCCAGGATGTCTACTTTCCAACGCAATTGAGAGCACGCCAATTGGATTTATGTAGCTCCAGAAAATCCATTTCGAGTACAGGGATGTCAGAATCCAACAACATCTGCAGTCCTTTTTCAGCCTCTTGAGTCAGATTTTTGCTCAGTCCCTCAATTTCAGCCAGAAAATACCTGAAATCACAGAAAAGCATACAAACTCATAGTAAAGTCTAGAAATATAATTTTTGAATAAAAACTAATAAAAACATAGTAAAAACTAACTAAAACATACTAAAAACTATGTAAAAATAGTGCCAAAAAGCGTACAAATTATCCGCTCATCAATAACCCTTACTGAATAAAGGAAAGTCAAGTGATTGAGCTAACTCTTATTTGTAAATCCTAGTCCTCTCCCTTGGGAAGGTCTAGCGTTAGTAAATAGAGAGTTAGCCAATAACTTCCAATTTAACTAATCACTTGAGCATTCCAACTCTAGGGTCTCCATTTAATCAACCCCCAAGTCAAGTTGGGAGTCTACTCCATTGACATGAAAACTACTTGCACAGAATTAAAAAGGGAATAAAAAGAAGACATGATAAACAATAACTGAGTAAAAGTAATCCTTTGCATTAATAAACTCTAAAAATAATCCAATTGTAACTCTGAACAAAGATTAAGGATATGGAAGAGTAAGGGAATAAGAAAACAAACTAGAATAATAGCAACTTCAACGGAGGTACTGACTCTTCTCAATATCCAAAGCAAAAGCATAAAACTAGAAAATTATGAATGTGTAGAAAACCTAGAGGAAGAGTAATTTCTCTCTCTGATTCAAAACTATAACTAAAACTATGCTAATGAGAATGTGTGTTGAGTCTCTGCATATTCCCTGGCTCTAGTATGTATTTTTGGGCCGGAAACTGGGTCCAACTTTGGCCCAAAATCGCCCACAGCGCTTTCTGAAATTTCTGCTAATCGCGCATGTCATGCGTGCGCGTCAGTCACGCGTGCGCATCGTTTGACAATTTTTCTTGCCACGCTCTCGTGTCGTTGCGCGAACTCCAATCCGCGCGTACGCGTCAGGTACACGTGCGCGTTACTGTGAAAATCTCCAGATCACGCGCACGCATGAGCCATGCATGCGCGTCGATGCTCGCTGGTTGTCTCCTTTATTTCTTGTGCTCCTTCCATTTTTGCCAGCTTCCTCTCCATCCTCCAAGCCATTCCTGCCCTATAAAGCCTGAGAATAATGAACACACAGATCACGGCATCGAATGGTAGAGAGAGAATTTAAAATAAACAAATTTAAAGCTTAGGAAGTAAGTTTTTAACCATAAAACAAAACTAGGAAGGAATTGTAAAACCATGCAATTTGTATGAATAAGTGTGCAAAGACTTGATAAAAACCACTCAATTGAGCACAAGATAAACCATAAAATGGTGGTTTATCAAAAACTTAGAGAAAAAAACTAAACTAAAGCCTCCTACTCTATTCTAAAAACTACCCTAATAATATGCCATGTTTCTTCTCTGTTTGCCCCTCCAATATGAGCTCTTAGCTTTAGAATTGGGCCTCCAAGCCCCTCAAAACGCGAGTCAAGTGCATTTTTAATGAAGGCATGCGCGGGAACCTGTGCGTACGCACAGACGTGTGCGCACGCACACTTGGCCGAATTAACAGGTTGTGCACACTCACACTTCGTGATACTCAGGATGCTTGTGCGATGTGCCAGATGCTGTGCGCTCGCACACTTGGCTCTGATTTGCTACCTGTGCGTACGCACAAGAGGCTGTGCACACGCACGCATCAATTTGCTCTTCTCCTTTGTTTCTTCATGCTTCCTCCTCCTTGCATGCTCTTCTTCCATTCTCACTAAGCCAATCCTGCCTCATACATCTGAAATCACTCGCAAACAACATCAAGGTATCGAATGGAAGGCAAATGGAATAAAATTAGGTTAAATTAGGCACAAAAGAGCATGTTTTCGTAATCAAGCACAATTTAGGAGGAAAGCTCAAAAGCATGCTATGTAATGGAATAAGTGTAGGTTTATATCATGAAATCCACTCAATTCTAACAAAATATTATCGTAAAATATGGATTCATCAATTTTTCTACACTTAAACACTAGCATGTCCTCATGCTAATGACAATCAAAGGAGATTAATGAAAGGGCAAACAATTTATTTAATGTACTACCTATATGCATGCAACTAACCTAGATATCACCTACTAATATCTATTCTACTGAAAGTTGGTAGAAACAAACCATGAAATTTCAATCAATCCCAAGAAAGCCTTAGGGCTAAGGCAAAAAGTCAATGCACTTTGATCAATGTCCAAAGAATTGAATTGAGATTTTCAAAACTAATAAACAACTTGCAAGAAGATACAATATAAGAAACAAGAACATAGAATTGAGCGATCGAACTCCTCACCGGATGTGTATTCACTCTATTCGCTCAGTATTTAGGGTTTAATCACTCAATTCTCCTTTAATAATGTTTTTCAAAGATTTGCAAGTCATCTAACAATCAACTAATATTTGATACATGAAAACAAATATCATGAGGTCTTTGGAGGCTTGTAATGGGGCTAGAGTTAAGGTGAGATTAATATGGTTAAGTGGACTTAGTGAATTAGATCTTTGATTTTAGCTCAAGTGTCCACCTAATCCTATATCATCCTATATATACATAACAAAATAACCTAACTACCCATTTATCTCCTATCTCACACTCACTCATGCATTTTCTTTCCAAAACATAAACATATGCATCCATTATTTAGCTTTTTATTTCATATGCTATTATGCACAAGATTTGATTTTGATTGATTTTTTTTATTATTCAAAATCAAAACTTTCTTGTTTTTGTCATTAACAAGAGATGGATATGTCTTGAACAATGAATGCATGAGTATTACCCCATTTTCTAAATTTTCACAATGAATATTCCATGTAAGTTTATCACCAATGTTTCTCAATAATTTCCCCCACACTTAGAGTAACACACACTATTCCACCCAAGCTAATCAAAGAACAATTCAAGGGCATCAATGGTTTTTCGATTTAGGGAGAATAATGTGCTTATAATTAGAACAAAGAGGATCTAAAGGCTCAAAAGGGATTATAAAGGTGAATGCAAGGGTTGGCCATATAGGTTGGTGAGTTCAATATCAAAAATGGCCTCAATCATACTAAATGCAATCAACCACTAAAAATAGGACATATAGATTCATGCAAATCTAAGATCACATTCAAAAAGGATTATAATCACACAAGAACAAACTTTATGGTTGAAAATGTGCAACCATCTATTAGAGCTCAAATCTCACAAGGTTTGTTGTTCTAGCTCTTTTTCTATGTTCTATGAAAAGAATACTCCAAGCAAGTTGAAAAATAAATTTTCAATTCAATCAATGGCACGCCCTAAGAAAGGCTTCATGAAAATTTCTTGTTGTTTCACCAAACTTATTTACTCTAACATGCAACATGCAAATATTTACTATCATAAAACCATAAGCACTAAAGAAATATATACAAACAAACCAAACAAAGTGTAATAAGAACAAAATTGCAAGAATTGAAAGAAAATGGACAAAAAGGTATTGCAAAGTGTCTAAGAACAGAATTTTACCCCCTTCAAAGTTATCGAATCTCCCCCATACTTAATTAATTCACGGTCCTCGGTGCATGCTCACAATTTGGAAGAATGATAACTTAGGGGCTCCACCTTCAGCTGGTGGTCACTGGTGCATGGGTTCATGTCTTCCACCATCCTCCTTCCCAACTAACTCTGATGAAGCTTTGGGAGTTGGGCCGGGGTTTCTTCCTTGTAGTCTTGCCGCTACCCACTCGAAATGCTCGAGCTCAAGTCGCTCCATGTCATAGATATCGTGGAATATGTCTCGAAAGAAATCCGGAAGAGACCGGAGAAACGGTAGAGGAGTTGATGAAGTTGGTTGATTTGATGATGGTGCTGTAAGTGCCTTCCTCTTGGAGGGTGTCTTCTTTGTCGATCCATCTAAATCTCCTCGCGGAATGAATTTGTTGCCTCTTGGTATCTTGAACATGACGTCCGTCGGTTGCCTTTCTACCCCTGCTGCTATAGCTAGTCGCATCACCATCGATGAAAAAAGAATATTGATCTTTTTCTTTTCAATGAGTTTCCAAATCGATGTGCGCATCTAAGGCACAATGGCTATTCGCCGCTTTCCTTCCAAAATAGCCCAAATTAACAAAGTAGCTTTGAATCTAACATGGGTAGCATGGGTGCTAGGAATTATGTAGTCGGCCACATTTTGATGCCAAATACGTGCCTCGGCATTCAAATTAGAGTAAGCAATACTAGCGGGAATAGATTTCTTCCCCTTGCTATATTCCCATGGTGCACCGGGATGGCCAATTCTCTTAAGAATAGGAGCCAAAGACATCCTCCCCTTGAACACATTCGCTTTTATCCTTGAATAATTATCTATCACAGGCGGAATGTGGAGAATCTTCAAAAGAGCTTCTAGAGCCTTGTTGGAAGTGTCTAACATCTTCCCTCAGAGGAATACCGACTCCGCTTCCCAAGCTTAATAGTTCTCACAGAATTCTCGCACCAAGGACTCATTAACTTCAATGGGATCTTGCCCAAGAAATTCCCAATGAAGCGAGGTAATCCTTTCATGGATGATCGCCTTGTACTTGATTGGAACCTTCAGTATCCTCTCCCAATGGATTGTTCTTTTCTTGATTGCTTCATATTGGGAGTCGGCTCTTCGGTTAACCAAGACACTTGGTCTCTCACTTTGGCGATCCATGAACTAAGTATTAAGAGGGCGAGTTGTAGGTTGCACAATCGGTGATGTGACCGGTGCTTTACCTTTCTTGTGCAACCTAAAAAGAATAAATAGAAACAAATGATTTCAAGATCACCCGGCAACAATAAAACAAGATCAAAGAGGAAAAACAAATAAAGTGAAGAAAAATTTAAATTCTTAATTGGAAGCATTTAAAATAGTGCGATCTGAAATGAAATAATGTGTGTATTCCAAGAGTACGCACAGTTAGAACACACACACATCTGGTGGAAACGGCAATCGCACTATTAAAACAATCAAAGCTCAATGCTTCTCAATCAAGTGTTTAAGTTGCAAGTGTAAAGAATTAAGATCTGAGCAACTTAAATAAGCACAAAATGACTTAATCGAATTCTTGAAGGCAATGGCTATTGGGTTTGTGGGCATGAAAGTTCATTATGAAAATGGATGCAAAATAACAATAACCATTTAAGCAAAATATTATGTCATTGGTTCATCTTGAAGGTGTGAGAATCACATAAACAATGTGTTCAAATTAGAGCAAAAGATGTGAATGAACACTTGTAATGTAATTACTCAATTCAATTGCTAAGATGAACAATGAGAAATTTGAATTCAATTAAGATCAATGCATTCTCAACTAGTCACCCATCAACTAAGAATCAAAAGTCATGTACGACATGGGTGTTTGGAACCTCAAATTCAAGAAACAAGGGAATGCATTGGTAAATTCATCATCAACAATCATATTTGAAGTTGCACAAATTATAAGATATGCCAAACAAGAGAATGTTGAAAGCATATGATGGCCAATTCACATGAATCAAACAAAAGTTTCATATAGGCATTTCATCGAACAATTAATGTGCATTGTGCAAACTCATTACATTTAAGCTCAAAATCAATCAAAATCAACCCAATGATTCAAACATCAACACTTGCAATCCAAAGATAACTAAAGAAAGCAATCAAATTTAATCTATTTAACATGAAAAAAAAAGTAAAAACAACTTCAAAATATTAACATAAAAAGAAAATAAAAACCTGAAAATTAAAGGGTGAAGAAAGCAAGATGAGAAGATGAAACAATGGGACGTGTTATAGCCACTGCGAGTTCACGGCGGTTGGCTTCACCGGAGATACACCGGAGCTCCACAAGGGTGAAGAAGCTCTCCGGTGGAAGAGAGAGAAAAAAGAAGGAGAAGAAAGAAGGGTGGCGGCGGCTGGCGGTGGCAATAGAGAAGAGGAGAAAAGAAGCTGCTGGCTTAACAGGGGTTTTGCCCTGTTTAACGCCCAGGTCGGGGTTTGTGCGTGCGCACAAGGAGCTATGCGCACGCACAGGAAGCGAAAAAGAGAGGGATGCGAACGCTCTAAACAGAGGGGATGTAGAGAAGTGTGTGGGCGCACAAGGATGTGCGCTCGCATAGATGACAAAATTTTTTTTTTGAATTGTTTGAGAAGGGGTCATGTGTGTGTGCGCACACAGGTTTGTGCACACGCACAGAAGCAAAATGGGGTGGGGTTCATGTGCACAGGCTGTGCCAACACTCCCACTAGAGTGGGTGCAAGTTGGCGTGCGGACGCACAAGCCTATGCGCTCGCACAGAGAGTGTGAAAAAGGGGTACGTGTGCGTATGCACGAGTAGGTGTGTATGCACAGATCGCAGAAAACAGGGGAATGCCCACGCACAAGCTGTGCTGGCACTGCGAACAGAGGGCATAACCAAGAGTGTGTGCACGCACAGGTCGGTGCGCACGCACAGGACGCGAAACACAAAGGATTTGTGCGCACGCATAGGTGTGTGCACATGCACGGATGCCCTATTTTACAAAAAAATTTTTGTCTCAATTTCTAAGGTGTTCAACCTTAGTTCTATCAAAATCTCAACCCCAAACTTACAAACATTCAAATGTTCATGACCCACAAGCAAATTAACCTATCTAACTCAAAAATTTAAACCAATCCTATACAAACTAATTCTACCAAAAAGCAATTAAATCAAAGAACTATAAGTAAAAAGAGAAGGGTTAGAACAATATTACCATGGTGGGGTATCTTCCACCTAGCACTTTGGTTTAAAGTCCTAAGGTGGACTTGCATGAGTTCATTGATCATTTTGGGACCTCTCCAAGGAGGAAAATCTCCAACTCCTTGGCATCACTTCCTTCTTTATGCTCCTTACTAGGCTCAATCACTTGATTTTCAATTAGGTCACAACCAAAGATAGAGTAAACTTCAAGAGTGAGCTTCTTAGATCCATCCAAAGTGAACTTCACTACTTTTCCATCGGCTTCAAACGAGTAAGCTACAGAAAATGCATCCAACTTGAATTGAGACGTCTTCAAAAATGGTCTCCCAAGGAGAATAGAGGAAGGTTTTTCCGAATCAATCGGAGGGGTTTCCAAGATATGAAAATCTACCAGAAATTGCAACCCGTGGATATTAACCAAAACATTCTCCGCAATTCCTACAACCGACACAATGCTTTTGTCCGCCAACACAAATCTTGCTCCGGACCTCTTCAATGGTGACAAGTTCAACTTCTCATAGATTGGGAGGGGCATAATGCTTACACAAGCACCCAAATCACACATGCAATCCATGAACTCCATGCCACCAATCACACAAGTCACCAAACATGGACCGGAATCATTACACTTTTCCGGAATGAGAGAAGAGATAGGGTCATTCACCGGGCTTTTGTTCAGCTCACCAATCTTGTCCTTGTGGGTGCAAATATCCTTGAGAAATTTGGCATGCTTTGGCACTTGTTGGATGGTTTGAAAAAGAGGAACGATAACTTCCATATTCTTGAAAATCTCCACCATATTGATATCAAGGTCCTCATGCTTCTTTGCCTTTTTAGCCAATGTTGGGAAAGGAATTGGTGTAGGCTCTTCAAGAGTGTTCTTCCTTTTGGACTCCTTGACCTTCATTAGTTCCTCCTCACCTCTTGCAACATTTTTCTCCTCATCTCTCCCCACTTCCACTTCTTCTTCTATTTCTTCATTGTGGGGCTCCTTGCTCAAACTTGTAGGCTTAAGACCAACTTTATCTAACTTGGTACCACTCCTAAGGGTGATAGTATTAATACTTCCCTTTGGGTTTGGTTAGGGTTGATAAGGTAGGCCACTAGAGGTGGAAGCTTGATGGGCATTTTGAGTGTTTGAAGGAGAAAGAGTCAAACGGGATAAAGCTTCGGTAATAGTTGCCATGTACGTTTCTTGCTTCTTATAAAACTCCCTTTGCTCTTGCATGAAGCTTTGAAGTGCATCATTCATGTAAGGTTGGTTCAGAGGGGGAAGTTGATTGGTTTGGGTAAGGTTAGGCCTAGTGTGTGGCGGTTGATATCTTGCTTGATGTTGAGAATGTGGTTGTTGATTGGGTTGGGTAGGAGGTGGACTTTGTGGTTGATATGGTAGGAAGTGAGGTTGTGGTGGTTGAGGGTAAGGTTCTTGGCCTTGGGGAGGTTAGTGATAATAAACTTGTTGGTTGGAATAAGGTTGAGCTTGAGAAGGTTGGTTCCACCTTTGATGGGAGTTGTCTCTCCATCCTTGACTTTGGTTACCTCCATATTGATGAGATCCTTGATTGCCTTGATTGTAATTGGACCTTTGTGGGTAAGAATTTGCCACCGCCAATGTGTTAGCCTCTTGAAGTTTAGGGCACTCATCGGTATAGTGACCGTTGCAAGCACAAATACCACAAGATCTAGGAGGTCCTTCAATTCTAGGAGGTTGGGGTAGGGGAGATAATAACATTTGTGAAATTTGTTGGCCTTGAGTGAGTTGCCTTAACATGATCGTCATCTCACCAAGTGTATTAGTCAAGGTAGCATCACCGGAAGGTGAGACTTCACTTATAGCTTTTGGTTGGGGATTTCTTGACCTTAAATGTTGAGTTGATTCTACCAAATCCGCAATGACTTCCTAAGCTTCAGCTGCGGTTTTGTTCTTAGTGAGAGATCCTCCACTTGAGGCATTAAGAAGTAGCTTGTCATGAGGGATCATCCATTGACAAAAGTAACTTATGAGCACTAATTCAACAATGCGGCGGTGAGAATAAGCTTCCAGCAACTTTTTGAATCTTTCCCAATATTCATAAAGAGTCTCTCCATCTCTTTGCATGATGCAAGAGATTTCCTTCCTTAGACGATCCGTCTTTTGAGGCGGATAAAACTTCTCAAGAAACTCCTCGCGCAACAAATCCCAATTATAAATCACTTCCTCAGGTTAGGTGTAAAACCATTCTTTTGCCTTTCCCTCTAAGGGGAAAGGGAAAGCAAAAACCATAACTGCTATCTCATCCGAGCCATGTCTTTTTGCAGTAGAGCACACCACTTGAAAATCTTTCAAGTGCTTAAGAGGGTCTTCTCCCGGTAATCCAGTATATTTCGGAAGCAAGTTGATCATACCCGTCTTGAGCTCAAAATTGGCATCTAGATCCGGGTACCGAACTTGTACCAGTTACAAAGTGATGTACGGGGCTTTGGCCTCCTTAAAGTAATTCTCCTCGGTGGCTCTGCCATAGTGTTGTCACCTAATTCACTCAAAGAAATTTCAGCACTTCCAACAGAAGAATACAAGGTTCCCTCGTTAAGTAAAAAATGAGGATCACGGTTAGAAGGTGATGGTGAATTGGCTTGCCCTTCAAGAGACCCTGATTCACTATGCACGAATGCTAACCGGCACTGAGCTTGCCTAATATGTGTTAAAGTCCTTTCTATTTCAGGGTCAAAAGGGGCCAAGCTTGGGTCTGGAAGCGACCGTGTCATTCAACTGAGTAATCAATGAAAACATGCAATTACCAAAAGCAAAACAAGAATAAGAAAATAAACAAAAAAATAACCTAATATTCAATAACTAGTAATACTAGTTAGATAGAGGCGCCATCTATCAATTAGTGTCAAGTAACAAACAAAAATCAAGTCAAGTATTCACACTATTCACATATTCATAACAACCAAAACTATAGCACTCATTGCACTTAGTATCTCCAGCAACGGCGCCAAAAACTTGATAACAAAAAAAATTAATCTTCCGTAATAACTACCGGCAAGTGCACCGGGTCGTATCAAGTAATAAAACTCACTAAGAGTGAGGTCGATCCCAAGAGGATTAAAGGATTAAGCAAGCAATAGTTGATTAATTATTATAGTTAGACGCTCATAATTGTGATGATAAGCAACAAGAAATGTAAATGACTTGAATTTAAATGAAAGCAATAAGGTGCAAGGAAAGTAAATAACAAGAAATTAAAGTGCTGAAAATTGAAGTGCAAGAATGTAAATTGCAAGGAATGAAAAGTACAAGAAAGTAAAGTTTAAGAAAGTAAATGTCTAGAAAGTAAAACCAAGTGAAGCATTTCTACAAACACTTGGAAGGCACAAATGTA
Source organism: Arachis ipaensis (assembly GCF_059453495.1). Taxonomy (NCBI): domain Eukaryota; kingdom Viridiplantae; phylum Streptophyta; class Magnoliopsida; order Fabales; family Fabaceae; genus Arachis; species Arachis ipaensis. The sequence continues at coordinate 44,279,335 of NC_142443.1, forward strand.
CAAAAATAAATAAAGGCATAAATGTGCATAAGTAAATGACAAGAATTAAAGACAAAAAGTAAATAACAAGAATTAAGAATGAAATTAACATTGGGATCAAGAGATATTGCATTCTCAAGATCAATAGTTTTCATCTCCTCTTCAATCATGCAACTCATTAACCTCTTGGCAATCATGAGTGATCAAATCCCAATATCTTGGTGATTTAATCTCTCTAACTTAATCAATAATCAATTTCTTGGTCTAATTGCTCATGAAAAGAGATGAAGAATGGTCCCTAATTATACTACACATCCTCATGGATCCAAGTAATGGGTGTAATATCCCAAATTTTTTAATCAAGTTATTTTTTAATAACTAATTAATTAATTAAAATGGTAATGATTTAAGATTTGAATTTAAAATTTAAATATATGAAGTACTAGTAGTAGTAAATCTCTAACCGACAGTAAACAACCTTTTAAAACATAGTCATAACTAATTCTACATTTATCAGATTTGAATGATATTTTGTTATATGAAAAGATAAGAATACTAGCTCTATTCCTTAAGTTCAGTATAAAATCAAATTCAAATTAAATTAGGTAGATAAATCGGTTACAAGTTTATAGTAGAAAATCGCGCTCTTATCAGCCAGCCTGATATACTAACAGTATTTCGGGAATATCTCAAGCTGTGGTTATCCGATTGACTTCGTTTAAGATTCGTTTTAAATATAATTCAATTCTCTATATAATTTGTCTCTATAGATATTTCCAAATTCTAAATGTAGAAAAAGGCATAGGGATCACAAAGTGACGATCCAGATTGTAGATTTTACCTAAATGCCTCCTAACATAATCTGCACATACTTGAGAGCTATTGGATCCTTCCTTTCTCATTCTATTCCCTTTTTCTATATAAAACATTCTAGTATACACAAAGTCTAGCTATGTAACAAGTCTCTCTTCACTAACAAACCGCATCTATTTGCATCGGAACACCTATCGGAACTTTACTCGAGGTAGGAGATTTTATGCTAATTTTTATATGTCATATCTTAAATGTTTTTTTATTTAAATGTTAGCATTTCATGTCATGATATAATGTTTCTCATACACATTATGCATTATAATAACAATCCTATGTGTGTTAAAGAACTGAGGGAATGATCCTTCGGCAAGGGAAGGTGACCCCCAAAGACAAGATAATCGAGATGATCCTTCAGTAAAGGAAGGTGATCGACAAACCTTTGGGATAAGAACCTTTGGTAAGGGAAAGGGACTATCCCATCAATTTTATATAATAATATATCTTTGTTGACATGACTCCCTTCTTGTGTATGTCTAAATAACCTTGATTGTAAATTGAACTGAGGGAATGATCCTTCGGTAAGGGAAGGTGACCCCCAAAGATAAGATATCGATATGATCATTCGGTAAGGGAAGGTGATCGATCGAGATGATCATTCGGTAAGGGAAGATGATCGCCAAAATATTTGGGATAAAAACCTTCGGTAAGGGAAGGGGACTCCCACCTTTTATACCGATTTGAGCTCAATACCTTCCATAAAAGCTACGAGAAAAAGTAATGAAAAGTGTGATCATGATTGTTCTTTTTTATCCTTTTTAATTTATGATTATGTTTATTATTTCATTCAAAGATCATTCTTTTATCCAAAGTTCGTTTTTATTCGATGGGTGATATTGTTTAAGATCTTTATTTTATTCAGATATATTCTATTTGACTTATCTATGCCAATGTTACTATTCTTATCTTGTTTATTATTTATTTTGCCTTGTTTTATGGCCTATGAGGACATCATACCAAAGTTTATGAGTTTATATTTATATGTTTTAACGCTATAGGCATTTTGTATGCATTACACATGTCATAATATAAGTAAATGAGAAGCATCTAAAAGTCACACCACTCCGACTAATAAGAACTTTTGAAAATAATAATTGAACAACATTACATTATCACTGTTTTTATTTTAAAACTCGGAGTGGCTGGGGATGGATACGATGACACCATATAGATAAACTACTGAGAAAATTTTGTTTCTCACCCCTCTCTCCGTACCATCTTCAGGAACGATGCAGTACAAAGCAATACACTGCTCAATTGAGTTGAGGTGAAAAGACAAGTGCACTATTAAGAGCAGCTATCGAGGAAGTAGATACAAAACATTAAGCATTTACCTTAAAAAGGAAGAATATGCGATTGTTTTAGCCATAGTTATACAAATTAAGAGAATTAAGATTTTCTCTGTGTCTTGTTTTATTTTTATTGAGTGATTGCAATTGTAACTATGATGTTTCTTGTTATGATTATTTGATATGAGTAAAGCATGTCATTGTTGTACCTTCATGGTTTAGCACACCCATTTTTCATGTTAGTATTTCCAGATCTACTTATATTTTTCAACTAGTAACTATTCTAATAAAAAACTAGTTATTCAATATTTTTTACACATGTAAATTATTTTATAAAAATATTTCATATTACTTTAAAAATTCCGCAAGGTTTTTTGAATATCAACGACTAATATATTCCAAATAAGACTTAACCCAGTTTAAAAACATTAGGGTGTTACATTTTGGTATCAGAGCAATTTGATCCCATAGGGCCATATTCTATGGTTGCCAGATTACATTATTATCATTTAGTTATAGTTAGTGTTATACAGTAAAATCCTTTCAATGTGATATGTGATCATCTAATAGTCAAGGTTAGTGTGTCCCTAAATGTTTTTGTTTGAGGCTTATTGCCATAACTATTTGATCAAAATGTACATGTGTTAAAGGTCAAAATATAGATTGTCTAAGAACACTCTACTCATACTTAAAGACATAGCAAAATGCACATGAGACATTCTCAAAATATATATATATATATATATATATAATAGTATAAAATTATGTTTTATTACCTTTTTATGTTTGGCCTGCGTCATGTTCTATTCTATTATTTATCATCTATGTTGTTGTCGTATGATGCCCTGTTATCTTTGTAGCATTATTCCTTTCTTTCCTTCTTTTACATGCATACAATATGTTCATCATCCAAGTTTTCATATGCAAATTCATTTTTTTAAAGGTCTTTTTACCGAGAGTACATGCATGTCTTTGCGTTTTCTTGATTGATACTATTCCTATAATTGTTACCACTATCTTACAAGCCATTTAAGTCAAGAGTACGTGCACTCTTATAAACTCTTTAAGTTTTCTGCCCATTTACTTTCTGTCATTTACAATTCTTGTCAATTTACTTTCTGTTGGCTACATTTCATCCAATTTTACTCACCAATGTTAGCTTGACTAAACTAATCACCCACTAAAGTTGCTTGATCCATCAATCCCTGTGGGATCGACCTCACTCTAAGTGAGTTTTACTACTTGATGCGACCCGGTATACTTGCCGGTGAGTTTTAGGTGTTGGAATCCGTTTCCAACACATCAAGTTTTTGGCGCCGTTGCTGGGGATTGATTTAGATCAACAATGATTAAGTGGGTGAGAAGTCTAGATCAAGCATTTTCTTTATTTTTGTTTTCTGTTTTAGATTGAAACCAAGGTGTTTGAGTTTTTGCCTCACTAAGAAATTCTCATCTCTGATACGAGTAATTTCAATTTTCATTGATGTTGCGTTTTACAAAATCCAAATGGAGTTCAACTCATCTTATGGTCAAACAAAATTCTATGGGATATTACCCACCATCACCAATCTCTAATGGTGGCTGGAAATATCACCAAGAAAATACAAATTCTAAGCACTCCAATCCATGGAGATTTGCTTCAAAGACACAAGATGAGCAAGAAAATCATATGGGGTATTTTCCTCCACCACAAAATGATGTAAGTCATGATTCTAATGGTGGCTAGGAGGGAAATTCTAATACTCCATATGATATTTATCCAGAGATATCGTCACATGACCATGCTTCAACAGAAAGTCCCTTTCAAAACTTACCACCCACACAAACTTCCATGAACCAAGGCCTCTCAAAGCTTGAGATCATGTTTGAAAAATGTAAGGAGGTGGAACAGAGATTAGAGAACTTCCTCAAAAATATGGAAGTGCAGGTAGGTCAATTATTGAATAAAAGGAAGGAGGAAATGGAAAAGTAAGATGAGGAAGCCTCTGTGTCAAGTGAAAGTCCAATGGAAAAGGAGGTTGTGGAGGTGTTTGAACCTGTGGCTTCATATTCACAGAAGCTAATTGAGGTGATAGAGGAACATGAAACTTCACTCCCAAAGGACTTAATGGAAGATCATGTAAAAGAAGAGGAGGAAGCCAATCAAGGAAATTCACACTCAATTGAAGCAGAAAATTACAGGAAGGAAGAGCCCACTGAACCATCAATTCAAAAAGCTCTTGATGAAGAGAACACTCCAACAATCACACAACCACCAAGACTTGAATTCAAGGAAGTGAAGGCAATTAACAAAAGCACCGAGAAGAGGATTGTGACCAAGCTACAAAGGACAATATTCATGAAGAAGAGAAGGTCAACTACAAGCAATCCTCCCCCTGATCCAGCAAGCAAGCTCAATCAAGCCATTAACAAAAGAAAGCTTGCTGAGGAGAGACCAAGACAGGGGGCAATAGATGAATCTTCTCCTCCCTTGAGGTCATTCCTCTTAACAAACTGGAAGAAGAGGAAGAAAGTGAAGAACATGTCAACCGTAGGTAATATCTCTTCCCTTTGCTTTGTTTTCTTTCTTTGCTTTGTTTAAATTCAATAAATAGGCATATGGTTACATTCTAAGTTTGGTGTTGCCTTGCAACAAATTATTTTTAATCTTTTTGGATGATTGCATCAAATTAAAAATGAAAGTGTCACACTAAGATTCTAAGTTTGGTGTGCCATTTATTTTCTATGCAATTTATTCAAGCAACACTACTTGTGTGCATAATCATAATGCCTCTGCAGTTTTATTTTTCTCTTTTGATTTAACACTTTTTCATTCTACTTGCTTTAGTTATTTTTCTGTTTTTAAATGCTTTTCTCTAGTTTGCTTATTAATTGTCTTTGTTAGTACATCACCAAGAGATCCTTATTCATGACAGATTCTTGGCTTGATGATTGTACTTAACAAATAACAGTTTCATTTGCTTAGTTTTAATTCAAATAATTGACATATGATTGCATTCTAAGTTTGGTGTTGCTATGCAACAAAAGTTGGTTCCAACCCATACTGGATACTTGCATCAATTCCAAGTGAAAGTGTCACACTAAGTTTGGTGTGCCACTTATTTTTTATTGCAATGAATCATGCACACCCTCTTATGTTTGCAATTACAATGTCTCTGTCTCTTGTGCCTTGATTTTTATCTTTAATTTTGCTTGCTTAAAATACATGTACTGCTAACATTTCATTGTGTGAGACATTCATGATCCATCTTAGTCCCATAGCCATTGTTCTAATTGTTGCTTGAGGATGAGCAAGCATTCTGAGTTTGGCAAGGGAAAGAGGAAGAATAGAGGAAAAAGGACAACAATAATGAAGATGAACTACAAGGTTGTAGAGTTTCTTTTCTTCTCATTTGTTTCCAGCACTTAAATTGCATGATTGTCTTCATCTTCTCTGTTTACATGTGTGTATGAATAAAGCATAGCTTGAATCTTGATTTGTAACATGTTGCTGTGGCATTATGACTACCAACTTGAGTTTTGTGAGTTCAAAAGAAATAAAGCATCATGAGATACGGTGTCCTCTCTAAGATTCACTTCAGTTCTCTATTTGAGACTTCAGTTTGCCCATTGGTTTGGGAGAGATACGGTGTTGCTACTTTATAGTGAACTCCGTAACGGCTTAAGACAGAATCCAGCTGTCTGTTGCAGAAATGAGTTCCTCCATCACTGATTAGTGTTCTAGGGACACCAAATCTACTGAAAATGTTCTTTTGGAGGAACTTCATTACTACTTTGGTCTCATTGGTGGGTGTTGTTATTGCTTCAACCCATTTAGACACATAATCTACTATCACAAGGATGTAGGTATTTGAGTATGAAGGCGGGAATGGTCCCATGAAATCTATGCCCCATATGTCAAACAACTCAATCTCTAGGATTCCTTGTTGAGGCATGCTGTGACCATGAGGAAGATTGCCAGCCCTCTGGCAACTATCACAGTTACGGATGAACTCTCTAGAATCTTTGAAGAGAGTAGGCCAGTAAAAGCCACTTTGAAGTACCTTAGTGGCTGTCCGCTTACCTCCAAAGTGTCCTCCATAGTCAAGGCCACGGCAATGCCATAGAATTCTCTGTGCCTTTTCTTCAGACACACAGCGTCAGATTATTCCATCCGAGCATCTCTTAAAGAGATATGGCTCATCCCATAGGTAATATTTTGCATCATGCATGAGTTTTCGGGCTTGCTGCCTGGTAAACTCCTTGGGAATGAACCGTATAGCCTTATAGTTTGCAATGTCTGCAAACCAAGGTGCTGTCCGGATGGCATAGAGTTGCTCATCTGGAAAGGATTCGAATATGTCAGTGAAGGGAGAAGAAGTCCCTGCTACTAGCTCAATCCGGAACAAGTAATCAGCCACCTGATTTTCTATCCCTTTTCTGTCTCTAATTTCTATATCAAACTCTTGCAGGAGTAATACCCATCTTATAAGTCTGGGTTTATACTCCTACTTAGTGAGTAGATACTTTAGAGCAGCATGGTCAGTATAAATAATGACCTTAGATCCTACTAGGTAGGATCTGAACTTGTCAATGGCATAAACCATTGGAAGTAGCTCCTTTTCTGTAGTAGTGTAGTTTTTCTACACATTATTTAATACGTGACTAGCATAATAAATGACATGCAGAAGCTTGTCATGTCTCTGTCCTAGGACTGCGCCAATTGCATGATCACTTGCATCACACATTAGCTCAAATAGCAAGTCCCAATTGGGTGCAGAGATGATAAGAGCAGTGACAAGCTTAGCTTTTAGAGTTTCAAATGCATGCAGGCACTCTTGGTCAAAGATGAATGGAACATTAGTAGCCAAGAGATTACACAGGGGTTTGGCGATTTTAGAAAAATCCTTTATGAACCGCCTGTAAAATCCTACATGTCCTAGGAAACTTCTGATTGCCTTGAGATTAGTAGGTGGGGGCAAGTGTTCTATCACTTCCACCTTAGCTTGATCCACATCTATCCCCTTATTTGAGATCCGATGCCCAAGAACAATGCCTTCAGTTACCATAAAATGGCATTTCTCCCAGTTTAGAACTAGGTTTGTTTATTGGCATCTTTTTAGGATCAGGGTCAGATGATCAAGACAGGAGTCAAATGAGGCTCCAAAAATAGAGAAGTCATCCATGAATACTTAAAGGAATTTCTCTACCATATCAGAGAAGATGGATAGCATGCATCTTTGAAAGGTGTCAGGCGCATTGCACAGGCCAAATGGCATTCGTCTATAGGCGAACACGCCAGATGGACATATGAATGATGTCTTCTCTTGATCCTGTGGATCTACTGCTATTTGATTGTACCTGGAATATCCATCCAGGAAACAAGCATGACCTGCTAGTCTTTCTAGCATTTGGTCAATGAAGGGTAAAGGAAAGTGATCTTTCCTGGTGGCGTCATTGAGGCTTCTATAGTTAATGCACATACGCCACCCTGTGACTGTCCTTTTTCGAGATCAGCTCATTCTTTTCATTATAAACCTCTGTCATCCCTTCCTTCTTGGGGACAACTTGGACAGGGCTCACCCAGGGGCTATCAGAAATGGGATAAATAATCCCAGCCTCCCAGAGTTTAGTGACTTCCTTCTGCACTACTTTCTTCACAGTTGGATTCAAACAACTCTGTGGTTGTACCACTGGTTTGGCATTATCTTCTAACAGGATTTTATGCATGTATCGGACTGGGTTAATGCCTTTAAGGTCACTTATAGTTCACCCAAGGGCGGTCATATGTGTTTTAAGCACTTGGATTAGTGCTTCTTCTTCCTGTGGCATTAGTGTAGAGCTTATGATCACAGGATAGGTATCTCCTTTTTCCAAAAATGTATATTTCAGGGAGGAAGGTAATGGCTTAAGCTCAAGCTTAGGAGGCTTCTCCTTTTCCTCAGAGGTTTCCAGAGGTTTCTCTAAATTAGGCTGAATATCATCAAGGATGTCATCTAGTCCTTCCTTGAGGCTTTCGGCCATGTTGACCTCTTCCACCAGGGAATCAATGAGGTCAATGCCCATACATTCCTCAGGAATGTTTGGGTGCTGCATAGCTTTGATAGATTTAGGACGAACTTTTTCCTCATTGACTCTTAGGGTTACTTCTCCTTTTTCAAGATCAATGAGGGTCCGTCCTATACCTAGGAACAGTCTTCCAAGGATAAGGGATGCACTCTTGTGTCTCTCTATGTCCATTACCACAAAGTCAGTAGGAAAGGCAAAAGGTCCAACCCTGATAATCATGTCTTCAACTACTCCCGATGGGATTTTAATAGAACCATCAGCAAGTTGAAGGCACATGCAGGTTGGTTTGACTTCATCAGTCAAACTAAGCTTCTTTATTAATGAAGCGGGTATTAGGTTGATGCTTGCTCCAAGGTTACATAGAGCTGTCCTTGTACAAGCATCACCTAGAGTTCATGGTATCATAAAGCTTCTAGGATCCTTAAGCTTCTCTGGCAAGCTATTTTGAATGACTGTACTGCATTCCTCAGTGAGGAGGACTGTTTGTGTCTCTCTCCAATCCTTCTTATGACTTAAGATGTCCTTCATGAACTTAGCATAAGAAGGTATCTGTTCAAGAGCTTCTGCAAAAAGGATCTTTATCTCTAATGTTATGAGATACTCCACAAAGTGAGCAAACTGTTTATCCCTTTCCTCTTGACAGAGTTTCTGAGGAAATGGCATCTTAGCCTTGTATTCATCAACCTTGGTTGATGGAGGCCAAATGCCATGTGTGTTGGAAGGGGGTTACTACCTTGTTTAGCAGGGTTGTTATCATTAGGTGACTGACTTCCCTTGCTTGGGCATTCAACGCCCAACCTGCTGCCCCCTGGGCATTTGAATGCCCAGTCTCTGCCCTTTCCTGGCGTTCAACTCCAGGAGTGGTATTTCTCTGGGCGTTTGAATGCCCAAAACCATCTTGTGCAGAGATCTGGTTATCCTTTATGGGCTTTTCATTCTTATTGGGCTAAGGTTGGGTGCTTAAGGTTTTTCCACTCCTCAGTTGGATAGCCTGGTATTCATCTGTTATCTACTTAGATAATTGCTGCCTTGTTTGACTCAACTGGGCTTCTACATTTCTGTTAGAAGCTTGAGTTTCTCGTAGAGCCTCTTGCAGTTCCAGCATTTGCTGGGCAAGGGCTTGTAGTTGCTAAGTCAATGGGTCATCCTGCTCTAGAGGGTTAGGTTCAGCAACTACTGCCTTAACCTCTCCTTTTATAGGGTTAGGTTCATCCTGCTACTTTTGAGAATGAGTTTTGGTGCTAAATTGATGATTGTGTTGATTAATTGCATGGTTGGTTTCAGCATTTGATTTTCTTATAAGAAAAGAAAGGTTTTGGATTTCTGGATATTTAAATATTGATTTTCGAAAAGGATTTTTGGAAGACTAGTTATTGGTTTTTAAAAGATTCAAAAGATGAACAATAATCGCTGAGCTTAAAAAATAGATTTCTCTTTAAATATCTTATTATGACAATTCTGAAACTCTGTGGTGAGATCGTGTGGTTAGGTTCTCACCCTCTACAGCTTTATCTTTTTAGGAGACGGATGAAAAAGCTCACGAAGGGTTGTACTTCATTTCGCTTAGTCGATAATGCTGTTTAGTTTTTATTTATTTACCCCTCGCCATCAATATTATATTATGTAAGAGGGATAGGAGTTATATGATTTGTATGTATATAATTTGTATAAGTTACTTGAGTAAGAAGTTTTGTACATGTATATGCTTTTTTTGTTTTATTTAAAAAATATTCTTTTTCCGCTTTTCAAAAAGAACAGTATTACGATTTTGAGTCAAAGGCTCCTATTTTATTATTAAGTATATGAAGTCGTCGTAATACTTCTTGCTATCAGAGTAGCGCAGCCGGAAGCGTGACATTCTGATAGTGATGGTGTTACATTTTGGTATCAAAGCAGTTCATCCTGATTAGAGCCTTGAGGATGGACTGACCATGCTTCATTGCATTTTCTGAGTGTCTGTCATGTTGTAGGTCTTGTCCAAGTAATAAGAATTAGAGATTTATGCACATGACTGCCTATTAATTAACACTGTTAGTTTACCATTGCATATCTATTGATGTTAAGTCTGGCCAACTTAATGTTGATGGCTTATGTAAACGGGGAAGTTAATAGGTTATTATTGGTGAATTAGAATTGATAAGTAATAGGTAACGCTTATCGCACGGCTTGGGGACGTTAAGAGTTAATTCTTGAGGATATTCTTTTATGTGTCTTGAAAATTCTACTGATGACTTGTAACTTGTTCTTTTATAGTGTGCCTTGAAAATCTTTATTTGAGGTTTCTTTTCGAAAAGTAGTTTGATTATTTTTCAATCTTATCTCTTATTGAAATGCATTCTCGTTTAATCCTAACTGCCTATGTTTACTTAAATTCCTTGGAGGATTTGTTTTTGTCTGTTCAAATTCTTTTTGATTCATGTACTCTTTTATGTAATCTTGAAATTGTTTAATTCATCCAAAAGGTCTTTGAAATCTTTAAGAAATTGCTATTGATTGGGTTGTTCTTCTTTAAGAATTTTGTATTTCTTCGGATTAGCTGAGAACTTATTCGATTTGTCATGTTTTGTGAATTCTGTTCGAGTTCCTTGATTTAAGTTTCTTTCTCAAAACGCGAGTGGGTTTCCTTCCTTACATCTCTCAATCTTCTTGAATATCTTTATGAGATTGTGATTTCAAAAAAAAATACACTTGAAATTTTAGTTTTAAACTTTTTAAAAGAGATTTTCGATTCTCTTAGAAGAAATTTCAACTCAATCCTCTCTTACTTGATTGTACCTATAATCATTCTTTAAATTTGATAAAGATGTTTTGAATTCGGCATGTCTTTATTCGTATGTATTTTTGAAACCATACCTCAAATTTTCCTTTTTAAACAAAATTTGAAATTCTTTTCAATTTTACCGTGATTTCACTATATACTCCTAATTGACTAAATGCTTGAGTACCTTTTGAGATTTCTGAGGAATTACTTTTGGTCCTTAGTCCAATTAAATTCCATCTTTCAAATTTCACATATTTTGTCTTTACTTTAGAAATTATTTTGGCGAAAAACAACTTGATTTCCTACCAACCTCGCTTTGTTTTTATGTAAATTCTTAATTGATTATGTAAAGTATCTTTCAAGGTTTTCAAGAAAATATTTCATCTTTAGCCTAGCTAATTTTCATTTCACAAATCTTGCATAATTTAGTTCAACTTGAATTTGTTTTAACATGATGCAATATTTACGTTTTTGATGATTCTCTTGAATTTTGTAAAACAATTGCCCTGTTCTCCTCTATGGTTTCTATTGGAGTTATTTGAAATCAAAATTCTTTCTTATTTACATTTTGATTCTTCCTTCCGGCATACTTCATGACTTTTGACCATTCTTATTTGTTGGTGATTTGAACCATTCTTTCATATTCTTGTGAACCTTGTGCTCCTCTGATTAGGTTTTAGTCTATTTTGATCTAATTTACCACTACCTTTTTCTTATTTCCTTTGGAGTTCCTAAATTCAATATTTCTTGTTAAGATGCAAAATAACTCTTTTTGAAACGTTTTCTCGTGTCTGTACATTATTGTTTAGTTGTAATCTTACGCCTCCTTCCGAATTCATGTGAATTCTATCTTTGTCGCTTATTCTTCTCTTACTGAGATTTGTATCTCTTTGAACATACTTGTGCCTATCTCTTTGAAAATTATTTTGGTATGACACGGATCCTTGAATCTTTGAAAATGTTAAGTGCTCCTTCTAATTGTGTGGTATAAGCTTAAGCATTCTAATCGTGTCGTGTAATTTGACGTGTCGTTTATCCTTTTTCTTTTCTTAAGATGTAATTTATATTTCTTTGTTTCATAATCTGTACTCTATGCATATCTTGATTTTTTTACACTTCTAACTATGTTAAGACTCTTGCAACACGGTTGTTGATCTTATATTCTACCACGAGCCATGAAACCCTTATAGTAATCTGAAGTTGTTCCGTTGCGATGCGTCACTATTGTCTTTAACCATTCTTCTTCTATAAAATCTCATACTTTTTTCTATTCAACTTGAATTTGTTTCAAAATAATGTGCTGTTTTTCTTCTTATTAATTCTATCGAAATTCTCTTATTCAAGAGTTATCCTTGTAGTTGCTAGTTGATTCCTTTCCGGCATATTTCATTGCTTGTGTAATCTTGTTAACCTGCAATTTCATTCATTCTTTCAAATCATTATGAGTACTGTCCTTGTCACTTTTCTTTATTTTCTAAGGTCTACTATCCTTCTGAGTATACTCAAGATTAGTTTTGATATCTTGTGCGACCGTTAGACTTAGTAAACGACACATTAGTCCTTTAGGACATGTTTAATAGATGCAAAAGCTAAAACTTGTAAGCGTACAACGTCACAGAGAGTTATGGAACCTTGTGGTCACGTGAAAGAGTTTTGTTAATGTGGGACTTATGACTAGTAGTAAGGTTCGCAAAGTGTTTGATGAGATTGAGAACCTTTGGATGAGTTGCCCAATAAAGTACGATTGAGAATGGTGGAGATAAGTTATGTTGAAGTTTAAATAGTTGAATCTCTGAAGTTGGTACAAGATTAGTATGCGGACGTTAAGCACGTCGTTTTAACCCCAGCTTGTTTTATAACTTTTTGCCGCCTTACTTTACCATCACACGTTTGAAATATATCATTTTGTGCATCAAGCCTATCTTGTATCCCTGTTTCGCACTACACTTATACCCTTTATAATTTTATGCCATATGAAAATCCTGGTATTTGAAACTAATATATATATATATATATATATATATATATATATATATATATATATATATATATATGTATCTTTTATTTTGTATAAATTTTCGAGGATGAAAATTTTTATAAGGTGGGTAGAATGTAAGACCCAAAACTTTTGGAAGATTTTATTATGAGTCAATTTCAATTTATTTATTCATTAAAGATTTTAATTTCAGAAATTATTTTATTAAAGCTAATTAAATCAGGTTTTGACAATTAAAATAGAAATTTTACTTGATCTCATTATTATTAAATGATTTTCTATATTTGAATTATAAAACTTAGCAGTTGTAAAAGAATAAGAATTTTATATGATTTAATTTAAATAATTGATAGTTTGAAATTCAATACTTTAATCTTTATAAATAAAGAAAATTAGTTACATTATCTTATATTTTAAATTAGAATACTTGATTGAGAATTAATTAGTAAATTGATAATTAAATAATATCTTTAAAGTAATTTTTGAAAATAAATTAGATTTCAATTAATTACAATATTCCCAAATTTTATTAAAATTACCCAAACCTTAATTTACCAAAAGTATTCCTAATTTCAAAGTGCCCAAATCAAACCCTAACCTTAAAAATAAAATACAAAATCCTAATCCCCTTGTACCCAACCTTCACCGCTACTGCACGCTGCCACTCCCTTGACCCAGCCCCATCCCCTTCAGAAAGAAATAAAGAAAGAAAAAGGAAAAAAGAAGAGAGAAAGAAACGCAGAACAGATAGGGAAAGAAAAAAGTGAGGGCTGCGACAGGGGAAGAGGGAAGAAGAGAGGGAAAGCTACTGTGCCATCATCACGCCGCTGCCACGGTTCTAAGGAGCTGCTGGGCGTGAGGAGCTCTGGTCTATTCACGAGCCACTATCACACACGAGAAGAGGAGAAAAACTGGGCAGAGAGAAAGATACGCGAGGAGGATGAAGGGATTCGTGCTACCAGCTATGCCGTCAACGCTGTGGGAGGGTCACCGTCATCGTGCTGGCCATCATCGTTGTCTGAGGCTGTCCAAGTTGCCGCTGCCTTGAGCCAGTCATTGTCGAGGCCGTCGCTGTCGCTGAAAGGGGGATTTGTGAAGGGAACCGCGATGGGAAGGAGAGGAAGCTACTTCTGTTGCCGCCATGTAAAACCACGAGCCTGCCGCCATCATCATTGTGAGTGGTGTCGTCGTTCTGTGTCACCATGTCCTACCACCACTGCTGTTGGGCCACCGTCACTATGAGGAACATAACACGCAAATAGGAGAGAGGACAGGGAGCCTGGTGGGAGCTCCGTCACTGCCCTGCCATTGTCGTCGCTGTGGGTGGTGTCGCCGAGCTTCTGTCGCCAGAATCCACTGCCGGTAAGGGCGTTCTTTCCTCTAATTTCCATTTCTTTTAATTTCCGAGAATATTGTTATCATTGATTCCATTACAGTTGTGTCTTGGGTCATCGAAAATTCACCACCGGAGCTTCTGGTAGCCGCCGTCACTTGAGGTAGCTGCCGGAGCTGCCGCCTGATCGGTTCAGATAGTCACTGCTACTTTGTTTCTTGTGGTGAGATTATTTGGTTCTGTTTCAATTTACCGTAATACTCAATTACTAATTTTGTTCTATTTTCGCTTAATATCAATTCCGCGTTAAATTCCAATTTATGTCAGAAAAGTGTTGTTGCTATAATTCTTAATGATGCTGTCGATATTGCTTGAAAATAAACAAGGTTGTTGCCGCTGCTGTAAATTGAAAATAAACAAAAGAGGATTTGATGCGTTTACCTACTGAGCTCCGACTAAATTGAGGTAGGAGTTTTTCTTAAAATTTATTTTATATTACAGAGTTGTTATAAATAGATATTGATGCAAAAATATACTTCTGTGATTATGTTTGTCTTGTGGATGTATGGTTGATTATGCAAAAATTTATGTTTGTCTTGTGATTACAGTGTTGTTTGCTAGACTGAATTATTGGTTGCTTGATTGCTTGAGTGGTGTACGGTTGTTGATAAGAAATTGGTTTGAAAAGTTATTTACTTGATTATTAAGAAAAGTGATTTTTCTTGGTTTTGGAGTTAATTTGGTAATGTAAATGAATCGACTTTGGAAATGATTTGTGATATGAAAATAAATGATTCTGGAAGCGGTTGATTTTGAGTTAGTCTGATTTTATAAATGATTTAATACTTGAGCTGGTTTGGTTTTCAAAAGAGATTTATTATTGGAATTGGTTCGATTTGAAAATAATATGATATTGGAACTGGTTGAATTTTGGAAAATGATTGAGATTTAGAAATGGTTGAGAAGGGTTTGAGGAATATTTGGATGGGACCCGAAAAGGGTGGCAGAGTCCAAGTTTTAGAGGAGATGCTGTCGAAATTTTATAAAAAAAATTGGAAGGTTCGTTTGAGGTAATTATTTAAAAAGATTTGTTTTTAAAAATTATATGTTTTAAGTTTGATTTATTTAGAAAAGAATGAATTATGTTTTGAACTGAGATTGTTGACGAACGGAATGGTAGGATGGATGATGATGATTGAATTTGAATGAAGGATGATGAGGATTGGTTAAAGTATGATTACTGAGTGAATTTGGAAATGAGATATAAATTGATGAATAATAATGACATTGAGGATGATATGGATATTGATGAATTATGATTGAAATATTCATATGGCTTATTTATTTGAATTATCTGAGACATGAGTTTTCCTGGGTAGACGCAGTGGCTTGCCATCACTTGCTCCAGGTTGAAACTTGATACTCTGTTGACCCTATGACGTAATGGTGACCGGGCACTTATAAATTCCCGGAAATGATACCCCATTGAGCGATTTGATATATATATGAGAAAAAGCTATGCATAGACTCATGGGGATGCGCGTCGGGGGACAGTCCAAGGGTTTAGCAAACCGGACTTGTCGGGTTGGCTGTATAACCGACAGATGAGCTCATTAGCCATAGGACAGGCATGCATCATATACATTTGTATGCATTGCTTGGGTTTGATATTGTTTTAGTTTGCCTAATTGTTAAACTGTTATTAACTGCTACTTGAACTATTTGCTGTAATTGCTATCTAAATTTGTGCTTTCATTGTCTGTTTTGCTTGTGTTTGTCTTGGTGTGCTACTTTTGAGAATGAGTTTTGGTGCTGAATTGATGATTGTGTTGATTGATTGCATGGTTGGTTTCAGCATTTGATTTTCTTATAAGAAAAGAAAGGTTTTGGATTTCTTGATATTTAAATATTGATTTTCGAAAAAGATTTTTAGATGACTAGTTGTTGGTTTTTAAAAGATTCAAAGGACGAACAATAATCATTGAGCTTAAAAAATAGATTTCACTTTAAATATCTTATTATGACAATTCTGAAATTCTGTGGTGAGACCGCGTGGTTAGGTTCTCACCCCTTACAGCTTTATCTTTTCAGGAGACGGATGAAAAAGCTCACGAAGAGTTGTACTGTGTTTTGCTTAGTCAATAATGCTGTTTAGTTTTTATTTATTTACCCCTCGCCATCAATATTATATTATGTAAGAGGGATAGGAGTTATATGATTTGTATGTATATAATATGTATAAGTTACTTAGGTAAGAGGTTTTGTACATGTATATGCTTGTTTTGTTTTATTTAAAAAATATTCTTTTTCTGTTTTTCAAAAAGAATAGTGTTACGATTTTGAGTCAAAGGCTCCTATTTTATTATTAAGTATATAAAATCGTCGTAATACTTCTTTCTATCAGAGTAGTGCAGCCGGAAGTGTGACATTCTAATAATAAGGATGTTACATATTTATACACAAATATATTGATGATTGATTTTAGTGACTAATTTTAATGTACAAATAACATTTTTGATTAAATAAAACCGGTCAATAACAATCAAATCTACTAAAAGGCTGGAAGGAAGTATATTGCATGTGCTGCGGGCTCAGCTGCACTTTTGGCTCTCATAAGCCTCATAAAAGATGCTTTCCAACATAAGTCGCCCAATGTAGAACTTAGAAGAAAGCAAAAAAGCCGAAGACTCAAACTCCAAAATAGCGAAGCTTTGAGAGTAGTGGCTTTGCAACTAAGCTAAGTTGTTGCTTGTGATTTTATCTCTTAGTTAACATGTGAGTAAATGGTCAAATTAGTCTCTAAAAGATTATTCACTCTTTAAATTGGTTTTCGAGAAATTTTTTTAATTAAATTTGTCCTTTAAAAATTTTAAATTAGTCATGTTAGTCTTTGCGTCACTTTGTTTATTGATGGTGTCAAAATTTGTTAATGTAATGTGTTAAATGACACTCTAACATATATTTAGGAGTTTTAATTGACTATTAACATGATTAATTTATGAAATTAGATCAAATCAACTCCAAATTAGAGAATTTCAATGTCTCAAGTTTTCTCTTCAATTAGGTTTTGATTTGATCTAATTTCATAAACTAATCATGTTATAGTCAATTAAAACTCCTAGATGTACGTTGGGAAAAATGGATCCTCTCCAGTTTTTTAACAAGGAAATGAAGTGTGATCTCTTACCATTAATTTTATAAGTGGGACTAAAAATAAATATGAGAGAGAGAGCAATGAAGGGTGAGAAATCACAATTGACACCATCTAGTTTTTCCTTCACTGGATAGGATCCATTCCCTATGTTGGGATGTCACTTAATGCGTTACATTAGCAAATTTTGACACTATCAACAAACAAAGTGACAGAATAACTAACATGACTAATTTAAAATTTTTAAAGAACGAATTTAATTAAAAAAATCTTTCGGGGACCAATTTAAAGAATGAGTAATCTTTTAGAAATTAATTTGACCATTTATTCGTTAAGATATTTAATAATGTCTTTAAATAAATTATTTAAATTTAATTTAATTAATTTTAATTTTATACTCATTCCTTCTTAAATTACTAATATTTTTTATTATACACAATTATTAATATAAATATTAAATTTTATTAGATATATTTACAAATTAAAAAACAGACAAAAATATATATTCTTTATTAATTAATAATTATAACATCTTTTCTTTTTTTATAATTATATAATATCTTAATATTATTTTTTATAAATAATTAAAGTATATAACTCGTATAAATTAATTAATAAATTATTAAAATATAAAATAATAGTTAATTTTGTTTTAAAATAAAATATAAAATATATTTATTATTAAAAAGCAGTCAAATTTTATATAATTTTTTAATGATAACCGGATTAACCTGATTAATTAATAACTGAATAATTGAATCAATATCCTAATAATTTAGTATTTTGGCTGAATCTTACCAATTTGATTCTAATAATTATGTTCTGATAGACAACTCTATTTTTAACTATCTAACTAATTCAATAGTATATATAATATCAAAATTGAAGAAAGACCTTGATAGACTGTATCTTAATTTTTGCTGTTAGGGGAAAATACATATAAAATGTTAGTAGCAGCAGCTATAAAATAGAAGCAGCAGTTTAGTGAATGCTGATGATTTCCACTTAGGCACATATACCCTCAAACAAATCTATTTGGTTTGATAAGCACACACCGAATGTTACTGTGATTCCTAAAAGAGAGTTAGGCATAAATTTCTCTTTCTTGGACGACAAGATAACAACCAAACACATATGGTTATAATTTACAAATCTTGTAAATCTCATCATGGGAGATTGAAGTATATTTACAAATTTAATATATTAATATTAATTTTATTAATATTAATGTTCAAAATAAATACATGAAATAATAGTTTAGCATCGTTTCAAATTGTTTGGTTAATTAAACGGTCACCTATATGACCATTTAGATTTAACGGTACTATATGTATTTATTGCAAATTTATGAAAAGTCACATACATAATTAATTAAAACAACGCGACTTATAACTTTGCTTCGTCGGTTGTTTTGTGCATATATATATATATATATATGGATTTGGATTTAGATTTTCTAAATTTTGAATTTTACTTTAGAAGATAAAGTGTAATCTATTATCTTTGAATAGGTTCTTTCTCATATTTTCTTTTAGTCTCACTGATAAAATAAATGGTAAAAAATTACATTTTACCCTCTAAAGTAAAAATTTAAAATTTAGAGGATCCAAATTCATAAAAAATACTCTGTATTCATGTAATTTCTCTAACTAAGTCAACTAAGTTATTTTGCTTTTACGTGCTGCGTCAACTTTTAACGTAAACTTCTTCAACGTAAACTTCTTCCGCGTAGAGCTTCTCTTCATTCTACTTCCTCAGCATAGAGCTTCTCTTCCTCAACGCAAAGCTCTCTTCATTATTCTTCCTCAATGTAGAGCTTCTCTATCTTCCTTAATGTAGAACTTCTCTTCTTTCTTCTCTGATTTTCTTCTTTGTTTTCTTCAACGTAAAACTTCATTTTCTACTTCATATTTCGATCTGCATTGCATTTGAATAGCGTAACAAAACAATAAATGATTCAAGTTCAAATCAGTTGAATGAGAGCGATTTGGATTATTCTTCTGAATCGAATCAAGTGAACGAGGTTTATATTATTCAATTTTGAATTGAATGGAATAGAATGCAATCACTAAATCCAATGTTGTTGATGCACACAGTTTTCGGTTTATTTGATATTATACAATGGTTTTGTTTTGAAATATTTTTAGTTCATTTTAGGACGCAAGTGTTTCTGAATTTGAATTTATATACCGGACAATTTTTGGTTCATTATGATAGTATTTCGGTTCATTCTTCAACAATTTTGAATTTAATGGAATGGAATGCAATTGAATAAAGTGATAATGAATAGAATTTGGATAGAATGCAAGAGTTTTTAAATTTACAGAATGCACATGTTTTGGTTCATTGGTTATTACACAATGGTCTTGTTATGACAATATTTTCAGTTTATTTTACAGTCCAAGTGTGTTGTTGATGAACAATTTGTCCCAAAAGTTGGGATAACTTTCAAGACACTTGAAGAAGCTGGAAAATTTTATAAAAATTATTCCAAACTTGCCAGTTTTTCTACAAAAATAAGAAACACTACTTAGAAGGGAGATGAAATTAAGAATTAACTAATTACATGTAGTAGAGAAAGGAAGTAAAAATTCAAGATATCTCCAACTCTAAAGACATACTCCTCAGCTGGAATAAACTGTCCAACCAGGATTTATGTACATATATTGAAGAATGTTGGTCTTTGGATAATTTCTAAAGTTGTTCTGAATCATTCACACCCTTGCTGTCTAGATCGAGCAGAGATGCTTAAACAACACAGGGAGTTAAGCATGTTTGTGTGTTGTACCATTAAAAACAACGAGAAAGTCGGGATCATACCAAGTAAATATCAATCATTTGTAGCAGAATCATTTGTAGCAGCAATAGACGATCATCATGAACTAAATTTTATTGAAAAATATGTGAGGAATTACATTACAAGGGAAGTACGGAATGTTTCCGAATAAGATGATGCCAAAGAATTTGGCAAATACTTATTAAGAATGAAAGAGAAGAATTAAAATTTCTTTTTTGAGTTTAACTTTGAAGCTGATTACTTATCAAAAATGCATTTTAGGCCAATGCAAGAAGTAAGGCTGCATACAAATATTTTGGAGATGTTGTTTATTTGATACCACTTACAACACAAACAGGTATTTGGTTCACGGTGATATAATATTCAGTTCATAAGGCCTACAAATTTCAGTTCATAACTATTAGTGTCCATTTTTGTAGGTACAATCTAGTTTTTGGTTCTTTTGTGGGTGAATCACCACGGTCCGTCAACATATCTCGGGTGTGTTTTGATGAAAAATGAGAATATCCAGTCATTCAAATGATTATCGAATGTTGGCTTCGTTTGGGAGGAAAGACACTAAAAGAGATTTTTACCGATCAATGCGCATCGATGCAAAGGGCTATTGAGACTTGTATGCCAACAATAATTCACCGGTGGTGCATTTGGCATATCATGAAGAAGATTCTAAGCAACTTAAATGGCTACAAGTGACACGAAAAAATCGAACAAGAGATGAGTCATGTTTTTTGGAACTCGTTTACAAAAGACGCATTTGACAAAATTGGAATGATTTTCTCACAAAGTATGGTGTTTGATACGTGAGCATCTTATACCCTTTTGGCATCATTTTTTAGTTGTTTTAGTTAGATTTTATTTATTTTTTACTTGATTTTAGTGAAAAAATCCACTTTGGATGCTATTTTGAGTTTTTTCTTGTGTTTTTATAATTTTAGATGAAATTCGGAGTTGTTTGGTGGAGTTTGGAGCTAAAAAGGAAAATGCTGTTAACATCTCCCCTGGGGGGGCTGAACTCCCAACCAGTGTTTCACGCCAGCAGGGGACACATGCCAGGAACATGAACTCTCCCTCCAGGGCGTTTAATGCCATTCCTGGCATTAAACACCAGCAGCAGTCCGTTTCACACCTCTTTGGGCCTCTCAAGTGGATTTTGCACTTCTTAGCTTTTTTTTTTGTAATTTTTAATTAAAAACAATATCTTTTAGGGTGTATTATTACTTGATTTTCACATTAAATTAGGTTAGTATTTAAAGAAAAAGATTAACCCTAGTAGGTCGTCAAAACATAATCTTCTTCCTTCTGCACTTTTTAGAACCATGTTTTCTTGTAAGTTATGAGAAACTAAACATCTTAGTTAAGGTTAGGAGCTCTTTTTATTCTATGGATTAAGATTATTATTCTTCTATTTTAATTTATGTTTGATTCAATTCTAAGGATTGTTTTCGTTCTTAATCTTATAAACTAGGTGGAACGAGAGTATGACCCTTTTCTACATGAGTTCTTGTGTTTCTCAAGAGAGTCATCTCGCTTGAACTACAGCTTGAAAACATTCCTCTTAGATGGCTAATTACACAACCCGATGGGATAAGCAACATCTATTCAGCCGGTTTGGGGTGATTAGGATCTTCATGGTATAAACTAGTTTTTCTGAACTTCACCCTCTAATCTGAATTAAGTGACCCCCGAGAGTAACAGTTGATGAAGTTTAGAGGAGGTTAAATCGCTAAGAAATTAGTTTTTCGAAATTTTTTATTATATTTTTTAGGTTATTTTTTATTTTCCTTGTTTTAATTTATTTCTTTTAGGATATATCACTAGGAGCTCTATACTCTGACACAGAGACTCCCACTTGCACTCTACTTTTTGTTGTTTATGAGAAGAAACAAGGACAAAGAACCCCTTTTCGAGTTTGATTCTGTACCTAAAAGAACCCTGAGCTAAAGCATACAAAGTCGGAGAGAATGTCAAGGAAACTTCTGAGAAGGAAGCTGAAGAACCCACCATGGCAGCTAATGGAATCCGAATGCTGAAGAGCAAGCAAGGAAGGTACTTGGCTCATACACTGTACCCACACTTGACTTCTATGGGCGCAGTATAGCTGTACTTGCCATTGGTGCCAATAATTTCGAGCTTAAGCCTCAACTGGTCACTTTGATGTAGCAGAACTATCAGTTTCATGGACTCCCGCAAGAGGACCCCAACAAATTTATAGCTGACTTCCTACAAATCTGTGACACTGTTAAGACAAATGGAGTGAATCTTGAGGTCTACAGACTCATGTTCTTCCCTTTTGCTGTAAGGGATAGAGCAAAGCAGTGGCTTGATTTTCAGCCCAAGAAAAGCTTGGACACATGGGAGAAGGTGGTCACTGGAGTTCTGACCAAATTTTTCCCATCCCAAAAGCTTACTAAGCTTAGGATGGATATCCAAACCTTTAGACAGAAGATGGAGAGTCTCTCTGATGAGTGGATATTTTATACGTTTTTTGGCATCATTTTCATATAATTTTTAGCATGTTTTGTTTAGTTTTCATTAAGTTTTCATAGGTTTTAGTGTTAAATTCACATTTTGGGATTCTACTTTGAGTTTGAGTATTTTTATGTAATTTTAGGTAATTTCTGGCTGAAATTGAGAAGCTGGAGCAAAAGGCTGATTCAGAGACCGAGAGAGCACTGCAGATGTTGTCCGGATCTGGCCTCCTTGCATTCGAAAGAGCTTTTCTGGAGCTAAAGAAGTCCAAATAGAGCGTTCTCAATGGCTATAGAAAACTGACTTCGAGATCTTTCCAGCAATATATAATAGTCTATTCTTTGCTTCAGATCAGAAGGCCCAAAACTGGCATCCAACGCTAGCCTCCTGCCCCCTTCCAGGCGTCCAGCGCCCAAGGAGAAGAGACCAGCATCCAAACGCCCAGAGAGGACCCCCTAGCCAGTGTTCAACACCCTAGAGACCTTCTAGCACATGGATCTCATCAAAACTCAGCCCAAACACTCACCAAGTGGGTCCCAGAAGTGGATTTTAGCACTAAAAAGACTGTTTTACCCTTACTAGTCATTAGTTTAGTATTTAAGGGAGAAGATCACACTTGTTTAGGATCTCTTCCAGCATATTTCAAATTCTGTCATTGTATTTCCTATCAATATGAGTTTCTAAACCTCCTAGGTTGAGGGTAGGAGCCCTGCTGAGTTCTATGAATTAATAAAAGTATTATTGTTTCTCTTTAATCCGTGTTTGATTTAATTCTAAGATGTATATTTGTTCTTCAACATGATGAATGGGATGATCCGTGACAATCAGCTCCGTTCATCATTCTAAGACAGTGTGCCTAACAACCACCCGTGTCTACTTGGGTTCGTGTGAATATGTGATTGGAAAGCATGAACCGCCAGCTTGATTATACATCTCTCAGATGGCTAATCCACGACTTCGTTGGGGACTTCTCGAGACACCAGTTCAGCCGAAGTATGGGGAGATTAGGGTCTCTGTGGTAGAAGCTAGAACCCAAAGGTGCAACATTCTCTGATCTGGAAGATCCGACCTTGTCTGTGGCGTTTTGGGAAGGATCTTTAAGGAGAATGGACTGCCGGAGCTTCACCCTCAATCAGACTGGATGCGCACTAACCCTGGTGTTTAGATCTGGAGGAGCATTGACGACCTCTCAAGAAAGGTGTTGATCACATACAACCTGCCATTGAAGAAATCATTCATAATTGAAGAAGACAGTAAGACCAGAGTTAATTCAGAAGGACAAAGCAACTCCAAGCCTTAATCATCTTCTTATCCCTGATTAAAATTCCATTCACAAAGTATTTTATACCCTTTATTCCTTTTATGCAATTAAACATTGTAATTCCATCTTCCAAATCAATCAAACTCTTCTATCCGCCTGACTAAGACCTGTAAGATAACCATAGCTTGCTTCAAACCACAATCCTTGTGGGATCAACCCTGACTCGCTTAGGTATTACTTGGACGACCCAGTGCACTTGCTGGTTCAGCTGTACAAAGCATGGGAATTTGTGCACCAAGTTTTTTGTGTCGTTGCAGGGGATTGTTCGAGTTTGGACAACTGACGGATTGTCTTGTTTCTTAGATAAGGTATTGTCTTTAATTTTGTTAGTTTTTATTTTTTATTTTCTTCTTCTTTATTTTCAAAAAAATTAAACACTTTTTCAAAAAAAATTTCTTTTCTTTGTTTAATCTTTGTTCTTGGTTTGAGTCTTTTGTCTTTTTTCTTGTTGAGTTTTTCAAAAATTTTGAGTTCTTCTTTCTAAAAATTTTCAAAAATAATTTCTTCGTCTTAATCTAGTGTCAATCTTTAAGTTTGGTGTCTTCTTGTGTCTTTTCTTTTGATTTTTTGAAAAATTGTGTTTTGGTCTTCAAAAATTTTAAGTTTGGTGTCCTTTGTTTAGTTTTATTGGCTTGAATTTCTTGAATAGTGTTCTTGGTGTTCATCTAGACCTTCAAGTTGTTCTTGTGTTTTCTTTTTGTTTTGATCTTAAAATTTTTAAGTTTGATATCTTTTGGTGTTTTTCCTTCAAATTTTCAAAAATTGTGTGTTTGGTTTTTAAAATTTTTAAGTTTGGTGTCTTTTGCATATTCTTGTGTTCTTTGAATTCTTTGAGTTTTGTTCTTGGTGTTCTTGTTCTTTTTGTTTTGATCCTAAAAATTTTAAGTTTGGTGTCTTTTTGTTGTTTTTCTTTTTCCTCATTAATTCAAAAATAAAAAATATCTTTTCTATCTTTATTTTAATTAAAAATTTCGAAAATTTCATTAAAAATTCAGATTTTAATTTTAAATTTTTATCTTTTCTTATCTTAGTTTTCAAATTTCAAAATCAAATTTTTTCAAAAATCATATCTTATCTTTTTATCTTTCTTTAAAATTCAAAAATTTAAAATTCAAAATTCAAAAATCTTATATTATCTTATTTCAAATTTTAAAAATCAAACCTTTTCAAATTCAAATCTTTTTCAAATCTTTATCTTATCTTGTTTCAATTTCAAAAATTCAAAATTAAAAATTTCAAAATTTAAATCTTTTTAATTTTAAAACTTATCTTTTCTTAACTTCCTTATCTTATCTTTCTTACCTAACTTATCTTATCTTTTCTATCTTATCCTCTTTTAAATTTTAAAATTAAATATTTTTTAAATCTTTTCAATTCTTATCTTATCTTGTTCTTAAAATCAAATCTTTTCTAATCTTCTATCTCATTTTATTTTCAAATCTTTTCCTAATTAGTTACTTGTTTTTTCTCTCTTCTTTTTCAAAACTTCCTAATTAATTCTTCTCTCTCCTAATTTTTGAAAATCCTTCTTCTATTTCCCTCTCTTCTTTTCGAAAATCAATAATTAATTTTTAATTCCTTTTAATTAATTAACTTCTATTTTCCAAATTAATTAAATAAATAAAATAAAAATATTTTAATTACAATCTTTCATTCTTCTTCTTCTTCTAATCCGAATGGGAATGAAGAGTTCAGAAAAACTTTGGAGTCCTATACAAACCCCACTGCTGACTTCTATGGAAGAAGTATTAGCATACCTCACATCAGAGCAAGTAGCTTTGAACTAGACCCTCAACTCATTACTTTAGTGCAGCAAAACTGCCAGTATTCTGGACTTTCACAGGAAGAACCTACAGAGTTCCTGGCAGATTTCTTAAAGATTGCTAACACAGTACACAATGAGGGAGTAGACCAAGATGTCTACAGACTATTGCTCTTTCCTTTTACTGTAAAGGACCAAGCAAAGAGGTGGTTAGATAACCAGCCCAGATCTAACTTGAAAACTTGGAAACAGTTAGTAGATAATTTTTTGAATCAATACTTCCTTCCAAGGAGGATGACCCAGCTGAGGCTAGACATCCAAGGCTTCAAACAAGGAGATAATGAATATCTTTATGATGCCTGGAGAAGGTATAGGAGGATGCTAAGAAAATGTCCCACTGAAATATTTTCAGAATGGGTACAGTTAGACATCTTCTACTATGGACTTTCAGACATGTCTAAAATGTCTCTTGACCACTCTGCCGGTGGTTCCAAACACATGAAAAAGATCATTGAAGAGGATCACGAGCTTATTGAGACAGTTGCCACTAATCAACATCTGTACTCATCTGCTGAGACTTCTATGAAAGGAGAGGTTAAGGCAGTATCTACTGAACCTAACCCTCCAGAGTAAGATGGCCCATTGACTCAGCAATTGAACACCCTTGCCAAGCAACTACTGAAACTGCAAGAGGCTTTACGAGAAACTCAGGCTTCTAACAGGAATGTAGAAGCCCAGCTGAGTCAAACAAGGCAGCAGTTATCTAAGCAGATAACAGAGAAATGCCAGGCTATTCAACTGAGGAGTTGGAAATTTTTAAACATCCAACCTCAATACAATAAAAAAGAAAAGCTAACAGAGAAACACCAGACTGATGTTCAAGACGTCTCTGAGGGCATTGAATGCCCAAAGAGGAATGTCATTGGCATTCAACGCCAAGAAGGGGTATCCATCCCTGGCGTTGAACGCCCAATTGAAGACACCAACAAGGGTGTTGAATGCCCAAAAGGAAATAGTGTTCCTGGCGTTAGTAGCCCAGGCATTGAATGCCAGCCCAAGGAAGATCAGACACATGTAAGTGCTGGAAACACCTCTCCTAAGCAGGTTGGTGACCCTTCTTCAAGCACTATGGACACTCACCCTGTACCACTCATGGCCCTTAAGTACAAGGCCAAATTACCATACCCTGAAAGATTTCAAAAAGCAGAAAAGGATAGGCAATTTGCCAAATTCTTAGAAGCTTTTAAGAAGCTGGAGATCAAAATTCTCTCTACAGAGGCTCTTGAACAAATGCCTTCATATGCTAAGTTTATGAAGGAAATACTGAACAACAAGAGGGATTGGAGGGAAGTAGAGATAGTAGCTCTTACTAAGGAGTGCAATGCAGTCATTCAGAGGAACCTTCCTCAGAAACTGTAGAGACACCCTAACACTCTTCTCAGAGACACAGAAGTGAATCCAAGAGAAGAGTGTCTGGCCCTCATTAGTACCAAGGATGCTAAGCCTCATATGGTATACACTGTTGAGGAACTAAATGAAGAAGAGACTCAAGAAGAGGTTGGGAGCACATTGTTGCACGCCCCTCTTATGGGAAGAAAGCCTGAAGTACTACACCCTCAGATGCCCCAAAAAGAGATCAAGGATGAGCAATGCTCACAATCCTTGGAAGGCTCTGAAAAGATGCAAATCAATATTCCTTTTATTGAGGTTATGGAACAATGGTCTCTATCTACTAGAAGAAACCTCTCTGATGCTAAGAGAGGCGAATTAGTGATGAGGTTACAGAAGGATTACATGGTTATCAAGGTCCTTCAACCTCCACTACCCCCTGCTGATATTTATAATGCTCCTAGTGATATGAGTGGTAACTACGCTCAAGGAGACACTCTCATCCATGATCGTTGGACACCTGAGTAGGTTAATATTCCCCTTATTGAGTTGTTTGAGGAAGTGCATCCCTATAGGGCCCTCACAGAAAGCCTGATGCTCTCTGGGAATGAGACCTTAAAAGAAGGTGGGACAGTAGTCTTCACCAAGGAGGCTGAACCTCAAGAGCATGCTATTGAGGGACTTAAGGCAATTACGGACCAGAAGGATCCTGAGAATGCCATTGAGCACACCCCTACAGAGGAGAAAGAACCTCAAATTGATTCTTCTCTGGGCATGTAAGAGGAGCCTGTGAATCCCACAGAGCACGCCCTTTCAAAGGTGAAAAAGCCTCAAGAGCTACCTTTCCTAGGCATGCAAACAGAACTAGAAGATGAGCAACTGGCTCATCTCAAAGCAGCATTCAAGAAACTGCAAGTCAATATCTCTTTTACAGAGGTATTTGAAAAGAAGGACCAAAGGGGAGATGGAATAGAGGTACTTAATGAAAAGTACAGTATCCCAATCCAGAATGAGGTTCCTAGGAAGATGCCAGATACATGGAGCTTTCAGATCCTATGGACTACTGGAAAGCTCACTTTTGACAAAGCCTTATATGATCTTGGCTTAAGTTTAAATCTGATACCTTCATCTGTGATGAAGAAGCTGGGAATCCAATAGGCACAAGAAACAAGGATTACCTTCCATAAGGATTGGATGGTGTTCAAGGTTCTTGACCCTCTATTACCCCCTGACAAGGGAGGCACTTGCATAAAGGATTCAGCATTCAAGCCTCCTCCCTTGGATGGAACTAATTTAATCCCTCCTAAGACCAAATGTAAGTTTGATGTTGGATGTACACTATCCACCAAGGAGGAAGGCCCCAAAAGGAAGATACCTAGGGGCTGGAAAAATAAAAATATCCCTACTGAAGGCTTTTCACCATGGAAGATGGTAGTATTCACTTCTCTCATCATGGTATTCACCATGAAAGAGGGAAGTGGCAAAAAGGGACACCAGCATATTGCTGCAAGCCCAACCCTGCCTCATGCAGTGAACAAGATCCTGTCTCTTAAGTGTCTTATGCTAATCCATGAGAGCACATGAAGGATGCTCCTAGTAAGGAGTAAGGATTTATTCCTTTATGACTATCTTCCTCCTTGAAAGGAGCTGTCCGTCAAGCTAATGACATTAAAGAAGCACTTGTTAGGAGGCAACCCAACCATGAGTAGAGTATTTCTGTTCTTATTTCTTTCGTTTATTTTTATTTGAGTTTATTTTAGTTTATTTTTAGAGTTTTTCCTTGCCTTTTAATGTTTGTGATCATGTGCAGCAGTCAGAACAGAGACAGAAAGGTTCAGCAGTGAAAAACCCTCTGGATGGAGTGTTGCTAGCGTTGAACGCCAGCCAGGGAGCACTAACTGGGCGTTCAACGCCCCAAATGGCAGCAAGCTGGCATTGAACGCCAGCTATGGGCATAGCCTGGGCATTTAAACACCCATAAGGAGGGCAGAAAATTCAAATTCCCTAGCCTCTTAGGACTAGTAGGTCCCCCAGAATCTCCACCTACTCCACCTTCTTCTACCCTATCCTTCTCCATCGTTCATATTTGCTCGAGGACGAGCAAAACTCTTAAGTTTGGTGTTGTAAAAGCTTTGCTGTTTTACTTCTACCACTCCTAAAGAGCTATGAGGGAAGAACAACAAAGATAAAGGAGTGACATTGAAGATATCAAGGAATACATTGGATCCTCAAGGAGGAGCACTAGCCGCCACCACTAAAGGTGGATTCATTCTCTTAATCTCCTTTTCGTATGATATTTTCTGTTTTCTGTTATATTGTATTATCTGTTCTCTTGTTCTTACTGCATGATCATTTTTATCTATGTCTTAAAGTAATAAAATATTCCATATGTCTCTCACCTTACTTAAAAAAAATTATTTGAAAAGAATTGAGAGATACATGAATTTCAAGTTTATAATAAGAATAGTTCAATTATCTTGATGTGGTGGTATTGCTTTTATTTTCTGAATGTATGAATAAATAGTGCATATTTGAAGTTGAAATTTTAGAATGTTGACTCTTGAAAGAATGATGAAAAAAGGAAAAGTATTATTGGTAATCTGAAAAATCCAAAAAATTAATTCTTGAAGCAAGAAAAAATAGCAAAAAGAAAAAGAAAAAGCATGTTGTAAAAGAAAAAAAAAATTATATATGCATGCGAAAAAAATGGCAAAAAAAAGAAATAAAAAAATTAAAAATTAAAAAGCAAAAAAAGCCAATAGCTCTTTAAACCAAAAGGCAAGAGCAAAAAGCCAATAACCCTTTAAACCAAAAGGCAAAGGTAAAAGGATCCAAGGCTTTGAGCATCAATGGTTAGGAGGGCCTACAAGGAATAAAATCCTGGCCTAAATGGCTCAACCAAGCTGTCCCTAACCATGTGCTTATGGTGTAAAGGTATCAAGTAAAAAGTTTGAGACTGAGCAGTTAAAGTCGTGGTCCAAATCAAAAAGAGTGTGCTTAAGAACACTGGACACCTCTATCAGGGGATTCTAGCAAATCTGAATCACAATCTGAAAGGGTTCACCCAGTTAAAGTGTCTGTGGCTTTTATGTATCTGGTGGTAATACTGGAAAACAAAGTGCTTAGTGTCACGACCAAGACTCTGAAAGTTGTGTTCAAGAATAAAAAAGAACTGAACTAGGAGAGTCAATAATATCATATGGATTCTAAGTTCCTAAAGAGACCAATATTTCTGAGTTTCAATGGATAGTGATATGCCAAAACTATTCAGAAGCAAAAAGCTACTAAGTCGCGCTCATCTAATTGAAACTGAGCTTCATTTGAAACTCTGAGATTTATTGTATCTTCTCTTCTTTTTATCCTACTGTGTTTTTAGTTGCTTGGGGACAAGCAACAGTTTAAGTTTGGTGTTGTGATGTGCGAATATTTTATACGCTCTTTGGCATCATTTTCATATAGTTTTTAGCATGTTTTGTTTAGTTTTCATTAAGTTTTCATAAGTTTTAGTGTTAAATTTACATTTTTGGATTCTACTTCAATTTTGTGTGTTTTTATGCAATTTCAGGTAATTTCTGGCTGAAATTGCGAAGTTTGAGCAAAAGTCTAATTCAGAGACAGAGAACGCACTGCAGATGTTGTCCGGATCTGACCTCCTTGTACTCAGAAGAGCTTTTTTGGAGCTACAGAAGTCCAAATGGAGCGTTCTCAATGGCTATGGAAAACTGAGTTTTAGAGCTTCCAGCAATGTATAATAGTCCATAGTTTTCTTCATATTAGAAGGCCAAAAACTGGCATCCAACGCCAGCCTCCTGCCCCCTTACAGGCGTCTAGCGCCCAAGGAGAAGAGACCAGCGTCCAAATGCATAGAGAGGACCCCCTAGCCAGCATTCAACGCCCTAGAGGCCTCCTAGCATGTGGATCTCATCAAAGCTCAGCCCAAACACTCACCAAATAGGCCCCAGAAGTGGATTTTAGGACTAAAAAGACTGTTTTATCCTTACTAGTTATTAGTTTAGTATTTAAGGGAGAAGATCACACTTGTTTAGGATCTCTTCCAGCATATCTCGAATTCTATCATTGTATTTTCTATTAGTATGAGTTTCTAAACCTCCTAGGTTGAGTATAGGAGCCCTGCTGAGTTCTATGAATTAATATAATTCTAAGATGTATATTCGTTCTTCAACATGATGAATGGGATAATTTGTGACAATCAGCTCCGTTCATCATACGAAGACAGCGTGCCTGACAACCACCCGTGTCTACTTGGGTTTGTGTGAATACGTGACTGGAAAGAATGAACTGCCAGCTTGATTATATATCTCTCAGACGGCTAATCCACGACTTCGTTGGGGACTTCTCGAGACACCAATTCAGCCAAAGTATGGGGAGATTAGGGTCTCTGTGGTAGAGGCTAGAACCCAAAGGCGCAGCATTCTCTGATCCGGAAGATCCGACCTTGTCTGTGGCGTTTTGAGTAGGATCATTGAAGGTTGTGGTAGGCTTAGAGAAGGGGGGTTGAATCTATGCCTTTCTTTTAGTTGCTGTTATGACCCTTTTTAAACAAACTTTTAATTCTGATTCTGTTTGAACTCAGCAGCGGAAATTTATGAGACAATTTATTTTTGTCTCATGAATATCAGAAAACACAACGTAGTAGAGAAGAAAAAGCTAACACCAGCATGTATCCTGGTTCGGTTGCCTTGTGCTATGCAACCTACATCCAGTCTCCTCCACAACAGTGGAAGAATTTTCACTATAGTTAACAGTATTACATACACCAATTTCACAAGATTTACCCAATTCTTTCACACTCAAGTTCTAACCTAACTTGACATTGGCTATGTTAATACCTAACTATTCACTCTTAGTGCTAACCCAACTAAGAAAGGGATACCTTACAGGTTCAAGATACAAGACACTTAACCAACCTAAAGAAATCAGAAAATAACTCTAGGCTTTTCTCTCAAGTGTTTCTCTCAGCCTTTTTCCACTCATGGATTTTTCTTAAGCTTTCTCACAATGCCTTTTCTCACAAGAAATTACAGAAAGATAAACTTAGAAAAGTACATTACAATCAGTAAAACATGAAGGAGATTGACTTCATCAACAGCCTCTGTGCTATGCGAAAACCAGATTAGCAAGCCTCTGATTCAGTTCTTCATACTGGCAGAATGCACCTTTGATTAGGTTACACTGTCCAGTTAGTTGAACTTCTTCAAAGAGCTTTCTCAGAACAAAACCTCTATTCACTGGTTTTCTCTCCTTGGTTTCTGAATGAACAGCAAACATCTTTTATCTCCTTGCATGTTGCTGGGTTCTTCTTCCAAGGCCAACACCTTGAGCCTTGAGCTTCACCAACCCCCAGATTTACTTTTTCCCATTAAACCTTAGAGTAGAAACTTTGCTTCTGACTTCTTCATCTTGACCGAAAGCCATAAAATAGCAACCACAAGAGTCTTCCAATGGTCAACTTGATCTGAGCCCTTGAAAACTAACTTGGTCCCCAAGACATATTTGAGACCATGGATTCACAGCAGAGAGGAACAGAAATCCTCTTTTCTATATAGCTCAAAATGGAGATACAGAGAGTTGAAGATGAAGAGAAGAAAGTGTGTTGCATGTAAAAGAAAATGGGTTACCTTTAACCTAAGCTTGATTTGGTTTGAAATGGTTGATTAGACTTCTGAGTTTCAAGCTTGGACTTTCTCTTTCTTGCTTCTTTGATGATCTCCTTAGGGAATAAGCTTTCTCTTTCTCTTTCTCACTTTTCTGAGTTTTGTGATTTGACATGGTCAGAGAAAAAGGAACGTTGAGTTGGTGAAAGCAAGTGAGAGGGAATTTGCTTGCTGAATATCAACTCGGGCTTGGATCGGGTTGTAATTTGCTTGGCCCGTTTGACTTTTTAGCTTTGCTTCCTTTTGGGCTTTGTTTATTTCATTAACCCATCAGCCTTGTTTTATTTTCCATTCCATTTGGGCTATAATTCAAATTTTGGCTTGCAACATTTTATAAATAATTAGCAACATACAATTATTAATACTCAACACTAATTATTTATTTTTCCAAAAAATAATGTTTGTCATCACTAATTAATTTAGTTAATTTCTTAACTCAACAATCTCCCCCTTGATGACAAACATAATTAAAACATTTATCAAAAGGAATTGAATTTGAATAGAGTTAAGAAACTTTCCTTTGAATGATGTCACTTGCTTTTGTGTTTCTCCCCCTTTCTCTTTCAAGGGTAGCTCCCCCTGGATTTATGCTTTCCTCTTTGTTCCTGTTTTATATTACACTTAAAGAGAGCACAATAAAGAGCTATACACATTTATCTTTGCTAAAGGGTATCAAATAGGCAACATCACATAATCAGCCCAACATCAAGCTAATATCAGCAGCAAAAGGATTCAGCATGTGAAATCAAGTTTTAATGCAGCAATTGGACAAAAAATCCCAAAAGACATACTAGTAGCTGCAACAAATGCCAACAAATTCCTAGGACACATTTACCATCCTATTGCTATTACTCCCCCTTTTGCCATCAAGGGCGGACAATAAGCATGAACAACAAAAAAAAAAACAAAGTCTTGAATCCTGCAGAAAAGAGTTAGTTCACAGTGCAAAGTACTAACTAAACTACCAAAGGTGCAACAGTATTTAAAGTTATTACAGTTATCCAAAATGAAACAGTTCAAAAGTAGCAAAAGAGAAACATAGTTCATGAGACAGAAAGAGATCAGCAACAGTTTTTATGAGACAATTTCTAGGCATCAGAGCCATTCCCCTCCGAATTGGCTTCTTCTTCAACATCAGTGGCAAGGTCTTCATCCTCTTGAAGGTTATCGATGAAGGACATGAACACATCCACTCGATCCCTTGATTTCTTTAGGAAATTCTCATACTTGCTGGCTAGCTTCCTTTGTTCCTTGCTCATGGTAATCAAATGGTTTGATTGGGAGACAAACTCCTTAACAACATCTTTGACCACATTCAGCAAGGCAAATTTCTTCCGAGTAGAGATGGATGTACCCTCAGTGAAAGGAACAGGAGAATCCTCAGGGACAAAATCATCATCTTCATCATCTAGGACAACTCTTTCAGATCTAGTGGGTCCTTTTTGCTGTTTCACTGAACCACCCCCTTTTAGGTATGAATGTCTATTTTGATATACCTCATTGGTCAAGTCAACACCAAAATACTCAAATATGCAAGTTAGAAACATGCCATAAGGAAGTGCTCTGTCCTTTTCACTCCTAACAATATCAAACATATATCTAACCATCAAGTATGCAAATGAAATTTCAGTTTTGGTGAGAAGGGCATATAAAATAAGAGTATCAGTGTAGGAAACCCTTTGATATGAGCCACTTTGAGGAAGAATAATGTGGTTGACCATTCGGTGCAACTGAGCACGCTCATACCCCAGGGCTTTGTGAGTGGGTGTAATGCCATCAATTAAAGAAACATGTTCACAGATGTGAGCCAATACATCATGATAAGAAATTCCAACACCTTCATCCCACTTAACCGAAGTGTAAGCACAAGGCCCAACATCAGTATACTTCAAAGCATCACTGATAGTTTCATTATTTAAAACTATGTCTTGACCCTTTTACATATGAGTGAGCAGTACCTTCATGATAAGTCATGTTTGCATAAAATTCTTTGACCAACAAGGGATAAACAGGCTTTTTGATGTCAAAAAGATTATTCCAGTCCAGAAAAATCAAGTTATCAACAAATGGAAAACCTTTTCTTTTCAAAGATGGCAAATCAGCAAGAAAAGAGGGACACATGGTATGATACTTGATAACCCCATCATAAAAATCATTATTTATGGCATATTTGAATCTATAAGGGTTATAGTTCGAGTGAGAAGTTAAAAAGTGAGCTTTGTGATCAAAAGGGCCAATGTCTGGTTCTTTAACTGACTTAAGAGGAACTCGAGTTTTACCTCTTTGAGAACGTGATGGAACAGACCTAGACTTTGGTTGTGTGGACTCAGGTGGAGGTTCAGGTGTGGCTGGTCGCTTCCCCTTGGATGAACTTGGTTTCGATGACCCTGGCTTGGATGGAGGTTCTTTCGTCTGTGGTGTCTTCTTGGCGGAAGGAGTAACCCTAGAAGGATTTTTGGTTTGTGCCATGGGATCACACCAAGGAGGAGAGGTAGGAGGAGAAGGAGATGGAGTGAAGGTTTGGTCGTGAGAGCGGGTTGAGGGCTATGTGAGAGGCTTGAAGATTTTTTTACGAGGAGGCCTTTTAGCAATGGTTTTCTTCCTCATTTGGTGATATTTAGGCTTTTGAGGGAAGAGAAGCAGTAAAGAGAGTGGGAAGAAACTGAAGAGGTTGAGGAGAAGTTATGGAGGGAAGAGAGAGAGTGTTGGTAACCGTACCCAAAAGTAGATTTTCAAAACCATGCAAATGCATCACCTTTTGAAATGACTTGAAAAGACATGACCTCAAAAAAGAAAGATTTTATTTGATTTTAAAATAAAACTGGAAATTAATTTTAAATTTTGAAAAAAAAACAACCAAAAATAAAATCAAACTGAAAATCCTTTTGGATAAAAATGAAAATCCTTTCAAAAGATAATTTAAACACACAGCCCATCAAAAAAATTAACAACCAAACAAAAATTGTAACATTCATATATGGGCCTAGGGAAAGTTGAATTTAAGGAAACACATTGGACCACTCTAGATCTGATTTTTGAGGTTGGTCCAAATCATTTTGCACTTGAAATAAGACCAGATCACACTGATTAAGGGGGAACACTTTTCTTCTGCCCAGAATTGTCTCATACCTGTTTATGAGACAAAAAGCTCCAGCAAATACATCAGCAATTTTCAAAAAACAGAATCATAACTCAAGATTCCTAAACTAGTCCTAAGCATGCAGAATCTGTCCTCAGCAAGTGGTTTTGTGAAAATATCTGCTAATTGCTCCTCCGATTTAACAAATTGAATGCGAATATCCCCTTTTTGGACAAGCTCTTTGATGACAAGTCATCTTAGCCTAGTTTTACTAGCCTTTTTCTTTATTTTTATTTGGTTTTATGCACTTTCTTGCATCCTAAGTAAGTAATTTGGAATGAAAAAGCATGACTTCTTTGAATCAAACAACCACCATGTAATTGATGCTAAATCATGAGGTTTAAGCCAAATTTAATTGATTTCTAATGATTTATAAATCTTGTGAATTTGGAGATACTTTGATTGGTTGTTTTGATTAATTGTAGGTGAAGAAAAGAAGAAAAGAAGAAAGCATAGCCTAAGAAGTGTGGCCCAAGGAAGAAAAAGTATGGCCAAGAAAGGAGGAAGTGTGGCACAAAAAACCATGAAGCTCTCTCCAAGAGCACCAAGCTCATCAAGGGAGCGCTACATTCTCTCTCAAGGGACCAAGGCACAAAGCTCTGCTCACTTTGTGAGCTGAGCATAATATGAGGCCAAGAAACAAGGAAAGGAAAGACCAAGCTTAGCTCACAAAGTGAGCATTATCGAGAGCCCACAAGAAATAATTCAAAGAAAATAAGTTGCAAGTGCATTCTCCAAGGTTTCAACCCATGACCAAAGGAGATGGGGGGAGCGCTACTCACAAGAGAAAATAAGCTAAATATGGCCAAATGCATCCTCCAAGATTCGAACTCAGCACCTTGAGGAAGCAAGGAGCAAGGAAACCAAAGAAATGGGCAGCGCATGCACTCAGCAAGTTTCGAACCAAGTACCTTCCCTTGGATACCCCAAGGCTCAGCTCACTTGGAGAGCTGAGCGCTACCCTTGGTGCATTTCACACAACATATGACACGGCCAGAGGGAGTGGAGCGCGCAACATATGACACGGTCCAGGAACACACAGCGCGCAACAATTTTGTGCACCAAGGCACCAATGCTCAGCTCACTTTGTGAGCTGAGCTTTCCCCTGATGCCTCCCCCAAGCAACAGCACGCAAGGCCTCCCCACACCAAGTCTCAAAGCTCAGCTCACTTTGTGAGCTGAGCATCCCCCTGGAGGCAAATTACTCATGGGCTGAAAAATCAATCAAAAATCCAATTAAATTCAAATCTTCACCAAATCAAAAGCCCATCCAAATTCCAATATCCAAGAATAGAAAGTGTATAAATAGGAGTTAGTTTGATGTAATTAGGATCCGGAGACTTTACTTTGAATTTTTCTTTGAACTCTCATTTTCAATTTAAGCTTTTTGTAATTGAATTTAGATTTCAGAGAATTGGAAAGGGGAATTGATCTCTCTTCTTCCTTGTTCTTGCTTGAGCACTCTTTAATTTTCTTGCTTTGGATCTTGGGTGAAGAATTGAAGAACTTCTGTTTCAATCTCACCTTGAGATCTCTTCTTTAATTTTCTGCATAATTGAATTTCATTTTCTGTTCATTGCTTCTTCTTCCACTCTTTCTGCAATATACTTTTCTTTATTTCTTTTACAATTGTTCTTGTTGGATCAAGGAAGGATTTGAGATCTAGACTTGTTATCTAGTCTCTTCCACTCTTGAGATCTTGAACCACTTTTAAATTGCTGCAAATTAAGCATTGCTTTTCTGTTTTTAAATTCTTCAAGGCATTTTACTCTTCTGTTTAAGATCTACTTCACTGCAATTAAATTTTCTCTTTTATGTTTAATGCAATTTACTTGTTCTCGTTTAATTTCTGCAATCCCAATTCCCAATTCCTTTTATGATTCAAGCAATTTGCATTTCTTGCACTTTAAGCTTCAGCCATTTATATTACTTGCAATCTAAGTTTCTGCAATTTACATTACGTGCACTTTAAGATTCAGTACTTTTACCTTCCTGCTCTTTAGTTTACTGCAAATCTCCCCTTCCCCTTTACTTTTCATGCAATTTAGTTTCTGCAAATTACAAATCACTCAACCAAATCTTGATTTGCTTGACTAAATCAACCACTAAACTAAAATTGTTCAATCCTTCAATCCCTGTGGGATCGACCTCACTCATGTGAGTTATTATTACTTGATGCGACCCGGTACACTTGCCGGTGAGTTTTGTGTTGGATCGTTTTCCACACATCAGGTTTTTGGCGCCGTTGCCGGGGATTGAATAGGTTGACAATGATTAAGTGAAGTGGAGATCTAGATCAAGCATTTTTTCTTTTCTGTTTCTTCATTTTTCGTTACTAACCCACTAACTGTTTGAATTTTTGCTTGAACTAATTGAAACTTCACTTTAGCTATAGAGTGAAGTTTTCTTGGTTTCTCTGGCTTTGTGTGATCCTCATAGCTTGTTGAATATACGAGAGAAGCAATTTTCTTCCATTAATCTTTCAAGTTTATCAACTGTTTGACACATTGTGTCAACTAATCCTCTAACCATATTCTGGCATGAATATACTCTATCTTCATTTGGACCGTTTGTGATTGTGCAGATCATGGAGGGGAACTCAACGAATTCCAGTAATCATGGGAGTAATGTCCCCACCTTAGATGATAATGCAACCCATAACTTGAAGCATCCACTCATCACCATGAACAATGTTGCTCAATGGTTTGAAGCTTTCCCACAAGGAAGCATCATTGGATGGGAAGAACTAATGAATGAACTCCTAGCCAAGTTGAAACCACCTCAGGGAATTGTTAAACCAGAGGCAAAAGTGCAACCATTCACACAAGGGAAGGAAATTGAAGGTGTCTGTGCAGTCATGAACCAAAACAAGCAGATGCATCAGCAGACTCTACAACAACTAGATATGATGGTCAGAGAAATCAATGAGCTGCGAACTGCTGTAGTACATGCATACAACCTAACTCAAAACTCATACAGTTGGAATCAACCTGAACAAGGTTTTGGAGCAATTAACCATGAGCAACAAAGTTATGAGCAATCACACTCTCCAAACAGCCCCTCAAGCATGTTCCAACACAGGTCTCAGAATGATGTGTACAACCCACCCTGGAGGACTCATTCCAACTGGAGGGGGTTCGAACACCAAAATCAAAGACCAAGGGACTTCAATTGCAACAACCCCAACTTCAAAAACCAGCATAAAAGCCACCCTCACAACAACAACCATCACGCACCACCCCAATGCACACATTTCCAACCCCCAACACCCCACAACCAACTAATCTCACAAGAATCTCAGAGGATCACCAACTTGGAGATCTTAATAGAGAGAATGATGAAGCACCAAGAGGTGACAATGAAAGATCAGGAAACCTTAATAAGAAGAATTGAGAAACAAATACAACAACTAGCTAAGCACCTTGTTGAAACGGGTGAGAAGAAGGCAAATATCATCTCCAAAGCCATTAAGGATGACCTAAAAGACAATGAAGAAGCTGCTAGGTTGGAGAAATGGAAAGCAATTTTGAAGGAAAGTGAGAGGGCTATGGGAAAAGAATTACTCATCCAAGAAAAGCATCACAGAGAAATTTCACAAGAAGAAACAGAGGAAAGGAAGCTCAGGATGAGAGGAGAAAATCAAAGGCAACAAGATTTTGAACTTCCATGAGCACAAAATGAAGGATGTCAAGCTAATGACAATAAAGAAGCGCTTGTTGGGAGGCAACCCAACCTGAGGTAGTTTTTTTTTCATAGCTATTTTAATAAAAAGGTTAATTAACTTCATCTATATTGAAAGAAGCTAAGTTTGGTGTTACACACCAAAACAATATAAGGGAGAATGAAGGATTCTAAGTTTGGTGTTCCACCAAAATCCCATCATAAAACATATTCTCACCTTCTGCATAATGCTAGCTTCAAGCATATTAGATGAACTAGTTAACTATTTTGCTGTTTCCTAGTTTTCAGTTTTATTGCTCTTAAAAAAAATAAAAAATAAAAAAAAGAGAAAAATAATTTCACACATGGTTGATCTGATGCATGAGAACCATTGGCAAGGTACTAAGTTTGGTGTTCCCACACCAAAGTAAGTTCAAAGGCCCACAAATAAATCTTGCATGCTAACCATTTTCCAAGTGCTTGGGGAACAAGCAACTTTCAATATCACTGCAGAGCATCGTACAAGCTTTTGGAAAGATTAAGCATCATCAATCAAGGAGATAAAAGAGGAATGAGAAGACCAGCAATGATGATGATGAGGAGGAGGACAGTAAGTAAACTCCAAAAGGTTGTATTGTTCAATGATTATCAGATATTGCTGTGATTGAAAGTGATATTATGTCCCTGTCTGTCTGTCTGTTTAGTGCAATTCTCTATAATTCAATAATTAAGATGTTTGATTATTCACAACACTACACTTTTCAAACTTGCATGCACTCAAGATTTCAAAAAAGGGTCACTACATGACAGTTCTTTGAAAAGAAGGATTAAGGAATTAAACAATTTTGAGGCAAGCAAAAAATTAGGAGAAGTGGTGGTTCTAGTTGTATGATTATGCATTGAGGTTGCATGTTTATGAAAACTTGCATGGGAGCTCATAGGCAGGACATAGAGTTCAAAGAAGTATTGTGGAGATTCTCAAACATTTATTGATCCAAGAAGCAGCAACCAAAAGAAAAAAAAAAGGCCCAAGGCTCTGAGCATCAATTACTAGGCAGAAAAGAAAGAAGAAACAAAAACTCAAAGAGTTGTTATCCTAGTAAATGCTTGTGGTCGAATTGTGTCAAAGAGAGAGGCTCGAGCAAGTAAATCCTTAGGGGTGCTTTAATACCTAATACCTTAAAACCAACTGGTTTAGGAGTATTGATTGAAAGCTTATCTAAAGAGCCGCTTTGAGACATGACACTTAGAGTCAAGGCCAAAGCACAGTAACTATAAGTTGCTTCAAAGTGATTACCTATAGAGAGATCTCCATGATATCATTTGGATGAAAGTCATAAGACCTAAGACTTCCAAGATGTGGGGACTAGTAAGCACTGAAGCCCTGGTATAAGCATATAATTTAGAGTTCACCCCACTGTCACTTAATCACTTCACTCACAGGATACTACATGTTATTCTTTAAATCCATTTTAATTGAAAGAACTCTTAAGCACAATTCTTTTCTTGCTTGGGGACAAGCAAGTTTTAAGTTTGGTGTTGTGATGACAAGTCATCTTAGCCTAGTTTTACTAGCCTTTTTCTTTATTTTTATTTGGTTTTATGCACTTTCTTGCATCCTAAGTAAGTAATTTGGAATGAAAAAGCATGACTTCTTTGAATCAAACAACCACCATGTAATTGATGCTAAATCATGAGGTTTAAGCCAAATTTAATTGATTTCTAATGATTTATAAACCTTGTGAATTTGGAGATACTTTGATTGGTTGTTTTGATTAATTGTAGGTGAAGAAAAAAAGAAAAGAAGAAAGCGTAGCCTAAGAAGTGTGGCCCAAGAAAGGAGGAAGTGTGGCGCAACAAACCATGAAGCTCTCTCCAAGAGCACCAAGCTCACCAAGGGAGCGCTACATTCTCTCTCAAGGGACCAAGGCACAAAGCTCTGCTCACTTTGTGAGCTGAGCACAATATGAGGCCAAGAAACAAGGAAAGGAAAGACCAAGCTCAGCTCACAAAGTGAGCATTATCGAGAGCCCACAAGAAATAATTCAAAGAAAATAAGTTGCAAGTGCATTCTCCAAGGTTTGAACCCATGACCAAAGGAGATGGGGGGAGCGCTACTCACAAGAGAAAATAAGCCAAAAATGGCCAAATGCATCCTCCAAGATTCGAACTCAGCACCTTGAGGAAGCAAGGAGCAAGGAAACCAAAGAAATGGGCAGCGCATGCACTCAGCAAGTTTCGAACTAAGGACCTTCCCTTGGATACCCCAAGGCTCAGCTCACTTGGAGAGCTGAGCGCTACCCTTGGTGCATTTCACGCAACATATGACACGGCCAGAGGGAGTGGAGCGCGCAACATATGACACGGTCCAGGAACACACAGCGCGCAACAATTTTGTGCACCAAGGCACCAATGCTCAGCTCACTTTGTGAGCTGAGCTTTCCCCTGATGCCTCCCCCAAGCAACAGCACGCAAGGCCTCCCCACACCAAGTCTCAAAGCTCAGCTCACTTTGTGAGCTGAGCATCCCCCTGGAGGCAAATTACTCATGGGCTGAAAAATCAATCAAAAATCCAATTAAATTTAAATCTTCACCAAATCAAAAGCCCATCCAAATTCCAATATCCAAGAATAGAAAGTGTATAAATAGGAGTTAGTTTGATGTAATTAGGATCCGGAGACTTTACTTTGAATTTTTCTTTGAACTCTCATTTTCAATTTAAGCTTTTTGTAATTGAATTTAGATTTCAGAGAATTGGAAAGGGGAATTGATCTCTCTTCTTCCTTGTTCTTGCTTGAGCACTCTTTAATTTTCTTGCTTTGGATCTTGGGTGAAGAATTGAAGAACTTCTGTTTCAATCTCACCTTGAGATCTCTTCTTTAATTTTCTGCATAATTGAATTTCATTTTCTGTTCATTGCTTCTTCTTCCACTCTTTCTGCAATTTACTTTTCTTTTTTTCTTTTACAATTGTTCTTGTTGGATCAAGGAAGGATTTGAGATCTAGACTTGTTATCTAGTCTCTTCCACTCTTGAGATCTTGAACCACTTTTAAATTACTGCAAATTAAGCATTGCTTTTCTGTTTTTAAATTCTTCAAGGCATTTTACTCTTCTGTTTAAGATCTACTTCACTGCAATTAAATTTTCTCTTTTATGTTTAATGCAATTTACTTGTTCTCGTTTAATTTCTGCAATCCCAATTCCCAATTCCTTTTATGATTCAAGCAATTTGCATTTCTTGCACTTTAAGCTTCAGCCATTTACATTACTTGCAATCTAAGTTTCTGCAATTTACATTACGTGCACTTTAAGATTCAGCACTTTTACCTTCCTACTCTTTAGTTTACTGCAAATCTCCCCTTCCCCTTTACTTTTCATGCAATTTAGTTTCTGCAAATTACAAATCACTCAACCAAATCTTGATTCGCTTGACTAAATCAACCACTAAACTAAAATTGTTCAATCCTTCAATCCCTGTGGGATCGACCTCACTCATGTGAGTTATTATTACTTGATGCGACCCGGTACACTTGCCGGTGAGTTTTGTGTTGGATCGTTTTCCATACATCACTCTCTTATTGAGTGAAACTTCACTTCAATATGTTTATTCCTAGAGTGCAAAACTGGAATTTTTAGAAATATTAATGGCACTCATATTTTCACACATCAAGGGAATATTTTTAGCATTTAATTTGTAATCGGCAAGCTGTGTTTTTAACAATAAAAGCTGAGAACAACATGAAGAAGCAACTATATACTCAGCCTCAGCAGTGGATAGAGCCACTGTTGGCTGTTTCTTACTTGACCAAACATTCAAGGACTTCCCAAGGAAGCAACATAAGCCTGAAGTGCTCCTTCTATCAACTCTATCACCAGCAAAATCTGCATCACAATAACCAACTGCAGAAAAATCATCAATCTTAGGATACCAAAGATCAAAGTTGGATGTGCCATGAACATATCTAATGATCATCTTAACTGCAGAAAGATGTGACTCTTTTGGTTTGGATTGGAACCTAGAACACACTCCAATACTTTGCATAATATCGGGTCTAGAGGAAGTTAAGTACATAAGAGAACCAATCATTCCTCTATACCTAGTCTCATCAACATCTTTCTCAGTTTCTCCCTTATCTAATTTTGAATTAGGATGCATGGGAGTTCCCATGGGTTTGGCATTTTCCATACCAAATTTCTTAACTAATTCCTTGGCATACTTCTCTTGATGAATGAAAATATTTTTTTAGTTTGTTTAATTTGCAGCCCAAGGAAAAAATTAAGTTCACCCATCATACTCATGTCAAATTCACTTGTCATGAGCTTTCCAAATTCAGAATAAAGGGATTCATTGGCTGATCCAAAAATAATGTCATCAACATATATTTGGACTAGAATAAAAGAATCATTAGAATTCTTGATAAATAGAGTTGTGTCAGTGGTGCCTCTTTGAAAACCATTTTTCAAAAGAAAGGAGCTAAGTCTCTCATACCAAACTCTAGGAGCTTGCCTTAAACCATAGAGAGCTTTAGATAATTTGAAAACATGATTAGAATGCTCTTTATTTTCAAAACCAGGAGGCTGCTCCACATACACCTCTCTATCTATCACACCATTCAAAAATGGACATTTCACATCCATTTGATATAATTTAAAACCACAAAATGCAGCATAGGCTAAGAGAAGTCTTATGGCTTCCATTCGGGCAACAGGGGTAAAGGATTCATCAAAGTCTATTCCTTCTTCTTGGTCATATCCTTGAGCCACTAGCCTTGCCTTGTTTCTTGCAATGCTACCATCTTCTCCCAACTTGTTCCGAAATATCCACTTGGTACCGGTCACTTTCTTTCCACTTGGCCTTGGAACCAAAGTCCATACTTGGTTCTTTTCAAACTCAAGAAGCTCATCCTCCATAGCTTTAACCCAGGAGGGGTCACTAAGTGCTTCCTTGATGTTTTGAGGCTCTATTTGTGAAAGAAGGGCAATGTTTGATCCTTCATTTGCCTTTCTAGTGGAGGACCGTGTTTGCACTCCATGAGAAACGTCCCCAATGACAAATTTCTC
Source organism: Arachis ipaensis (assembly GCF_059453495.1). Classification (NCBI taxonomy): domain Eukaryota; kingdom Viridiplantae; phylum Streptophyta; class Magnoliopsida; order Fabales; family Fabaceae; genus Arachis; species Arachis ipaensis. The sequence continues at coordinate 44,324,036 of NC_142443.1, forward strand.
GGGATAGTTTTTCAAGAACCTCCATTCACGAGGTCTGGTGGACTTGGTGACAGATTCAGTCACCAAGGGATTCTGGGTGCTGCTGTTTCTAGGATTTCCTTCAGATTCATGAGACAAAATGTAATTGTCTCTCGAATTTTCAGCAGTTGCAGTTTCTGGTTCAGTTTGACCAGAATTTTCTTTTTCATGATTTTAAGTGGTTTCATCTTCCTTTTGAGCTTGATTTCCTGCATCATAATCTTTCAAAATACTTTGCACCAAGTTAGTATCACAAAATGTAGTATGTATGGATTCCTCAATAATCCTAGCATCTTGATGATAAACCCTATATGCTTTACTAGTTGTGGAATATCCTACAAACAAACACTCATAAGCCTTTGGATCAATTTTTCCCAAATTTTCTTTGTTATTTAAAACAAAACATTTGCATCCAAAGATGTGCAAGTAATCTAAGTTTGGTGGGTAGCCTTTCCAAAGTTCATAAGGGGTTTTCTTCAAAAATTTCCTTATGATTATTCTATTCAAAATGTGGCAAGCCATGTTAACCGCTTCAGCCCAAAGGAATTTTGGAACATTACTCTCACAAAGCATAGCTCTTGTCATCTCTTGTATGCTTCTATTTCTTCTTTCCACAACTCCATTTTGTTGTGGTGTTCTTGGACAAGAGAAGTTGTGAGATATTCCAAATTCCTCACAAAAAGATTCAAATAAATTATTTTCAAATTCAGTTCCATGATCGCTTCTTATAGAAGAGATTTTCAAATCCTTTTCATTTTGAATTTTCTTGCAAAAAGGTTCAAAGGCCGGAAAGGCTTCATTTTTATGTGCAAGAAATAAAACCCAACCAAACCTAGTATAGTCATCAACAATTACTAAACCATAATGTTTACCACCTAGGCTTTGAGTTCTTGTTGGACCAAATAAATCAATGTGTAGCAACTCAAGTGGTCTTTTAGTAGATATGTCTTCCTTTGGTTTAAAAGAACTTTTTGTTTGTTTTCCCATTTGGCAAGCATCACAAGTGATGTCTTTGTCAAACTTTATCAAAGGAAGACCTCTTACTAATTCTTTCTTTACAAGTTTATTTATTTGAAACATACTTGCATGGCCCAATCTCTTGTGCCATAACCACTTTTCAGATTCTTTAGAGTGAAGACAAGCTACATTTTGATCTTTTAGTTCATCAAGAGTGAGTCCATACATATTATTAAAACGCTTGGCAACAAACATTACTTCATTTGTCTTTTCATTAACAACACAGCATTCAAATCTTTTGAAAGTCACTAAATATCCTAAATCACACAGCTGACTTATACTCAAAAGATTGTGCTTCAAACCACATACCAAAAGTACATCATCAATGAAAGTAGATTGCTCATTACCTACTTTTCCAATAGCAATGATTTTACCTTTACCATCATCTCCAAAGGTCACAAAACTTCTATCATACTTATTTAGTTTGATGAAGTAGGTAGACCTTCCAGTCATGTGCCTTGAACATCCACTATCCATGTACCACATGTCCTTTTTGTTCTTGGATGCTAGGCAAATCTGCATGATGAGTTTCAAGTAGCCTTAGATATCCAAATTAATTTGGATCCTTTGAAGTTAATCCATCTTGGTTGCCCAAGTGCATTGAAATCACAAACAACATTGTAGACTTTGTTTCCTACAACTCTCTTTTCAATGAAGCATTGTTCATATGAGTGACCAACTTTCTTGCAATTAACACAATGATTTTCTGATGTGTGTCGCTGAAATTTAGGTGAGTTAAATTGCTTGAAGTGATTAAATGGTTGAAATTTTCTGGTTTTTGGAGGAGATGCATTTCTTTTAACAAACTGATTTTTGTTATAATTGTTCCTCTTTGCAAAAATGTTTTCACCAAAATTTTTAAAACTCTTTGGATTTTTCAAAAATGAGGTTTTGTTGTAGAAAAATAGTTTCTTGAAAGTAGCCTCATTTTTTGAAATGTAACCCAACCCTGACCGGTTTGAACTTGGGTCATTTCTTGGTGAAGGTTCAGTTTCACTTGTGTATACTTCATCAAATTTTTCTTCAAAAGTTGAAATATATCCAATACCCGATTTGTTTGGTATGGATTTGGTATTTGATAAAAAAGCCACAAATTTTATAGAGGAAGTATTAGAAACTGCATCTTCCTTGGCTATGTAGCCTAAACCAAATTTTTTAAACAATGGTCTTTGACTTGCAAGTAATTTGTCCAAGTTGCTAGAACCTTGAGCAAATTTTGCTAAGTCACCATTCAGCCTTTTAATCATATCATTTAATCTTTCATTTTCAGCAATTAACTCATCAGAAGGATCCACAATGTGCTTTCCTTTTAATTTTTCAAGTTCAGATTTTAGAAATCTGTTTTCTTCAATGATGTCCAAAGCACATTCAGTTTTCTTCACTTTTTCTTTTAAAAAATTATTTTTAGCTCTTAACACATCTCTTTCAGATCTGCATTTATTGTATTTGCAAGGAGTTTTGAGGTGTTTAAAGTGAGATCATCAATAATAGCATGCAAGTCCTCAATGGTCAAATCATAATAATTTACCTCATCAAGATTGTTGTTTCCAGCCATGAAGCAGTCTTTGTCATCTCCTACAGATTCTTCTTCTTCATTTGAGTCGTTCTCAAGATCCTCCCAAGCTGCCATGAGTACTCTCTTCCTTTCCTTCTTTCCTTTGTCCTCCTTTTTAAGCTTTGGACAGTTTAGCTTGAAGTGTCCAGCCTCCTTGCAGTGATGGCACGTCACTTTGCTCAAGTCGATCTTGTGCTCCTTTGAACTCGAACCCTTGTATTTGCCCTTGTTCTTCATCATCCTTCTAAATCTCCTAGCAAAAAACAAAAGCTCGTCATCTGAAATACCATCACTAAACTCACTCTCTTTCAGTTCTATTTGTGACTTGAGGGTTATTCCCTTTTTCTTTGAGTCTGTGTTTGTGTGTGTGGCTTCATAGGCAAGGAGTTTTCCTCTCAGCTCATCATAGGTTATGGGACTTATGTTGTTACTCTCGGTTAGGACAGTGGCAGTGTTTTCCCATTCTTTTGTAAGGCTTCTAAGGAGTTTTCTCACCAAGGTTTGTTCTGCATAGTTTGTACCCATAGCATCAAGGTTGTTGATTATGATTGAGAATCTTTCAAATGCTTCATCAATGCTTTCTCCATCCTTCATGCTAAACATCTCGTACTTTTTTCGCAGCATATCAATCCTCGTTTCTTTGACTTGTTTAGTGCCTTCGTGTGTAACCTGGAGTTTTTCCCAAATTTCTTTGGCTGTCTTACATCTAGACACCTTCCGGTACTCTTCAAAGCTAATAGCACAGTGAAAAAGGTTGATTGCTTTAGCATTCAGCTCTATCTTCTTCTTATCATCTTCATTCCATTCAGCTTCTTCTTTTGGAGTCACCACTCCATCAGCACTTGTTTTTGTTGGGATCTTGGGACCGCTCACAACAATCTTCCATATGTTGTAGTTAATGGATTGGATGAAAATCCTTATCCTTTTTTCCAGTAGGAGTAGTTCTTCCCATTGAAGAAAGGTGGCCGGTTGTTTGACTGGCCTTCAGTGAGGGTGTAGGCAACTGTGGTTGTGCCCAAGTTATTCGCCATTGGATCTTTACTCCAAGCGGTTAAGCTTAATTCTTGAGACCTTAGCTCCTGATACCAATTGAAGGTTGTGGTAGGCTTAGAGAAGGGGGGTTGAATCTATGCCTTTCTTTTAATTGCTGTTATGATCCTTTTTAAATAAACTTTTAATTCTGATTCTGTTTGAACTCAGCAGCAGAAATTTATGAGATAATTTATTTTTGTCTCATGAATATCAGAAAACAGAACGTAGCAGAGAAGAAAAAGCTAACACCAGCATGTATCCTGGTTCGGTTGCCTTGTGCTATGCAACCTACATCCAGTCTCCTCCACAACAGTGGAAGAATTTTCACTATAGTTAACAGTATTACATACACCAATTTCACAGGATTGACCCAATCCTTTCACACTCAAGTTCTAACCTAACTTGACATTGGCTATGCTAATACCTAACTATTCACTCTTAGTGCTAACCCAACTAAGAAAGGGATACCTTATAGGTTCAAGATACAAGACACTTAACCAACCTAAAGAAATTAGAAAATAACTCTAGGCTTTTCTCTCAAGTATTTCTCTCAGCCTTTTTCCACTCATGGCTTTTTCTTAAGCTTTCTCACAATGCCTTTTCTCATAAGAAATTACAGAAAGATAAACTTAGAAAAGTACATTACAATCAGTAAAACATAAAGGAGATTGACTTCATCAATGGCCTCTGTGCTATGCGAAAAACCAGATTAGCAAGCCTCTGATTCAGTTCTTCATACTGGCGGAATGCACCTTTGATTAGGTTACACTGTCCAGTTAGTTGAACTTCTTCAAAGAGCTTTCTCAGAACAAAACCTCTATTCACTGGTTTTCTCTCCTTGGTTTCTGAATGAACAGCAAACCTCTTTTATCTCCTTGCATGTTGCTGGGTTCTTCTTCCAAGGTCAACACCTTGAGCCTTGAGCTTTACCAACCCACAGATTTACTTTTTTCCATTAAACCTTAGAGTAGAAACTTTGCTTCTGACTTCTTCATCTTGACCGAAAGCCATAAAGCAACAACCATAAGAGTCTTCTAATGGTCAACTTGATCTGAGCCCTTGAAAACCAACTTGGTCCCTAAGACATGTTTGAGACCATGGATTCACAGCAAAGAGGAACAAAAATCCTCTTTTCCATATTGCCCAAAATGGAGATACAGAGAGTTGAAGATGAAGAGAAGAAAGTGTGTTGCATGTAAAAGAAAATGGGTTACCTTTAACCTAAGCTTGATTTGGTTTGAAATGGTTGATTAGACTTCTGAGTTTCAAGCTTGGACTTTCTCTTTCTTGCTTCTTTGATGATCTCCTTATGGAAGAAGCTTTCTCTTTCTCTTTCTTACTTTTCTGAGTTTTGTTATTTGACATGGTCAGAGAAAAAGGAACGTTGAGTTGGTGAAAGCAAGTGAGAGGGAATTTGCTTGCTAAATATCAACTCGGGCTTAGATCGGGTTGTAATTTGCTTGGCCCATTTGACTTTTCAGCTTTGCTTTCTTTTGGGCTTTGTTTATTTCATTAACCCATCAGCCTTGTTTTATTTTCCATTCCATTTGGGCTATAATTCAAATTATGGCCTACAACATTTTATAAATAATTAGCAACATATAATTATTAATACTCAACACTAATTATTTATTTTGCCCAAAAAAATATTTATCATCACTAATTAATTTAGTTAATTTCTTAACTCAACAATCATTAAGGAGAATGGACTGACGAAGCTTCATCCTCAATCAGACTGGATGCGCACTAACCCTGGTGTTCAGATCTGGAGGAGCATTGACAACCTCTCAAGAAAGGCGTTGATCACATACAACCTTCCATTGAAGAAATCATTCACAATTGTAGAAGACAGTAAGACCAGAGTTATTTCAGAAGGACAAAGCAACTCCAAGCCTTAACCATCTTTTTATCCCTGATTATAATTCCATTCACAAAGTATTTTATACCCTTTATTCCTTTTATGTAATTAAACATTGTAATTCCATCTTCAAAATCAAACCAACTCTTCTATCCGCCTGACTAAGACCTACAAGATAACCATAGCTTGCTTCAAACCACAATCCTCGTGGGATCAACCCTGACTTGCTCATGTTTTACTTGGACGACCCAGTGTATTTGTTGGTTCAATTGTACGAAGCATGGGAATTCGTGCACCACTCTCTATGAGGCTTGGGAGAGATACAAGCAGATGATCAGGAGATGCCCTCCTGACATGATTTCAGATTAGACCAGGCTGCAGATCTTTTATGATGGCCTCTCTGAGATGGTCAATATATCATTGGATCACTCTGCAGGTGGTTCTCTACACACGAAAAAGAAGAACCCTGTGAACACTAGGACTACTCAAACGAGAGGAGTCATAGAGGCGGATACACTGGACACCATCTTGGCTCAAAACAAGATCATGTCCCAGTAGATTAGCATGATCTCTCAACACTTGACTGAGATGCAAGTTTCAGCAGTCAACCATTAAGATGCATCCTATGATATGACTGGAAGCTACATCCAAGGGGACGCTGGTGGCTATGCTCAACCCACTACTAAGCAAGTTAATTACATGAAAAATTCCTCTAGAAACTCTAATAATGATCCCTATGCCAATACTTTCAATCAGAGATGGAGGATCACCCTAACTTTTCATGGAGGGAGCAACCACAAAGACCCCAATAGGGCTTCCACAATAATCAGGGTGGAACTAATCAGAATAGGTCTAACGACAGGTAGTTTTACCCCTCTCAGCAGCAATAAGGACCCTCTCAAGACAATTTTGACTTGGCCAAAATAGTCTCTGAATTTTCCAAGACCACTCACAGTTTTATGCAAGAGACGAGAGCTTCAATTAGGAACTTGGAAGTACAAGTGGCTCAGTTGAAAAAGAGGACACATGAGAGACCTCTTAACACTCTTCCAAGCAACACAGAGGTGAATCCAAGAGAAGAGTGTAAGGCCTTCATCATGGCTAAGGAGGCAAAGCCGAAGGAGGTGCACATCGCTAAAGAACTGAAGGAAAAAAAGGCTCAAGAAGAGGCTGAAAGCCCCCTGTTACACGCCCCATTCGTGGCATAAGAGCCTAAAGTAACACTCCCTCAGGAAGAGCAAAAGAAGACCAAGGATGAGCAGCTGTCTCAGTTCTTAGAAGTCTTCAAAAAGTTACAAATCAATATTCCTTTTGCAGAGCTATTGGAGAAGATGCCTCCCTAGCTATATGGCCTGTTTGAAAGGCGTACTCTCTGAGAAGAAGGCCTTGAAGGGAGATGAGACTGTGGTTCTGATCGAGGAGTGCAGTGCATTAGTGCAAAAGAAGCTACCTCCGAAGCTGTCAGACCCTGGAAACTTTCAAATTTCCTGTACCATAGGGACCATCACATTTGAGAAGGCATTGTGCGATCTTGGATCAAGCATAAATCTGATGCCTCTTTTTGTGATGAAGAAGCTGGGGATCCAAGAGGTGCAACTCACAAGAGTTTCACTGGAGATGGCGAACAAGTCTTTAAAGAGGGCATATGGATTGGTGGAGAATGTACTATTAAAGGTTGAAGACCTTTACCTCCCCGCAGACTTCGTGATACTTAATACCGGAGAGGGGACAGATGATTCTATCATCCTAGGATGGCCATTCCTAGCAACTGGGAGAGCTCTGATTGATGTGGAGAGAGGAGAGTTGGTTCTGAGGCTCTGGGAGGACTATATACTGTTCAAAATTTTCAAACCTCTACCATTCTCTAACAAAGGAGGTACTAGTATGCAGTGCTTTGTGCTCAAGCCTTCTCACTTGGTGGAAAGCCATAAAGTATCCCTTGACATCAAGTCTAAGTTTGGTATTGGACACTCACCACCCGCCAAAGATAGAGGAGGCCCCAAGAAGAAAGTACCCAAAGGCTGGAGAAATAAGAAGATTCCTACTGAGGACTTCTCACTTGGCATGAGAGTGGTCTTTACTCAGAGTTCAGTCATACCACACACTGTGAACAGAATCCTGTCTCTGGAGCATGTTGAGCTGATTTATGAGAGCACAAGAAAGAAGTTCACAATAAGGGGTGAAGATCTGAGCCCCTATAACCCTCTGTAGAGGAACTGTCCGTCAAGCTAATGATGATAAAGAAGCGCTTATTGGGAGGCAACCCAACCATACGTATCCTTTAGTTTACTTGTGCTTCATTTCAATTTTCATTCAGTCATTTGAATTTGATTTCATATCATTTTCTTTTATATTAATTTCCATAGTTTTTCTAGTTTTTATAACATTTATGATCATGCATAGCACTTAGAACAAGAATAGGAAGACTTAGGAGGAAAAACAACACACCCTGGAGGAGACCCCCTAGTGGCGCCAAACGCCAGTCTAGGTTCAGCACCGGGAGAGGAGCTAAGACTTTGGATGTTTCACGTCAAAAAAGGAGCATTTCAACATCAAAATTTGATCCCCGTAGGGTGTTAAATGCCAGGAGCAAGAGAGAGAGAGAGAGAGAGAGAGAGGGGGGGTGACCCCCTGGTGGCGTTAAAGGCCAAACCAACACCCAACTCTCAACCACTTCACCACTCAATCTTTTCCATTTTCTCTCCTCTTTACCCCACTTTTTTATCCACATTCAACCATCTTATCTTCCATCAAATCCCTAGATTCACTCAACCCACCTCCCACTCCACCCAATCCCCTCTCATCTTTTCCATCAATCTTTCTTTCCAACAACCCACATTCAAATTCAATTTCCTCCCACCCTTCCCCCCGCATAACCGAAACCCACCCACCTCCACCTATAAATATCCCATTCTTCTTCCACTTTTACCACAGCTCCCACTTCTCTTTTTCTCTTACTTACATTTCACCATACACACTTCCTTTCCTTCATCTTTTCCCTTCCTCCCCCCCCCCCAAAGGCCAAAGCCCTTCCCCATCTTCTCTATCTCTTTCTTCTATTTTCTTCTCTTTTTCTTATTTTCTATTTTTATTTTGCTCAGGGGACAAACAAAACTTTTAACTTTGGTGTTGGGCGCTCCGCTTTGTCCTTCTTCATTCTTACCTCCATTGCACCCAAAATGGAGAATCCTCAAGAAAAAGAAAGGAGAAAGCCCCCACTTCCAATCCATGGAATTTCACACGATTCTTTTCCAAGACCCATCAAAATCATTTTTATGCGGTGGTGAGGAGAAAGAGGGTGATTTTCGAAGTCCTCTTTAGCTTGAAGGATGATGAATACTCGGAGATCCTATTCCAGATTCTGAGACGGAGTTGAAAAGTTCTGGCCAACCCCATAACTGAGGTTGGAGTGTTGATGGTGTAAGAGTTCTACACCAATGCCTGGGTGACAAGCAAGCATGACAGAAGCGTAAACCCGGAGCCGAAGAACTGGTGCACCATGGTCAGAAAGCACATCTAGCCCGAAAAGTGTGAGGATGGCACTACAGTTATCATAATCTTTTTATAATATTGCTAACAATATACAAATACTACTCTAAATACACTTAAAATTTAATTTAAAATCACAAATAATTTTATTATAAATATCTATTTCTATATATTGTAATCTACTCTAAAAATATCTATTTCTATAATAATTGAAAATTATTCTATATATTACTATTAACTCTAAAATTATAAATTACTCTAAAATATTTATTTTTATAATAATTAATAATTATTTTCACATAACACTAATGTGATTATTCACATAACAACAATCTAACTATTCACATAATACTAATTTAACTAGTTCTAATATTTATTTTTATAAAAATTAATAAATTAATCTAATTATTCAATTAATAATATTATATAAACTAAATAAGTAAACATAACATAGATACTAAATAAAACTAAGAACGAAGATAGAAACACTTATCTGTTGATGGAATTGGAAGAGTTGAGAGATGGAGAGTGGAGAGACATTAAATTGAGAGAGAAGTTAGAGAGAGAACGGTAAAAATAAAATGGGAAACAGTCAAAATGAAATGAAAAGAGGAGCCTTTTTATAATTAGATGAACTCCTTTGTAGTTCCCGCATTATTAAGGCAGCGTTTGTTTTTGATATATATATCGATCAAAATATAGATACAGAAGTACACAGGAGTATATATATAGTGTTTATTTATTGAGACAAAAATGATAAAAGACACAATCATACACAAGCACCCATTAAAAATATGTATTTTGTATCTTTGTAAAATATTGAGACAATTTTTAACTTGAGATACTAATTTTTTTATAATTTTTTGTCATGTTAACTTACCAAACAGAATATGAAATCAGTGTCTTCTTATATCTATGTACTCTTAGCCTCCGTTTGTTTAGTGTATAGCATGAGACAAGAACACAGAGACATAGACTATATAGACATAGACACAAAATACATGTATACATGTTTTATGTTTGACAAAGAACATACATAAAACACATAAAATTTTAAAAAGTCAATAATATCCTTGTCATCTAACTTTACTACCATCATCACTATTTATACTTTTTCATCAACGGCTGCAGTGATTCTTTTTTTCTATCTCCGTTCATAACAAAAAATTATCCAGATAACAAAAATTTCAGTAATTTCAACAACAAATTCAATACATATCTTCTTAATCAAATAACAAGTAATTAATTGGCATGACATTTTGAATCCCTTGTGTCAATTTTAAGTTGTTAAAAAAATTAATTGGAGGGTGAGATATTTCAACGTCTAGAAGCCAACGGAAATAAATTATCCATAGTATTCAGACTATAATTTTTTCCTAACACAGATTAATAATAAAAAATAAAGAAAAAATAGAATTTTATTTTAGAAAAAAAAATCTAGAAAAGGACAAATAGAAGGATGAACAGAGATGAAGATAGAGGCACGATGGGTCGATGATACAGGTTCGATTACGACATGGCAAAGATACAAATCGCAGATCTGGAGATTTAGAAGAAGGAAGAAGACAGAGTGGAGAGTATGAAGAGGAAGTGAGGCAGTGACAATGGAAGAGGCACTTCACTAGAGGAGGTTGGTTGGCCATAAAGAGAGAAGAAACAAAAGTTAAAATGCATAGGAGAAGGGAGAGGAGAAGAAATTCTGCTTAGTTGGCCATGAAGAGAAAAGAGAGAATAGACCGAAGTTGAGATGGAAAGGAGAAGGAAAGGGAGAAGAAATGAAGAGATCTGGAGATGGGTGAAAGGAGATGACAAAAATAAAAATATAGAAATAAAACAAGAGTAAAATTGTCAAAATAATCAGTGTCTCAATATTAATTTTTGTGTCTCAACTTATTAAAAATACACTGAATATATGTAATTTGTGTCAATCTATGTACCAGTTCTTCAAAATTGTGTGTCTCAACAATCAAACAGAGAACGTGTGTCAGCATGTCTCTGTCTTATGCAGACACACCCACTAATCAAACACTACCTTAAATACTGGTATTTAAAGTAAATACTAGTATTTAAAAAAAATTGACAATAATAATTACTGGTATTTAAAGTAAGAGTGATTTTTTTGAAAAATAATAATTTTTTAATCTATTCTAAAAAAATTATTTTTACTACCGGTAATAAATGTGTAACTTAACTTAAGTGGCTAATTTTTTTAATATTGTCTTGGTTTTGGTGTAATGTCTAATTTTTGGGTTATTTAGTATTTACCAGAATTTTTTGGAAGCATGTTGTGTCACAAATAATTTGCCAGAGGTGAATTGATGACAAATTTTGTTTTAATGTAGAAAATGCGCTAATGGTGTATTGTAATTGCTAGAATATTTTTTTATTCAAAAAATACAATATAAGGAACGAATTATAATACAATAATGACGTATTATCAATATATTAATTGTCAATTTATCAGAAATATTTTATATTTTTTGAATTATAAAAAATATAACTGAAATATCACAATAAGAAAAGGATACTAAGTTAGGGCATTTATAAAAATTTATTAAGAGTATGGGAATTCTTTATTTTGTATTGTGAGTGAAAAAAAATTATTTAAAAAAATTAAATAAGAGTATAAGATGAGAAATATGTTAGTTTAAAAATATATTATAATAATTAATTCTCTTTTTAATTTTTAAGAATGTGAATTTGTATGTAAAAATTCATGTGGTTTTATTAAAACACAATCTCTCTTCCAATAATAAAATTAGAAAGTTTTAACTTAGTCTGTATTTCGTTGGCTTAACTGAATTCCCAACCTCCAAATAAACTGGAAAGAGGACAAGTGGTGAATAACAAATGGTGACAGAAAAGGCATTCACAAGATCATTACATATAAAATAAAATAAAAAAGAAATGTCTAAGGTGCCAGCAATTTTATTAAATTCAAACTAGCATGTAACCAACAAAAAAAAGTGAATAATTACATATCATTAGATAAAATTTTATACTATTAAAAATATTATTAATGACTACTTAATTACTACAAATCATAAAAGTTACTGACCGTGTATTACTCTTCTAATAAAAATTTTGCCAGTTTTCTACTTTTCTAGCTGACCAACCACCCTACTTTATTTTGTCCCTGTCCTCTCTTTTCGTGAGTGTTTATTACTTTAATAGCCATCAAGTCAGGAACATTCCCATATAAACATAGCACGGGTATGACAACAAAATCCATTCATACAGAAGAAAAACAAATTTTAATTTCAAACTTCGACAAATGCATGACAATATTTTTGACAAATGCGTGACAATTTTTTTTCACGTGTATTCACATTTGATTACTAGAAATTAAACTAATATAACTTAAAATTGTTATTGATTCTCCTAGTAGAGTAAAGTAAACCTTTTTTTCATTCTTATGGATAGAAATCAAAATATTTAAAAAACATATTTATTTATTATTCAACTTTAATTAGTATATAATCCTTTTTCTTTCTCACATTTTAGAAAGTTAACTAATTCTGTTCGAAAAACTGAAAACACTTTTATTATTCCTTCTAATAGATTAGTAAAATTTTTCTATCCCGTGTCTTCAATTTAAATTATGAGTAACACTCCAAAATAGATCTTAAAAAATTTTTAATAAAAAATTTTAGTTTTCAATAAATTTTAATTATTAAATTAATTTTTTAACTTTTATTTTGTTAGACAAATTAATTTTCACATCTTATTGTTTGTCTTTACAGAGAGACTAATCTAAAAATTTTTAAAAAATTTTCATTAAGTTTTGTTTTATGTTTTATTAAATAATGACAGAAACTAATTTATCTATTTTTTTAATCAAAATTTAATGTAAGAATTTATTTATTTAACAAAAGAGAAGATTACTGACTAATTTGGTGATTAAAATTAGTTGAAAATTAAATTATCCAATTAAAAATTGTTTAGAGACCAATTTGGTGGTAAAAAAGAGACAAATTTTTCCATCACTACACTGGCATTGGTGGCATTGGTGATGAATAGTCCAAGTGTGTTCACATTGAGAATAGTAACACAGACGTTCTTTTTGACAGGTAGGTTCCATGTTCAATCAATTCAACACACACCAATCTATTCCTTTCAATAAAGGACATTGCTAACTGGGGTGGCATGACACATACTTTACCTCCATAATGGTTTTGATTACACAAACAAGCAATGTAATATACGCAACAAAAACCAGAAAGTTAGGCCTTTAATTTCAAACCTTCAATCATTTCAAAACTGTTCTTCATAATAATAATAATGTACCTTAGTTTTCAAAACGTTCACTATACATTTTTCTTATTCTTATCCTCATGATCAGCTTCTGTGATCTTTCTTCTTCTGGTTGATAAGTGAGAAAGTGGTTATGAACTTTCCATGTCTCTTTTCTCTTCACTGGCCATTGTGGACAAAGATGCAGATTCTTCAAAGGGTAACTAAAATTCAGAGTTCATGAGAGAGCCCACTTGAAAAAGTGAAGATCAGAACAAGTTTTAAGAACTTTTGTCCAATTCATCAAGATGTGAAGAGAATTTATAGATGCAGAAAGTGAGGGACAATGTTATCAACTATAAGAAGTAATCCACAGAGAATTACTGTGAGTTTTCTTCCTCTTTTCTTGTTTGAGATTTTGCTTCAGTTAAGAAGAAACTAAAGGCGAAAAAAAATGCTACTTTGCACATTTCATGTAGCAATCTTTCAAAATGTTCTCAATTCTTATTTTTCTGTCAAATTTTTTGAGACCATAATACCAAACTTTGTTTCCAGGATCTTCAAATTTCAGCATCATTTTATGTATCAACAAAATGAGGAAGTTCCTGGTTATAGCCTTATCTACAACAATATGCTTCATCGCTTTCGTGATATCCAAGATCTTGATCTCTGTTCTTCTCTACAAAAGATGGAAAAGAAAGCACATAATTTATGAAAATGGTTAGAAAAAAAATGTGTTTTTTCCCCTACTTTGTTAATTAGAGAGAAAACAAGACTTTCTAACATACATTGATTGGATAATACAGAAGGAAAGATGGTAATCTTTAGATCTTCATTGCTGCAATCTCTTAAATCCGATGCAGTCTTACAGAAGACACGAAAACTGACCAATAAAGACATCATTGGATCTGGTGGCTATGGAGTGGTTTATGAACTAAGACTAAATGAATCTGTAGCCTTCGCCGTGAAGAGGCTGAACCGGGGATCAGAAGAGAGGGACAATGGTTTTGAGCGAGAGTTGGAGGCGATGGCGGACATAAAGCATCGGAATATTGTAACTCTTCATGGATATTACATTGCACCACACTACAATCTTCTTATATATGAGCTAATGCCAAATGGAAGTTTGGATTCCATTTTGCATGGTAAGTGTATGAATAGTTATATTTCTAACACACTCCTTCAAACAAAAGCTTCTTCTGGATTTGTTTGAATTTTTGTATAAGTCTTCTTTTCTATTTTTCTTTGCCTTATACTATTTTTGTTTTCTCTTTTGGGAGATAACAAGGATCAAACTCTACACTTTTTGGTCATAGAAGTTCTGATATTATGTCATAGAACTAATTTTTCAAAAATTTAACCTGATAGAAGGAAGCACATGAATGATTATATCTGAGTAAACATTTGTTAGTTTTTCATATTAGATCTTATAAGTCATAAGGGTAGCAAGTGTTGTAGCCTCATGCACTAGGGTGCCTTTTGTAGCTTTTTCTATTGACCAAGTGAAAATTTTAAGATTTGGATGATGTAATGAACATATTTTCTTATACAAAACAATCAAAATATGTGATCCAATGATAGAAATGGAATGCTCTTTAGTTACATCCAAGGTTTTGTAGAATTTTTAGCTAGTCAATTGATTACTGAATTTTGTTTTTCTAATTAATTACAAAGTTGAATACAATGGCAGGGAGATCAAAGGAGAAGAAGCATTTGGATTGGCCAACAAGATATAGAGTAGCTGTAGGTGCTGCTAGAGGAATATCATATCTTCACCATGATTGCATCCCTCACATTATCCATAGAGATATCAAATCAAGCAACATATTGCTGGATCAAAACATGGGGGCGCGAGTTTCTGACTTCGGATTAGCCACGTTGATGGAGCCGAATAAGACTCATGTTTCGACAATGGTGGCAGGAACCTTTGGATACTTGGCACCTGGTACAGACATAAATGTGCTAAGCACAATTTTAGCTTCCACAACACTTTAGTTCTAATTGCGAAATATTTTTATGCAGAATATTTCGATACTGGAAGAGCAACTGTTAAAGGTGATGTTTACAGCTTTGGAGTGGTGTTACTAGAGCTCTTAACTGGGAAGAAACCCAGTGATGAAGCATTTGTAGAAGAAGGAACCAAGCTTGTCACATGGGTAAGAACTGATTATTGCTGTTTTCCTTTTGTGATTATGTTAATAGACAAATTTGAAATCACTGAGCTGTTTATATTCACTTTGAACTCTAGGATTGTGAAATTTCCATTCATAAGGAAAACATAGTTTGAACACTAGAACAAAACATAGCATTCTACTTGCATTTAAACATTAGAAATCAAATAGAGATTAAAATCATGAAAACTACTATAGCTTGGGGGGCGCATTAAATCAATTCATGTTTAGTTTGAGAGTTGGATTGGCTTAAACACATCATTTGTTTAATACAGTATTGGAATAAGAACTTACCTAATAAAGAATCTTTTTGTTAATATTGGGTATCAGGTGAAAGCTGTTGTTCAGGAGAAGAAAGAAGAATTAGTTCTTGACAGTAGCTTAGGGTCCTGTCCAATGCAAGAGGTAAACAAGGTGTTCAACATTGCAATGAAGTGTCTTGAACCAGACCCCTTGAATAGACCAAACATGGCTGAGGTTGTCAACTTGCTTGAACAAGCAGTATCATGCAAACATGTTACTACAACATTGCCATGTACACTTAATGACATGTCATCCTAATGTTTTGGTCAAAACCCATCCCAAGATTAATGTTTGTTCGAAGAATTTTGGAATGTATGCTGCAGATATGAATCTTGGGATTGTAATTCTTTTCCATTGGCGGGAGGGGGCTTCTGAGACAGGATTTGATGCCCTTGCCTATTAGTAATTCAGCATCAACAGGATTTTATTTTGTAACTACAGAGAGATGTTGATGTGCAATGTAACAATGTTATTTGGAAAACCAAAAGTTGTCCAACAATTTTCTTCTAAAACAGTTATATTATGGTTTTCACTAATTCTCTCAGGTTTTTTATAGTTGTACAAATAACATTCTTTTTATGCATTAACCAAGTGAAGCATATATTTGAACTGATATACTAAC
Organism: Arachis ipaensis; assembly: GCF_059453495.1. NCBI lineage: Eukaryota > Viridiplantae > Streptophyta > Magnoliopsida > Fabales > Fabaceae > Arachis > Arachis ipaensis. Next base: position 44,340,334 of record NC_142443.1, read on the forward strand.
AAAGTGTGTCCTTCTGGAGAAGTAGTACCTCTATGGCTCTAACATAGCCATCTAAGCATGCAAATTGAAAAAAGTTTATATCAATGGACAAATCAAAATATGTAGATTCAGTAGAGGGAAGGAAAAAAAAAACGAGTACTTGAAACCAAGAACTTCCAACTCGCCGCACACCTTTACAGCATGCTTACATATACACTAGAACAAAATAGGTAGAAACTACTGAATATATTCAAAGACTGAACCATTTCTAGAAACCATACTCTACTTTAGTACTTTCGATAAGCCTTCGGCCACTGAAGCTTTCAAGGAGGGAGAGACAGAATTATCACCAAGAAATACATCAAACAAAGCAGAAGCTACATTTGTTGATTCCATTGTAGCATCCACTGCAGATGGAAGACCCTGTGAGGAGACAGAAACCTGAAAATTGAATCACAAGGAACTTAGTTGGAATAGTATCATGCAAGTGAAATATTGAAGCTATAGGGTACATGCTGCAAAAGATCAAAAATAGTGTAGTCGAATATCCACTGGAGATATAAACGGAAAACAAACTTACAAGCAATTTGGAGGGGTTTGGCCAAGTCAAAAATATGGAAGTTCCTTTCCTAAGAGAAAGATTAAGGAAGAAATCGCGGAACGCAGACAAAGCAGATTCATCTGCAGTTGTAGGTTCTACAATTCTTGGTGATATTGCGTCACTTAAGGCGTCCCAAAAAGTTTTACCATCAACATCTCTGACCAGAATGATTTGCAATGATTTCTCAAGGGATGCTGCAACCATAAAAATACATGTATTTATCAACTTTATCTCTTTCTGTGTAACTCTAGCATTGTAAAAATAAATGTAGAAATCAACTTGTAGATTCATTACTTTGGAAAATGGTCTTGAACAAAGAAGAATCTCCTTGAATTATATCTTTTGATTGCCCTTTCCAAACATTCAACTCACTTATGATAGATTGATTCAGATATAGGCCTGCGGCATAGACCTTGACTCCAATGATTGCAAAAACTTTCTCTCTGAATCCTGAAATTGTTGTTATTATTAATCAAAACTCATAGCATTTCTTGGAACCTACTAAGTTCTACTGTTGCCAATTCTCAGTGACCAAAAAGAGAAGACAAAAATTTCAACAAATATACAATAAAACCATAATGATAAAAAGAATATATACAAAAATCTAAGTTCATAATTTTATTAGGTTTAATTTCCCCCATCCAATTAGTGACAAATTTGATGATTATATACAACTTTAACAAATGGCCAACAAAGAAAAATAGTTTGCTAACATCTTTTCAGAGTGACATTAAAGTTTTAACCAAAAATCTCTTAAAAGAGTTTGAATCTATGCACAAAGTTATCATCAATAACATGAATTTTTCGAAAAGGCAGTAATGATCACAATCAAAAGTTAATGTCTATGAAATGAAAAAAGATAAAAGTATGTTCATGATGACATCAACCGAATTATTTCCTTATTTACAAGAATAACACTTCCTTTAATGTGTTATAATTGTTCAATACAAATTATAGTCTTTTTGATCCTTTCTTCACTTGTTCAGAGCATTTATATCATCCTCATTTTCTAAAGCCATGTGAATATGTGATACAACGACAAACTAACCAGTTCCAAGCAAAATTAATGAATCCGAGCAACCCGGAACCATCAAAGATGTCTGAAATTTCACATTTGTTGCTGGTTCCTCCACGTATTCAGCATTCGTAGCTGCAGTTATCAATTTACCAACCAATCATGTCAATTTTCAATTTCAGTTAACAAGACACAGAAAGAGACAGTACCAAATATATTTATAATTATGGTACTATATCATATTCAGTCCAATTGTTAAAATACTTCATAGCCACCTCTCTGCCACAAAACTTTCTTTTTCAAGAACATAAAGGCCATTTTAACAGTCTAAATAGTTAAAACATGCTGCAGCGAAGTTTCCTAAAATGACAAATATTTCAAAGTTCATACTCATCTTACTGAAAAAGCTGCAGTTGGTTTGGCAGAATCACCATAACAGCGACATGTTCTTTATTATAGAAAGCAAGTTAGAATTCTATCCCTTGTGATTGGATCACACAAGATGGCACATGAATTAAAACATGTTTTAATATTAGAATGTTAAGTGTTCAGAAAAAGCAAATCTAACAGCTTTCTCCCTCTTTCAAATCTCTCCCTTTTGTTTAGTGCTGCGAAATTGGGACAACTCAACCAACTTTAGGCAACTCTTTACCACACACTATTGACACTTCGGTTTTGTCATCTTTATAAATCTCAGCAACTAACCCAAACAAAGAATTAAAAAAACTTGCCCCAGAATCTCCTACTTTTCTCAGTTTCCCCTTTCCCTTTTTTTCTTTATTGGTCATGTTCTTAAAGTTGAATATTTGCTGCACATGTTCTTAGAAGCAAGTGAAAAAGATTATTGTGCATCTCAAAAATCAATTTCTCTTTAACCAAGTTAGCCAACAAGCAACAACAAATTAAATGCAAAATGTATTTTCCTCTAAAGACCAAAAAAAAAAAAAAAATTTCCCAGTCTGTTTCGAAATAACTATCAAACTTGAATAAAATGGTATATTAGACAATTAATATATCTCAAGTTCTCAACAGAGGTCTGATATATTATCATTTTGTCCGATTTGACGTTGTTTTAAAACAGTGTATTACTCATTAGTCTAACATTAAAGTTTACGATTCCACGTTTATGCATTGTTAATTTCCCAAGAAAGTGAACTCTAAAAAGAAAAATCCCAAGAAAGTGGCAAGTGCATTCCAAGAAGCAACTAAAGGAATAAACTAAGGCAAAAAAAGTTAGAACTAAAAAGGAGGGGTTACTGATAAATTAAATAAATAAATAAAAAGTTGAAGATAAATGCAGTGACCACAGAATCTAACCAGCAGATGAAGCAGTTTCTGCAAAGAACAGAGTGTTGGGTCTTCTAAAGCTCCTGTAGAAAGTAAAATGCAAGGGGGAAGCTGAAAAGAGAGTGACACAGTGGCCATGATTCAATGGAAGAATTGAGTTTGAGGTTGTTGTGAGAACATGATTAGATCTTGGAAGGAAATTGATGGAGGGTGAAAAACATGGTGTTACGGTAATGGAAGTAGCTATAGTTCCAAGCATGTTAGTGTTGTTGTTAAGGTAATAGGAATAAGAGTGTGAGGAAAGGTTAGTTAGTTAGTAATAAAATATAGAAAGTAGAAAGAATGTTTTGAGATTATTACAGCAACCAGGAACTGACACTACTTCTATCTATTACTTTGGTTGTTCCGTCGGTTTTTCGATACGGATAATCCAACTGTCGTGTTGTTGAAAGTAATTTACTAACTTTTAATTTTCAGTTTGATAGTTAGAATTTAAAATTTGATACAAATTTCACAAGGATATGAATTTACGTCTTTTTGCTTGTTCTGCGAAAACATATTCGAAAATAGAAAATACACGTAAGTCTTTCTATAAATATTAAATAAATGACATGTTGTGCATCCCTTTAGTGGCTAACTTTTTTAAAAGGAAATAAAGGGAATCTATTTTTTATAGCTAATTTTAAACAAGTTTTTTCTTAAAATAATTTTTATTTATTCACTTTTTTCTTTATCCGCACTTAATAAAATTTGAATTTTAATTTTATACAAATATTATTCATCCCCTCGTTATTTTCAACAAAACCATCTCCAACTTTGGATATTCTATTTTTATTTTTGAAATTTTTTTAACGTGATTTTAAATACTCTTTTGATTTTGATATGTGATTTTAAATATTTATTTACATGTTAATATGAAATAAAAATAAAATTTAAAACCATGTTGATATTGATTGAGATAGCTGGTTTTCTAGTTGAACTTATTATTTTTAAGAATTTAAAATAATATTGGTTAAATTTTCTTAAAAAGGAATTAATTTATATATTAAATATATTATTCAAGCATATTATTCCTAAAATAATTAGAAATTTATTATAAATTTGTCTATTAATTTTTATAAGAGGTCAACAAATATTAATCCTTTATCATAACTAATAAACAGATTTATAAATAGTTAGCATAATTTAGAAATCATACGTCCAAATAATTATTACTCACTACTTAAGAGAATTCTTCCTGTAAAACAAATCCTAGTTTTTCTTTAAGGTCAAAACTATTTCAATTTCTTTTTGGTACATTAGATAATTCATTAATTAGAACTAATCTAATTTTTTAATCCAACGTTTTCTTCGCTATCAAAATTCAAAACAATACAAATTCTTTGCAAAGAAGTGAATGGTAGGTCTCAATATAAAATGGCCACAAAATAAAGGCCAATTCGACCTGCCAACTACAAAGGAATTAGTAAACTTTTTTTTTTTTCCAAAATCAAATTGAGTTGGTCTAATGGTTAATTTATTAGTCTTTTTAAGTATGTGTCGGAGATTTGAATCTCATTTTGTGCTTGCAATAATTCATTAGCCAGCGATAAATTCTTAAATAAAGTTCAGATCTATAACAAATAGTATTTGGCATGTTGAGTTAGAAGATATCGTAAGAAATAAAAAAAAATTAACAAAAAAAAAATATGAAACTATAGTTGAATGAAAATGACTCTTTAGATATGAAAACAATTTAAAATTCAGGTTTAGTTGTTTTATTTATTGAGAACTATGTAGTTCAAAGAAAAAATTCAACCAAATTATGTAATTTAATATGAAAAATTCCTCTAAATAGCCTATTTATGCTCAATTATATTAAAATAACAGATAAAATGAATGTGGTTTAGAAGGTTGCATTATATATCTAATGTCTAGTTTTGAGTTTTTGATATGAAAAGCACATTTTGATCATATGATCTAACTGTTTCGGTATGCCTGATCATATGATCTAATTGAGTAGCAACCAAACCAAACGTCCAAACCAAATGGTTTAGTTTGATTACATTTTAAAATGAATTGATTTCTCGAACCAAACCAAAATTCCAAACCAATTTGCTATAAATAGTTTATTGAATTCATCCACCATACCTAAACTACTGCTATCTTAGATCCCCGCCCCCCCCCCCCTTCGAAATTCCAATTAACTCAGCTTACTAATCAAGTCTCATTCAACAAAGATTAATGACTTATAGGTTACAGCAGTAATAGCAGTAAAGTATAATAATGTTTTAGCAACAAGGACCATTCAACAACATTATAATAAAACGTTAAATGAATAATATAAAACAATGGTGGGGTCAATTTTACATTGTCACGCATAACGGTTCTCTTTCTCCAATAATTATCCGTTTATGCAGCTAGAAAAGCAAGCATCCAAAAGACACCCTTCACTGCCATTGGCCACAACACATACACAGAAGTTGATGGCACTTCACGTGCATCCACAACTTCCTTTTCTTTTCTGTTCATAAAAGTTTGGGTTGATCTACATCTACTACACTAGATTAGATAGTGCTGCTCTATTTAGTATTTACCATAGAAGTAGTGACCAAATACATATACAAATAAAATTATTTTCAATGAAAATACTAAATAGATTTCTAAATTTTTATTGCAAGCATAATTAAATTTCTTGACTATTGAGAAAAAAATAATAAATTATTTTATTCAGAGACATAAGCCTTTCTATTTAGTAAACAGAAATATTTATGTCTTATTTTTACAATAATCTGGAATATATTTATACTTTTCTTTTATCTTTTATATTTTCTTTGATAACGCGAAACAATAATATCAAATAAAAATAGAAAATGTTGTCAAATTATTTATAGTTTTATTCAAAACAAAATAAAGAAAGAAAAATAACTGCAGTTTTCCGTTATTAAGCACAATTTATAAAAACTTCTTATAAATTATCTACTAAAAAATATTATGTACACATCAAAAATTAATTATTATATATGTGTATTATTTAATTAATTTTTAATATATATTTTATAATCTAATATATATTATGTTTGAATAACTGATTTTTAATATACTAGATAACATGGCTGTGTTAAAATAGCCATAAAACTCGAACTCAGAATTCAGAAATACATTCTAACCCTTCATAACATGTACTCCTGTAGTCCTGTGCCAGCATTCCAGGTGCAGCTTGTCCACCTCCTCTGTTTTTTATTTTAACTGTAGCCACCTTTTCCTCTTTGATGAGGTTCCTCACCATAACAAACTCTTATTAATAATTAATTAATTAATTAGTTAAGTTGTCCAACGTCTCTGATGACTCTTAGTTAGCTGTTAATGTAGCCGTTATGCTGACCATGACCATGACCATGACCCTCTGCCTTTTCCCTTTTCACCCACCCCATTCCTATTTTCACTTATAAAGGCCCCTATCCTCTTACACTCTAAATTCTAACACACACATATACCCACTTTCTTCTTTCTCTCTTCATCATTGACCTATAATTCTCTCACTTCAGTAGTAGCAGCATTTCACTTCAGAAAAAAAAGTACATTACAAACCAGCATCTACAGCATTATACAACAAATAACCATGGCTAAAGTTGCTGCTCTTCTTTCTCTCATGTTCTTATTGTCTATCACATCAAGTATGTGTCAGTATAAAACTGCTAGTGTTTTCTATTCTTAGATTTCTGTTCTGAATTTCGGTGGTGGTTGTTGTTGTTGTTGTTCATATGAATATTGAGAACGAATTTAACAAGTCATCAACATTGGTCTGTTTTCGTTTTTTTGGTTTTGTTATATTATTACAAGAATCTGTGTTCTTTGTGGGTTTATAATGCGTTTTCTGCATGGTTAAATTAAAATTAACATTGTTTTCAACTCTAAATCTAAACACCTCAATGTGTTATGTTTAGTTGTGATTTCTCACCTAAACTTTCCAGATCTATGCAGGATTTTCTTTAATTCTTGCCTTAAAAATTCAGTGTATTAATCGATTATTGAAGCATCTTTGAGTAACATATGCAGCTAGATACTATTAGATCTATTAGAGATACTGTAGTGTTAGATAGATTTTGGAATTAATTACTATTTGGTTATTTTCCCCTATTTATCTTTAGTAAAAAAATTCATTTTCTTTTTTATTTTTCCCTCTAAATTATTTTTTATCTTCCTTTCTTACTATAAATTTCAACATCAACAAGTCAAACTATCACTCTTTGCGGAGTTCAAATTATACACTAACGAGACTTAATAATAGTTTCATTTCTTATTTTTCCTATTTTGATTTGTGCAGGTATGAATGTAATCAAGGCTAATGGGCAGGTAAACCATAACAAAATTCCTTCAACTAAGAAAAAAAAGACATGTAGACTTGTTACTAAAATTGATGACCTAATTAATTAAGTGAACTTGACAGAAAACATGGTGTGTGGCTAAACCTTCATCAGATCAAGCAACACTTTTGTCCAACATCAACTATGCATGCTCTCAAGTTGATTGCAAGATTCTGCAGAAAGGGTGTCCCTGTTCTACCCCTGAAAGTCTCATCAACCGTGCATCCATAGCCATGAATCTCTATTACCAATCAAGGGGAAGGAACCATTGGAACTGTGATTTCAGAGCCTCTGGCCTTGTTGTTGTTACTGACCCTAGTAAGTTACACGTTTTACTTTATGGGTGGAAACATAATTTTATGAAAAGTTGATAATATAGGATCATTCTCTCTTCTTTTTATTTATTTATTTATTTATTTAATTGCAGGTTATGGTAACTGCATTTATGCATAGAAATGGAGTTTACCGAAGTATATGCCTTGGTTTATATTTATACATAGGCAAAATTTGGTAGTGGATTCCGGTGTAGTGCTGTAATCTTCTTCTTGTTCTAGTAAATGTTCTTGTATGTTTATTATGTTGCCATTCTCAACCAGTGGATGGATATTTAGCCATATATATACGCGGCATTATATTTATGAAATCAAATTTTGCCTTCTCTTAATTTTTAAATTTCGTTTGTAACTTTATAGATGTCCGATGTAGTAATAAAATGAAAGAGAAAAGAATTTTTGACTGAATTGTGGTTAAATAAAGGATCAACAAAGGGAATGGATGAGGCAAAGTTGTTAAAAGGACACATTAAAGGGGATTTTTTATGCTCTCTTTTATAAACTTTTAACATTAAATAATTATATATTAACTAATTTATAGTTAAAGTTAGATAAAAAATTAAGACAATATTTAACCTATTTATAATTAAAATTTGGATAAAAGAGTTTTTAGAAGACACATTAAATATATTTTAAAGTTATACAAGTATTTTTAAATTTATAGTCTATAAAAAAATGAGAATAATTTCCATCAACAACCCTATATATAAAATGGGAAGGTGAAAAAGATTTGTGTTCAATTTTCTATTTTAAAATATCCTTAATTATATATAATTTAAAAGGAAAATATCTTTTGCTACTACCAATACTTGAATCTTAGATATCTTAATTTAAGTTATAAATTATTTATCATCTCCATCAATTTGATTTTTATTAATTTTATAAATAACAAATAAAATAATGAATTAATAAATGCGTTAGTATCTACTAATACACTAATAATATTAAATATATGACAAATGTACCTTTATATATCCTTACAAGATGTAAAAAAATTCAATGTTGTAATCATAATCATCAATTCTGATTCTCTCATCTAGCTATAAACTCACTCTCTCCTTCTCACATACATCTGAGCCACTGGTATCATTTATATGATACCAGCACTATATCAATAGCAGAAACGTTTCGAGCTATGGCTAATCCAACACCAGCAAGTGCAAGTGCAGCTGTTAACCAAGCAGCAGTAGTACATAATTTCTCGATTCCAATTTCAATTAAGCTAGATGATGAAAACTGTTTTTCTTGAAAAGATCAAGCTGAAGCTTCAATTGACATGATCTCATGAATTTTGTTAATGGAATAAATATTCCAAGATAGCTTCATTCAGAAGAAGATGAGAAAAATGGTGTAATAGTGGCAAAATTCAAGATATGAAAGAGACAAGATTCTTTCTTGAAAACTTGGCTTTTAGCTTCAATGACTCCATCATTTGCAGCAAGAATGGCAGGATGTTCAACTTCTCATCAGATTTGGCAGAGACTGTAATACAAAGAAGGTTGGTTCAATGGCAAATTACTTGTTAGAGCATCTCAGTAGGAGCTCAAATTGATGAATCGGCTCATGTTGAAGCAATTCTTGAAGAACTTTCTGAAGAGTACATCTCTTTTATCACATCAATCAATACTAGAGACACGCCTCTCCAAATTGGAGCACTAGAAGCAATGTTGATGGCACAAGAAAAATGAATAGAGAAGTTTAAGAAACCAGAATTAATGATGACTAATGTAGCACAATTTCATCCAACAAAATAATGAAGGTATAATTCTGAATCTGCTTATAATAGTAGAAGAGAAAATAGAAATTTTTTCCAAAGCAATAAAGGAGGCTTCATGCAAAGAGGAAGAGGATATGACAGAATGAACTTTGGCCGAGCAAATTCACATCGAATAGTTTGTCATGTCTGTGAAAGAGCAGGTCATACTACCCATGATTGTTAGTACAGCTACAATAAACAGTACAACAGTGGAAGTGGAAGTACTTAGCCACATGGAAGAACCAGTGCCAATCTTGCCACAAGCAAAATTCTTGTAGACCAAGCTACCATCTATCACCCAAACTGGTATTTGGATTCTAGTGCAACACACCATATGACTCCAGACAGAAGCAACTTCTAAGAATTTACAACCTACAATGGCAATGAGCAATTAACTGTGGGTGATGGTAATGCTTTAGAAATAACTAATATTGGAATTGAAGTTCCAGTTTAAAACCATTTTCTTCTAAACACACCTTTACACTGAATAAACTGCTACATGTTCCGGAATTACCAAGAATCTTTTAAGTGTCCATAAATTTATTTGTGTTAATCATGTATGGCTTGAGTTTCATCCTCATAAATGTTTGGTAAAATGTGAGGATTCCAAGGAGCTACATCTCCAAGGAATAGTTGATGCCAGGGCATTTCGGCTAGTTTCACTGACCTTTTCTTTACTGTTTTAGGGTAGTTTCATGCATTTTCTTAGAAAATAAGCAAGTTTTAGGTAGAATTTCACTTACATCTTGATTCAAGCAAACATTGTGAATTTTATATGATTTCATGAGAATTATGCATGAATTTAATGACAAATTGGATGATGCATGACTCATAACTTGAATTAGAGCTTTGATGCACTTTATTTGCTTGATTTCAAGACAAAGGAGGCAAGGAAAAGCCACGTTAGTAGCCACGTTAGTCTAACTAACGTGACCACTAACGTGGAATGGGAGCTAGCTTGCAACGTTAATGAGAAAAGTGATCGCCAATAACGTCTTCGAAGCCATCATAGCCCACGTTAAATACCACGTTAACTACATTAACGTGGTAGTTAACGTGGAGGAAAAGGAAGCTCCAAGCGTTAATGGTAAAAGTGAGTGCCACTAACGCTCCAAAAAGGGCAATTGGCCACGTTAAGAGTCACGTTAACTGAACGTTAGTGACACTCACTGATGAGCGGATATTTTATACGCTTTTTGGGGATAATTTCATATAGTTTTGAGTATGTTTTAGTTAGTTTTTAGTCTATTTTTATTAGTTTTCAGGAAAAATTCATATTTCTGGATTTTACTATGAGTTGTGTATTTTTCTGTAATTTCAGGTATTTTTCTGGCTGAAATTGAAGGAGCTGAGCAAAAATCTGATTCAGGCTGAAAAAGGACTGCTGATGCTGTTGGATTCTGACCTCCCTGCACTCAAAGTGGATTTTCTGGAGCTACAGAATTCGAAATGGCATGCTTCCAATTGCGTTGGAAAGTAGACATCCAGGGCTTTCCAAAAATATATAATAGTCCATACTTTGCACAAGGATAGACAAACGCCAGTTCTCTGCCCAATTCTGGCGTCCAGCGCCAGAAAAGGATCAAAAGCTGGAGTTGAACGCCCAAACTGGCATAAAAACTGGCGTTCAACTCCACAAATGGCCTCTGCACGTGAATTGCTTAAGTCTCAGCCCAGCACACACCAAGTGGGCCCCAGAAGTGGATCTCTGCATCATCCATCATAGTCTACTCATATTTTGTAACCCTAGGCTACTAGTTTAGTATTTAAACAACTTTTAGAGACTTATTTTGTATCTCATGACATTTCAGATCTAAACTTTGTATTCATTGACGGCATGAGTCTCTAAACCCCATTGTTGGGGGTGAGGAGCTCTGCTGTGTCTCGATGAATTGATGCAAGTATTTCTGTTTTCCATTCAAACACGCTTGTTCCTATCTAAGATGTTCATTCGCGCTTAACTGTGATGAAGGTGATGATCCGTGACATTCATCACCTTCCTCAAACCATGAACGTGTGCCTGACAACCACCTCCGTTCTATATCCGATTGAATGAGTATCTCTGAGATCTCTTAATCAGAATCTCCGTGGTATAAGCTAGAACTGATGGCGGCATTCATGAGAATCCGGAAAGTCTAAACCTTGTCTGTGGTATTCCGAGTAGGATTCAAGGATTGAATGACTGTGACGAGCTTCAAACTCCTGAAGGCTGGGCGTTAGTGACAGATGCAAAAGGATAGTAAATCCTATTCCAACCGGATCGAGAACCAACCGGTGATTAGCCGTGCTGTGACAGAGCGCGTGAGCGTAGTTTTCACTGGAATGATGGAAGGTAGCCATTGACAACGGTGATCCACCAACACACAGCTTGCCATAGGAGGACGTGCGTGCGTGAATCAGAAGACAGAGGAAAGCAGAGATTCAGAAGACAAAGCATCTCCAAAACTCCAACATATTCTCCATTACTGCACAACAAGTAACCTTTAATTTATGCTCTCTTGGTTATTCACAATTCAACTGATAAACATAATTGACTTCCTGACTAAGATTTACAAGATAACCATAGATTGCTTCAAACCAACAATCTCCGTGGGATTCGACCCTTACTCACGTGAGGTATTACTTGGACGACCCAGTGCACTTGCTGGTTAGTGGTACGCGTTGTGAAAAGTGTGATTCACAATTCGTGCACCAAGTTTTTGGCGCCGTTGCCGGGGATTTCGTGTTTGAACAACTGACGGATTATTTTGTTGCTTAGATTAGGAAAAATTTCTCTTTTTTTTTTTTTGGTTTAGAGTCTTTTATTTTTTTTTATCCCTTGTTAAAACACTTTAAATTTATAGCTCAGTTAGTTAGAACGTGGTGTTTATGTTCATGGTAATTGGCTATCATAATTTTAAAACCTTTTTCAAAAATAATTTTTCTATTAAATCCTGTGCCAAACTTTAAGTTTGGTGTTTTCTTGTTGATTTTTCAAAAAAAAAAAATTTCAAAAATTTCTTTTGGTTTTCTAAAAATTTTAAGTTTGGTGTTCCTTGGTGTTTTCCCTCCAAAAATTTTCGAAAAATAAGGAGCATTAGATCTAAAAATTTTAAATCCTGTGCTATCTTTTTGTTTCTCCCTTTTCCCTTAAACATCAAAAAAATATCTTTTCCCTCTATTTTTAAAGCATTTTTTTTCGAAAATCATTTTAAAAAAAAAATTTAAATAAATAAAATAAAATAAATAAAAAGGTAAATCAATCCAAGTTATATCCCTTTATCCATCATGGACATAAGTGGAATTGAACAGTCCAGGAGGACTCTGGGGTCATATTCTAACCCCTCTACTGCTTCATATGGGAGTAGCATATGCATACCCTCCATTGGAGTTAGTAGCTTTGAGTTGAATCCTCAGCTCATTATCATGGTGCAGCAAAGTTGCCAGTATTCCGGTCTTCCACAGGAAGAACCTACAGAGTTTCTGGCACAATTTCTACAAATTGCTGACACAGTACATGATAAGGAAATAGATCAGGATGTCTACATACTATTACTGTTTCCATTTGCTGTAAAAGATCAAGCTAAGAGGTGGTTAAATAACCAACCTAAGGCCAGCATAAGAACATGGAAACAGCTGACAGAAAAATTCCTGAATCAGTATTTTCCTCCAAAAAGGATGACACAGCTAAGGCTGGACATCCAAGGCTTTAAACAAGGAGATAATGAATCTCTTTATGATGTCTGGGAGAGATACAGAGAGATGCTACGAAAATGCCCCTCTGAAATGTTTTCAGAGTGGGTTCAGTTAGACATCTTCTACTATGGGCTTGCAGAAGGAGCTCAGATGTCTCTAGATCACTCAGCTGGTGGATCTATCCATATGAGAAAGACAATTGAAGAGGCTCAAGAGCTCATTGATACAGTTGCCAGGAATCAGCATCTGTACCTAAGCAGCAACCCTTCCATGAATGAAGAGGTTAAAACAGTAACTGCTGAATTCAGTACTGTAAAACAAGCTGCTGAATTCAATCAGCAATTGGATTTTCTAACAAAGCAGCTAGCTGAATTCAAGGACAGGCTACAAGAGACAAGGATAACTAATATACAGATGGACGAACAGTTTAAGCAAACAAAGCAGCAGCTATCAAGGCAAATAGCAGAAGAATGCCAAGCAGTTCAATTAAGAAGTGGGAAAACATTAAATACCCCACCTCAAGGGATCAAAAATTCAAGAAATGAGCAACCCACCAAAGATTCACCTGAGGACAGTAAGAGCCCAGGGAAAAATAATTCTGGCACTAAAACGCCAGAAAAGGGGTGGAAGGCTGGCGCTGAACGCCCAGACCATGCCCAAAACTGGCGTTCAGCGCCAGAAACAAGGCAGGATTGGCGTTCAACGCCAGAAATGGGCAAGAATCTGGCGTTGAACGCCCAAATGGGGCAGAATCCAGCGTTGAACGCCCAAAATGGGCACATTTCTGGCGTTCAGGCACCAGGAACAGACAGTGAGCTGGCGTCTAACGTCACTCCAGCTTCTGACTCTGGCACTCAATTGCCAGTGAGGGATCAGACACACACAAGTGCTGATAACAACCCCTCTAAAAAGGCTTCTTTAACCACTAAGGTTGAGGAATATAAAGCCAAGATACCTTATCCTCAAAAACTCCGGAAAGAAGAGCAGGATAAGCAATTTGCTCGCTTTGCAGATTATCTAAGGACTCTTGAAATAAAGATTCCATTTGCAGAGGCACTTGAGCAAATACCTTCTTATGCCAAGTTCATGAAAAAGATCTTGAGTCATAAAAAGGAGTGGAGAGAAACAGAAAGAGTTCTCCTCACTGAAGAATGCAGTGCAGTCATCCTGAAAAGCTTTCCTGAAAAGCTTAAAGACCCTGGGAGTTTTCTGATACCATGCATATTAGAAGGTGATTGCACCAAGACAGCTTTATGCGATCTTGGGGCAAGCATCAACCTAATACCTGCATCCACTATCAGGAAGCTTGGCTTAACTGAAGAAGTTAAACCAACCCGGATATGTCTCCAACTTGCTGATGGTTCCACTAAATACCCATCAGGCGTGATTGAAGACATGATTGTCAGAGTTGGGCCATTCGCCTTTCCCACTGACTTTGTTGTGCTAGAAATGGAGGAGCACAAGAGTGCTACTCTCATTCTAGGAAGACCCTTCCTAGCAACTGGACGATCCCTCATTAATGTCCAACAGGGGGAAATAACCCTGAGAGTCAATGATGATGAGTTTAAGTTGAACGCTGTCAAAGCCATGCAGCATTCAGACACATCAACAGACTGCATGAAAGTTGATCTCATTGACTCTTTGGTAGAAGAGATCAACATGGCTGAGAGTCTCGAATCAGAGTTGGAAGACATCTTTAAAGATGTTCAGCCTGATTTGGAGGATTCAGAGGACATGAAAGAGCCTCTGAACTTTCTTCTGAAAGAGGAAAAACCTCCTAAACCCGAGCTCAAGCCACTACCACCATCCTTGAAATATGCATTTCTGGGAGAAGGTGACACTTTTCCAGTGATCATAAGCTCTGCTTTAAATTCACAGGAAGAGGAAGCACTTATTCAAGTGCTAAGGACACACAAGACAGCTCTTGGGTGGTCCACAGGAGACCTTAAGGGCATAAGCCCAGCTAGATGCATGCACAAAATCCTATTGGAGGATGATGCCAAACCAGTGGTTCAACCACAGAGGCGGCTAAATCCAGCCATGAAGGAAGTGGTGCAGAAAGAGGTCACCAAGTTACTAGAGGCTGGGATTATTTATCCTATTTCTGATAGCCCCTGGGTGAGCCCTGTTCAAGTCGTCCCAAAAAAGGGAGGCATGACAGTGATTCATAATGAAAAAAATGAACTGGTTCCTACAAGAACAGTTACAGGGTGGCGCATGTGTATTGACTACAGAAGGCTCAATACAGCCACCAGAAAGGATCATTTTCCTTTACCATTCATAGACCAGATGCTAGAAAGACTAGCAGGTCATGATTATTACTGCTTTCTGGATGGCTACTCAGGCTACAACCAGATTGCAGTAGATCCCCAGGATCAAGAGAAAACAGCATTCACATGTCCATCTGGAGTGTTTGCTTATAGAAGGATGCCATTTGGGCTATGTAATGCGCCTGCAACCTTCCAGAGATGCATGCTCTCTATTTTCTCTTACATGGTGGAAAAATTTCTGGAAGTCTTCATGGATGACTTCTCAGTATATGGAGACTCATTCAGCTCCTGTCTTGATCACCTGAAACTTGTTCTGAAAAGATGCCAAGAGACCAACCTAGTTTTAAACTGGGAAAAGTGTCACTTCATGGTGACTGAAGGAATTGTTCTTGGGCATAAAATCTCAAATAAGGGAATAGAGGTGGATCAAGCAAAAATAGAGGTAATTGAAAAATTACCACCACCTGCCAATGTTAAGGCAATCAGAAGCTTTCTGGGGCATGCAGGATTCTATAGGAGGTTTATAAAGGATTTTTCAAAAATCGCAAAACCTCTAAGCAATCTGCTAGCTGCTGACACGCCATTTGTGTTTGACACAAAGTGCCTGCAGGCGTTTGAAACGCTGAAAGCTAAGCTGGTCACAGCACCAGTCATTTC
This sequence comes from Arachis ipaensis, assembly GCF_059453495.1. Taxonomy (NCBI): domain Eukaryota; kingdom Viridiplantae; phylum Streptophyta; class Magnoliopsida; order Fabales; family Fabaceae; genus Arachis; species Arachis ipaensis. Next base: position 44,356,252 of record NC_142443.1, read on the forward strand.
TGCACCAGACTGGACATTACCATTTGAGCTAATGTGTGATGCCAGTGATCATGCCATTGGTGCAGTATTGGGACAGAGGCATGACAAGCTTCTGCATGTCATTTATTATGCCAGTCGCGTTCTAAATGATGCCCAGAAAAATTACACAACCACAGAAAAAGAACTACTTGCAGTGGTTTACGCCATTGACAAGTTCAGATCATACTTAGTAGGATCAAAAGTGATTGTGTATACTGACCATGCTGCTCTTAAATATCTACTCACAAAGCAGGATTCAAAACCCAGGCTCATCATATGGGTATTGCTTCTGCAAGAGTTTGATATAGAAATAAGAGACAGAAAAGGGACAGAGAACCAAGTGGCTGATCATCTGTCCCGGATAGAGCCAGTGGAAGGGACGCCCCTCCCTTCCCTTAAGATCTCTGAGACATTTCCTGATGAGCATTTATTCGCCATTCAGGAAGCACCATGGTTTGCCGATATTGCAAACTATAAAGCTGCAAGGTTCATACCCAAGGAGTACAACAGGATACAAAAGAAGAAATTAATTACTGATGCAAAGTACTACTTGTGGGATGAACCTTATCTCTTCAAGAGATGTGCAGACGGAATTATCTGTAGGTGTGTGCCTAGAGAAGAAGCACAGAGGATCCTGTGGCATTGCCACGGATCTCAATATGGAGGCCATTTCGGAGGTGAGCGAACAGCCACCAAGGTCTTCCAATGTGGCTTCTATTGGCCCACACTCTATAAAGATTCCTGAGAGTTTGTACGTAATTGTGACAGTTGCCAAAGAGCTGGCAATCTGGCTCATGGTTACGCCATGCCTCAACAAGGAATCTTGGAAATTGAGTTGTTTGACGTATGGGGAATTGACTTCATGGGACCTTTTCCACCATCATATTCAAACACTTATATTCTGGTGGCAGTTGACTATGTATCAAAATGGGTTGAGGCTATTGCCACACCCACCAATGATACTAAAACAGTGCTGAAGTTCCTCCAGAAACATATCTTTAGCAGATTTGGTGTCCCTAGAGTACTAATCAGTGATGGGGGCACTCACTTCTGCAATAAACAGCTTTACTCTGCCATGGTTCGATATGGAATTCGCCACAAGGTGGCCACTCCATATCATCCACAAACCAATTGGCAAGCTGAAGTCTCTAACAGAGAATTAAAGAGAATCCTGGAACGGACAGTAAATACCCGTAGAAAGGATTGGGCACGAAGCTTGGATGATGCTCTGTGGGCTTACAGAACAGCATTCAAGACCCCTATAGGGACCTCTCCATACCAACTCGTGTATGGTAAGGCATGCCACCTGCCCGTGGAACTGGAACATAAGGCCTACTGGGCAACCAGATTCCTAAACTTTGATGCCAAATTAGCAGGAGAAAAACGATTGCTCCAGCTAAATGAGCTAGAGGAATTCAGATTCACAGCTTTCGAAAATGCCAAGCTTTATAAAGAAAAATAAAAAAAATGGCATGACAGAAAGCTGTCATCTAGAATCTTTGAACCAGGACAAAAGGTCCTGTTGTTTAACTCTAGACTCAGGCTATTCCCCGGGAAACTGAAATCCCGGTGGAGGGGACCATACGTGATTACAAGTGTGTCACCATATGGTTATGTGGAGCTCCAAGATATTGATTCTGATAAGAAGTTCATTGTCAATGGACAGAGAATCAAGCATTATCTTGAAGGCAACATCGAGCAAGAATGCTCAAGGCTGAAGCTAGATTAAAAGCTCAGCAAGGTCCAGCTAAAGACAATAAAGAAGCGCTTGCTGGGAGGCAACCCAGCCATGGGGCAACAATCCTCTAAGCATTTTGCCCTATTTCTATTTTTATTTTTATTTGTTTATATAGAGTTCATTGAAAACAAGGTAAATAATCATTTACAGAAGAACTCGGCACACAAAACAGAGTAAAAGAGCTCAATGGCAAGAAAACGCCAGTAAAGGGGCATTTTGGGCGTTCAGCGCCCAAAATGGGCATCCACTGGGCGCTGAATGCCAGTAATGGTAGCAATCTGGGCGTTCAACGCCAGAAATGGCCACCCACTGGGCGTTGAACGCCAGTAATGGCAGCAACTGGGCGCTGAACGCCCAGGAGATCAGCATTTGGGCGCTGAACGCCCAAAACAAGCAGTGTTTGGGCATTCAAACGCCAGGAAGACAGGGAGGAGCCAAATCCATTTATCCCACACGTATTTCCATTTTAATTTCAAATTTTATGCTTCAATGCATGATTTTTACATGAACATGTCAAGAACCCTGATTTCTAAAATCCTTAATTTCTAAAAATCCATCTTTCCAAATTCAATCCAACTCTTTTCAAAATCTTTTCTGAAAACAAATCTATCTTTTTCACTCAAAAATCTTTTCAACTAATCCATATCTTTTTCAAATATCCATATTATCTTTTTCAAAATTCAGAGTATCTTTTTCAAAAATCTATCATATCTTTTCAAAATTAAACTCTATCTTCTATCTTATCTTTTTCAACTCAATCTTTTTATCTTATCTCTTCCAATTTTTCGAAAACCCACCCCACCCACCCCTTTAAAATTGGGTTCGGCCTCCCCCCTCCTCCATCAACAAGTGCACCTCGATCTCCTTCTATCCCTCTCCTTTCTTTTCTTTTGCTTGAGGACAAGCAAACCTCTAAGTTTGGTGTGTTTATCCGAGATCACTAAGATCATGGCTCCCAAAGGAAAACAATCCACTCCAAGAGGCAAGAAAGAGAGCGTTCCAAAATCACTTTGGAATCAAGGGAAGTTCTTATCTAAAGAACATGCAGACCATTATCTCAAAGTAATGGGTCTGAGATCAGTGATCCCGGAAGTGAGATTCGATCTGAAAGAAGATGAATATCCGGAGATCCAGGAGCAAATTCGAATCAGGAACTGGGAAGTCCTAGCTAATCCTGAAATGAAAATAGGAAGGAACATGGTCCAGGAGTTCTATGCTAATATGTGGCAGACTGACAAGCAAAGACTATCTGGAACTGCCCACTATGAATTTCGGACCATGGTCAGGGGAAAGATTGTTCACACCACCCCTGACAAGATCAGAGAGGTATTAAAGCTACCTCAGCTAAAGGATGATCCAGACTCCTTCAACAGGAGGATGATGAGAGCAGACATTGGCCTGGATAAGATTCTAGAGGACATATGTATCCCTGGAGCCAGGTGGACCACCAACACAAAGGGCGTCCCAAATCAACTCAAGAGAGAGGATCTCAAACCAGTTGCCAGAGGATGGCTGGACTTCATTGGGCATTCTCTGTTGCCCACTAGCAACCGCTCTGAAGTCACAGTTAAAAGAGCAGTGATGATCCATTGCATCATGATGGGAAAGGAAGTGGAGGTTCATCAGCTGATTTCAACTGAGCTCTATAAGATTGCTAACAAAAATTCAAAAGAGGCCAGGTTGGCTTATCCAAGCGTGATTTCTCTACTCTGCAAGGACGCTGGAGTAAGGATGGGAATAACTGAATATATCCTAATTGAAAAGTCAATCACTAAAGCATCAATGGAGAGACAACAAGCACAGGAGGATCCCATCAAGAAGAGAGCACATGAATTCCTCCCAGAGATTCCTCAAGCGGAATATTGGGAATATCTTGAGACGTCCGTCACCAAGATACAGGAAGCTATGGAGCAAATAATAAAAGAACAGAAGGAACACAGTCAAATGCTGACCTATATGTTTAAAGAACAAGAGGAGCAGGGGCGTGACTTAAGGGAACTGAAGCGCCAAAAGTCTTCTCTTGTAGGACCAAGCATCCCAAGGATCAGAGGAACCCCCGTGCCCCCAGAATAAAGGTTGTTAATTTCCAATTTCTGCCTTAACTCTGTGACAGTGTCCTTATAAAAGTTTACCTTAGAAGTCATATAATAGTAATTAGTATCTATTTGATTTTATCTCCAATTAAGCTATAGTTTATTTTTCTCATCATCATTAAACATGAATAAAATAGTAGATCTTTTGAATAAGAAGCAATAAAATTTCGAGTTCAATAAAAGAAATTCTAATTGGTTAAATGTGGTGGCAATGCTTTCTATCTTCTGAATGAATACTTGAACAGTGCATATGTCTTTTGAATTTGTTGTTTAAGACTGTTAAATATGTTGGCTCTTGAAAGAATGATGAACATGAGACATGTTATTGATAATCTGAAAAATCATGAAAATGATTCTTGAAGCAAGAAAAAGCAGCAAAGAACAAAGCTTGCAGAAAAAAAAAAGAGAAAGAAAGAAAAAGCAAGCAGAAAAAGCCAATGACCCTTAAAACCAAAAGGCAAGGGCAAATGAAAAGGATCCCAAGGCTTTGAGCATCAGTGGATAGGAGGGCCTAAAGGACTAAAATCCTGGTCTAAGCGGCTAAACCAAGCTGTCCCTAACCATGTGCTTGTGGCGTGAAGGTGTCAAGTAAAAAACTTGAGACTGAGCGGTTAAAGTCAAGGACCAAAGCAAAAAGAAGAGTGTGCTTAAGAACTCTGGACACCTCTAATTGGGGACTTTAGCAAAGCTGAGTCACAATCTGAAAAGGTTCACCCAGTTATGTATCTGTGGCATTTATGTATCCGGTAGTAATACTGGAAAACAAAGTGCTTAGGGCCACGGCCAAGACTCATAAAGAAGCTGTGTTCAAGAATCATCACACTGAACTAAGAGAATCAATAACACTATCTGAATTCTGAGTTCCTATAGATGCCAATCACTCTGAGCTTCAATGGATAAAGTGAGATGCCAAAACTGTTCAGAAGCAAAAAGCTACTAGCCCCGCTCATCTAATTAGGATCTGAGCTTCAATCAAAAACTCTGAGATATTATTGCTTCTCAACCTATTAGTCTTCTATTTTATATTGTCTAGTTGCTTGAGGACAAGCAACAGTTTAAGTTTGGTGTTGTGATGAGCGGATATTTTATACGCTTTTTGGGGATAATTTCATATAGTTTTGAGTATGTTTTAGTTAGTTTTTAGTCTATTTTTATTAGTTTTCAGGAAAAATTCATATTTCTGGATTTTACTATGAGTTGTGTGTTTTTCTGTAATTTCAGGTATTTTTCTGGCTGAAATTGAAGGAGCTGAGCAAAAATCTGATTCAGGCTGAAAAAGGACTGCTGATGCTGTTGGATTCTGACCTCCCTGAACTCAAAGTGGATTTTCTGGAGCTACAGAACTCGAAATGGCATGCTTTCAATTGCGTTGGAAAGTAGACATCCAGGGCTTTCCAGCAATATATAATAGTCCATACTTTGCACAAGGATAGATGACGTAAACTGGCGTTCAACGCCAGTTCTCTGCCTAATTCTGGCGTCCAGCGCCAGAAAAGGATCAAAAGCTGGAGTTGAACGCCCAAACTGGCATAAAAACTGGCGTTAAACTCCACAAATGGCCTCTGCACGTGAATTGCTTAAGTCTCATCCCAGCACACACCAAGTGGGTCCCAGAAGTGGATCTCTGCATCATCCATCATAGTCTACTCATATTTTGTAACCCTAGGCTACTAGTTTAGTATTTAAACAACTTTTAGAGACTTATTTTGTATCTCATGACATTTCAGATCTAAACTTTGTATTCTTTGACGGCATGAGTCTCTAAACCCCATTGTTGGGGGTGAGGAGCTCTGCTGTGTCTCGATGAATTGATGCAAGTATTTCTGTTTTCCATTCAAACACGCTTGTTCCTATCTAAGATGTTCATTCGCGCTTAACTGTGATGAAGGTGATGATCCGTGACATTCATCACCTTCCTCAAACCATGAACGTGTGCCTGACAACCACCTCCGTTCTATATCCGATTGAATGAGTATCTCTGAGATCTCTTAATCAGAATCTCCGTGGTATAAGCTAGAACTGATGGCGGCATTCATGAGAATCCGGAAAGTCTAAACCTTGTCTGTGGTATTCCGAGTAGGATTCAAGGATTGAATGACTGTGACGAGCTTCAAACTCCTGAAGGCTGGGCGTTAGTGACAGATGCAAAAGGATAGTAAATCCTATTCCAACCGGATCGAGAACCAACCGGTGATTAGCCGTGCTGTGACAGAGCGCGTGAGCGTAGTTTTCACTGGAATGATGGAAGGTAGCCATTGACAACGGTGATCCACCAACACACAGCTTGCCATAGGAGGACGTGCGTGCGTGAATCAGAAGACAGAGGAAAGCAGAGATTCAGAAGACAAAGCATCTCCAAAACTCCAACATATTCTCCATTACTGCACAACAAGTAACCTTTAATTTATGCTCTCTTGGTTATTCACAATTCAACTGATAAACATAATTGACTTCCTGACTAAGATTTACAAGATAACCATAGATTGCTTCAAACCAACAATCTCCGTGGGATTCGACCCTTACTCACGTGAGGTATTACTTGGACGACCCAGTGCACTTGCTGGTTAGTGGTACGCGTTGTGAAAAGTGTGATTCACAATTCGTGCACCACTCACCTTTGTCACTAACGTTGGACTAAGCCACTATGAGCCACGTTGGTTGCCACGTTAATTACATTAACGTGGAAGCTAACGTGGAGGAAAGGGATGATGAGCCAACGTTAGTGACACTCACCTTTGTCACTAACGTTGGAGATGGCAATCAACACCACGTTAGTGGTCACGTTAATGTAATTAACGTGAGGCGCTAACATGGGAAAGGGGCGTTTTGGAGCGTTAGTAAAAAAGGTAGGTGTCACTAACGCTCTCGAAGATTTGGCAAGCCTACGTTAAAGGTCACGTTAACTATACTAACGTGAACTCTAACGTAGGGAGAAAGGGGTACTCTCAACGTTATTGGGAAAGGTAAACCCCAGTAACGTTTGCGAAGGGCCAAGAGGCAACGTTAGTGGTCACGTTAGTGCCACTAAAGTTGAAGTTAACGTGGACCATTTTGGGTTAGGAATGTTAGTGAAAAAGGTGATTGTCACTAACGTTCTCGACCCCACATTTTCATTTAACGTTAACACCACTAACGCCCTAAGCTAAAGTCCATGCCTACTGCACACTTTCTCTGCAAGTGAAGCTGAGCCCACTAAAGATGATAACTGCTTCAACTCAAGATCAAAAGGCCCATATCCAAGAATTGAAGAGCCAACTAGAAGATCAGAAGAGTAGTATAAATAGGAGTAGTTTTGAACTAGAGAAGAACTTTTGGATTGGGAGAACAACTCTCTGTATAATTTTACTTTCTCTGCAACTTCTAGTTTTACTTTCAGAATGCACTCTCCATCTTTGTTTTCCATTCCCAGAGCCATGAACAACTAAACCTCTTTCATTGGGTTAGGGAGCTCTGTTGTAATTTGATGGATCAATAATAGTTTTCATTATTCTTCTTCTTTTTTTTCTCTTGATTTTACTAGAAAGCTTTCAATCTTCATCCAATTGGGTAGTTATCTTGGAAAAAAAGCTATTCATACTTGGATCTCTTCAGAACCTTGGAAGAGAAATGAAGAGATCATGCTAGAAATGCTTTCTCATGTTGGACCAAATTGGGGTTTGGATGGATATAGTGACATATAATCCTACCAACACTTTGATTTGGAAATACATGTGGTATAATCAGTGACCATACTTCATCTCTTCTCATGAGCAATTGGACCAAGGAATTGGCTATTGATCAAGATTTGAGAGATTGAATTACCAAAGAATTGGAGTTCAATCACTTAAGATTGCCAAGGAGATCAATGAATGCATTGATTGAGGAAGAGATGAAAATGAACTTGATCCGGAGAATGTAACATCTCCTAAGCCCAATGAATCCCCCATTTCTGATCTTACCCATTCTCTTTAATTTCTGCAATTTACTTTCATGCTAAATTTCCCATTCCCCCTTTAAGATTCTGCAATTTACTTTCCGTCATTTATATTCAGCTCCTTATTCCCAGCATTTACATTTTCTGCTATTTACTTTCCGCCATTTAATTTCTTGCAACTCTCACATCAAATTCTGCTTAGCTCGACTAGAACATTCCTCTAATTAAAGTTGATTGACCAATCAATCCCTGTGGGATTCGACCTCACTCTATTGTGAGTTTTTACTTGACGACAATTCGGTATACTTGCCGAGGAAAATTGTTGAGAGACAAGTTTCCGTGCATCAAGTTTATGTCGCCGTTGCCGGGGATTGATTTTGTATCAACAATGATTAAATTGGTGGATAACTAGATTGAGCATTATTTTTTTTCTTTTGTTTGATTTAATTTCATTTGAGTAATTTACTTTTAGTTTTAGTTATTTCCTTCCCTTTACCCTTTACCCGTTTGTGGTGTTATCTGCGCATTTTTTTTACTATTTAGTTCACTGACCCACTAACTATTTGATATATTGCATCACTCACACTAACAGCATTTCTGCAGAGAATACTGTCTGCATCTATCTTTCTTGCTTTTGCCTTGTTGGTTGTATGACAGATAGAAGAAGCGGGGCTTCAACTTCCTTTGATTCTGAACCTGAGAGAACCTTCCTTAGATTAAGGAGGGAAGCAAGAGGAAAGAGAGTAGTTGGTACGGAGGAAGAAGAGGAGTATTTTGAACCAGACACGGATGAGAATATGGAGAACCATCATGAAGAAGAGGCTCACAACCATGGCAGAGAAGGCCCAATGCATCATGCTGGGCAAGATAGAAGAGTTCTGGGATCCTACATCAATCCAAACCCAGGAAACTGTGGAAGTAGCATCCAAAAGCCAACCATACATGCCAACAACTTTGAACTAAAGTCACAGCTCATCACCCTTGTTTAGAACAACTGTTCATTCGGAGGAAGTGTTCAAGAAGATTCCAATCAACATCTAACCACCTTCCTGAGGATATGTGATACTGTGAAGTCTAATGGTGTTCAGCCTGACACCTATAGACTGCTTCTATTCCCCTTCTCACTTAAGGACAAGGCATCTAAATGGCTGGAATCTTTCCCGAAGGAGAGCTTAACAACCTGGAAAGATGTGGTGAATAAATTCTTGGCGAGATTCTATCCTCCTCAAAGAATCAACAGGTTGAGAGCTGAGGTTCAAACTTTCAGGCAACAAGATGGTGAGACTCTATATGAAGCATGGGAGAGGTTTAAGGATCTGACAAGAAGGTGCCCACCAGATATGTTCAATGAATGGGTGCAGGTACACATTTTCTATGAAGGTCTTTCTTATGAATCAAAGAAGGCAGTAGACCACTCATCCGGGGGATCTCTGAACAAGAAGAAGACCATTGAAGAAGCCATAGATGTCATTGAGACTGTAGTTGAGAATGACTACTTCTATGCTTCTGAAAGGGGTAACACTAGAGGAGTAATGGAGCTAAACAATGTGGATGCACTGCTAGCTCAAAACAAGATGATCACCAAGCAGCTGGCTGACCTTACCAAGAAGATGGAGAGAAGTCAAGTAGCAGTAATCACCACCTCAACAACAGCTCAAGAAGGAGTGAATGAAGAAGCAGAGGGTGATCAGGAACAAGCCAACTACATTGGAAATCCACCTAGGCAGAACCATGACCCATACTCCAAGACTTACAATCCTGGTTGGAGGAACCACCCAAACTTTGGGTGGGAAAATCAACAAGACCAAGGCCAAGATCAGAGACGCCACAACCCCAACAACAATGCAGCTCACCAACATTCCACACAGAGATCATATCAGCACCCACCTAACAACACACCTCAACATCCATACCAAAGCCAAAATGGCCCTTCTCATCCCTCCAATCTCAACTCACCATCATCGGAAGAAAGACTATCAAGGATTGAGACTCTACTTGAAGGCATATGCAAAGAGATTCAAGATAACAAGGTGTTCAAAGAGGAGGTGCGAGCTAATCTCAAAAACCAGGGAGACACCATTCAGAGGCTGGAATTTCAAGTGGGATACCTCTCTGAAAAGATTCCCAAACCTACTCATAACTTCCCAAGTGACACAGAGAAGAACTCGAGAGGTGAAGCAAAGAAGGTCAGATGGGAAGATTGCAAGATGGTCACTATAAGTGATAAGGGGACTGAGGAAGAGCCGAACAAACCATTAGAACAACCTGGAGATACATCAGCAGAGAAACAGGAAGATGATCACCAAGAAACCAAAATTTCACAGAAGGAGCTGCTGAGACTCTATGCACCCTTTCCCCAAAAAGTCAAGGGTGGTGTAGAAAAGAGAATATACTCAAGGTTTCTTGACATGTTTGCATCTTTCCATGTAAACATACCATTCATCAAGGCCCTCCAACAAATTCCCTCATACATTAAGTATATGAAGGAGCTGCTGACCAGGAAAAGCTCACTCAAAGGAGGGCAAACAATAGTGATGAATAAGGAGTGCAGTGCTCTCATTCAACCAGAGATGCCTACAAAAAGGAAGGACCCAGGGAGTTTTCACATCCCCTGTGCCATAGGAGAAACAATGTTTGACAAAGGACTCTGTGACCTAGGAGCAAGCATCAACTTAATGCCCTTATCCCTTATGAAGAAGCTGCAGGTCAATGAGCTAATACCCACAGACGTAGTCATCAGGCTGGCCGACAAAACTCAAAAACAAGCAGTAGGAGTGGTTGAAAACGTGTTGGTAAAGGTTGGGAGCTACTTCCTTCCTACAGACTTTGTCATATTGGAAATGGAAGAGAGTCACCTTCACCCAATCATATTGGGAAGACCATTCCTAGCTACAGCCAGAGCGCTCATAGATGTGGAGCGAGGAGAGCTAATATTGAGGATACATGACGAACAACTCATATTCAATGTCTTCAAACCCTCACAAGAAGCAGATCAGAAAAGCAAGAAACCAAGGAAAGAGCACGACAAAGCACTGGTGGAAGAAACAAGCATTGAATCACAGGGAATCCCTTTGGTTGATGAACAAGATAATCAGCAACTGTCACAGCTCAAGGAAAATCAGGAGGAACCTAAACCACCAGAGTCATATGAGACCAGCAACAACATTTCCTTGAAAGAAGAGGCCACAAAGAGTAGGACAACATCAAAAGCGACAAAGAAAAAGGCACCCAGGGGATGGAGGAACAAGAAGATCCCTACAGAGGATTTCTCTCCAGGGGATAAAGTGATCTCAGCTTACTTCCTACATATCCCACCTCATCTCCCCACCATCCCATCTCAGCTACCTAAGGTTTTCACCATCAACAAAGTTCTCTCCCTAGAGCATGTAGAGATCCTTGATGAAGCCAATGGATATAGGTTCACTGCAAGAGGGAAAGATCTGAAGCATTACCAATCACCCTAACAAAGGGCAAAACGTCAAGCTAGTGATGCTAAAGAAGCGCTTCATGGGAGGCAACCCATGTTTTATATGATTTTAAAAGTAGTTAATAATGCAAGGTTCATGAAGTCCAAATCAACTCTGACATATACTTGAATGTATCCTTTTATGCAACATATAGTGAAGAACAAGTTTGGTGTTCAAGGCACACTAAGAGAACATGAATGCAATTCATATCATGTCACTCTTAGAACCTTGAACAATTCCTTTTACTCCACATGGCCACAAACTAAGTTTGGTGTCACCAATGTTGCATACATGGACAATCAATTAGTCAGTTGGTTTGTACTTATGAATAGCACTTAGTCAGTTAACAACAAAAAAATTTTAAAAAGTAGTTACTCTTTCTTTTCTTTTAAATTTTGCCACCACTTTCCACAAATTCATTAATCACATCCCTTTATTTGTAGGAGAATTGATGGGACAATTGAAGAAGGAGGATTCGGCCACCACAAAAGGAGAAATACTATACACATGTTTTCAAGGGGGATGCATTGGGAAATGTTGTCATGCAACATTGGAAGAGTCACACGCTTGGAAATCGAACCAACCCCCCTTCATGAAGTTGATGATCCTTGTGCTCATCCCATGCTAAATCTCATCCGTTCATCACACAACCACTCCATCAATCCACACCTTTCATTCACTCACCATCTCCCTATATAAAGTGGTTCCTAGTCCGTACTCCCTTTCACATTCCAATTTCCATCCTTTACACTTCCCACTTTTAACACCCAACTCTTCTTACCCCATCAGAAACACTCTCACTCACTCCCTTCACTACACCCCATCTTAACCGGCCGAAGCCAATTATCCACACCCTTTACACCTTCACATATCAACAATCACTTATGGCATCATCAAACTCTAAGAGAAGAAAACGGAAGGAGCCTATGGAGCAACGCCCTTTCGATGAGAAGAAATTCAAAACCTTTCACCATGCACTGCAATATGGATGGATGGTTGATAAGGAGATCATATATGAGCTAGGCTTTCAAGTCAGAAAAACTGAGTGCCCCGAAATCACAGAGAAGGTGGAGAAGAGAAGATGGGAGCTCCTTACTGATCCAGTCATAAAAGTAAATGCAACTCTTGTAAGAGAGTTTTATGCAAATGGAGTCAGGTATGATAAGGCAGATGACTCCTATATAAGCTTCGTGAGAGGGGTAACCGTGGACTTCAGCCCCATGAGCATCATGAGGGCATTAAAGCTACGAGCCATACCCTTTGCTGAAGAAAGCTATCACTCCAGAATAGATGGCAGCCCCAATCATGACCAGATTGTACAAGATATATGCGTGCAAGGAGCTGATTGGGTACGAGATCCTCAGGGGAAACCCAAGTTCATCAAGAAAGGGGACCTCACCCCTGAGGCAAAGGGGTGGTTTGAAATTGTAAGGAGATCCATCATTCCTACCGAGAATAACTCAGAGGTGAATCTTAAGAGAGTAACAATGGTGCAATGTATACTTAAAGGGGGAGAGATCAAGGTCCATGAACTTATAGCTCAAGGTATTAGGAAGATGGCTGAAAAGAGCGATTCTGGAGGAAGGTTAGGCTACCCTAGCACTATTTTTCGTCTGTGTGACAGGGCTGGGGTAGTGTTCGAAGATGAGGACCCCCGAGTGGATAAAAGTGGGCATCTTAATTACTGTCCGACAGATGCATGCGGTTGCATCTCTCCTACCTCAACGAAAGCCAAGAAAGAGGCCAGCCCATCAAGTAGTAAAAGGACAAAACTTAGAGGAGCAAGCCCCTTTAGACATGCACCAGCTACAGGAAGCTATTGATGGCTTATCTAGACAATACTTGGAAAATCAAGGGGCACAGAAAGAGTTGCAACTACAGTTGGTAAGCCGTCAAGAAGAATTACTCTCTGGATGGATGAATCAACAGGGGGAATGGCAAAAGCAATTGATGGAGCAGCAACTGGAACAAGGGAAATATTGGGGTGAATCCTTCCACAGGATAGAGCAAAGGCAAGATCAACAACAAGAAGCCATCCAAAAGCTAATCAACATCCAAGCACATCAAGGTGCACACATACATGAAATGCATCGGAAACAACTAGAACAAGCAGAACTCTTTGATGAATACAGAGCGTTTGCAGAAGGAGTTTACATGAACGAGACTGGACATCATGTAAACACTCAAGCCAGGCTCGGGTACTTAGTTGGACAACTGCCTGTACTACACCCGAGAATCATAAGATATGAAGAAGTAAAGGATGAATTAGCGCGAGAAGAAAGAGAGAGGGTAGAAAAGAGTCATGAATCAGTAAGGAAGGCACTTGAGGAGTAGAAGAAAGCCAAACTAGCACGGATACGAGGAAACACAAGTGGACACAAAGAAGACAAACAAGAGGGAGAGCATGAGCACCCCCATGAGTAAAAGGTGGTGGAGTTCCCTCTTTGTTCCATCTTTTTCAAAGCTTTAAATAAGGAAAATCATGTATGAAATAGAACATGTTTCCATGGTAATTTAGGATTTTAAATTCTGCCTTTAAGTTGTCATTGCTTAGGTCTATGCTTGCTAGTCTAATGTCACTGTTGCATCTTCGCCTTGCTTACTTGTATGCTTGTCCTTTTGAATCAAATAAAAAGAGAATGTATGCTATGAAAGACCAAAGTGATGATCAATTGTGGAATAGGTTCTTAAGCTTGTGGTGTAGTAATCACTTAGCTAAGTTGGTTCACTAACAAGGTAGGAAGGTAACTATCTGTCCTGAAGTCATATGCTTGAAACACACCCTATGAGACTAGCTAAATAACAAGATCCTAATAAGAAAAAGGAAAAGAACAATAAGAGTTGAAAAAGAAAGAAAAGTAATAAGAAATAAGGCTAGGCACCAAGGGCTTGAATCTTGAGGGATGTGTCTGTGGTGCTCTTGTACCAAGGATCTGCTTGGATGAATAAGTTCTTAGGAGTGCTTCATCACTTGGTAACTTGGGTTAACTAACCCGGAATTATCAACTGAAAATCCACTATCAAGAGCAACCTTGCTACAGAACATTTAGTAACCCAAAGAGGTGCTGGACACCAAGGCCTCAAGGAAAGAAAATAACAAACCATGTGCCTGTGGTGTGCATGTATGGGGAAGAGAGACTTGAGGGAGTAAGTCCTTAGGGGTGTTTCAACACCTAGCACCTTGAACCAACTGGTTCGGGAGTGTTGGCTGAAAGCTTATTTTAAAAAGTCGCCTCCTCACAGAACACTTAGCCTAAGGATGCAATGAACCTTGAAAAGACAAAGGGGTCAATAAATAAAAGTCTCAAAGTGTGCAATCAAGTGAGTATTCCAGGGCATGATAAAGGTCTGAAAGCCAGTAAAGGAATGAACCTAAGTTGCTATGCATGAAACCCCATAAAACCAAGGACATGACTTCCACAATAATGATTCATTCCGCATTTCATTTCATTCATCATTCTCATGTTTCAGTACTTGCTTAGGGACAAGCAAGCTTTAAGTTTGGTGTTGTGATGCCAGGGCATTTCGGCCAGTTTCGCTGACCTTTCCTTTACTGTTTTAGGGTAGTTTCATGCATTTTCTTAGGAAATAAGCAAGTTTTGGGTAGAATTTCACTTACATCTTGATTCAAACAAACATTCTGAATTTTATATGATTTCATGAGAATTATGCATGAATTTAATGACAAATTGGATGATGGATGACTCATAACTTGGATTAGAGCTTTGATGCACTTTATTTGCTTGATTTCATGACAAAGGAGGCAAGGAAAAGCCACGTTAGTAGCCACGTTAGTCTAACTAACGTGGAATGGGTGCTAGCTTGCAACGTTAATGAGAAAAGTGATCACCAATAACATCTTCGAAGCCATCATAGCCCACGTTAAATACCATGTTAACTACATTAACGTGGTAGTTAACGTGGAGGAAAAGGAAGCTCCAAGCGTTAGTGGTAAAAGTGAGTGCCACTAACACTCCAAAAAGGGCAATTGGCCACGTTAAGAGTCACGTTAACTCAGTTAACGTGAACTCTAACGTGGAAGAGAAAGATAATGACAACGTTAGTGACACTCACCTTTGTCACTAACGTTGGACTAAGCCACTATGAGCCACGTTGGCTGCCACGTTAATTACATTAACGTGGAAGCTAACGTGGAGGAAAGGGATAATGAGCCAACGTTAGTGACACTCACCTTTGTCACTAACGTTGGAGATGGCAATCAACACCACGTTAGTGGTCACGTTAATGTAATTAACGTGAGGCACTAACGTGGGAAAGGGGCGTTTTGGAGCGTTAGTAAAAAAGGTAGGTGTCACTAACGCTCTCGAAGATTTGGCAAGCCTACGTTAAAGGTCACGTTAACTATACTAACGTGAACTCTAACGTAGGGAGAAAGGGGTACTCTCAACGTTATTGGGAAAGGTAAACCCCAGTAACGTTTGCAAAGGGCCAAGAGGCAACGTTAGTGGTCACGTTAGTGCCACTAACGTTGAAGTTAACGTGGACCATTTTGGGTTAGAAACGTTAGTGAAAAAGGTGATTGTCACTAACGTTCTCGACCCCACATTTTCACTTAACGTTAACACCACTAACGCCCTAAGCTAAAGTCCATTCCTACTGCACACTTTCTCTGCAAGTGAAGCTGAGCCCATTAAAGATAATAACTGCTTCAACTCAAGATCAAAAGGCCCATATCCAAGACTTGAAGAGCCAACTAGAAGATCAGAAGAGTAGTATAAATAGGAGTAGTTTTGAACTAGAGAAGAACTTTTGGATTGGGAGAACAACTCTCTGTATAATTTTACTTTCTCTGCAACTTCTAGTTTTACTTTCAGAATGCACTCTCCATCTTTGTTTTTCATTCCCAGAGCTATGAACAACTAAACCCCTTTCATTGGGTTAGGGAGCTCTGTTGTAATTTGATGGATCAATAATAGTTTTCATTATTCTTCTTCTTTTTTTTTCTCTTGATTTTACTAGAAAGCTTTCAATCTTCATCCAATTGGGTAGTTATCTTGGAAAAAAAGCTATTCATACTTGGATCTCTTCAGAACCTTGGAAGAGGAATGAAGAGATCATGCTAGAAATACTTTCTCATGTTGGACCAAATTGGGGTCTGGATGGATATAGTGACATATAATTCTACCAACACTTTGATTTGGAAATACATGTGGTATAATCAGTGACCATACTTCATCTCTTCTCATGAGCAATTGGACCAAGGAATTGGCTATTGATCAAGATTTGAGAGATTGAATTACCAAGGAATTGGAGTTCAATCACTTAAGATTGCCAAGGAGATCAATGAATGCATTGATTGAGGAAGAGATGAAAATGAACTTGATCCGGAGAATGCAACATCTCCTAAGCCCAATGAATCCCCCATTTCTGATCTTACCCATTCTCTTTAATTTCTGCAATTTACTTTCATGCTAAATTTCCCATCCCCCCTTTAAGATTCTGCAATTTACTTTCCGTCATTTATATTAAGCTCTTTATTCCCAGCATTTACATTTTCTGCTATTTACTTTCCGCCATTTAATTTCTTGCAACTCTCACATCAAATTCTGCTTAGCTCGACTAGAACATTCCTCTAATTAAAGTTGATTGACCAATCAATCCCTGTGAGATTCGACCTCACTCTATTGTGAGTTTTTACTTGACGACAATTCGGTATACTTGCCGAAGGAAATTGTTGAGAGACAAGTTTCCGTGCATCAATAGTTAATCAAGGATTGTACAGCTTTGGTCAAGCTAATGCACAAAGAATAAGCCTAGCTGTACTCATTATCAATGTGCTAAAACTATCAAATTACAAGCTTTGGCACATGAGATTAGGCCACACTCTTCTTAAATTCTATCTAGAATTTTCAAAGATTGTAATATACCCTATCAAATTCCCCCCTCTTACTACAAGGAAGTCACCGAAAATCAGCGAATTTTTCAGATAAATCCGATAATAATAAGTTTATCATTGGATTTACAGGTGAAAGTCATCCGATAGTATAAACCTCGTTGGAAAGTACATACCGTCGATTTTTTCTAGTCCGACACTAAGCTGCATATTTTCGCGCCAATATTTCGTTGGATAAATTCGACGGTAATTCCGACAAAACATTTTTTGGAGATTTTTTTGAAAAAAATATATTGGTTATTACCGTCAGTATATTCTGTGTAACACCCTACCACACAGAGTCTTATGCTTAAGTTATAAAACTGAGGTGGCAAGGTATTACAACCTCTGAAAGTAAAATATATATAGTTGAAAAGAATTTTATAACGAGGAGCCTTTGAAAAAAAGTTTAAAACAAAGGGCGCATCGCTCACGTAAATGGAAAACTTGCGTACGAAGAAACGTAATATATATATGAATAATAAAAAGAGAGTGTCAAAAGATACAAAAAATTCAAGCTCCAGGCTCAACCTGCGAAGCCAAGGTTGGCCGGAGAATATTTACATAAATATACATAACCCAAAATAGACAAAACAATAACCTGTTTCTCCACATCGACCTCTAAGAGGAACAAAGTAAAGTTAAACTTACAGAGGAGAGTCTAAGTACAGAATACTAAACATAAGCTCAAAACACAGAGTCCCAAATATAACACTTCGCTTGCAGAATGAGCTCTAGATGCTTATCGAGGTACCTCTCGACCTGCATCTGAAAACAACAACATATATATGGTATGAGAACAGGAGATTTTCAGCATGGTAACAATGCTCACATAACTAACATATAAGGTCCCGGGAAAGTCGAAGGCAATCCTAGAACTCCGACACTCAGATTATAAAACTTAAAGATTCAAGACGGAAACCATAAATAGGGGTGGGTCTCTAAGACTCCTAAACTTAACCAACCTCTAACTAAAACCCTTAATCCTCTGTCTTTCCTCCAATTCCTCCAACTCCAGTGAAACCACCGACAAACAACAAGCAAAGCAAGCACAAGTAGAATACAGATACAATAGGTAACAATTTAGCAAGTAAGCAAAATAATCACATAGGCAAGTCCAATTAATGAAAAATCAAACAAGACACACAAATGCATGTGATGCATGCCTGTCCTATGGCTGATGATATCATATGTCGGTTATATAGCCTAAGTTTTCACAAGACATTATATTTTAGTTACAAGAAACCGAAACCATACCTTGGCCGATTTTCCGATAAACCCGGAACACCTGAAGCATTCCCGCACCACAAGTTTCCAAGACTCCAAAACCTCCCCAATGAAACTCGGCCTCCGAAACTTGACCTCAAGCTTCCAAATCCTCAAATTAGCTCCATCCAACACTCAATTTCAATCTATTATCATAATTACCACTATAATCAAAATAGAGCTCAATAATTCAATATATATACCAAGGGTTTGAGGGTGCTTACCTTGCCTACAACTCAAACGAGCTAACCCCGACAAAACCCACAAGCTAATTCGAACCTAAACACCGAAATCATATAAAATTTAACCTGCATTCACATTGAATTTCGAAATTGGGGAGAAGGAAACTGAAACTAAGAAGTGAGTTTCACACCTAATCAAGAACAGTGCTTTGTAGAGCTCGTCGCGCTGGTCGCGTGACCGTAAACGGTGCGGCGATCGGAGATCCGAATCAAAAGTTATGTGAATTTGATTATGGAAGTGAGGGTTTGTGTTTTTGAGGGAGTTCTTTCCCTTTTCTTCCTAAGTTCTAGCATTTCAGCATGCATGAGGAGAGAGAAATGAGCTGAGCTCATTTATTTAAGTAAGTGGGTTGGGCCCACGGGTCCGGTTTGACCGATTCAGCTCGTTCGGTCGAATATTGGGCTAAATTCTTTAAAATTAGTGTCAAAATTCTTGTTTTAATTAGCTCTTTCACATTAAACTATAAAATTTTATTTTCTAATTTCTTAGATTAATAATTAATTTATTAACTAATTATTTGCTAATTTCTCAGATTTTACATTCTGACAGTAATACCAACGGAAATAAATTTTTTATTTTTTAAAAAACAATTATTTTCCGTCCATTTAAAGCGTAACCTGATGACAAACATAATTGAAACAGTACTTTAAATCTAAAGTGAAATATAAAATAAACAACGTAAAGTATGGAAAGATATATGGTGATTAATATATTTGAAAGAATAATGTTAATTACAATATGTTCATCTCAATGTTTGGTAAAGAATGATACATATCATCGGACTATATTTACGTTAACCCTATTCATATTCATCATCTTCTTCCTCGAGTTCACCGTCCTCCTCTTCCGAGGTAGTTTCCTGATCATCGAACTTGCCTTCCTCTTCTTCGTCCATGTCGACCTCGTCTTTTTATTCGAGATCGTCGTGCTGCTGTGGTAGTGTGTCATCCTATAATCCAAGGTTAATGATAACAGCAGAGCTAAGGGTAATCGACTCACCGATATCAACCGTTATTCTTGAAGGGATTGTGTCATCAATCTGGTAAAGTTCCTGACCCTCTATCCTATCATTAGAATTGATCTGGCATCTTGACTTAGTCTTAACCACAATTACTCAACTAGACTTGCATGAATCCGGATAAGGCAAAAAGTACACCTGCCATGCATTTTGAGGTAGAATAAAAAGATCGTATTGCCTATATTTCCTTGTTATATTAACTTCAATGATATCGTAGTCCTTGCGCTTTCGTGCTCCTTATCGCGAACATAGATCATACTCTTCACATTTAATCACTGATACCATGTATGTAGTGTGATAGAAATACTTTAACTCAGTTATGTTCGGTGATGCACCACTATTTTGTGGTGCATTTTCTACTTAATTTGAGTGGGTTTCATCCATTATTCCCACATTTATTCAATGAAATAGCATGGTTTCATGATTTCTTCCTAAATTGTGCTTAAGTGTGAAAACATGCTTTTTAGGCCCTAATTGGGTTGATTTTAATTCACCTTTGATTCCACTAGATGCCTTGATTTGTTTGTTTGTGATTCCAGGTTGAAAAGGCTAGGAATGGATCAAGGGAATGAAGAGAAAAGCATGCAAAGTGGAGAAATCATGGAAAATCAAGGATTTGGGATGCATTCATTAACGCACACGCGTAACAGACGCGCAGGCGTGGAAGTGAAGTCGCATGGAGATGCGTACGCGTACATGACGCGCACGCGTGGATGAGAAATTGCCAAGCGACGCGTACGCGTGACCTACGCGTACGCGTCGATGCTCGCACGTGACTTCATTAAAGTGAAAACGTTGGGGGAGAATTCTGGGCTTCCTAGGCCCAAATCCAACTCATCTCTGAGCCTATTATATGCAGAAATCAAGAGGGGTCAAAGGGGGGGGAAGTCATAATTAAATTTTGGAGGGAATGCTTTAGTTAGTTTCTAGAGAGAGAAGTTCTCTCTTCTCTCTAGAATTAGGTTAGAAGTAGATTAGGATTTCTTAGATCTAGGTTTAATTCATGCTTAGATTTACTTTTCCTTTATCAATTCTTGCCCTTCTACCTTTGCTCTCTCTAGTTTAGCATTTAATTCTTGTAATTCTTTATTTTTATGTTGATGCACTCTTGTTTCTCCTATTTTTCTTTTAATGCAATTTGTGTTTAATGTTCCTTTATTGTTGATTTGAATTGTTGTTGTTAATTTCCTTGCAATTGATAGTTGTAGATTTACTTTTCTTGCAATTTGATTTTGCTTTCCCTTTATGCCTTCCAAGTGTTTGATTAAATGCTTGGAAGGATGCTAGAGTAGATTTTTCTCCTCTTGGCTTTGGTTGAGTAATTGGAGACTCTTGAGTTATCAAAATCTTTTGTTGATTAATAATTGAAAGTTGATAGTTAATTTGAATTCCACTAACTCTAGTCTTTCCTTAGGAGTTGACTAGGACTTGAGGAATCAAATTGATTATTTCCACTTGACTTTCCTTCATAGTTAGAGGTTGACTAAGTGGAGCAATGGACAATTCTTGTCACAATTGAGGAGGATAATGAGGATAGGACTTCTAATTCTCATACCTTGCCAAGAGCTTTCTTAGTTGCTAGTTCCTTTCTTTTGCCATTTACTCTTCATGTCCCTTATCCAGAACCCCAAAATATACATCTCATAACCAATAACAAGAACACTTCCCTATAATTCCTTTGAGAGACGACCCGAGGTTTGAATACTTTGGTTATTTTTATTGGGTTTGTACTTGTGACAAACAATTTTTTGCATGAAAGGATTATTTGTTGGTTTAGAAACTATACTTGCAACGAGATTTCAATTGTGAATTCTATACCATCAAAAATTCATTCATCAAAATGGTTGTAAATTCTATACCATCAAAAATCCATTCATCATTGGGCAACACACTAAACCAATTAGAGTGAGTCTCGCCTAAATCCCTACGAACCCCAACTCCGGTGTTATCGGTTCTCTTCCCTACCAACCACTGTAAGGTATGGAACCGATATCCATTAACAGTGTACATCGGGTAGCTAGTGCCCTTATTCATAGGGCCCAACTAAGTGCAACTAGTTTTAGATCTGTTGTGTCACGTAGCTACATGCTGACGTATTCTCTAAACCAACATGGGAAGTTGTTCAATGAGATATCAAGATTTTTCTCTTGGAATAACCTATATCATAGAATAGGATAAAGAAGTTTTAATTACATTAAGAAATTAGAATGTTACTAATTGTAATATTTACGAGGACTTAATAAACTCACACGAGGTACGGTAAAATCTGGTCACAGTTAAGTAACACATACAGATGTGCGGCCCGATTTCTTTCTGCTCTAACCAGTAGTCACTGCCCGCACCCATTGCAGCTCAATCTAGGGCAAAGATTGGGTATGTTATTCTATCTGATGATAATTCTCCCCTCATCGTTCTTTGTAATCCTTGTTCTACGTGACTCAACATGAGGATGAAAATAGAATGAGAAAAATGTGGCTGTTTTTTTAGCTAGGAATGCTTCGCATATGCTTCCCTCAATCCGAGCCATGTTCTTTATGGTGCGCTTGAATGAACCAATCATCCTCTTGAATGGGTACACCCACCGAAATTGTACCAGCCTACACAGTATTGATTCGTACGGTAGGTGGACTGTTAAGTGTTCTATAACATCAAAAAAGGATTGAGGGAATATCTTCTCTAGCTTACAAAGTATGATCAGGATGTTCCTGTCTATGACTATGAGATCATTCATGCTAAGTCTGGTAGCACATAACTCCCTAAGGAACTCGCTTATTTATGTGAAGGGTTTCCAGATGTTGGTTGGAAGTTCTCTAAATGCGACAGGAAGCAAAGACTCCACGAAAACGTGATAATCATGGCTCTTCAAGCTAGCAAGCCTACCCTGTGGCACGTTTGCACATCGGCTCAAGTTAGAGGTGTAACAATTAAGAACCTCAATCCCCTAATCCACCTACAAACATTTTTCCTTTGCTCCTTTGTTAGAGCGAACACTACCTTTATTTTAGCCCACTGCCCATTCTCAAGTCTCCTTAAGTTCAGATCTGGTTGCTTGTAAATGTCCATTAAGTTTAACCGTGCCTTATTGTTATCCTTTGTTTGCTCATCATCCATCACAATGTGCATAATATTATCAAACACATTTTTCTCAATGTGCGTCACATCAAGACAATGTCGAACCAAGTTGTCTCTCTAACAAGGCAACTCCTAGAATATACTCTGTTTAATCCAATCATGCTCCCTGCCATATCTCGCAGGTCTCAAAGCTGCCCCGTTTTTTACGGTATTTGAGATTCTACTAACACGATTCCAAACTTGCCTACTACTCAACTTTTCAGGTGCCTCTTCGTGTTTAGTTGTATTCTTTTTAAACGAGTCCCTGTTGCACCAAAAAGGATTATTATAGTTGAGGAACCTTCAATGATAATCAAACTACGAATTCTTATTGCCATTCGGTAACCAAAATGCCTTCATATCTCCATACAAACTGGGCATGCCATTCTGCACTGAGTGAACCAACCTGACAATATGCTATATGTAGGAAAGTCATTAATGGTCCATATTAAGGCAGTCCGCAGTTAAAAGTTTGTCTTCGTCGAAATATCGGACGTTTCCATAGCATTAGTCCACAATTCCTTTAACTCATCCACCAAGGGCTACAAGAAGACATCTATTTTGGATTTTGGATTGTTAAGACCAGGTATGATGCAAGTTAGGAACATGTATGGCTCTTTCATGCACATTTCGGGACTTAGGTTATAAGGTGTCACGACTACAGGCCAACACGAGTATGCATTACCGAAATTGGAGTTTGGTGTGAACCTGTCAGAGCACAAAGCTAGTCTCACGTTTCTAAGCTCGCTCACAAATGTAGGATGGACCCGATAAAAATTCTTCTAGGTGGTGCGGTATTTATAATCCACAAACTAACCGGCAAGTGCACCGGGTCGTACCAAGTAATACCTCAGGTGAGTGAGGGTCGATCCCATGAGGATTGAAGGACTAAGCAATAATGGTTGATTAATTTACTTAGTTAGGAAAACAGAAAGTAGTGTTTAAATGTTCAAGGAGCATTAAACAATCGTTCAGAAATTAAAATAGTAAAGTAAATGAGTTGGGAATATGTATGGAGAAACAGTTAAGGTTTCAGAGTTATCTATTTTGTTCGGATTAACTTTTCTTACTAACTATTTTAATTATGCAGGATTTAATTCATGGCAAACTATGTGTGACTAGACCCTAATTCCTTAGACCTTTCTAGCCTCCTCTAAAATTCATCAACTGCCAATTCCTTGGTCAATTAATTTCAATTAGAGGGTGATGATCAAATTCCAGTTTATATGCCACAAAAATCCTAATTACCCAAATATAAAAGGATTATATGTCACATATCCCATTAAATCCAGATAATTAAAATTTAGGAGAAATTGTTTTCAAGCTATTGTTCAAGTAAAGAGCTTTTCCAAGTTATACAAGAACTCAATTAGAACATGGGTCATACTTCCGTTCCACCCAAGTTCATAAAATAAAGAACAAAAATAATTCTTAAATATAAATCAAGACATGAATTAAAATAGAAAAACAATAAAATCAATCCATACAATAGACAGAGCTCCTAACCTTAACAGTGGAGGTTTAGTTGCTCATGGTTCAGAGAAAAATAAGGATTGTAAATTGGAATGGAATAATGTTGTTTTGGAACCCCCCTGTTGGAATCCCCTTTTATATCTAATCCTAATTAATTTAAAAATCTATCTTCTAAAACTAAAATAATATCTTTTCCTTTTTTTTTAAATAAAATAAAGTTCAAATCAGAATTAATTAAAGCAGTCAGCATGTCTTCAATTTGATGGATGGGGACCACTTGCTTCGTAGGGTCCACGCCTAACTTTGAGTGGGCATAACTATTCTTGTGTGAATCTCCCTTGAGTCTCTGCTATCCTTTGGCTCTAGTCTGTGTTTCTAGGCCGAAAACTGGGTCGAAACTTGGCCTGAAATCACCCCCAGCGTTTTCTGCGTTTTTTGCATATCGCGCATGTCACGCGTATGCGTCAGGTACGCGCACGCGACACTGAGCAACTTTGCTTTTCACGCGTACGCTTCAAGTACACGCACGCGTCACCATGAATAGCTCCAAATCACGCGTACGCGTCAAGCACGCGCACGCATCGCTCCTCGCTGGTCAGCTCCTTGGTTTCCTCTCTTTCTCTGCAGAAACTCCATCAAATTCATCCGAATGCTACCTAAAATAAAAAAAATTGCACAAGACTCAAAGTAGCATCCATAGTGGCTAAAAGATAATAAATTTTTGATAAAACTTAACAAATTAAATGCAAATTCACTAGGAAAAGATAGGAAAGATGCTCACGCATCACTAGGCTTCACCGTGTGATGGATGCGTCATAGTTCCATCATCTCTCTTGTTGTTACTATGCCAGGTCATGTGAAGGGCCAAACTCATCGATGCATACAATCGTTTCAGCCTATGGATCAACAGCAGGTAGTGCATCCGTTTCATTGGAACTCTCTTTAGGCGTTTATTAATTTGTTCTCTCTCGACTTGGAACCTCGGTGATTTACAGAATTTGCATTCATCTAGGTCTGTATCTATCTTGTAATATAACATGCACCCATTCAAATAACAATCAATTTTCAACGATTTTAGACCCAATTTTGAAACTAGCTTCTTTGCTCCTAGTGGTTTCGTGGGATGCTAGAGGTCTCAAAAGGCACCAATTCGTTGCAAAGGGTGGCCCACTTATCAAAGACTCTTGCGTATGATTTGACTCTGACTTAATAGTCATCATTCTAATACATGCAAACAACTTTGAATGAACGCTTTCCTCAAACAACGGTCTCGCAGAAGATTCTAACAGATGATAAAATATCTTTGCCTCTGGGTTAGGCTCTTGTTCAAGCTTTTCCTGCTCTGTAACACCTGTTGCATCAAACACCATCTCGTTGTATCTTTGTTGGTTCCCATCCAAAGTCATGTCTTCGATGATTAGTTCTTTTTTGACCCGAATCCTCATTGATCGACAATCAGACCTATTGAAATTCAAGTCAGACCTGTTAATTTCCTGTTCGTCCACTTCTCCGTGCTCCATCCACATCCAATACCCATCATTGAACCCGTTACGGTAAAGGTGAAGCATTATATCTACAGGTCCTAACCACTTAGTCAACTGACACTTTTTGTACAGACACCTAGATACCCCTTCAGACCTAAACATTTCCATGCTGAACACATGCCCCACAAACACGTCAACTCCTCACAGAATTTAGGTTTTAATCCCCCATCCACCGTTATCTTTATCATACATCTATAGACAATGACTTGGAATCATTTTAAATAACACACCCTAGAATTCAACGAACAAGACAAAATTATTAAAGTTTTTACATAATTTGGCATAACATACCTTATAATTAGAATCTTCTGCAAACAAAACAATTTTTAAATCAAATCGCACGAAATTTTGGTAGAACTTCCCCTTAACTTAGAGATATCCATTAAATAAATATAATAATTTTCACAAAGGAAACAACTGCAAGCATGTATTAGAATAAACACAAATTCAATAACATATCAAATCCTAGTCGTTCTAGTGCGCAACCCCTTATAACTCTTCAATTTTCCAGTAAACAAGGGTTTCGAGAAGGCACCTCTATGTGATCTTCTCCCACTTCCGTCCTAAAACGCTATCTTAGGAAAAGTAAGTCGAACAGAAAACTTAAACAATTGATTATAGTTAGAGATAGAAAACCTACTTGAAACACAGATTCACAGAATACGGAAGAAGCAAAATCCAATTATTCTCAGAGAAATAACATTGTTCTAATGAAAAAGAAAACTTGTTAAACTCACTATGTGAAACTAATTAATTCAACAAACCAAACAAAGTCAAACAATGTTAATCTCACCCTACATAACTTACATTAACTTAATTATAATTTTTATTTACGTTAACTTAACATAAAAAATCCTATTCACAAACTGCATTACCTTATTTGAATCAATAATTTGATAATAAAGTACATAACATACTCACAACAAAAGCTGAGAAAACTATTAAAAACCCTAAACCAAACCTAAGCTCGGCATTTGTCTGGATTAGCCTCTATACCTCGGCTTGTTAGCAGAAAGCCTAAAAACTTGCCTTCTTGTACTGCAAAAGCGCACTTTTCTAGGTTTAGGCACATGTTGTAGCATCGAATTTAAGAAAAGATTTCAGTAAGGTCGTCGCATGCTTGTTTCCGAGATTTGTTTTGGCTACCATGTCATCGACATAGACCTCCATGTTTCGTCCGATCTGTTTTGCAAATACTCTGTCCATGAGACGTTGATAGGTTGCACCTGTATTCTTTAATCTGAAAGGCATAACTTTATAGCAATAATTACCATATTCAGTTATAAAAACAGTTTTATTTTGATCAGAGGGGTTCATAAGGATCTGGTATACCTAGAGTATGCATCCATAAAGCTAAGTGTTGCATAACCAAAAGCATTGTCTACTAAGGAATCAATAGATGGCAAAGGGTAAGAGTCTTTTGGGCATGCTTTGTTAAGATCAGTAAAATCAACACACATGTGCTATTTACCGTTGTGTTTGTTTACCATTACCACATTGGCCAACCATATTATAAATCTAATCTCTCGTATAAAACCGACATTAATGAGCTTTTGGGTTTCTTCTAAAGACGCTTACTTCTTCTCTGTGCTGAGGTTACATTTTTTCTGTGCTATAGGTCAGGCAGAGGGATTGAGTGCCAACTTGTGATAGATGATCAAAGGATCAATCCCGGGCATGTCAACAGGCGTCCATGTGAATATGTCGACATGTTGCTGCAAGAAGTTTTGAATTTCATTCTTTTATTCGGTGTCTAGGGTTATACCTACATAAGTATATTTGTTAGAATTATTATTGAAGTATATTTTTTGTAGGTCCTCCATTGGTGTTGGTCGTTCGAGGAATTTGGCTCGTGGGTCTAGTCTGTCAAAGCTGAGACCTCGGCAGAACTTTGGATGTCGTTTACTTGAGCTCCTATAGCTCAGTTTTGCAACTTTAGGCTGATGTTGTAACAACCAAATATTGAACATCATAGGTTTTAGATAGAGGGTGCTTACCCAGTGTGGTTTGTAACCACACAGATCCCAATACCAGGACTCGTTCACCTGAGAATTCGACCAAATCTCTACTGAAAGGTTGAAGTATGTTGTCACTGAGCTTCATTTTTTGAAATGTGGAAAAAAAGAGGACATTGGCACTGCTCCCTGGATCGAGCAGTACTTTTCTCACCAAGAGGTCACCTAACTAAATAGATATAACAACAGGATCGTCCAAGTTTATGATGTTGGTAAAATCGGCAAGCTCGAATGTCATTTGTGAAAGACAAGGAGGTAGCTTTGGTCCACTTGAGGCTCCTTCTACCAAGAGCATAGCTCGATAGGATCGTTTGCGTGCCGAGCTTAATGCTCCACCTCCTGCAAAACCTCCAAATATACAATTAAGAATACCTTGTTGTTGATTAGGGTGTTGGTGTGTTGCTTTCTCCTTTTCTCTAGAGTATTGCCCTGTAGAGGTGTTTTCGGTGGAATTTGTGGTCCGTTTCTGTATATGGCCACTGATGTACTTATCCCGATGACCCTACCAAGCTTATCGCTCTAATATGTCCTTAGCGATGACACATTCGTCAGTGGTATGCTCGTGCTTTTGGTGGAACATACAATATTTGGACTTGTCTGCATTCTTCATATCTTGGTAGGTACCGGCCTTTCTCGGGGGTTTGATGAGTTTGGAGTTCAAGATTTCCTTGATGATATCATCTCTCTTCGTGTTAAATTGTGTATATAAATCATACCGAGGAGTTAACTTGAAATTTTTCTTGCTTCTCGAGTTTTGTCCTCTTCTTTATTAGTGTGAGGTTTTTCTAATCTCGGAGCTTGGCCGAGATCTTTGATTTCCATCTAGCCTTTGGCTTCTTCGTGAAACACAGCGAGAGTCTTCGGCTTGGCCACGGTGATTACTTCTTGAAATTTTCCTGATCTGAGTCCACTCTTGATGGCATGTAGATGTACCTCATGATGAAGATCTAGTATGGTGATGGCTACCTTTGTGAAATGGGTGATGTAATCTTTCAGGCTCTCATTCTGACCTTGTTTGATTGTATTCAAATAGCCAGAATCGTGCAAGTAGATAGAAGAAGCAGCAAAGTGATATTCAAAAAGTTTTGCAAGTTCCTGAAATGATAAATAGAATCTGCAAGCAACGAACAAAATCAATCAAGTGCAAGACCGTCTAAAAAGGTAGGAAAACAACGACATAAAACAGGGTCAGAAGCACCGTTTACTATCATTATTGATTGAAATTTTTTGACGTGCTTCTTCGGGTCTCCTAATCCATCGTAAGGAGTTAAGTTCGTTGGCAAAGTGAATCTTCTGGGCATTTGAAAATTCATGATGTCAGCAGTAAATGGCCTTACAACGTTGTCGGACTCATTGTCTTTGTTTTTAGGCCGAGCTTCCTCGTGCCGAGGAGTTTCAGAAACGTGTGTCGGATCAAATTCGTGCTCTTCATCCTCCTCTCGTTCATTATTATTGCCATTATTTTCGATCCGAGCATTGGTCTGCTCGATTATCTGGTTCACCATCTTTTGATTTTCCTTTGCCATTCGTTGATTTGCTTGTTGCAGCTCAGTTATCATCCGAAAGAGTTCAGAGGGTGTTGGTGTAGGTAGATCAGCCATGGATGGGTAAAGAAGTTTTGAGGGCAATAAAAAGGGATAGGAAAAAAAAGGGTATGTCTTCGGCCCCATGGTGGACGCCAATTGCTCTGACCTGGAAGGCCGAGGTATAGTTCGTCTATAGTGAATCCTTGTACCGAGCTTCTAGGTCTCTGTTCTGGATTTTTATCTCTAGCAGGGATACACCTTGGCATGAAAGCGAACAACAAAAAAAGGGAGAAAAGTACCTGCAAAAGGCACTCCAATACTTAAGTCAGTTCAATGGATCCTTAAAAAAATACCTTACCTTCTTTATATGTAGGATGAAGTGTTAGCGGTTATGCTTGTTATGATTATTTTCATTGAAGAATATTTATATCATATTAGAACGTTACGATACTTGGTCGAACGTTTGATTTTGAAATGTGTCGTTTGACCGAATTATAACTCATTAAGTCGAGTTATAACGTACGATACCAAATTATAACTTTTAATTAGATTGTAACAACTATATTAATTTTTTAATTATTTTTATAACCAAATATATTTTTATTATGTTAAATTAAAATATTATTATAATAAAATTAATTAATTTTATACTTATTTTTATATTAATTATTTTAAAATTTAAAATTTAATTTTTTATAAAATATTAATAAAAATATATATTTTAAATTTTAAATTATTTTTTATTTTTTATTTACATAGAATTAATTTTAACGATTTAATCGGTTACTTATCGATTAACAAGTTCAATCAGCAATTCCATTCTACAACTATGTCCTGGATCGTAATTGTCAATTTGTGATGCAAAATTGGGAGATGTGCCAAGAAAGGCCGCAAAGTAAGACTATGGAAACTTGACTTTATATGCGTTGGCAATGATGTGGGTTTGCATGAAAGGTGTTACTACTTACTAGAGTCAATTTAATCGGTGTGTTGATTCAAAGTTGTAATGTATTTTTAGGAAACTAAATGTGGGTAAAATTAATTAGTAAAAAATTAATTAAAAAAAAAACAATTTAAGTTATGTTGGTTTATTTTTTGACAGGCCACATTATTTATGAGTAATTTTTTTAAAATTATTTTGAATATTAATCTGATATATATATATATATATATAAACTCTAAATCTTAAAATTAAAAAAAATAGTTAATATTTATTAACTAAATTGATTTATTATACTTATTATTTTAATGATTAGTGCTTTCTCTAACCTTTTCAAGCTAACATTATATCCTCGGCATTCCTCTCTTCTTGTTTGTAGGATAACCCTCTTAAGTCTTAAGTATTCAAGGAGTCAAGACCACGAAGGATGGTGGAGGGTGAAGTTGAAGGTAGAGAGAAGATGATCAATAATTCTGATGATAGGATGAGTGAGCTGAAGGCATTTGATGACACAAAAAGTGGTGTCAAGGGTCTTGTTGATGGAGGTGTTACAAAGATTCCAACCTTATTTCATCATCCACTTGATAAATTCCCAAACGCCTCCAAAACAGAGCACACCATGATTCCCGTCATAGATCTTGAAGGTGTTGCCAAAGATCCAATCACTCGCCAACAAGTTGTTTCAAGAATAAGGGAGGCATCTGAGACATGGGGTTTCTTCCAAGTGGTGAATCATGGCATCCCTGAGAGTGTTCTTGAGGTGTTGAAGGAGGGGGTTAGAAGGTTCTTTGAACAAGATGTTGAAGTGAAGAAAGAGGTATATACTCGTGATGATATGAAGCCATTTGTCTATAATAGTAATTTTGATCTTTATAGTTCACCAGCACTCAATTGGAGAGATAGTTTTTCATGTCAACTGGCTCCTGAACCTCCCAAACCTCAAGACTTGCCAGAAGTATGCAGGTATATTCTTTTGGAACTATTCTATGTGCATGTTTGGGCGCCATTATTTTGTTAAAAAAAGATCTTTTTTCAATGAAAAAATATCTTTTTTTATTTTTTAACGTGTTTGGCAAATTTCTAGTAGTAAAAGTAAAAGCACTAGTAAAATAAAAAAAAAAGATCTTTTTTTAGAAGCTGTAATTTACATCTTTTTTTAAAAGATCTTTTTTCCTTAAAAAAAAGATGTTTTTCATGTAATAAATAAACAAAAAAGTACTTTTATATTGTTATACCCAAACATAATTAATTGATAAAAAGACCTTTTTACATGAGATATCCAAACATAAAATTACTTTTACTTCTCTATAAGATCTTTTAAAAAAAGATAACTCGAAAAAAGATCTTTTCTTAAAAGCTCACCCAAACAAGCCCTTTTCTATCAGACAGATATTCTATTTGCTTCCTTATTGATTGATTGCATCTTATTATTATAGGGATATACTTCTAGAGTATGGGACTAATGTTACGAAATTGGGGATCACACTCTTTGAATTATTCTCAGAATCTCTTAATCTGCATTCAAACTATTTAAGAGACATGAAATTGGGTATTACCGAACAAATTCGTTGTGCTGGCCATTATTATCCTGCATGTCCTGAACCAGAACTAGCAATTGGAACCACCAAGCATTCCGATGCTTCTTTTCTTACCGTGCTTCTCCAAGACCATATTGGTGGCCTCCAAATTCTTCATAATGACAAATGGATCGATGTACGCCCTGTACCCGGAACTTTAGTTGTTAATATTGGTGACCTTCTACAGGCAAGTTCTCTAATTTTGTTTACCTTATATTTGAATCAACACTGGTTATTTTTTTCCAACTGAAAGTATTGGACTCCTAATATTCTCCTTTGACATAATATTTGATTCGTGTTTGAGTCATCTTTTAAATTAGTGAAATAAAAGATAAATAGTTTAAGATAAATATATGTATGGTCATAGTTTTGGAACTCTTTAACTCCTGCAAATTCCGAGTTTATTCATAACAAAGCTTAGTAGCTTAACTGATTTAGTGCTAGATGACTCTTTTACCCATGACAACACAAACAACTACCTTAGCTAATTAATTGTTTCTTGAAGTGTAGCTAATAACGAATGACAGATTCAAGAGCGTTCAACATAGAGTGCTGGCGAATCTCATTGGTCCAAGAGTATCCTTTGCATGTTTTTTGGGCTCTAGTGTGAAACCATCTTCGAAGCCCTTTGGTCCTATAAAAGAATTGTTATCTGAAGACAGTCCTCCAAAATATAAAGAAACAACAGCTGCAGAGTATGTAGCATACTTTTGTGCCAAAGGTCTTGGAATCCCTGTTCTTGAACACTTCAGGATTTAAATTGGGAAATTGAAAAATTGGAATTGAGGTGGTTTGGTATAGTTTGGAGCTAGTCTTATTCTTGGATTGCTTATATAGTTATATTTTTTGTCACTTGTATTTGAACATTATTATCAATTTATCAGGAATGTAATTAAAATTTTACATTGGTAGTTAATTATTTAGCAGCCAATAAGTGATCAATTTCTTTCTTCTTTTAATTTTGCGACACCATGCTAATTGCTAAATTGCTGAGTACCAACGAAACAAAAAATATATGCAATCCATTCTTTTCTTTCTTTTTTTTTTCCCTCCTAAAATCTCAATTTTGGAAACTTATTTGATCATTGAATGAAGTTAAAAAAGAAAAAAAAAAAGATACAATAATAAAGCAGCAATGATAGGTATCCATGAAGGAAAAAGAAGCAAGATAATGGATAGTGAAAGAGAATAACATAAGCTTGATGAAGTACTCACCGAGTATAGGCGAAGAGCGGTAACATGCTCTATTTGATTCTGTCAGAAGTGTAGGAGGGCATTGGCAAGTGAAGCAGAATTATAAATGTTTTTCTTTCTCTCAGCAAATAAGAGAGAGAACGTAATAGAAAGAAATTCTTTCAGCGATCAGAAAACAATTTTAAAAAGAAGAACAAACATCGCAAATTCCTTTGAAGTTCATCACAATCTTAAAAAAAAAAATTGATAGAAAAATTAAAGGACAAGCCAAAAAGCCGAGTAAGCATGTTCATCTTTTATGTCAACTAATGTTCATGTATTTTGAATAAAAGAAAAATTCAATTCTGTTATATATATATAACCACCAAAAGAAGGAGAAAAAATATGGCACCATAAGTATATTCAGGTCAATATAAATCATTTCCATTATTAGCTAACCTCTTAGTAAAGAAAATGAATTAAAGTGCCAAAAAATAATAAAAAAGACTTAAAGAATTAAAAAGAGAATTTTACCTTGAACGGTATATGATATACTTCTTGAACATTTCTTATTGTTCAGACTCTGCCTGTATTGTTTAACAATGCTAACCTTTCTAATAATTATTGAAGAATATTTAAAAAATATTGAGTTCGAAGAGCTAATAATATATTGTAGATGATGATTAAATATTATTATTGGGATAAAAGCCAATTTTATATGTGTGAATAGTTTACTTAAGTATGCAAGAAATTAAAATAAAGTAAATTAGTCCTCCAACAACTAGCTTCGAGTCCAATCATAAGCCAACAAGGCCCAACATTGATTCAGATCTAATAAGCATTCATATCATCACTTTTAATCCAAAGAATGGGTGGATGATCTTCAAAAAAGAAAGAAAGAATCTGGCTCAAGAACAAACAAATGGTCCGATTAGTGATTCAAGCCCATTTAATTATTTGATTGCTAACTAAACAATAAAACTTCATTTTTATCAGAACCAAATTACACTACCGAATCAAACTCTCTCTTATCACTCTTTTCTCTTTTCTATTACCTACGTAAAACTCTGAAGCAAAAAAAGAAAAAAATAAGAAGCTCTGATTAAGACTAAATCAAAAGTAAAAAGTAGATTATCATTTTCAAGCAAAGAAGAAAGTCAAAGAAGCTAGAATTAAAAGCAAAGATCACATCCGAAGTCTCATCAGAAAAAATCTTTTCATCTTTGTGCTTTATTGGAGATTGTTGAAGAAAATTCTCTCTCTGCATGTACCGAATTGGAAAGCTCAAGGATTTGCAGGGTATGGAGTTTTGCAAGAAATCAACGGACAAAAAAGTTACTTGGAGTCAAAGCACAAATAAAGGGCTCCGATTCAAGAAGCAATATGAAAAAGGATGAAAGAGAAGATAAAAGGTATGGATGCATGTACTGTTAAATCACTGCCTCTACTACTCTATCTCTCGTCTGTGACGTTGCTGCTGCTACTGATATTGGGGAAGAAGAAGTCAAACATGTGCAAGCTAAGGTTCAAACTTTGGAAGTTTTACTCCTCTATTCAATGGGTAAACATCCAAAAATTGATTCAAAGAGTGAGAATACAAAGTTTGGATTCCTATAGCATACATAGCTATTACTTTCTTCTCCTTCATGATTGTCATTAAATATTATATTTTCTCAGTCTAATCTTTCTTTGTTTCAATGAAAAAAGGCATTATGGTGAGAAATATAAGAAAAAGTCATTGAGTGAAAAAAGGCAGAGAGAGTTAGACTTTGAGAAAAGCCAATATTTATTTCAAAAATCTTTTGTATGTATTTTTATTTTATTTTCATGATCTTGAGGAGATTCTTTTATAAGTTAGGTGAGCACTTTGCTGTTGAAAATTAGGGTGAGTTCCTAGTCAAATCAGGCTTGGGTAGAAGCTGGATTTGTCCCAGATAGGATTAGATTGAATCCTAAAAAAATTGGTGAATGTAATCTTGTTCAAAGGTAGCAAAATTTCATCATTGTTTTGATGGAGACTAGATGTATACTACATTGCACTGACAAGCTAAACCAGGATATATGACTGTATCACTTCTCTTTCTATTCTTTGTTTATGGTTTTATTCTTTAGGAGACAAAATAAAATTATCTCCTACTTACTCTATCAAGCTTAACCTCACAGCTATATACCTTGCACATAATCAAAGTATTTTCCTATTTTTCTGCACGAGATGACTCAATAGAATCTATAAAATACATCCAGTTTGAAGAACAAGCAAGCAAAGTTAAAAAGAGGTCTAGATTCAACCCCTCATTTTCAAAGTCACTGATATCTATCAATTGGTATCAAAGTTTACTCTTAAAGAGATCAAGCTTCACAGCTTGAAGGAAAGATCCAGATGACCAACAACATGGGATTCAATATAGTAGCTTACACTCTGACAGAAGGACAATCTAACAACAGACCTCTATTCTTCAATAAAAAATATTACAATTATTGAAAAGAAAGAATGAAGATCTTTGTGTAGTCCGTAGATTACAACCTTTGAAAGATAATTATGAATGGTCCTCAAATTCCAACCAAAACAAGCGTTGAAGGAGTTGTAACTCCTAAAGAAGAAGTAGAATAGAATGACGACGATAAAAAAAGGTGAAACTCGTGCCAAGGCTATCAACATGCTAAATTGCGCCATCAATTTCGAGGAATACCGGAAGGTATCTAGATGCAAAACAGCAAAAAAATCCGAAATAAGCTCCAAGTTACACATGAGGGTACCAAGCAAGTAAAAGAAATAAGGATTGCTATGTTGAGCAAGGAGTATGAAATGTTTACTATGAAGGAAGAAAAATAATAGATGAAATGTTTGAGAGATCCTCTATCATCATAAATAGTTTGGATGGTTTGGGAATCACTCATCCGAACAAGTGCTAGTGAGAAACGTCTTGAGAAGCCTAACAAAAGAATGAGAAACCAAGGCTACTGTTATCTCTAAAAGAAGTAACCTGAATCAAATAACCTATGATGAATTGAGAGAAAAGTTACTAACTTACAAAACCACTCACATGAAAATGACACACAAAAAAAGAGTGACTCTTAAGTCTTATGTTGAATTCATGGAAGATTATTCCAGTGACTATTTATCAAATGACGAGATTATATTTTTTGCTAGGAAATTTAGAAGGCTAATAAGAAAAAAAAGAAGGAGTAGAGGAGACAACTCAAAAAAAATCAAAGAAAAACATCAGCAAAGTCATCTGCCATAACTGCAAAGAAGTTGAACATTTCAAATATGATTGTCCCAAACTCAAGAGAGAAGATAAAACTTGTAAAGACAAGAAGAAGATGCTCATGGCTTCATGGAAAGATCTGAAAACGACTCTGAAGAGGATGAAGAATCAGACCACAACTCTCAAGTATGCTTGATGGCCGATCACAATCAAGATGATGAAGTAACATATTTTGAGCCCACTAATGATGAACTCCATCAAATGATTGATGATCTCACTAAGAAAATTAGAAAATTTTTGAATCAATGTTCTGAGCTTGAATTTGAAAATAATATCTTAAAAGCTGAAAATACTTACCTCATAGAAAAATTAAAAGAAGTCAAAAATTCTATTGATCTTATTGAAGAAAATAAAAGGTTTAAAATCTGAAATTAATAGTCTTAATGAAAAACGTTTTATCATTACCTACCTAAACTGCATTGATGAAAATAAAAAGTTGCATAATGTAATGAAGGGTTTAAACTAAGATATAGTTAAATTTATTCAAAATTTTAAACATTTAGATAAATTATTAATTAGTCAAATACCTCTTTTTGCAAAGACTAGCTTGGGATATTATAACAATTCTAACATTGTTTTTGAATATAACTATGAAAATATATCAAAATTATGAAAACTAAATTTATATTAATAATTATTAATAACAATATAACTGAAGATAATATTAAAATATATTAAAAATAACTTTCTTTTCTTTGTTTATAATAGAGGAAAAATTTTTTTGGTGAGACTCATGCAAAAAATTTCTTTCCTTCTTATTTCTTTTATATCCAAACAAGGAAAATAAAATTTTTTTTGTTTATTTTCTTTTTGTTTTTTTTCTTTTCACTTATTTTCTCTCAATTCAAACACAGTGTAAATGTTTTAAAATATGATCCTCATTTACCTGCCTAAAATTTTTTAATTCAGAAGTGGATCTACTAAAATAGAAGTGACGTTATTATAATATAAATTCATATGAAATATAATACCAAAAAAATATAATTTTGAATGAGTGATAGTTACTAAATAGACATACAATTTACTTGATCAATGCAATTAGGATTTTTAGTTTTTTTTATAAGATCTTACAAGATAAAAAGAAATAGAAAAATTAGTCTAAAGGACTATTAAAAAAATTTAATTATTAAAAAAGAATTTTAATATTAAAATTATTAAGAAGAATTAAAATTTTTTATTAATATTTATAATATTTAAGAAGGAGGATCAAATTTTTTTATTAAAAAAATAAATATATCCTTAATTATTTTTTATTTATTTTTTATAATTTTTATATCAATAATTTTTATTTCTCCTAAAATTTTAATAATTTTCATTAATTATTTATTTTTATTTTTATTTATTTTTATAATATTTTTATTTTTAATTACTTATTGATTTTAATAAAAATTACTAAAATTTTAAGAAAAATAAAAAATATTAGTATAAAAATAATGAAAATAAATAACAAAATAATTAAAGATATATTTTGTCTCTTTATAATAAGATTTAGTCATTTTCTTTAAATATTATAAATATAACTAAAAAATTTAGTCTTTTTAATATAATTTTGGTATTAAATTTTTTTTTTAATAATTAAATCTTTTTAACAATATTTTAGACTATTTTTTCGTAAAAAATAATCAAAAATAAAAATCAAATAATAAAAAACAAGATGTTAATTTTTTAGAACACGTTAACTACAAAAAATTTTACATCTGAATCATATCATTCATTTTTTTTAAGGACACGCTAACTAGCTTTAAATATAAATATTTTCCTACAAAAATAGGTAATCATGTTGTTGAGTAGATTATATTTTTAAAAAAGTTCCCTGTTACACACACCACATCACATATCTTCACTACCAATTTAAAATAAAACTCTACAATTCATAACTCATTAGTAACCCTAAATTCTTCTAACCTAAACTCTACTATTAAAATTACTAACACCCTCTTGTTATCAGTAATTTTATTATTATCGATAACACACCACAATTCATACGCCTAATAATAATAATAATAATAATAATAATAATAATAATAATAATAATAATAATAATAATATAGGCTAATAATAATAATGGTAATTATAATAGTAATAATTGTAATAATCATATTCTCTCCTTCATCTGCTCTCTTTTTTTTTCTTTTAAAAGTATAATCTGTACCATAAGATAATGTGTGTGGAATAAAGTTTATAAATAAGAATTTGCATAAAATTAATTTTAAAAAAAAGTGGGTTGGTATTGACATCAATTATACTTAACAATTTTTATATGAAAATGAATTATATTAAATTAAATGTTGTTTG
This sequence comes from Arachis ipaensis, assembly GCF_059453495.1. Classification (NCBI taxonomy): domain Eukaryota; kingdom Viridiplantae; phylum Streptophyta; class Magnoliopsida; order Fabales; family Fabaceae; genus Arachis; species Arachis ipaensis. The sequence goes on from NC_142443.1 coordinate 44,394,824, forward strand.
TATTATATTAGTTAAAATTACTTATAGGATAAAAATACAAAAAGTTATATAAATTTAAATAATTATTTTATATTATTTTATTATTTTATTTTAAATATTAAATATATTTTATTACTTATCAAATTAATAAAAACTCATATTTACATATTAAACTAAAAATAACAAAAAATTGACAAAGCATGCTTTAAATAAAAAACAGAAATAATATGTAAATAATATATCAAAATATTTTTTAAATTATCTCATTATTTTTTGTAGTGCTCTCAGAACTATTTTAGATAATAAATTTTTACTATTTATGATTCAAGTGTTATAGTTAGTGTTTCATCTATATCATTCTTTTTAATAGGATCAATAATTTATATTATAACAAAATTACAATAATAAACATAAAACACAAATATAACAGTTACAAATTTTAACCAATCTAACCTAAAAATTAAAAAGTTTCATACAAAAAAAATTACAATACAATACAAAATAGAACAGAATTCTTATAAACAAAAACCAAAAAAATAAAATGAAAAACTATATGATCATATAAATGAAAGAGAAATGAATAACAAAGAGACTACCAAGAAAAAAATAAACAGGCATAATTGGTAGGATTTAAAAAAATAAATTCAATTAACTAATTGTCTAAGTAATTTTTTGGCTAAAAGTTTTACTTTTATGGTTTTACCAGTAGGTTGGTTTAGAATGTGAAATTACATCTCTATTCAGAAGAGAAAAAGTAACCAAATATAAAAGTAATTTTTTCAAGAAATTTAGCGTATATTTAGACACTATTAAATCGATAAAAAATATCTTTTTTCAATAAAAAAGATTTTTTTTAGTATTTTGGTAAATTTTTAATAGTAAAAATAAAAATACTAAAAAAATAAAAAATATATTTTTTGAAGTTACAATTTATATCTTTTTTTAAAAGATTTTTTTTAAAATAAAAATATTTTTCATATAATAAATGAACAAAAAAATACTCTTATCTTATGTTATTCAAATATAATTGATAAATAAAAAGATCTTTTCTAAAAAGAAATACAAATATCGAAAAGAAAAAATTTACACGTAACAATCTTTAATAATCTAAATTATTGTAAAATGAGTATTGTTTTTTTGTAACCAAAATTTCAAATTGTTACAAAACATCCATATTTTTTTTAACAATTCTTTTTTTAGTTATTAAAAACTTTTGTAACGGGATTTACTTTGTGATAAAAAAAATTTTTATATTCAAATAAAATTCTTATCCAAGTTTATCCAAGTTGTTGTAACAACTTTTTAAATTACATGCTCTTTTTTCATTTCTTTTCCCTTCTCCTTCTCCTCCTCGTATTTCTTCCTCTTCCGAATTTGCATACGCAGGTTTTTCTTCTTTCCTTCTTCTTCTCATCCTCTTAGAAATTATCAATTCAATTCAATTCATAATGAACCGAACATGTTATTAAGGAGAAACAATTGTATAGTACTAAATGAATGGAACATTATCCATTATATAAAATCAAATTCAAAACAACTTTCTGCATAATAAACCGAACACATGATTAAGGTGAAATAATTGTATAATACTAAATGAACGGAATATTATCTATTATATAAAATGAAGGGATAAGTATTGTTTTGGTTCCTAACATTGAGGGTCAGAATCGAAACCGTCCCAACGTAATTTTTTATTTAAAATCATCCTTAACATTTTTTTCTCGTACTAAAATCGTTTTTTTAATAAAATTTTTAATTTTATTCCTAAACTATCCCTACTTTAATAAAAAAAATTATAAAATTTTAAAAAAATAAAAGAAAAGAACGTGGTTGGGGGAGGACAAAAAGGCTACACGAAGGGGGGAGGGGAGGGAAAGGGAAAGGGGAAGGGGCAGGGGGGGAGGGACAGCGCCGGCGGAGCTTGGAGCTGTCGTCGCCGTCACCGAAAGAAAGAAGAAAGGAGAGAGGGGTTGCGACAGGGGAGAAGAGAAGAGGGAAAGGAGATGCGCCGACGCTGCTAGGGCTTGCCGCCGCCGTTGCGTCGTCCTCGGGAGACCACGCCGCTGAGCCGTCACCGCCGATTCACCCACGAGTTGCCGTCGGGGAAGCGCCGGTGGTTCTGCTTCAGCTTCTACATCTGCTTCTTCTTCTGCTTCGGCTTCTGCATCTGCTTCTTCTTCTGCATCTGCTTCTTCTTCTTGCTTCGCCTTCTGCTCCTTGCTTTGGCCTCTGCTTTCTACTTCTGTTTGAGTTTCTACTTTTGCTTCCATGACTGCTTCTGCTTCTACTTCTAATTCTGATTTTGATTTGTTGTTTTCTAATTTTATTGTTGTTGTGAGTTGATTTGGTTGTTGAATTTGTTGAATTTGTGTTGATTTGTTGAATTTCTGATTCCTTGATTTGTTGAATTTGTGTTGATTTTATTGATGTTATTTTTGGTGGTGGAGGTAAAGGTGCTGGTGGTGGTGGAAGGTATTTTTGTCCGAAAAATGTTCAAAGGACGATTTTAATACGAAAAAAAACGTTAAGGATGATTCTAAATAAAAAATTACGTTGGGGACGGTTTCAATTCTGACCCTCAACATTAGGGACCAAAACAATACTTATCCCTAAAATGAAATTCAAAACACCTGTGTCTACAATTTAGAGATTATCAATTCAATTCAATTCAATTTAGAACACCTGCGTCCATTCAATTCAATTTAATTCAATTCATAATGAACTGAACATGTATGTTATTAAGGTGAAACAATTGTATACTACTAAATGAACGGAACATTATCCATTATATAAAATCAAATTCAAAACACCTATGTCTACAATTTAGAGATTATCAATTCAATTCAATTCAAAATATCTGCGTCCATTCAATTCAATTCAATTCAATTTAGCGATTACATTTCATCCAATTCGATTGAAAAATAATTCATTAGCAAAATGTTGGTATTGTTGGTGATGGCAATAACGAAAGAGGAGAAAAAAAAAGAAGAGAAAGAGAAACAGAAGCAGAAGAAGAATCTGCGTGCGCGAACAAGAAGAAAGAGGAGGAGGAGAAGAAGGAAGTATGTGTGAATTTTAAAGAAGAAGAAGATGACGTATGCCTATATTTAAAAGAAAAAGAAAAAAAAGTGCGTGCAATGACACTTTTTTAATGAAAGTGATTTTTGTTGGTATTGGACTTATTTAAATAAATTTGGATGAAAAAATCTTTGAATATGTAGCCATATCCAAAAAAATATTTCCAAGTATGTGATGTACCGATGTCCAAAATAAAATGGAACTTCGAGGATATGGCCAACCCTTAGGGCATTGATTCTACTTAGACCATAATATATACACAAAAGTATTAATATATTAGTCCAAAAGAATTTACTAAAAGGGTGGATTTACTAAAAGGGTTTACTAAATAGTAAATACCGATAATATATTAATACTCACGTATTCTAATAACATTACTCGTTAATTTTAATTAATATATATTATATATATTTTTTATAAATAAAATCAATGATTAAAACTGAAGTACCCATATTTCATGAGCATTTAAAATTCCTCCTACAAAATAATACAAACCTAATTGCAAAATTGGTTTAATTACCTTCATCAATTGGATGATCCACACCTGGAATTAGTAATTAGTTTCTTCAATGGGGGCCACAACCCTATTTGCAACCGTTGCTGCCATAAACCCTTCCTAATAAAATTGGTAAAAGAAAACTTTGTATGTGCTTTATCAACACACTATATATGACTGTTTACAACCACTACTAACTCTGTACTAAGTAGTCAGTAATAGTGTACCCTTCAGAGTTACCTCCCAAAAAAGCAAAATCATGGTGGTCACAAGCAAAGAAGAGTCTCAAGAAGCAGCAGCTACTAGTTTTGATAGAATAAGTGAACTCAAAGCATTTGATGATTCAAAAACCGGTGTTCAAGGCCTCATAGAAAACGGGGTCACAAAAGTTCCACCTATATTCCATTGCAAAGAACATGAGTCAAATAGTAGCAGTAAACCAAATTCAAAGTTCAGCATCCCCATAATAGATCTCAATAATGGTATTATTGGTGATGATGTTGCGGCGAAGGTTAAGGATGCGTGTGAGAATTGGGGGTTCTTTCAGATCATAAACCATGACATCCCAATTCATGTGTTGGATGACATGATTAATGGAACTCGCATGTTCCATGAGCAAGATCCTGAGGTCAGGAAACGGTACTACACACGTGATCTTAGTGGGAAGGTTTTTTATGTCTCTAATTTCACTCTGTTCCAAGATCCAGCTGCTGATTGGAAGGACACACTTGGAATTTCCATGGCTCCAAATCCACCCAAAGCAGAAGAACTACCACATGTTTGCAGGTTTGTGGTTCAATTTATTATATATACTAATTTATGTTGATGTTGTAATTATATGACACTTGATATTTTATATCTATAGTTTACACATTAAAATCAATCATTAAAATTCGTTAATATATATTTGGTATAAATATATTTATATTTTAATTTATTTTTAATGTATATTTTATATTTTTATATGTATATTGACGGTTGATTTTAATGTAAACCGAATATGATTAATAGTTGTATTTCAAGATTTGCTTCCAAACACACTAGGGGTGCCATATGGAACAAAAATTAGAGCTTTTATTTGGATGAGATAGCTGATCCTAAGTTAAGGAATAGGGAAAAATATTCTATATTTTCGCTAAAATATTCAATTTAATTCACATTGTTAAGCTCTAATGCCCATTATTCACTATATCAGTTTCTTTGTAAATTGTGATACGGATATCACTACTACTTTTAAGTTTTAACATTATCTCTGCTTGAGCTTTTATTCCTTTAATTAACTTTTAAATGATTTAAGAAATCTCTTGAAAATGTAAAAATAATTTAAAATTTGGATATCTCATATAAAATTATATTTTCTAAATTTATATATGTTTAGATAAAATAATATAAATTTATTTTTTATTTATTTATTATGTTAAAATATCTTTTAAAATATTTTTTATTTTTCTAGCATTTTTAGCTTTATTTAAAATATTTTTGCCAAATATAATAAAATTTTACTTTTTCTTTATAACTTAATGGTATCTAAACATATACTTGAACTTAATTTCAATAGGAATAGTGACTAATGAAACACATAGTTAATGCCAAACTTATGTTATTACATTCTTTTTTTTTATCAAGATACATGAATTCAAGTATGTAACAACAAAAGTGACGATGACCAGTGAGTCAGTGACAATGAGAGAACAAATAAAATTCTCTTACCATATGATCAATTAAGACTTAAATTCCCTACAATTTGCTCATGGATGCAGAGATATTGTGATGGAATATTCAGAGAAAGTAATGAAACTTGGTTTAACTTTGTTCGAGTTACTATCAGAGGCTCTTGGCCTTAACAAGTCTCATCTCAAAGATATTGGCTGTGCTGAAGGGCTTCTCCTTATATGTCACTGCTACCCTGCATGCCCTCAGCCTGAGTTAACCATAGGCAGTTGCAAGCACACCGATCGCGACTTCATGACAATTCTTTTACAGGATCAGATTGGCGGCCTCCAAGTTCTTCATCACGACCAATGGATCGATGTGCCGCCGCTCCATGGTGCTCTTGTAGTCAACGTTGGAGATCTCCTACAGGTAACTTCTTCATGCATAAAAATGGACATTAATGATATGTATTTAAGAAAGAGTGTGACACAAGGCATTTTTCTTCCAAGGTTTTATAGTCTTATGTGTCATTCTTTCTCTTCTAATTTAGCATTGCATTCTATGGTTGATACTATTTTTTGAGTTAGGGTAAAATAACACCAATATAAATTTAACCAAAGTTACATCGCCCATAACTTTTTATAAGATGTATATTTATTGATTTAACTATTATAATTGAAAAATCATTTGTTTATATATATTTTGAACAAATATATTTCATTGATTTTCAAGTATATATAAAAAGGATAATAAATGATTTTGGATTGACATAAACTTGTTTTAAAAATGATTTATAACATATAAATTTCTAATCTCTCAATTGTTTTTTCTTTTACAGTGCACGAATAAAAAGTTATTCAATAGTGTAATATTTTCTTAAATTTCTGGAGTAAGTTACTATTGTTGTCCTTGAAATATAAATACACAGACAAAATTATTCTTAGCTTGGATGGATTTGTCATGCAAAATCAATCTTTTAGGTATTGCAACATGATTATCAATTTTCAAAGGATCATTTTATCGCTGAATTAAGATTTTGTGAGCCAAAATGATAGTCAACAAGTCTTGCATAAATAGTCAAGACTAAAACTCCAAATGATGATGAGACTTAGTCTTTTGCTTGAACGTGCAGAATGATGTCTATGGATAAATGAGAACTAGATTGTGATTATTAGTTTTGCCCCTTTACTCTTTTTTTTTTTTTTTTTTTTTTTTTCAGCTTGTGACCAATGACAAGTTCATTAGTGTTCAGCATAGAGTTTTAGCAAATACTATAGGTCCAAGAATTTCAGTGGCGTCATTGTTTAGACCAAGAGTTGAACCAGCAGAGGCCACACCAAAAGTTTATGGTCCAATCAAGCAGCTCTTATCTGAAGAGACTCCACCATTATACAGAGACACCTCTTTGAAAGATTACATAAAAAATGGTTTTCAGAAGGGCCTTAGGACTTGCTCAATTTCTCACTTGAAGTTGTGATTTCAACAATTGCATGCTGTTGGCCAATAATACTTTTGAGTGCTATTATATCGTTATCTGGATGCTACAATATTTGAATGTACTTGGTATAAGAAAGAAAAGCATGCTACCCATATATATGTGTTGTGCCATTGATGGCAACATTTGGTATTCACATGCATAGTTATTACAAGCCCTGTTTCCCCAGCCCCTTCTCCATTCTTTTTGCTCTTTTTTCAGTATAACTACCTTTCCGGAAAGAAATCAATTATATAACCATTTATGTATCTTTATCTAATAAAGCTTGAAGAATCCTAACTAATGTATTTGGGAAGTGGAGTTGATAAGATTTGATGCATAATTGAAGCTGCGTGGGATGTTGTTAATGGACTTAGTCAAGTTGAAATGAATATGTTTTAGGTTTAGAAAGTTATGATTCTAAACCACAAGTTATGACTCATGATTTTAGTCATTTCTTGAAATTTCTGATAAGGTTGTGAGGAAATAAAGAGGTTATGGAGTTAGATTGTATTGAGAAGGTTGATGGTTAAAAAGAAGAGTAATTCTCCACATACAAGTGATTTTTCATACAAGTCATTTATAAACACGCCGTTTCACGTTTTTTTTGTGCCTCTTCTTCTTCTTCTTCTTTCTCTGTGTCTCTTTTTCTTCTCTTCCTCCCTCTTTTTTTATTGAAATTTCTTCTCTTCTTTTCGTTTTCTCTTTCTCCTTCATCAAAATCACCAGAAAAAATGAAGAAACATTATTCAAGGTACGTTTTTTGCCTTCTCTTTCTCCTTCTTCTTCTTCTTGCTACACGTTCTTCTTCTTCATTTACGTGCTTTTCTCTTTGTTTTCTTTCTTCGTTATTCTCGGTTTCCATTGTTTTTTGACATCAAGCTCTGAAATCGTTTTTGAAGAAGAAGAAGTAGTAGCAGAAGATGAGGAGGAAAAAGAGAAAGAGTTCTGAATTATGCATAAGGTGTACTTCAACGAATTTTGGGTGTATTTCTTAAATTCTTTGGGTGTATTTTTGTAATCCTTTGAGTGTATTTCTATAATTCTTTGGGTGTATTGATTTCAAGAAGAAATATACTGTCTCTCCCTATATTGGCTATATTTCTTAAATCCTTTGGGTGTATTTCTTAAATCCTTTGAGTGTATTTCTGTAATCCTTTTGGTGTATTTCTGTAATCGTTTGGTTTATTTCTGTAACTGTTTGGGTGTATTTCTGTAATCATTTGGATGTATTTCTATAATCGTTTGAGTGTATTTTTGTAATCGTTCGGATGTATTTCTGAAGTTTCATCATCTTCAAAACAATTTCAAAGCTTGATTTCAGAAACCATGAAAATCGAAAAAAACAGAAGGAGATCGAAGGCAAAGAGAGAACGGTTTTCCATACAAATCATACAAGTCATTTATATTCACGCTTCTTCTTCTTCTTCTGTAATGCGCGTGTTAGGCCCAACTTCTTCTTCTTCTTCTTCTTCTTCTTCTTCTGCTTCTGTAACGCGCGTGTTAGGCCCAACTTGTAAGACTTATAAACAAAAATGACTTGTATGTGTAGCACTCCTCTAAAAAGAAAGTTTAGAAAGAATTATAGTCAAGAAGCTAGAATTGATGTCAGACGTTTGAACGTGTCTTAGAGAAAGAGTTACCTTTAGGTTCCTATGAGAATAAGGTCTATTTGGAAAGTTTTAAAAGTAATTTTTTTGAGTTTTTGATTTATGAAAAGTAGTAGTATTAATGTTTGGTGCAATTTTTAAAATCAAATTGCAATTTTTTAAGAAGTTATTTAGGAGCTTATAGTGAAGTTAAAAAAAAAGACTTTTTTCATAATACTACTACTTTTTATCACATTTTTATAAAATAAACACTTTTAAAACTAAAATCTCAAACATAAAATAACTTAATTTATAAATTACTTTTAATATAATCATTTATTATTTAACTTATTTTTTTCAAAATAACTTAATTAAGCTATTTTTTCAAATTGGACCTTAAATCTACCTAAAATAAGAAAATGTCTTAGACCTTAAATCTACCTAGAATAAGAAAATGACTTAGAATAAAGTTGGAAGATGCTAAAGGCCAGAGTTTCAAAGAAAATAGGAATGTAATAGATATCAACCACATTGTTTTAACACCAATCCATGAGATTACTGAGTCATTGGATTACTAGCTCAACTGGTGAATTACTGACAGATTAATCCGGTTCTATGTAAATAAAAAATAAAAAATAGTTAAAAACTTAAAATTAAAATTTAAAATATGTATTTTTACTAACATTTTAAGAATATCTAGCTATTCTAAAACAATATGGAACATTTTCAATAAGTATTTTATTATTTTTACTCGATTACAAATATTTTTATTTTATTTTTATATTAAAATAACTATTATTTTCAAGTTTTAATAATTTATTAATTAGTTTATATCTATTATACTATTATATATTACATGTATTTATTGAAAAATAATATTAATAGATATTATATAATTATGAAAAGAAAAAATAAGTGAGTTTATAATTATTGTTAGAGTAGAGTATCGTTTTTGTCCCCAACGTTTGGGGTAAGTCCTATTTGTGTCCCTAACGTTTAAATTGTTCTATTTGTATCCTTAACGTTTATAAAAGTGATTCAATGTTATCATACTATCAATTATACTAACAAATCAGATTATATTTTTCAATTATTCTCACTTGGATGTATTCATTCTCAATTAGGTCTCACTTGGATGTGTTCAATTTTAATATTATATCCACTATTTGTGTTTAGATTCAATTATGTCCCTAGAAAAGTGAATTATATAAATGTTGTAGGAATTAGTTTCAACATTTGATGAGCTATTTTTCGGAGTAGATCATCGATTCAATCCCAGACATTTGTATTCTAACCTCAAGAAGAGATTTTTAAAACTTAAACTAAAGCGCTCATGATGTGTAATTGACTGCAGGATAACATTGAATCACTTTTACAAACGTTAGGGATACAAATAGGACGATTTAAATGTTATGGACACAAATAGGATTTACCTAAAATGTTGGGGACAAAAACGATACTTTACTTTTATTGTTAAATAAAAATATAATTAATTTAAAAATGAGTGAGTTTATAATTAAAATTAAAATAAATTAAATAGAAATAAACTATTTGATAAAAGATATCTATATGTATTATAATTTTCATATATATTTGTTTTGTCGATTTTTAGCAAATCGATAGTGGTTCGATTTTTTAATAGTCTGGGAGCGAAACCTACTCCTCTTTGCAGGTACCAATTCTTCTAAAAGTGTATCAAAGTGTCTTTCATTAAATAAGTTTTAAGAATAAGGATAAATTAAACTCTGTAAATTGAGGAAGTAATAAAAAAGAAATAAAATTTTCAAAAAAGAAATCGTTTACAAATAAAAAATAATTTGCATTGTAACTGAAAAGAAAGCAATAAAATGCCTTTGATTGGATCAAAGGACTTTGACATGTGGTGCACGAATTGTGAATCACACTTTTCACACTCGTACCACTAACCAGCAAGTGCACTGGGTCGTCCAAGTAATACCTTACGTGAGTAAGGGTTGAATCCCACAGAGATTGTTGGTTTGAAGCAATCTATGGTTATCTTGCAATTCTTAGTCAGGAAGTCAATTATATTTATCAGTTGAGTTGCGAATAAACAAGAGAGCATGGATTAAAGGTTACTTGTTATGCAGTAATGGATAATATGTTGGAGTTTTGGAGATGCTTTGTCTTCAGAATCTCTGCTTTCCTCTGTCCTCTGATTCATGCACGCACGTCCTCCTATGGCAAGCTGTGTGTAGGTGGATCACCGTTGTCAATGGCTACCATCTATCCTTCCAGTGAAAAGGGTCCAGGTGCGCTGTCACCGCACGGCTAATCATCTGCAGGTTCTCAGTCGTACCGGAATAGGATTTACTATCCTTTTGCGTCTGTCACTACGCCCAGCACTCGCGAGTTTGAAGTTCGTCACAGCCATCCAATCCCAGAATCCTACTCGGAATACCACAGACAAGGTTTAGACTTTTCGAATTCTCATGAATGCCGCCATCAATCTAGCTTATACCACGGAGATTCTGATTAGGGAATCTAAGAGATATTCATTCAATCTGATGTAGAACGAAAGTGATTGTCAGACACACGTTCATGGATTGAGGAAGGTGATGAGTGTCATTGATCATCACCTTCTCCATAGTTAGGCACGAATGGATATCTTAGATAGGAACACGCATGTTTGAATGGAAAACAGAAATACTTGCATTAATTCATCGAGACACAGCAGAGCTCCTCACCCCCAACAATGGAGTTTAGAGACTCATGCCGTCAAAGAGTATAAAGTTTTTATCTAAAAAATATCATGAGATGCAAAATAAATCTCTAAAAGTTGTTTAAATACTAAACTAGTAACCTAGGTTTACAGAAAATGAGTAAACTATAACAGATAGTGCAGAAATCCACTTCTGGGGCCCACTTGGTGTGTGCTGGGACTGAGACTAAAGCTTCTCACGTGCTTGGGGCTGTTTTGGGCGTTCAACGCCAGCTTTGGATCCTTTTCTGGCGTTGAACTCCAACTTGCAACTTGTTTCTGGCGCTGGACGCCAGAATTGGGCAGAGAGCTGGCGTTGAACGCCAGTTTACGTCATCTATCCTTGAGCAAAGTATGAACTATTATATATTTCTGGAAATCCCTGGATGTCTACTTTCTAAAGCAATTGAAATCACGCTATTTGGAGTCCTGTAGCTCCAGAAAATCCATTTTGAGTGCAGAGAGGTCAGAATCCAACAGCATTAGCAGTCCTTTTTCAGCCTGAATCAGATTTTTGCTCAGCTCCCTCAATTTCAGCTAGAAAATACCTGAAATTACAGAAAAATACACAAACTCATAGTAGAGTCCAGAAATGTGGATTTTGCCTAGAAACTAATGAAAATAAACTAAAAACCAACTAAAACATACTAAAATCTATATGAAATTAACCCCAAAAAACGTATAAAATATCTGCTCATCAACATGTGAAACTAAAATACAGAAGGATAAATTGAACAATAGAAATAAAGAACACTTGAAAAAGTAAATTTACTTGAAATATTAAGTTTACAGAAAATTAAATTGAAAGAATGAAAAGATAGAAGGAACTCTACAGAAAAGTTACTCGATTGCAGACTCAAGAATTCACTGGGATGTAAGTGTGCTTGAGTATTTTTCTGAGTAAAAGTTCCAACCCTAATTTCCTAAGGCTTCCTAGTATTTATAATCTACTTTTAGTAACTGACAATTAATTATAATTAATTACAATTAATTACAAATTTAAACTTTCAAATGCTTTCTCCTTGGTAACTGTCCCCGCCACTTGATTGTAGACGGTTCCCATAATTTTCTCATGTGATAAAAGCCTTTAACTGTTTTACTACCGTAACCATTCGACCTGCCTTTCGAATGCTTTACTCGATTATCCATTTCGAACAGCTTATTCGATTAAGCCCATCAAAATAAGTCACTCGAAATCCAATTGACGCCCATTACTTTCAACTCCACGCTCACGAGTACATCTTCTCGAGAAGTTGTTCCTGACTTATTCCGAATCAACTTAATTTCATTGAAAAATATTTTTCGATCAACAAATTGCCCCCCTTGGATTAATGTGTTTGCCTTCGATAACATTATTAGAAGATAAAACACTTAATCCAAAACTGAAAACGTCAGTTCTCAAGTCAGTAATAATTGCCATTTAAACTCCCCATTAATACTGACCCACTCGACACGTCTCCCAAAACTTGCACTTTTTCTCTCTCTACCACTTCATCTTCTTCACGAAGTTACCTCTATTCGCATCCTTTTCATAATAACGGCTACCGTAATACTTTAAATTCATCATTTCCCCCTTTGATTCAAATCTTTCGAATACTCATTATTCTTTGAATCTTCCTTACATTAAGAACTTCACCAAATCCTCGACCTTTAATCTCTTTTTCTTGTACTCAACGATGGCTGGTTCCTCTTCTCATGCCACCACTCAAGACAAGGGTAAAGGTCCTACAATAGCACCGCCATCTCCACCAGCCCTTCGTATTCTCAATTAAGTCAATGATGAAATCATTAACGATCCCTATTTGCAAGTTAATGATACCAGAATCTTAATCCCCTTACAATCGGTGTAGATACACAATGTTTCCTCAGACCAATTGAATCTCTTGAAAGAGCAAACAAAAAACTTTCTTTCTTTCTTAGCGCTGAAGGGAAAGATTTATTAATAAATCAGGCTTTTAACATCTCTCATTTCATCAACCAAAAATCCTTCAGAAATAATCCAAAAATCAACCCTCGAGGATTCGATTTCACTGCTTGGTACCAATGCCTCGAACCCACAAAAAGTACTACCTGGGGAGCCCTAGGAATGCAGGAACTACTAAGGCTTTCTCATTTCTCACTCTCAACATACCCTTGGATAATTAGGACGGTGACTTGTTTCTGGAACAGGACGACCAATAACTTCCACCTCCCTTGCGGAATGATTGGAATGTCTCTCCTCGATGTAGCTGCCATTACATGACTCCCAATAAATTATCCAGATTGTACTCCTGACATGCAATCTAAGCACCAGTATAATGTTGTCTTAACCAACTCTTACAACGACTTCATTTCCCATAACATGGATGAAGATGGTACAGAAATCACAGATAGTGAACATATAGCCTTCTTGTTTTATTGGTTAAATGCAATCCTATTCTGCTCTCGAAGCATACAAATGTCAAAGTTCTTCCTTCCCTTGGCTACTCTTCTTCATGAAGGGAAAATTCTCAACTTGGCCAAGCTTCTTCTAAGGCACATTTTTGAATAGCTTAGTCAATTTGTTTGCGACCCCCGAGACAATAAAATAATCAGTACAGAAGGTCCTCTGTGGCTCCTTCAATTATGGCTTAATGCCATTTTTGAAAATTTTATGACAAAACCTGAAGGTGTCAGTACTGACAAACAACACATTGAAGGTTTTCGATTGTCTAATTACAAACCCAATTTTCTGAACACCCAATCAGATGAAGACAGATTCTGGGCTGTTTTCTCCCTTTTTCATTCTTGCAAAGATTTTGACAATGATCAACTCAACTTCACTCCCTTTCTGCGTCGCAATTGCGGCCCTGACTGACTTGATTGTTTACTCTTTCCTAACACTAATGAGGAGAGAGAACTTGCAAATCCAAATTGGATAAACCTACTGGCTGTTCAGGTAATCCCGATAGGGCTGCCACAACACAAAAAAGAAAAGTTCAAGATAACCCTATATGCTCCTCACTTAGCAGCCAGACAACTGGGGTTTTCTCAAGCTATCCCAACACCACAACCTCGACACATTGATCCATTCTGCCACATTGATCTAATATCTCAAGAAGATTTCAACACCTGTCTCTTAAAAAATCAACAACGCAGAGACCGCTTCAACTTCTTGATCTATGAACGCAGTTCATACATCACCAAATCTTGTTTTTGAATGGTGGGCTACTTATTATTCAAGGTACACCCGTATCTTAAAAAAAATTCAATAAACTACTGTTCGAACGGTCCTTGTCGCTGAGAGTTCTCCAAAAAGAACTCACAAAAGAAAAGCTGACACTGCTCGACTACCACCACACAAAAGTAGAAGGACTCCTACCAGAACCTCTCGAAAAGTAACTATTTTATTCATAACTTTTCCTTTTAACTTGAAATGTTCTTCAAATTATATTTTCTTAACCACACTTAATTCTGAACTTTTTTACCAGTTACTGCTGATATCATCAAGCGAAAGCACTTATGAAAGTGAACCAACCAATAAGGATACTCTTGCTACCTCCTCCCAATCGGAAGATGCAGCCGATTTTGACCCTGGTTCTCAGCTGGTACGAAAATCCAGACTTCCTCAGGTAACACAATTATCTTTACACACATTTTACTTGGTCTAAAATAAATTTTGAACTTATAACTGTGTACCTTTTATACTAGCCTACCAATGTTGCCCATTCAATTTCATCCACTGGGGCTCTTGATCAACTGATTCTGTAACAACAAAATAACCCAGAGCACTCCACATCACATGATTCGATTCAATTCACAGGGCCCATTCAGTCAATTCCAGCTGCTTTTCCACCTCCCCTTCATACGACACAGGTGGTTGATCCGACAACAAATCCCTTGCAGTGTTCTCTAGAAGATACCCATATACTTGAGTCAATTTCACCAAACAATCAAACTGTATTCTCTGCAGAAAACTAGGTGGCCCCAGACTCTGATTCTGCTTCTAGAATTGCTGACACCACCAATTCAGATTCTTCTCGATCCAGGGTCTTAGAAACTCCTCCCAAACTGCCTAGTCCTTCACTCCGAGTTGATCTTCAGACTCCTCCAGGACCAAGACCTGAAATATCGAGTGCTTCTACCACCCCTACAAGTGCTACCTTGGCCGACTTGATTTCTGTTTTAAATCAAGTTATCCAAGAAAATAAAGTACCAGTGCCTGTACCAGCAATCTCAAGACCTGCTACATTAAGGTCTTCATTCGAATTAGATCCTGGCACTCAAGAACAGCTTCGATCACTCATCAAACTCTTGGATCATCAACCTACCACATGGGTTAATGATCCAATTCTTAACCAACTCTTGGCTGATCTTTTGAATTCTTCTTTTGAACTCCCAACTAACACACCAAATTCTGCCTCAATTCAAGAATTCAAACAACTTCTCAATGAGAGCGTTGCATCTCAATTTCAACTGCAAGAAATTGAGACTGAAGAAACCAATATCAAAACTAATATAGAAAATTATTTTGCAGCCGCTCAACTAATCCAAACTTCTCGTGAGGAATTTGATTTGAGAATCTCCCATTCTATTTCTATTCAAGCTTTTTATGACCAAGAAGAAGCAAGACTTGAAGCAGAATTAGCTCAGATTAATGAAAAGCTTACCACAATACGCCAAAATCGAGCTACTATAGCCAAACTTCTGGCAACAGCCCAACAAGAACAACACAACCTCATTCAAAAACTTGTTTCAATTGATACCAGGCAGGGAGAATATGAAAAACAACTTGAGAAAGTCCAAGCTGACAAGTTCAAACAAATTGAAGTACTTTTAATTCTGGACAACAAAAGGGCAAAGCTACGCTCCGATTTAGCAAAACTAGTGGCACCTTGAATTTCTTTTCATCTCAAGTTTTATAATTTTTTTGTAATAGTTTCCATCTTTTCTAGATATATGCATGTTGAACTTCTACTTTTGCCAACAATAGTGTTCCGAGGGTTACCTGAAACTGTAGGTTGATCTCGGATGAAATCTTCTGTGCTGGTCGGCGCTGATGTGTCCGACTTGTGGGTGGTGGCCGGAGCCGCCACGTCCGACTTGTCCGATTTGTTGGTGATGCTGATCCTTCATCACCGGAAGGTGGTGGTACCTGCAAGGGACTCCAATGCTTAAGTTAGCAAGGGTATTAAGCAGGTTTTTAGTAGAATTAGAGTATGAGTTATACCTGGGTGCTCCAGTGTATTTATAATGGTGCGGAGTGACCTTCTTGGAGATAAGATAGTTATCTTATCTTATCTTATCTTATCTTTGAGTGAGGTCATCTTATCTTCAAGGGAACCGTCCTTATCTCTGTAGGCTTGGACTACCTTTGGATTTGGGTCGTGTTCCTCTGTTTGGGCCCTATTTGGGCTTTTTCTGGTAATTTGGCCGAGCTCTTTGAGAAAAGGTCGGATGGTCCTGACCTGAAGAGGTCGGTCAACTTGTCGTTAAACATCCCAGGTCAGACAGCTCGACCCAGGGTATGAACAGTGCCCCTGCTCGAGCTCAGTCTTTCTTTTGAAGTCGAGTTTTTTCGATCTCTTTTGGGGAAGTCGGACTCGAGCATTCTTTTTGTTGGGTCTGTTTGTGGAACTTCATGTAAGTAGCTTTAAATGCGGAACGTTTCTCCTTGTAGCGCGCGTTTTGCACTTTCTTGGGAACGTGCGAGGGTTTTAAAAACCCATTAACTCCCCCCTTTGCCGTTTCCTTTTCTCATTTTGAATTTTCACAAAGCCTTTCGCTTCCATTTCCTTTCTCCTTGCTTACTGCAACTTCTCTTTTGCTCACCGTAACTCCACCCTTCTTCCTTTTTTCTGTCTTTGCCTGAGCCTTTTTTCACGCTTCTCTTCGTGGCGTCATTGGTGGTTACAAGAGCTTCCTCTGTTCGAAAGGAAATTCTGGATTTTCCATCCCTTCGTCTTCAACTTTCTCGTCGCTTCCTCCTCTTTCAGGTTGGTTCTTCTTTCTATTTCTTTACTTCTTTCGTCGTTCTTCCCTTGTGCTTGCATTGTTCTATCTTTGGCAAAGTTGCGGTTTTGCTTGAGTTTATGTTGGAAAGCTTGAACCTTTTCATATTACCATGCTTGGTTGTCACTGTGATTTGTGTTTTCTGGTTTTCTTTATATATGTTCTTGGGTGAATTCCCCGGTAGTTTGATGCTTTTAGGGCTTTGCATGTTGTCGCTGCTTTCTAATCGTTCTTTTGATTTTTGAGGTTTTTATGAACTGCTGTTTGTTAAAAAGGTTGCTCCTTTGATGACTTTACGCCCTGTTGATAGTTTTTCTTTGCTGATAGAGTTGTAAGAGACGACAATTTTCTGATGACTTTGCTTTGATTTTCTTCTCGTGTTGTTGCTTGTTGGAAGGGATTATTTTACTTCGCTGAGAGTTTTGTTGGGGTGTAGTCTTGTATACTTTTTCTGAGTCCTTACTCTGTCCCTGTCTCCAAAGGATGCCCCTGGACCTTGGTGTGCCTCTTGGGGTTTTCCTTTTACTGTTTGTATTGCTCTGAGTCATGTTGTCCGAGCTGTTTTGATTAGTAATCCATTTTCTTTTCCTTGCTGTAGGACAAGTTGGCCATGTCTTCTCGCAAAAATATTGTTGAAACGTCTTCTAAGGTTCCTGAGGGTATGTCTGATTGGCTGGACTCTCTTGTTCTGATGTGTGTCTCAGTAGTTAATTCCGAGTATCTTGTGGAACTTAGAAAACGTCACTGTATCTGTAGTCGTAGAGACCAGGAGAAAGATTATGAATTGGTAGCGCCAGACTCCGATGAAAGGGTTTGCTTTCCATCTTTGATTCAAGGGGAACGTTCCTTCTTCTATGCCTACGACTATTTTTTCAGCTAGCTGAATATTACTTTTCCTTTTATTTCTTTTGAGACCAACTTGTTGTGGTCATGTAATGTGGCCCCATCCCAGCTCCATCCGAACTCCTGGGGCTTCATCAAGATCTTTCAGTTGCTTTGCCAAGAGTTGGATGTCACACCTTCTCAAACTCTCTTTCTATATCTTTTCGTTTTGACCAAGCCTGGGACTACCAAAAAGAAAGCTTCTTGGGTTTCTTTCAGGTATGCCCAAGGACACAAAGTATTTTCTATGTACGATGAGTCTTTTAGGGATTTTAAGAACTACTTCTTCAAGGTCCGAGCTGTTGAGGGAGCTCGACTATTTTTCTTAGAGTCGAATGGTGAACCTGCCTTCCCCTTATGTTGGCAAAAGAAAGTTGTAGTTTCTAGATATACGTGGAAAATGCTTGATGAGATTGAGCAGGCTTTCGTGACTTTGTTGGAGGGGATTTGGGGACAACCTCCTCATCTTGATACAAAGAGATTTTTAGGAGACCCTTCCCTTGTCCGAGCCGAGCTGGGTAGTGGTCGACTTCTTTTGGCTTGCTTGTTTCTTGTTTTCTATTTCTTCTAGCTTTGTAACTTTGTTTTGTTTGTATTTTTCAGAAATAGTTAAAAATAATGACTCCATGAGGGCCTTTAAAAAGGCGAGGAAGGCTACAGCTGCCCAGAACATCTCGGCCAAGGTGGTTGGGGAAGGATCCTCTCATGTTCTGCCAAAGCCATCAATACCAAGCTCTCCTGGACCGAGGAGGATGATTCCTACCCCTCGGGTTCATACCTGAGGTAATAAGAAAACTGATAACTTAATTCTTTACCACTTTAGACAATACTGAAGACTGGTATTCACTCATAACACATGGTCGAATGAAAAATCATGATCTGTTCTAGATGACCCTAAGTTATCTTAATAGAAGGTTTGGCTATCATAAACGATTAGGTAGATCTTTAATAAAAAGCAATCAGAGTGACGCAGCAGAAGCAGTAGCACAGGATAGTTACGTATAGGAGGTGTAAAGTTGACTAGAATGTCTTAAGCTTGAAATACTCGAAGGGTCTAGTGGGTTAATGCGAGTAATGATTCTCAGGTACTTGAATTGATTGTGGCTGTGAACTTTGACTGATTCCGGAGTGGATACGAAAATGATTATTGGTGTGTAATTAGATTTAGGTGATAAGTGAGTACCAATCGTCGTGTTTGAGGGATAAGTATTACGACTTAATCATGATGACCTTGGATTTAGATTGAAATGTATAATGATTAGATTCAAAGACGAATGTGGTAAACATTAAATTGAAATGCTGATATTGTACTGAGATTGGTTTTAGGAAAACCGTGAAGGACGGCGAACCCAAATTTATAGGGGAGGTTCTGCTAGAATTCTGAAAAGAACTTGAAGAGTTTAGAAATCTTAAGTTATGATATCAATCGATAGTTTTAACTTAGAAGTTTTATGAAGGGTGAGATGAACATAACATTTGGTTAGTTATTGAGAGAAGCATATAAGAAGCTAAGAGTATAACGGATAAATATAGCTTTAGCTGGAATCGGGATAGGGTGTTAAAATTTATGTTGAAGAATGGTAAAAGAATGGTAGGAGTTCAGTTGAATACGAGAGAGCTTATATGAATATTTGATAGCGAATTTTCGAGGGCGAAAATTCCTGTTAGGTGGGTAGAATGTAAAACACGGTCAAACCGTAATTAATTAAATAATAAATTAAATAGGAGCGAACATGGTTAGAAAATTTAGTAATCGGAATTCAATAATTTAAATATGATAATTGGACTCAGTGGATTTTTCTAAATCGGAAAAATAGTTTTCTGCGTAAAAATGCGCACTAGAAATTTGACCGGCAACACCGGCTGAGATCTATTCAGTACTGCAACTGAATAAATTAATTATAAGTGAATAAGGTTAGA
This sequence comes from Arachis ipaensis, assembly GCF_059453495.1. Lineage (NCBI taxonomy): Eukaryota > Viridiplantae > Streptophyta > Magnoliopsida > Fabales > Fabaceae > Arachis > Arachis ipaensis. Next base: position 44,414,584 of record NC_142443.1, read on the forward strand.
AAATGAGAAATTATAACTTGGGAAGCTAGAAATATTTAAAATACGATTTAAAACTCTAATCTTAAAGGTTTTGGTCCAAAATTGGGCCAATAGACTAAAACAAGTGAACTGGGCCCAAGTGGGCCCAAGACCCAACATATATAAATATTAGTTATGAGCATTTCAGCTCATTTACCCTAGCCCCTAGGAAATGAGAGAGGGGGCGGATAGAGAGAAGAGAGAAAGAAAACCTAGATTTCCAAATTTTAAATTACCATAACTTTCTCTCCGAAACTCTGATTGACGAGCCGTTTGCGACCACGCATTGCTCTTCTCATCCTCTACAATTCTATCTAAGTTTTTTGGTGAGTATTCCACTGTCTTCTGCCCAGATTTCGTTTTTCCTCTTAAATTCGAGTTTGGTTATGGGTGTTGAGTAATTTTATGATTTTGGTTGTTTAGGAGTGTTCTAGTATGAGCCATGGGTGATATTCATCACAAAATTCAGTGGGTTAAGGTAAGAAACCCTCCAACCCTTGTGATTTATCATTTTCATGAACCCTAGGTTGATTGTAAGTGTGAAATTGGTTATATTAGAGTATTGGTTGATTTTGGTGCACAATTGGGAGGTTGGTTTTGCTTGTGGAGCTTTGGTGAGGCTTAGAGCTAAAGTTGGTGGAGACTTCCAAAGAAGAGGCTCAATTGGTTTGGTTCCAAGAGGTACAGTTCAAGTTTCATTTAAGTACCGTGTGGTGTGATGAGAATTCCTAGGCTAGATGCCCCTAGGATTAAGTTTGAATTATGTAAGTGGTTGGTACCAATATGTGTAGTTGATATGTATTAAAGATTGGGTTGGGAATTGCGTAAATTTGTATGTTGGTCTGTTGAGAATTTGATGAATTGGATAATGAATATTAGTTTGTGGAATAGGCATTTAAATTATGAATTTGGGCCGGAGGCCAGAAAGAGGTAAGGCAGGTAAGTGATGTGTGTATTGTGTGATATCATATGAGATTCAATGGACTTGTGATTGTTGTTATTTGGTTATAATGCATTGTATGGATTATGTGGTTATTGGTTTTGAGGGAGGAATTGATGTCTTTGTTGATAATGCATGTGGGTTGTATATGATGATATGGATTTATATGTATTAGGGGTTGATAGAATTGGTATTGTTGGAACTTGAGATGTGGAATGAAATATATGATATGATATTTTGTTTGAAATTGAGTTATTTGATTGGGATTGGTCAAAATGGTGGGTTGGTGGATTGTGAATTTAATGAGAATATTGAAGATATGAGTTGAGGGGCTTGAGGTTGATTTTGGTAAGTTTTGGTTGGTTTTGAAAAGGTTTGAACTTAGTTTGTCTTGAAAATTTAGTTTTCGGTTGGTTTTTATGAAAGTTGTGATTTTGGTCTACTTTTACAGAGCATAACTTGGTCTCCAAATCTCCGATTTGTATCAAACTTATTTAGAAATAAAATTGGATTCGAGATGTATATACCATTCGAAAAATGGGTGGAAAATAATTTGAAACAAAAAAGTTATGCCCATCGGAAGTTTGGAGTTTGAAAATGAAATCCTGCAGCTTTTTGAACTTAGAAAATTTTTGGTAAATCATACTCCAACGCGCACGCATGGCTGATGCGCACGCGTCACTCACGATTTTTACTCTCTTACGCGTGCGCTTGGCCGACGCATACGTGTCGATGTATTGATGCAGCTGCGTGGTACAAATTCCAGAGAGTTGTGATGGTAGCGTGCCGGTTTTGTGCGAGGAGCACAAAACACATCCACGCGTACACGTGGCTGACGCACATGCGTCATCCTACCTCTCTACTTCCCATGCGTAGGCATGGGCGACGCTTACGCGTCACCTGCTTTTCTCCGCTTCCCACGCGTATGCGTGGGTGACGCGCATGCGTGACCCCGTTTTCAGCAAAAATTGATTTTTGAATTTTTAAAAAAGCTGAATTTCAAACTTCTAATCCTCCATTTTCATCCTTTAAGTCCTAAATTTGTATAGTATGCCTAGTAATGAGAAGAGGCTAGGAAATATGATAACTTGTTGATAAAGAAATGCTTGGAGTAATGAATTGTGATTGAGGAAGTGCAGAAATGATGGTTTGAAAATGAATGTGACGTGTGACCCCAGGTAGTAGGCAATGGCGTTGTCCACTTGCTCCGAGTATGAGATGGCGAAGGAGAATTATGATAAATGAGTTTAATTATAGAGTTTTGAATGAATGTATTTGTGATACATGGGTAGTAGCAAGGGTCGTGGTTCGTCCCGCTTGCTCTGGGTCAATGTTTGAGAATTGGTGATAATGAAGAGTGATTATGAATGAATGTTGTAAATGAATAATGATGAAAAATGTTGAATGTGAGTTTGCTTGTATTTTCTCTCTGGTTGTAAGGGTGACAGGGCACCGATACCCTCTAATGGTGATAGGCACAGATACCCTCTAATGGTGACAGGGCACAGATACCCTCTAATGGTGACAAGGCATGGATTCCCTCTAATGGTAATAAAGCGCAACAGAGAGACTGTTCCCGGGTTAGCTACCGGACACGTCAGGTTGGCTTGATAATTGACAGATGATATCTTCAGCCATAAGGCAGGCATACATCATTTGCATATGTTTGAATTGTTTAGATTTGTCTATTTGTTTTGGATTGCTATATCTATCGTATATGCTATGTTACTTGATTACGTGCTACTTGTTCTACTTGTACTTCATTGTGTATTATTTTCCTGTATTGCTTGTATTTGTACAACTGAGAGGTCCCTCATGCTGGTGTCGATTGACGCTGGGGCTGTTCTTGATGAGATGAGTTGATGATGTGATTGAATAATGATGATGATTATTAAATGAGATAATTTGAGCTCCCTGGGTAGACGCAGTAAAATGATTTCACTTGCTCCAGGAGAGGATATGAGGTAATGATATAGAATTGCTAAGATAGAATAGCTGGGGATGGTTTTGTTTATAATTCTAATTGTGAATTGTCGGAGAGTTAGAACGTTGGAAAGTACGAGAAAAATGAATCATATTTAGCATTCCCTTATGACAGTTGCCTATTTATGGATTAGCGAGAATAGAGGATGAATATTTGGTAAGAGGAAGTTTAGGATTCTTAGTGAGTTTTTATTACAATGCGTTGTATTTATTTGGCACTTTTACCGTATTAGGAACCCATGGGTCGGGGGTTCTCATTCCGTATATATCTCTTGTTTTTCAAATACAGGTCCAAGTGAACTGTGGTTCATCTAAGAGACGGCAAAGATCTTTATATTCTCTACTTTATATTTTGCTTAGAATCTCTCCACCTTTATTTTGAAAAGCTCATATTATGTATTGAACTCTTTTGAACTTGCCTATAGAGGTTTTTATGTTTTTTTGGGAGAGGTTAGGAGATACTGTTGTCATCTACTGTTATACTGTACCCTAGCCGGCTAAACTTCGCGGGTCGCGACTAGTGGCTATTTAATTATGTTATATACTTATACTGTCCTTCTCTTATTCTCCCTAATGCCTTTATCTGTATATCGCCTTCGACTTCACGCTTTATCTTTGAGTTGTCGATGCGTGAGTGATACGACTTCACGATTTTATTTTTACTCTTTTTAGGCTTCTTGTTTAATACTTCCTTTCAATTTTACTTATAATTATGTATTAAAAATCCCCCATCAGAGTCGTACCACCTTATTATCATTGACTTATGACTCGAGCATAAGGATTTGAATATTAGGGTGTTACACACTTTCGACACTTCATTAGCCATGTAAACAATCCTTGCACTTCTTAATTGCATACACCAAGTGACACCAAAATTATTTGACCCACTTTAATTTAAAAACTGTCCAATGGACGTACCAATTTGTTTTGTCGATTTTTAGCAAATCGATGGTGATTCGATTCTAATGGCTGGGAGCAAAACCTACTCCTCTTTTTTGCGAGTGCCAGTTTTCTAGAAGTGCATCAAAGATCCTCGAATTAGACAAAATTTAAAATGGAAGACTAGAAAAGGTGTTAAATAAATATTTTGAAAGTAAAATTGACCGAAATCAAAATGGTTTGCGTTGGATTTAAACAAAGCGATAAAATGCCTTCGACTGAATCAAAGGACTTTTAACATGGAAATTAAAAATGCTGGAATGTAAATTTGACAGGAAAATTAAGTTGCTTGAAAGATAAATTGAACACGAAAAGTAAAGTTTTTGCAAAAATTGTAAATTGAAAAGATAAAAACATAGAAGAAACCCTACAGAAAAGAGACTCGAACGCAGACTCAGATATTCGCTAGGGATGTGAGTGTGTTTGAATGTTTTCTGAAGCAAAGTTCCAACCATTGTAACTTCGAGTTTTCTATTATTTATAAGCATTTTCTTAACTGATCAATTTTGAAATGAAACTCCCACGTGTGCGAAAACATGGGTAACCGTTCTCATTCTTTTGCCTGATCACGTAACAGTTACAGAATAACCTTTGATTTCAAGAACTTTCGATCTTCTTTATTTGAGTAACTCCTCGATTTGCTAAACTAATCAAACTCTTACTCAATGTCCCTAAATATGTCTTCTTCGATACCAACTTCTCTTCCAAAAATTTACTTAACAATTCGAATCATCTTTTCTTTCTAATTTATTTATTTTTAACTAACATGGGATAATCTCCAAAATTTTGTTAGCTTGTGAAAATTAAACGGTATAGAACTAATATATTTACCAAGTAAATAGAAGCTAAGTTTCATAATTTGATATCCAATTAACTACCAAGAAAACCTATTAGTATTTATACTTGGATGAAAAAAATGAGAAAAAAAAAAACCATTAAAAAGGAGACGTTTTCCAATAATAATAATAATAATAATACAAAAAATATATTTATTAATTTTTAAATATTTATTCTAATATTTTAACTTGTAACAAAAATATCTAACATAAAAATTTGTATAGTAGAATAATAAAAAAAAATTATTACTTAAACCATAAAAACATATTTTAATACTATCTTGATTATTATCACATAATATAATATATTTTAACTTGTTATCAAAAAATCTTAAAATTTAACTATTTTATATTTTAATATTAATTATTAAATAATTAAAATGAACTAAATATATTATAATAAAAATAAATGTGTTTTATATTATTTATTTTACGATTACAATTATATTAATATTAATAGAAAATATAGATTTATTGCTGGTCTAATACATTTTATTTTTTTGGAATAAAAAACTAAAAATAAATATTCTTATGATAAGTTAAAATATTAAAACTAAATAAAATTTGTGAATCCAATTACTAAAACTTTTAGTAAATAGAAATCTACAAAAAATAGTCCAAATTAAAGTCCAAACCAAAAACTTACACAAAGGTGTAATACATTAATAATGCATACAAAATGGCCAAAATTTTCGAGCGTTCGGTGCAGATAGCAAGTTAATTAACCTGATAATTATTTTCGTTTAACCTCACATATGAAAACGAGAAACAGAAAATCAATTCATAAAGTTGTGACAAGAACAATAAATGAGTCATTTTTTAAACAAGACACGTATGATTCTCATAGCATGCCATTTTTCTTCCAGTCAGCACCATAGAATTTTCTGTAGTGAAATAGTTATCCTAAACTACTTGCACTACTCACTAAACTAAATCCATAATTTCTTTATATATGATAAAAATGAAGTGGAGCAAAAAATCTAACCCCGCCGTGTAGTTGGACGAGTTTTCATCTTAAATTTAAGAGTTTAGGTTTGGTTCAATATCGAACTTTTGTCACTTGTGTTAAAAAGTCAATAATGGTTTGCCGCTATATCCGTCTGCATACCATGGATGTGGCCATAAAATATTTTTTCTTAATTGAAAGCCTCTATCCGCGAGGCCCGCCACAGACATAATATATAGATAGTTGATATATTATAAAAATATTATTTTTTTTTAAAATATGATTAAATAAATAGAATATATTTTTAATATAAAATTTTTTATAAAAAGATATTTTTATTGTCTTCAATTAGGTGCCATATAATATTGTTCTTAGCTTCTTTTATAGGATAAACTCTATAAAGAAAGTAAGGAAACACTAATAACTAATAAGTAATAAGGAGATCAATGGAGGTTTCTTACACTGATCAAGAAGTTGCAGTAGGAACAGTGAAGCTCAGTTCTAACAGACTCAACGACCTCAAATCATTCGATGAAACAAAAACTGGCGTCAAGGGTCTTGTTGACAAAGGCCTTACAAAGATTCCATCACTCTTCCATCACCAACATGATAATACGAAATCTGACAAAGCCGCAAATGTATGCAACTCAGAACATACAATTCCAGTTATAGACCTTGAAGATGTTGTTGTTACCAAAGATCCAAGCAAACGCGAAGGAGTTGTTTCAAGAATAAGGGAAGCTTGTAAGACATGGGGTTTCTTTCAAGTGGTGAATCATGGCATCCCTGAGAGTGTTCTTGAGGAGATGAAAGATGGGGTTAGAAGGTTCTTCGAACAAGACGATGAAGTGAAGAAAAAGTTTTATACACGTGACCAGAATAGGTCGTTTATTTATAACAGTAATTTTGATTTATATAGTTCACCAGCACTTAATTGGAGAGATACTTTTGTGTGTTATCTTGCTCCTGATAATCCTAAACCAGTAGAATTGCCAGTAGTATGCAGGTATGTTCTAATTGCACTAGCTTTCACTTATATTACTAGATTAATCTAGACTTCCTTAATTTGTTCTGTTTGGCTTAGTTTCAAACACAGATAGTTAGGATGAGATAGGATATATTTGTGACATCAATAAGTGTTTAGATATTAATATAGAATATAGAATATATATTAAATAATATATATTTATATACATACATGATAATAGATTTGATAGCTAATTTTTAATGTATTGATAATATTTTTGTTGTGACATTATATTTCATTAGTATCATCATGTCTTTTCTTTTTCTCTCTGTCTCGTGATATTTTTTCCCCTTTCTGTATTAGTCTTATTGGCTTATTGAACATTTTCTTTACATTTTTGTATCTATGTATTTGTGTTTTTGAAACAACTATAGATAAAAAATCTTTATTTTGGTGGTAGATCTTCTTAAAAAGAAGTTAGAGTATAATTGTATTTTTATTTTTAGAATTTTGTGAATTAAAAAAAATCAAAAAGTAAAAAAATATTATTTTTTGTTTTGCTTTCTTACAATTTTTTTTTTTAAAATACAAACCAAACATATTTCAACAATTTTTCTTTGTTTAATCTCTTTATTGATAGAGATTTTTTTTACTATTCGTTAGCATTATTATATTTTATAATCAGAGAAAAGAAATTTTATATTAACTAATTGCAAAACACCTACAATAATTTCTGTGAATTTTCTAATTTAGCAGTTTCACTTTCATTTGTTCATTTTGTTTGTGACTCTGTGAATATCAGAATTTTTACACCAAAGTGTCATTATTTTCGAAACTTAATACTAAATGTCACTTTTTTAAAATTAATTATTCAAATGGCACTTTTTTTATAATAACATAATAAATTATAATTAAAAATAAATAATAAATCAATTGTAACCTTAATAAAGAGATAACAATTAAATAATTAATTTAAAAAATGATATTTTGATAATAAATTTTAAAAAAGAATAGAAAAAGAATAGAATATTAATAAAAAGGGTTATGCTAAGTAACCAATAACTTTCTTGAACAACATGAACAACTACCAATCAAATCAAAACACACCACCTCCAAATTACCTACCTAAATCTTAATATTAGAATAACCATCCGTACACCTAGTGAAATGAACATCCGATATATCCAGTATTCACATTGTTTAGTATTTTTATTATCTACCTATACTTTTCCTAATAAAAAAGCTTGAATACAAGTTATATCAACTAACACTTCAACTAATCCAAATATACATGAATTATGGATCAAATTTAATAGAAGAAAGTTAAACAAAAAGTTATAAAATTCATTGCAAATATAGTTACGTTACACAATGAACAAAGACACAAATTTAAACCCTGTATTTTCTACCAGAGAACATATATTTACTTGGTAATACTAATTTGAATCTTCTTGTAGGGATATCCTTCTTGAATATGGGACTAATATTATGAAATTTGGGATTGCACTCTTTGAATTACTATCAGAAGCTCTTGGTTTGCATTCAAACTATTTAAGAGACATAGGTTGCACTTATGGACGTATTTTGCTTTGTCATTACTACCCTGCATGTCCTGAACCTGAACTAACTTTGGGAACCACCAAGCATTCTGATAACGACTTTATCACGGTGCTTCTCCAAGACCATATTGGCGGCCTTCAAGTCCTTCATGAGGATAAGTGGATCGATATACCGCCGGTACCAGGGGCTCTAGTGATCAATATTGGTGATCTTCTGCAGGCAAGTTTTCTTATTCTCTTTTAAAAACTATTACTAATATTTTTTATGTCTATAGTTTCATTGATAACAAAAGCTTTGTTGTTGAGAAGAAAAGGGTTAATAGTTAAATGATTCTTGTGTATTCATCAATTTAATACTCGAAAGATCAAACAGATCAAATTAATCCTTAAAAGATACCGTGATAAATCAAATTAATCCCTTTACTAATTAGATATTGAGGTATCACAAAATGATTATATCATATGTCAACATCTTATTGATTATAGGACCAATTTAATTCACAGTAGTATCATCCGAAACCAATTTGAGGCATTGATCTTTGAAGAACTAAAATAATGCATACTTTATTTTTTAGGGAGTATTTTCACTATTAAACTTAAGAAAGAAAAAAATTGATAGGTTAACTGCATACTAATCATATACATTAATTTAGAATGGCTACCAATAACTGCTCTTGCTGAATTTCCATACTAAATTTAAAAGTATAATATATTATGTTAAAACACCATGCAATTAATGTAAAAAAAGTTTCAACTAAGATCCTATAATGTATTAAGTTTATTTAATTTTGGATGAAAACAAAGATTTTATTAAAAACTTTTGTACACTGGAAAATCTGATTAGGAAGTTAGTAATTATAAAAATTTCATAAGAATTTTCACCCTAGAGAACTTGTTCTTAAGCAAATTTTGTAAATTAAAATGAGCTTATCCAAAGTTGCTAATTCTACAATTTTATTCTTTTTCTTAAAGTGCAGCTTATAACAAATGATATATTTAAGAGTGTTGAACATAGAGTACTGGCAAATCTCATTGGTCCAAGAATATCTGTTGCAAGCTTTTTCTGCTCAGGTATGAGATCATCATCAAAGCTTTATGGTCCTATAAAAGAATTGTTATCCGAAGACAATCCTGCAAAATACAGAAAAACTACGATGGAAGAGTATGCAGCATACTATAATGCCAAAGGTCTTGATGGAACCACTGCTCTTGAACATTTTAGAGTTTGACTAGAAAAATTTGAAACTGGAGTTAGTTTAATAATCATGTTGGTAGTGACATAATTTGTAATTGTAATTGAGATTTAGTTATATATAAGTTGAACATTTGGTTAGTTCCTTATTAAAAAAAAAAAAACAATAATAATGATACACATATTTGCTTGGTTATATAGAAAGCAAGGGCTTATTCAGCCAAATGTTCGCTTCATAGCTTTTTGAAATAAAAAAATAGAAAAAAAAGAAAAATTGAATAAGGGAAAAAATATTAAAAATAATAAAATAAAGTGTCAGTGAAATAGTATTTTAGTCTTCTTTAAAACATATTACTTCAATCTTGCAACTCAATTGTAAATTATTACGTATGGGTGGCAAAGCAGCCGGCCCGCCTCTTTTTTTTTGAAATATTTTTTAGAACAATGTTAGGGAGCCAGCAACATTTGTGATTAGTAGCCATCAAATAGCCATCAATGATGATTTAATGGTGTGAGATTGTTGTGAGATTTCATCCAATGGCTCACCTTTCTCTGCTGGTTACATGCTGGCCAAAATTCAATAAAATTGTTGGTCCCCTAGACTTTTCCTATTTTTTAACAAATTTTTTTATGATCAAATTAAATTTAACATAATAACGATTATTTTGTAAAATATCTCCACATATCAGATGTTGTTGCTTTTGTCCTTTTTTTTTTTAAATCTTCTGCAGTTTCAGATCTTTATTTTTAGGATTGTGTTACATTCCCACCATCAACTTTCATAGAGACAGAGTTATCTATAGCAAAATCAACAACTCAACTTAAATAACACAAATATATAACAATATCTAAATAAGTAATAAATCAATAAAAAAAATATTAAAACAGTAAAATTTCAAAAGCATGAAAGAAGTTAAGCATCATAACTGAACCATCAATAATAATCTTCGATAATGTTGCATCAGAACACATACACCAAGCATCCAACAAATTAAAACTAAAGTAAATTGATATCCTCCTACCACTCTACCAGTCATATACTCTTGGAACTAACACAACATGTACATTGAATAATTTATTTTAGCACTGATCAGAGCCTCCAAAATACCTTCCTTAGTACCCATTCAAAATCAAAGAATGCATATCAACTAGCACACAAAGAATGTATTGAAACGTCTAGCTACCTATAGCTAATTAGCTATGCCTATATTAGTTAGCGTTTTAAAAATAGGAAAAAGAGAGTTGTCTATGTCTTGTTCCAATTTATTCATCAAGAGCTAAAATTGCAACTAATTTAGAATTTCAAGCCGAACATGTTAATTAATGGCATTGTCCTACCGAAATTCTTAATTACTGACCATGACTATCATTTTAATCATGAAATTATCAACAGTTAACTTAAATTTTAATCAAGTGCTCTTATTAAAATTTATCATCTCAATTCCACATGATGGTAGATTTTTAATCTGTTTCAGTGCGACGAACTTAGGTAGATGTACTATGACTCCACGAAAAATTTTAAAAGCATGAAAGAAGCTGTCCACAACCACATACATGAATATATGATAGAGCCATAACAAAAACAAATTATAGGTAAAATGTAATCACAGTTCCTTACTTAAGAAAAAACAAAAGAACAGAACAATCTTCACTTACTCAATCACAGTCACCGAGAGCCAGAGGAGGAGAGAGGAGCGCCGCCGAGAATCTGCGGGACACAGAACCGCCGAGGTCCAAGAGACAAAGGAGGAAAGAGGAGCATAGGGAACAGTAGAGGCAAGACGAGACAACGCCGCCGGGACTTCGATTTGGTGAGGATCGACGAGATGAGACAGGGACCGGCGACGGGGAGACCGACGACGATGAGCTGCTGAAGGATCAGGGAAGGGTTAGGGCCGGCTGTGGCTGTTGTTTGTAGGAAGGAAAACAATTTTTTATTCAAGTTACTATTTATACCATTTATAAATTTGCAAAAAAAAAACCCTTAAAAAAACAAGATGGCAGCCACCCCGCCCCGCCTTAGTCCGCGAGTTTGGTGGTGCGTTTTGGCGGATTTTTAAAATTTAACGGATTAAAAATTTCGTTCCTACCCATTTTTTTCTTTGCGGTTTAACCCGACGAGTTCGATCCGTTTTACCACCCTTTGGTTATTACTCTGCATTCTCATTTACTGTTTACTAGTTTTGACCAAATAATTTATAGAAAGTGGTCATTGTCTTACTTAATATTGATGTGTGTACATATTTATGTTTGAAACCTTACTACTATCACATGGTCACTACTGTAGGGTGGCAAAGCGAGTTGAGCAGGCCAAGGTCCATCTAAAAAAGTGACAGATCGATTCACCCTGCTAAAATAAGCGGACTTAAAATGTAATTCTGTCTCGCTTTTATGGCGGGTTAATGGCCAGTGGTTCCGTCTAATCTTTTTAAAAAATATAATTAATAAAATTATTTAAAATTATAATTAAAAAATTAAATATAAATATAAATAATAAATTATAATATAATTTTTTTTATTATTTTTTTATTTTTAATTTTAAAAAATAAATCATAGTTTGAATATACATTAAGAGTGTGAAATAAAATAAATAAAATTAATAATAAAAAATATTAAAAAAATAAAAAATATATGTTTAAATTAAAAATTATATAATTATTAATTTTTATATATATTTTTGTAACATTAATTATTCTTTTATATTTATAAAAAAATCTTGGCATGGCAGGTTGTCCTGCCAAAATCTACAAATTTGACGGGGCACTCTCAAGTTTGCTAAATTTGGGTTTTAAATTCTAGTTCGACCCGTGGATATAAGCATATAAGCAAACTCCAATTGCATATAAGCATGAAACATCATGTTTTAGTGACATACATAGTAGAGTGCACACGATAACACACCCAAATAGTCCTGGTAATTAATATCTCTAATTTTCAGTAAGGGAAGAAGTATGTATCAATATCATTAATAAGTGCTTTAGAGTGCAGACTAATCATCGAATGCAAGAAAGCATGTTGTCAATTCATGTCAATGCTAGTCTAAACTCTAAAGAGACATGACAAAAAAAACATGAAACGTTTTCGTAAAATTAATTCTCCCACAATTATATTATTATATTAATATCTTCTTTTCTAGTTACAAAAAAAATCTTGATTTGCTTCCTTTTTTTAAAGAAGTTAAGATGGATACTTGGATAGCACATATAATAAGGGTGTGTTTGGCAAATGCGTTACAAAAGAGAAGCATGTTTAGCCTTCTTAAAAGTTTCAATGTTCAGTTTGGCAAACTTTTGATCCATGAACGCAGAAGTGATTTTACTTTCAAAATCACGTTTACAGGAAGTTACAATTTTGAGCTTCTGCTTTTTACCAACGGACTTTTAGCCACAATACTCCATCTTTATTTATCTTTTACCAACTTTATCCTTTATGCATGTTATTATATTATTTATGGAATTCTTATTATTTTTTATTACATGAACTCTTTTTTTCTATTATTTATTATTTTTATTTTTTATTAATTATTTATTTGATATTATACACTTTTATAATTATAATTTTTTGTATTATTTTTATTATTTTTTTATAATATAATTTATTGATTCTATTAGGTAAAGTAAATTAAACAAAAAATTAATTGTAAATAATAATAATAATAATAATAATAATAATAATAATAATAAATTATAGCATATTAAAAAAGAGTATTAAGAGTACTAAAAATATACTATATAAAAAATATCATAAAAATTTTCTTGATTTATTTCAATTACTACCAAGATAAATATTTAATTTTTTTTATTATTCTTAGTACTCTCTAAAATTTATATTTTGTTAGTTTTAATTAAAAATATATTTTGCCAATTTTTATATATTATTTTTATTTTAGTGTATAAATATTAATTTTATTATAGAATTAATTAATAAGATCTATTTAAATATCTAAATTAAAATGATAAGATAATATACAAAAATTATTAATTGGTATCTATTTTAGTAATTTTTTATCTAAAAGTAATTTTGAGTAGTATAATCCAAACAATATTTATTTTACTATAATTCATTTTGATGCAAAGATTGCCAAACATAAATCACTTTAACACAAACCTATTTTTCATCAAAATCAAGTTTGCAAAATCAATTTTATTCAAACTCCTATTTATAATTATAGTAAGAAGTTGAGCTGTGCTTTTATTCCTGAAAATGATGTTTGATTTTTATGAAGTTTTTGAGGACCATATTGGTCATTAAATTAATAAAATTAAAAGTGTTATGGGAATTTAATCAAGATTAAATCAAATATAATAAAATAAATAAATTTATATAATTTTTTTTAAAATTACTACTTTTTAACTGATTCTCTAGTAAAAGTCAGGACCAATTTACTGATTTTTGGCCCTTTTTCTGATCTGTTCGCTGTAAATTGAATTTTGCATTGAATCGGTTTTTAGTTAATCTTGTTGAATCAATTGGTTCGGTCCAACTATTTATACGAATATTTGATATTAGCGAATGGCATTTGGGTAGTTGTTATTGGCAATTGAATTTGGCCACACAATGGCATTTGGACAAAGAAGATTCCATATAATAATATCACGTACAAAACTTGAGAATAGAGCTCACAACGTGGCTGATTGTTGAAACTCAAATTGATTTTATTAGCAAAAAACATGTACATCTTTTTATTACTAAACTTTGATAATTTTATGGTTCTTGTTAGAGCACATAGCGTAGACGGCTTTCCTACAATCCTACGTACATTATTAGATTAATCCCTCATCAGTTGTCTTTCAAAAATATCACTCTACTGTACTCCTTATTTATCATAAAACAGTGTGTATATATATAACACGGAAAACAAAAAAAAAAAAGATTTTTTTTATCAATATTTTTTCTCCAAAACTTTGATTTATTGTGTTGATATATAATATTTACCATTCTTTATTTTAATGTAAAATTGCGGTTCCGTTAGAGCATATGTTAAGAATTTTTTTTAATTAAGCACTTTTTTTTTATTTTTTATAATATCTCTTAATCTAAAAGATTAAATATTAATTTACCGCAAATTTAAATATCGTTCAAAAATTGATGATTAACGAATAAGTTACTGCATAAATAAAATGGGATTCAAATTCAAAATATTTATTTAAATATATAAACAAGTTACTAACTTAACGCATAAGAAAAAGATATAATATAACAAAATATCAAAGTATAAGAATCTAGTTTCGGTCTGCGGAGTTTAAGTCGGCTAGTTATATACAGATCATACAGAAATCTGAAAGTTAAAAACAACTTATACAAGATTTTCTCTCCAAGTAAGCTTCTAGGCAGAAGTAAATACAAAAGTGAGAAGAATAAACACATAATTAAAAAGACTCCAAAAACATATCCAGGATCCTCCGCTCTGTTACCATCAAAGCAACTCACCGAGGTGGGTTGCAACCTGCATCTGAAAAGCAACAACAAAGTATCGAATGAGAACCGGAGGTTTTCAGTATGGTAACAGTGTCCAATATGTAAGATGTAAGGCTCCGGGACGCCGAAGGCAATCCTAGAACTTCACATCAAATACGAATATTCAAACTTAGAATAAATTAAATAAATAAAAAACTTAAAATATAAACCGGGTTATCTAAACTTCGGGGAATTCTAACTAATACTAATCACATCACTGTATCCCACAACCTTCACCAACCTAACCTCCGTGCGATCCCATCGCCACCGCCTACCTACCTCCTCAACACCAGACAATCACAAGTAATACAAGCAAGTAAATCACACGTAATATACATGTACAACAAGTAAAATAACTAGCAAATAAGCGTATTATTCATTTAGACAAGAGATGCAATTAGGCAAAGCAAACAAAACACATAGTAGATGCACATGATGAATGCCTGTCCTATTGGCTCGTGATATCACTTGTCGGTCTATGAATGCCAACCCGACACATCCTTCCAGATGTCGCCTTTCTGCCACGTCCGAGGATATAGCGCCTGGCATGCTTTTGTTCCGAGGATATACTGCCTGGCACACTTGCATGCTCATTCCGAAGATATAGTGCTTGTCACACTCTTGCGGCAGAGAAGGAAAACAACAACAACATCTATTTCATCATAAATCACTCCAAGGATATAGTGCCTGGCACACTATCATTCCAAGGATATAGTGCCTGGCATCCTATCCACATCCAACAAGTCCATCGACCTCAAAGCATCACCATCTCTCATCTCAAATCACTTTCAATTCTCAATTCTCAACATTCTAAGGATATAGTGTTTAGCACACTTTCCTTCAACATCCATCAAGCTCATAATAACCATCATCAGTTCTTAATTCCATTCCGAACTCGTTAGTTCATCAGTTTCTCAATTTGTTTTCAGTAAATCACCAAGTTCACTACTCTTCCTTCTCTCTCAACCGAACTCATCCTCAGTACACTAGAAACCTAAACCTCCGCTCTCTAACTTTTCAAAGTAATATCCAAATAATTCCAAGACCTTCTCTTTGTTTAACATCCAAAAGCAAGCCAAAACATCTTAAATAGGTGCCACAGAAGTTTACAAGCTTGTTGGGAAGGTTAAACAGTTAAAAACAAGATTTTAGTTGAAAAATAGGGCATGTGCGTACGCACAGAGGTGTGCGCGCGCACGCCCAGGAAAGTTTTCAAATGTGTGCATATGCATAGAGGTGTGCGTACGCACAAAGAGTAAAATTTTCAAACTCTGTTCATCCGCACAAGACGTGCGAACGCCCTCAACAGAGTGCACCTTCCAACGTGTGCGTGCGCACAAGTTGGAAAACTTCGTTCGTTGTGTGTGCGCACAGGTCGTGCTAGCGCTCTCAACAGCAAGTCTTCCCCTGAGTGTGCGTGCGCACAAGGCTGTGCGTGCGCATAGGTTCAAAAACTCACAGGGGTGTGCGTGCGTGCACAGAATTCAGATTTTGACACCAAACTTTGAATGATCATAACTTCCTCTACAAAAATCCATTTACTTCAAACTTTATATCCATTTAAAGATTTTTCAATGAACTTTAATTTAAAGAAAATTTCAATAAATTTTGAAAACTGAGGCTCAAATTATGATCCGTCAAAGTTCACCAAAAATCTGTTTCTACCAAAAGTCTCAAAACCTCAATTTCACCAAAACTCTCAATATAAAACCAAACTAATCACAACCCAGACAATACCAAAACAACATAAAAGTTCATACCATTCTTCTCCCAACTCAACCATCCATAATATCCCAATTACACCATTCAACACCATTAAAACCCTTAATCATCAATATCCAAAATCATCATAAACATTCATAATCATCGTCAATCAACAACAACATCAACAACCACTACAAATCCTCATCAGTTTCAATAATCATCACCAAGAAATATCTAACATCACCCAAATTCATCAAAAAATTTATTTCTCACATTATTCTCATAAAACTGACATCATTCACCCATTTGTCATCAACATTAATATTCATACTCCTCCACAATTTATCTCAACATTAGCAATCATTATCAACATTCACTTTCCCACAATCCTCATAAACAATTATAAATCACAACATTCATCATTAATCTTCATAGTCATTAATCACCAACAAATCAACATCAAAATTTATATATTCCACATTCCACAACTCTATACCATCATCCCTACCATACAACTTATCTTCAAACATCAAAATCACATACAATTAAACATACACCCAAACATCCAATCCTATCTTAAGGTCAACTAGCCTAAGGTTCACGAAACATTACATATTACATAAAGGAAACCGAAACCATACCTTGGCCAATTTTCAATATGCTCAAACACCAAACTTGATTCCAACAAGCTTCCACCAAGCTCCAGGAAAGCTTTCAAATGTGTGCATACGCATAGAGGTGTGCGTACGCACAAGGAGTAAAATTTTCAAACTCTGTTCATCCGCACAAGACGTGCGAAGGCCCTCAACAGAGTGCACCTTCCAATGTGTGCGTGCGCACAGGATTCAAAACTTCATTGGTTGTGTGTGCACACCGGTCGTGCTAGCGCTCTCAACAACAAGCCTTCCCCTGAGTGTGCATGCGCACAAGGCTATGCGTGTGCATAGGTTCAAAAACTCACAGGGGTGTGCGTGCGCACACAAACCAAAAATCACAAATTCTGCAGCATGCACAGAATTCAGATTTTGATACAATTTTGCATGAACATAACTTCCTCTACAAAAATTCATTTCCTACAAACTTTATATCCATTTAAAGATTTTTCAATGAACTTTAATTTAAAGAAAATTTCAATAAATTTGAAAACTGAGGCTCAAGTTATGATCCGTCAAAGTTCACCAAAAATATGTTTTTACAAAAGTCTCAAAACCTCAATTTCACCAAAACTCTCAATACAAAACCAAACTAATCACAACCCAGACAATACCAAAACAACATAAAAGTCCATACCATTCTTCTCCCAACTCAATGATGATTGGATTTTTGACGGTTTAGAATTTCACAAATGAAGTCTCGTTGCAAGTATAGTTTCTAAACCAATCACTAATCCTTTCATACAAAAAGTTGTTTGTCACTAAAACAAACCCCTAAAATTTATAAACCGAAGTATTCAAACCTCAGGTCGTTCTCCCTAGGAATTGCAATAAAGTCCCTTGTTATTGGTTATGAGTTATTTTGGGGTTTTGGATAAGAAGCATGAAAAGTAAATGGCAATGAAAATAAACTAACAACTATAAAAGGCTCTTGGTAAGGTGTGAGAACTAGAAGTCCTATCCTAGTTATCCTTCTCAATTGTGATGAGAATTGTTCATTGCTACCACTTAGTTAACCCTTACTAATTAAAGGAAAGTCAAGTGGATGAATTGACTTGAGCCACAAGTCTTAGCCAACTCCCAAGGAAAGACTAGCCTTAGTGCACTCCAAACCAATTAGCAATCTCTCCAATTATCAATCAACAAAGGTACTAGATAACTCAAGTGTCACTAATTACTCTACCTAGGCCAAGAGGAACAAAATCTATACTAAAATCCAACCAAGCATTTCATCAAACACTTGGAAGGCACAAAAGAAAAGTATAGTCAATCACAACAAGAATGAATTCTAACTACAATTGAATGTAAAGAATTAACAACAACAATCAAGGAAATCACAATTATCATGAATTACCTCAAATTGCATTATTGAAAGAAAACCAAGGAACAACAATATATCCAAAACAAAATGAAGAATTACAATTATTAAAGCACACATCTAGAAAGAGGAAGAGGAGAAGATTAGGAATTGGTGAATGAAAAATGAATCAAAGCATGAGTTAAACCTAGATCTAAGAAGAGAGATTAACCTAAACCTAATCCTAATCCTAGAGAGAAGAGAGAGCTTCTCTCTCTAGAAACTAACTACAAAGCTAAAACTAAACTAATTATCTCCAACTTCTAAAGTATGAAAAGTATCTAAAAGTATGAAAGTGATGAATGATGCATTCTCCTTAATCCTTCATCCTTTTATTCCTTTCCCTTAGCAATTTGGCGCCAAAAATGGGTTCAGAAACCCTCTCAAATCGCCAGGCACGTGTTGCATTAATGAGGTCATGTGCCAACATCGGCGCGTGCGCGCATGGTACGCGTGCGCGTCCCTGGTCGATTCTGCAATGTGCGCGCGAGCGCCTTGTGCGCGTGCGCGTGCATGGCTGACTTTGCTTCTTTGACTTTTTATGCTTCTCTCCACTTGTATGCTTCCTTCCTTGCTTCCTTTGATCCATGCCTAGCCTATTTCAACCCTGGAATTACTAGCAAACACATCAAGGCATCTTATGGAATCAAAGAGAAACTAGAATTCACCAAAATAAGGCTTAAAAAGTATGCTTTTTACACTTAAGCACAATCATGGAAGAGATAACAAAACCATGCTAATTCTTAGGCTAAATGTGACAAAAGGTTATCAAAATGTTCTAAATTCAAGGCAAAACAAACCGTCAAATTGGGGTTTGTCACTCAACCATCCATAATATCCCAATTACACCATTCAACACCATCAAAACCCTTAATCATCAACATCCAAAATCATCATAAACATTCATAATCATCGTCAATCAATAACAACATCAACAACCACTACAAATCCTCATCAGTTTCAATTATCATCACCAAGCAATATCTAACATTACCTAAATTCATCAAAAAGTTTATTTCTCACATTATTCTCATAAAGCTCACATCCTTCACCCATTTGTCATCAACATTAATATTCATACTCCTCCACAATTTATCTCAACATTAGCAATTATTATCAACATTCACTTTCCCACAATCCTCATAAACAATAATAAATCACAACACTCATAATTAATATTCATAGTCATTAATCACCAACAATCAACATCAAAATTTATATATTCCACATTCTACAACTCTATATCATCATCCCTACCATACAACTTATCTTCAAACATCAAAATCACATACAATTAAATATACACCCAAACATCCAATCTTATCTTAAGGTCAACTAGCCTAAGGTTCACGAAACATTACATATTACATAAAGAAAACCGAAATCATATCTTGGCCGATTCTCAATATGCTCAAACACTAAACTTGATTCCAACAAGCTTCCACCAAGCTCCAAACCACCAAAGCCAAATCAAAAGCCACCACCAACTCCCAAGACAAGCTTATCCAACGGTGATTGGAGCGAAATCCGACAATTATCCACTACTAGAGGTCACCAGATTTTCTTAGATAAAAATGAAGAGCTCGATAAGAGTTTCGTGTGGCTGTAAACGGCTCGTCAATTAGAGCTTCGTAGCTCAAGATATGGCTCCCGAAAGGTGGTGATAAATAGTGTTACCCCCCTTTCTTCTCCCTTCTCTCTTAAACTGCGCCTCTCTCTCTTGGAGGTGAAAAATGAGCTGAAAGCTCATTAAACATGTATATATATGTTGGGCCTTGGGCCCAGTTTGGGCCTAGTCCACCCCGTTAGGGTTTTTAGTACGTTTGGCCCACTTTGGGCTAAAACCTTTAAAACTAGTGCCCGGTTTTTAATTCTAAATTATTTTTGTTCTTTCAAAACACCAAATCAATTTTCCAAATCTTATTTTTCCAACATACACGGTACTGAACAGACTAAAGCCGGTACTGCCAGCTTAAGCGCCAGTACGCATTTTTACAAAAACCTATCACAAAAGATACATTTTCCAACTTAGAAAAATTCATTGAAATCAAATTTCACTTTTATATTTTCAAATTAAAACTTCTAAATTTTGAATCTATCTCGGGAACTTAAAATTATTATTTTTATTAAAACGGTTTTATAGAAAAACTTCGGTTCTTACAACCAACAACGGCGATATGCGTCCGTTTCTAACAGCCTCTCCAATCATCCTATGCAGGACATCGACAATAAGTACAAATAGAAATGGAGACAGAGGATCACCCTGTTGCAGTCCCTATTCCATCTTGAATGGCTTTGACGGCGAGCCGTTTATCAATACTGACATAGAGCACGTACTGACACACTCCATAACTCATTCCCTCCATTTCCGTCCAAAACCCATCTTCTACAACACAAGGTCTACAAAACTCTACTTGACTCTATCATATGCTTTATGGAAGTCTAACTTTATTATTGTTGCTTCCTTCTTCCTTATTTTGATCCACTAAATCGTTTCACACGCGATAAGGGCCCCATCATGAATCTTCCTGCCCTTGACAAATGCACTCTGCGTCTCGCCTACTAACCCTGGCATAATTGCTCTCATTCTCCTAACCATCATCTTTGAGATTACCTTATACACACACCCCACCATGCTAATCGGTCACAGATCTTTGATTTCCTTAGCACCAGTAAACTTAGGAGCCAGCGCCACCCAAATGACATTAGCATTTGTCGGCAACCTGGAAGATTGGAAGAAACCCAGTACCGCTTTGATCATCCCATCACTTTTTTATGAAATTCATGTTGTACCCGTCACTTCCTGGAGTCTTAGAAGATTCACAATCCCACACTGCTTCTTTAACCTCCTCAGGAGTCGGTAGCACTTCTAAAGCCATAGCATCCTGCTCGCCGATCATTTCTACCAGACCATCTCTAAAATACACCATAGGAGACTGCTCTTGATGATATAAACCCTTATAAAATTCTCTGATGGCAATCTTGATCCTGACTTGATTTCTTATCAATCTTCCATTAATAACCAGAGCATCAATCCTATTATTCCTCCTTATCGCGGAAGCTAAGTTGTGGAAGTATCTCGTGTTTTTATCCATGTGCCTCGCATGCCTAGACCTCGACATCTGCTTCCAGTGTAGTTCTTTCCTCACATACCATTTCTCACAGCAAGTAACTAGCGCCCTCCTTCTTGCTTCCACTGTTCCATCATAATTCCCATTACCGACCATGTCATCATTATTCTTAATCTCTTCCTCAAATTTCATGATTTTCTTGTCCATATCACCAAAGTTGTCTCTATGCCATCTCCCTAAAGGAACCGTCAAAGCCTTCAAATTTTCGGTGAATTGTACTTCTCCTAACCCTCTCCATTCCTCCTTGACCATTCTTAGAAACCCGTCATGTGTAAACTATAAATCTAGACTTCGGAACGGCCTTGGTCCATTCCTTTGCCTCTTATCCTCCACTATAATCGAGTAGTGATCAGACAAACCCCGTGAACCACCTCTTAAGCGAGTCTCCGGAAATGCCTCTAGCCATTCCAAGCTAACCAGAGCTCTATCAATACGGCTACATGAACGTCCTCTGAACCATGTAAACTTACGGTCAGTAATCGGTAACTCCACCAAACCCATGTCGTTTATCCAGTCCTTAAAATCTTGCGTCGTTGAAGGTAAGCCATCAGAGCCTCGCCTTTCCTCCACCTGTGTAATCTCATTAAAGTCCCCCAAAAAATAGCTGGGTCTTTGAAACAAGCCAGCCACGTAACTCAACTCCTTCCACACAACAAGTTTCTCATCTCTAGTATGTGCACCATAGACCAAGAAAAAAGCACAATTAATAGAAGTCTCCGACAAAATCCCTTCAACACACAACCATCTCTCAACTTTATAGCAATTTCTCATTTTAAAGAAACCATCATCCCACATTAACAACGACTGGCCAGATGCACTGTCAGACCCAACATACTCCCACCCCACACAACCATTTCCCCAAATTTTCAAAATATTAAATCTTGTCACTAATTGTCTTTTAGTCTCTACCAAGCCTAACATATTCAAGCTATATTTTCTCTTAAGGTCTTTCACCATTGGAAACTTCCCATCACCTCTTAACCCCCTAATATTCCAGAGCTAACAATCATTTTAAATTATTATTAGACACCTTGTTGTAACGTTTAGGCCTGCTCCGTCTAGCTTTAGCCTTCTGTTTTGCCAATCTTTTCTGAGTAATTTCTTCATTCTGTTCTTGGAAGATAGCCATAATGCCATCTTCTTTGTTATATAGCACTGCTCCTGATTCTTTTGCTAAATCCAAAGTCCTTTGATTTTCTAACAGTTGCTCTTCCAATTTTTCATACTCAATATCGCTGTCCTCATCATCATTGGCAAGCCCTTCTTCTCTCATATGGTCCTCTCTGTCACCATAGCCCTCTTTCTCATTCTGAATTAGCAGTTTTCTTCACCAAGAGAATCAATTCCCAGGCCTTGATTTGCTAAATTTGCCTTAGCACCACGACTATTTTGATGAGTGGCACCATAACCGTGACCGTCGGCCGCCCCTACATTCGCATCTTCGTCACCATGAACCCCCTCAACTAACGTCACAGCTCCACCAATCTGATGAACAGAAAATTGGTTGGTATAAAATTTCACAAATAAAATCTCATTGCAAGTATAGTTCTAAACCAACAAACAATCCTCTCATGCAAAAATTTGTTTGTCACAAGTACAAACCTCAATAAAAATAACCGAAGTATTCAAACCTCAGGTCGTCTCTCAAAGGAATTGTAGGGAAGTGTTCTTATTATTGGTTATGAAACAAGTATTTTGGGGTTTTGAATAAGGAACATGAAATGTAAATGACAAGAAAGTAAATGAAACTCAAATGTAAAAAGGTCTTGGCAAGGAATGATGGTCAAGGATCTTTATCCTTGTTACTAACCACAACATGATAATCGCAAGGATCAATCTCATTAAGTCATCCTCTAACAAGTAAAAGAAAGTCAAATGAGCTACACCAATCCTAATCCACAAGTTCTAACCATCTCACTAATTAACTTAGTGGAAGGCTAGAGTCAATAGACACCAATTATCAAGACTTGGACATTAGTAACTCAATTTCACCTAAGTTACCATCCCAAGCCAAGAACACAAAAATCTATTCCAACATCTTTCCAAGCACTTAATCAAACACTTGGAAGGCAAAAAAGAAAAGCAAGATAAAATTGCAAAAAATGTAGATCTACACTATCAATTGCAAGGAAATTAACAACAACAACTCAAATTAACAATAAAAGAAATCAAACATAAATTGCATTAAAAGGAAAATAGAAGAAACAAGAGTGCATCAACAACAAAATAAATAAATACAAGAGTAAAAGACTAAACTAGAGAAAGTAGAGGTAGAAGATCAAGAAATTGTAAAGGAAAAGTGAATCAAAGCATGAATTAAACCTAGATCTAAGAAATCCTGATCTACATCTAACCTAATTCTAGAGAGAAGAGAGAGCTTCTCTCTCTAGAAACTAACTAAAACATGATAGAAAACTAAATTATGTGCTTCCCCCCTTTGACTCCTCTTGATTTCTGCATGTAATAGGCTCTGGAAGCAGTTGGATTTGGACCTGGGCAGCTCAGAAATCGCCCCCAGCATTTTCACTTTAATGAGGTCACGTGCGAGCTGCGACGCATACGCGTGGGTCATGCGTACGCATCGCTTGGCAATTTGCTTTCCACGCGTACGCGTCATGTCACGCGTACGCGTCGCCATGCAACTTCAAATTCACGTGCGCGCGTCTGCCATGCGTGTGCGTCGATGAATGCACTCCAAATCCTTGATTCTCCATGATTTTTCCACTTTGCATGCTTTTCTCTTCACTCTTTTGATCCATTCCTAGCCTTTTCAACCTGAATTCACTAACAAACACATCAAGGCATCTAGTGGAATCAAAGGTAATTTAAAATTAACCAATTAAGGGCCTAAAAAGCATGTTTTCACTCTTAAGCACAAATTAGGAGAAAGTCATGAAACCTTGCTATTTCATTAAATAAATGTGGGAATAATGGATGAAATCCACTCAAATTAAGCATAAAATGTACCACGAAATAATGGTGCATCAAATCTTCCCACACTTAAACCATAGCATGTCCTCATGCTAAACCAAGAAAGAGACAAAGGGTACTATCATTTATTCAGTGTAAATAAACTATATGCAATCTATCTACATGCAACTATCTAAATAGATGCAATTACTTGGTCAAAATAAATCAATCCCCAAGAAAAACTAATATAAGCATAAGGGCTAAGGGTATTAACAACCAAGCCAAACCACAATTGAATTGAGTTATTAAAGATTCTACAAACTTGCAAGAAAATAAATGATCATAGGTGAAAACATGCAATTGAGCAATCGAACCCTCACCGGATGTGTATTCGCTCTAGTCGCTCAAGTGTATAGGGTTGATTCACTCAATTCTCCTCTAATCATGCTTTCCAAGATTTGTTTTTCATCTAACAATCAACAATTATTTCATGCATGCATACAAATATCATGAGGTCTTTTCTTTAGATTGTAATGGGGTTAGGGTCAAGGTAAGATGCATATAGTCAAGTGGACTATAATTTGAATCTTTGATTAACTTAAACTTCCCACCTAACCTATATAACAACCTATGCAATTCTAAACAAACTTAACTACCCATAATTCTCACTTTTTCACACACTTATGCATTCTTTTCTTGATTACAACTCATATGCATTGATTATTATTGGATTTCACTTTGGGGCATTGATAAACCCATATTTTATGATATATATTGTGCTCAATTCAAGAGATTTATTCAATCCTTCACCCACTTATTCATGTAAATTGTATGGTTTTACTTTCCCTTCCTTATTATGTGATAAATGTGAAATACATGTTTCCTATGCTTTGAAATTATTTATTTTAATCACCCTTTATTACCATTCGATGCCGTGATTTGTGTGTTGAGAAGTTTCAGATCTCCTAAGGCAGGAATAACTTAAAGGATGGAAAAGAAACATACAAAAATGGAATGAAAGCACAAAATGGAGTTTTTGAAGAAACTGGCAGCGACGCGAATGCATGGACGATGCGGCCGCATGCTTAGCGCGAAAAGACAGCGACGCGAACGCGTGACTGACGCGGACGCGCGCCATGAGCAGAACACAGATGATGCAGACGCATGACCGAAGCGAACGCGTGATAAGGAAAATTCCAGATGACGCGACCGCGTGACTTACGTGGACGCGTGACAGACGCCACGCACCAGAAATTACAGAAAACGCTCCCAGCGATTTCTGAAACCCTTTTTGGCCCAGATCCAAGTCCAGAAGGCACAGATTAGAGGTTATGAAGTGGGGGAAATGCATCCATTCATAGGGGAGCTCTCCAATTATTCACTTTTCATAGTTTAGATGTAGTTTTTAGAGAGAGAGAGAGAGGTTCTCTCATATCTCTTGGGTTTTAGGATTAGGATTTCTTATTATTTCAATTTAGTATTCCAACTCCTTATCAGGTTCAATATTCCTTTTACTTTATATTTCTCTTTTACTTCCAGATATTTTAATGCTTTCCTTCAATTACTTTTGTTGCCAAATTGGCTTATGAACCATTCATGTTTAGATTTGAATTTCTATTTAATATAATTTGAGGCATTTCAGTTTATTATTGCTTTCTTTTATTTATGCTACTGTTGCTTCCAATCTGAAGATATTTTTATTCGAGTAAGTTACTTTTCCCCTTTTGGCTTTGGTTGATTAATTGGCAACTCTTGAGTTATCAAACTCAACGTGATTGATAATTGTTGTCTTTGCTAATTGAATTGAACTTCAATAATTCCAGTCCTTTCTTAGGAATTTACTAGGACCTGAGGATCAAACTGATTAGTCACTTGACCTTCCTTTGCTTTAGTAAAGGCTAACTAAGTGGGATTAAAACTCAATTCTCATCACCATTGATAAGGATAACTAGGATAGGACTTCCAAGTTCTCATACCTTGCCAAGAGTTTATTTTATAGTTATTTATTTATTTTACTTTCCATTTAAATTACTTGTTCCTTACTTTCAAAATCCCCAATTTACAAAACTCATAACCAATAATAAGAACACCTCCCTGCAGTTCCTTGAGAAGATGACCCGAGGTTTAAATACTTCGGTTATCAATTTATTTAGGGGTTTGTTACTTGTGACAACCAAAACGTTTGTAAGAAAGGACTTTTGTTGGTTTAGAAGCTATACTTGCAACGGGAATTTATTCTGAATTATAGACCACGCAAAAGTTCTCTCTTCAAAATGGCGCCGTTGCGGGGAAACTGCAAACGTGTGTCTTATTATTGGTTATTGTAAATATTTTTATTTTATTTGTTTATTTGTTTTTGTTTTTCCCTTTTATTTTTATTAGCTACTATGAATTCTCACCCCTCTCGCTTTGAGTTTGGTTCTAATATTGTTGAAGGGAACGGAAGTTATAGCAGGAACATGCATCAAGGTCAGAGCAATCAAAGATGGATGGAGTCAAGAGGATCTGATCAACCTTTTAGGCAACAACACCCTCCAAGATATCATGGGCAAGGATCACTCTATAATGCATACCAAGCTGATAAACATGGTGGACCCCCTTGTAATTACCAACAAGCCCTACCCTGTGCTTATAGACCATCCTCTCAACGTAGATTTGAACCACCACACTCACAAGTTCCTTTTCACCATTCACCATAATATGACCCTTATCTACCACAATCCCAACTCCAATCCACTTACTCCCAAACCCCGCCACTTTCCTGTGTACCATGTCCATATCCATCACCTCGAGAATCACAGGTTCGTCTCAAGGAAACAGTAGATCAACTTCATACAACCCTTCATCAGCTGGAGCAAGCAATATATCAATTATCTTCCAGACGTTTAGACACTCAAGGAACTCCAATAGCTTTATGTGGAGAATCTAATGACAAACATAGCATGAAGGAGACACTGGAAACCCCAGTAGGCAGTAGCGAGCATAACTTTATTTTGGAACAATTGGAGGAAGCTCAAATTATCCAAGAAGAAGAAGTACAGGTTGAAGATTTAAGAGATGCTGAACCTCCATGAGAATCCAGAGTTGTGAAAAAGTTCCGTCAAGGACGTTACAATTGATGCTATGGAGGATAGTGCACAATCCCCAAAGCAGGTGTTTCATGAAGAACTAGACGAAATAACCCAAGACGTAAGTTTCCTTGATAGTGATAGTCACAGGTCAAGTTCTCCTAGTGATGAACTTGCACTCGCAAGTGAATTCTCCGAGATTGAAGAATCTTTCCCAAGTGAATACGAAGATGATGCAGAGGTAGATTTCTGTCAACCTCCAGCGTATGACTTAAGTGATGAGGAAGACATAGAAGATTTTGACCAGGACACAGTTGCAGTTGAAGCATTTTGCAAAGAAGTGGAGGAATCCACAGAAAAATACAAGGGAGTAGAACGTACAGAACCACTGGAAACACCCATCCTAAGGCCATTACCACCTAATACAAGAACCTCATCAAATGGTTTGCTTTAACAAGAAGCTCATCAAATGTCCAACTTAAGGACTTTAACTAAAAGTGCTAGGTGGGAGACAACCCACCATGGTATGGTCGTTTCTTTTTCAAGTTTTATTTCGTGTTGTTTATTTTTATATTATATTATTTTTCATTGAACCTGAATATTATTCATTCGCATTGCATACTGCATATCTGCATA
The DNA here is from genome assembly GCF_059453495.1 of Arachis ipaensis. Classification (NCBI taxonomy): domain Eukaryota; kingdom Viridiplantae; phylum Streptophyta; class Magnoliopsida; order Fabales; family Fabaceae; genus Arachis; species Arachis ipaensis. The sequence goes on from NC_142443.1 coordinate 44,442,880, forward strand.
ATTGCATAATTGCATAAAAAAAAAGAAAGGGCGTGCGACGCGACCGCATCGCTAAAGCGTTCGCGTCAGTTGCAAAAACCACCCCCCACGCGTCCGTGTCCGCGTCAACCACGTGAACGCGTAATCTGGAAATCGGCGTAATAATCCAACGCCCAGAAATCCGGGCTGGAATCGTGCGGATGTTGTGCGTTTAGCACAAAAGGGCCCACGCGTTTGCATCCCTGATGCGAATGCGTCACTTGCAAAAAACCCATCCCACGCAGAAGCGTGAGCGACGCGTTCGCGTCGCATGGATTGCACAACACCCCAAAGGAGACAGAGAGTTGCGCTGAAACGACACTGGAATTGTGCGTTTAGCACAATTTCTAGCGACGCGGTCGCATGCCTCACGCGACCGTGTCATTCATCCTTTTACCCATTCCACACGATCGCGTCAACCCCTTTCCACCCTAGCCACGCGACTGCGTGCCCCACGCGTTCGCGTGGATTCAAATTCACTAACCCCAGTGACGCGAAACCCTACCCTCATTGCGCCCCACTCTCCCTCCCCAACCCCCCTGTTCTCTCTCCCTCCTTCCTCTGCACCCACTGCCAACCACCCCTGACCACCGCACCAGCGCCGACCACCCAGCCACAACCGCGACGCCCACCCCCTCCTTCTTTCCTCCCTCTCTTTCTTCTCTTTCTCTCCTCTTCTTCCCACCACCACCGCGCCATCACCGCCGCGCCTCCCACTACCACCAACCTTACCCCCATCCTTCTTCAACCACCCCTCCCCCAGTCACCCTACCCGAAACCCCCCTGCCACCACAAATAGCCACCCACCGCCGTGCCCCCCTCCCAGCACCACCATCATACCCACGCCATTTCTCTGTTCCCTAGCTTTGTTCATACGCCTACCAGGTTCCGCCGAATGCCATTTTTCTTTCATTCATAGTTAGTTGCATATGTTTTCAATTATGTTCAAAATTAGGCTAGTTAGAGATGCATGTTTGTAGTTGATTCTAGGTGGTTAGGTAGCTAGGATGTGGTTAGTGGATTTAGGCCTGTTTAATTGCGTTGTTCATGCTACTTGTTTTATAATTTTCGCAATTCAGCTGTTGCTGTGATGATTAATACTGTTCATATGCTGTTCTTTACTGTTTCATGCTGCTTTTTACACTTCTATTTCATGTTTATATTCCGTATATGTAATTACAGCTTTATTTTACTTTATATGAACTATTCTGCGTGCTGTTTATTACCCGGGATCATCCAATTTTAGCCGAAATGCTGCCCAATTTTCTGTAAATTATTTTGATATTCATTCATATTTTGGTTTGGCAATTTGAATTTGGCATCACTTGGTTTTTCCCAAACCACTTCATGAATGCACGGGCCAGCATTCTTATTCCTCTCGATTTCCTGGTTAATAAATTTGCACTTTTGATGATTCGATTTTAATTTTTTGCTATTTTTATATCTTTATGAATCATCATCACTAACCTGATATTTTTTGAATATGAGTTGACTGTTGCTTAAAATGATGAAATTCTTGTTACTTAGAAACCGATCATCATGCCACTTACTCTGATTTTCTTTTTACTAACTCACTGATTTTTGCTTTCTAACCTCTTTTTCAAAGTTTAACCACTTTTAACTTTCTAACTTCCCCCTCTGCTTTTTGACTAACTCTCTCAACTTTTTAACTCATGGCATGATTATTATTGCTCCTAATTAACAAGTATTCTCCTTATAATACATTTTGGATTGTAAATTTCTCATCTCCGCTTTTTAACTCCGAAACAATCCAATATGCACAATTATTCAACTCATTTCATAATTCTACTGCTCCTTTGCCACTTTGTGCTTATCTTGTTATTTGCCTACTTATTTTCCTGCTTTTATTATATCCTAGATTTCTGTTTTTCAGGATGTCTGACCCTCAAAGAAAGGTAAAAGGAAAGGCAACAACTGGCAAACGAAAAAGAGGTGAACCCTCTATGTCTATCCTGAAGATTATGCATGATGACTCCTGTCGGGAAAAGCACTTTACCCCGCAGGAGAAGGCTGACTAGCTCTTCCCTGCCAATGATCCAATCAAGTTTGCAAACTGATACTGTGAGCTGAAGTATCCAGTGTTTGCTACCTCCAGAAACCTGTACCTAGAGTGGACTCTAAAATTCCAGAAGAACTGCAGTAGTACACCTCCGATCAGATCAAACAGAGAGGCTGGTTCTTCTTGGAGAGAAACCTGACTGAGGTCAATGCTTCCTGGGTAAGAAAGTTTTACTGCAATTATTTCAAGACTTCCTTGGATGCAGTGAACCTCAGAGGGAAACAGATACTGGTCACTGAAGAGGCCATTGAGGATATTCTGCGCCTTCAGCCTAAGTCAGATCAGCCTGACGGTTACCAAAAGGCTGAAGAGGATATGAGGTTTCTGAGATTTGACTGGGATGCTATCAAGGAGAGGATAGCCCTTGACCCTACTATCCCATGGGTCATGGGTAAGAACGCCACAATGCCTAAAGGAATCAAGCTTATGTATTTGAATGATGAGGCTCGGCTCTGGTACCAGATCCTGAGCAACTTTGTTATGTCGAGCACTCATGAGACGGAGCTGCCTGCCAGTATGATCACCCTTCTCTGGTGTGTACAGGAGGGTAAGGACCTGTATTTGCCACGATTCATCCGGCACTTTATGGCCAGGGTCCATGTCAGAGGCACCCTTCCTTTCCCTTACCTGGTCACCCAGCTAGGCCGTCGAGCTGACGTGCCTTGGGAGGATGCTGATGAGAAGCCACCTGCTACAGACTGCAAGAAGATTATCCCTCACAGCAGGAAGTTTCGGGCTTTAGGCTATGCACCTCCATTCCTCACCGCTTCTGCTGAGACAGCCACGCCTTCAGCTGCTCCCTCTTCTTCCACTGCTGCACCAACCCCACCCACTGCACCTCCACCTGCTCCTGAGCCTATTTACCATTTGGTGCATCGACTCTTCGCCTGCTTGGACCGTATGGAGCGTCGCAACAAGCGACGCTATGAGCACCTCAAGTTGATGATCCGATCCGGCGGCGACATCCCCTCCGAGCCTGACACCCCTTCTGACACATCTGAGGCGGAGGCGAGTGCCCATGAGGAGGAGACACATGCCCAGGCTGAGCAGGCAAACCCGGAGCAGGCTGTGCCACAGCAGGAGGAGCCACACCAGATACAGGCCGCAGATCCCGAGATTCCTATTCAGTCAGAGCCTCCGTTGCAGCAGACAGATCCTCCTACCCTTATCCAGTCTGCAGATCCTCAGGCCACCACTGAGACTCCAGCAGCCCATCCTTCTAGTGATGACACTCCTTCACACCCAGCTTGAGTGAGCATCGAGGACGATGCTTTATTTTAAGTGTGGGGAGGTTGCCATCTCTGGCGTATCTTTTTGGTGAACCACTACAGACTCTTTTATCTTATTTTGGTTATTTTTATGTATTTTTAATCTTTATTTTCATTTTTATCTTTCAGTACTTATACATTGTCCTTTTTTTATGTATTTTTACTCTATATCTGCATTTTGCACCTTAGTTTATATTTTAGCCGTTTAGTTTAGTTGCAATTATAAATTTATTAGTTATAGAATATGTGGATTAATTAGTATAGTTTACCATTTTAGCATATGATAGTTTGGTTTAAATTGAAAATAAAAAGGAAGTAAACTAGAAACTTTAACATAATCAACAACAATCCACACACCTTGTATATATAGCATAATATGTTAGTTAGTTAACAACATTTCATCAAGGAGGAACACTAAAACTTTAAAGCCACCCAAGAAATTTTACATTGAGAATAATGAGAACTCTTAATTTCTACTTGCATGACATGTATAACTGATATATGATTTTTGAGCTAGAGAACACACAGCCTGTGAGTTTTGAGCTTAATTGTATGGTTACATTCAAACCATAAATTTCATTCTTGTGTGTTTCGCCCTTCTTTTTATTCTGATGTTCTTTGCTTTGTTTTAATCTATATGTCCAATATAGAATATAGATACATACTAAGAGATGATTGAGGCCATTGCTTGAAATATTTGCTCATGTATCCCAAATTAGCCTGCCTTTTACATCACCCTTGTTAGCCCCCTTGAGCTTTTTAATCCCCTCTTGTTCTATAAACCACATTACTAGCTTTAAGCAGAAAAACAAAATAAAAATCTCAAGTTGAATCCTTGGTTAGCTTAAGATAGAAATTGTGTATTGTTTAAGTGTGGGGAACTTTATGGGAACATGGATGATAGAAACAAAGGTAGAAAGTTAAAAAGAATAAAAATATTCAAAATAAAAATTTTGGGAAGCATGCTCATGTGAAATCAATTGAATTACCATGTGCATTAAAAAAAAGCTTTTATTTTATTTTCGGTATTTAATTAAGGGGATACAAAAATTTTCCAATTACAAAATAAAAAGAATCAATGCACATAGGATAAAATTAAAATTAATGCATGAGCTTGCAATACAAAGTGAGAAAATCTGGGCAAATAGGTTAAGAAGCTTTGAATTACAAAATATGTATGTTAGGTGAGATCTTAGACTAATCAAGGATTCACTTATTAGCTCACTTAGCCTTATACATATACCCTTACCTTTACCTTAGCCCCATTACAACCTTGAAAAAGACCTCATGATTTTTGTATGTCTGTATTCTATAATTGTTGATTGGTTAGATGAAGAACAAGGTTATAGAAAGTAAGGATAAAAAGAAGAATAGAGTGATTAACCCAATAAACACTGAGTGACTAGAGAGTAAACACAAAATCCAGTGAGGGTTCAATAGCTCATCACCATATATCTCTGCTTAAATTATTAATTGTCTTGCAAGTTTGAAAAATATTTTTACCCATCTCAATTGTAAAAGCGCTTTAACATTATCTAAGGTTGGCTATGCATATATGATTCCTTGAGAATGTGAATTAATTTAACTACATGTAAGTTTTATATACAAGTGAATAACAATTAGAATTGCATGATTCATTTAGGTAGTTGCATTTAGAATAGATTGCATTGCATGAGATTTCACCACTTTAACCTTACCTTATTCTTTATCTTGGATTTAGCATGAGGACATGCTATTGTTTAAGTGTGGGGAGGTTGATAAACCCATATTTTATGATATATATTGTGCTCAATTCAAGAGATTTATTCAATCCTTCACCCACTTATTCATGTAAATTGCATGGTTTTACTTTCCCTTCCTTATTATGTGATAAATGTGAAATACATGTTTCCTATGCTTTGAAATTATTTATTTTAATCACCCTTTATTACCATTCGATGCCGTGATTTGTGTGTTGAGAAGTTTCAGATCTCCTAAGGCAGGAACGACTTAAAGGATAGAAAAGAAACATACAAAAATAGAATGAAAGCACAAAATGGAGTTTTTGAAGAAACTGACAGCGACGCAAACGCATGGACGACGCGGCCGCATGCCTAGCGCGAAAAGACAGTGACGCGAATACGTGACTGACGCGGACGCGCGCCATGAGCAGAACACAGATGATGTGGACGCATGACCGAAGCGAACGCGTGATAAGAAAAACTCCAGATGACGCGACCGCGTGACTCACACGGATGCGTGACAGACGCCACACACCAGAAATTATAGAAAATGCTCCCAGCGATTTCTGAAACCCTTTTTGGCCCAGATCCAAGTCCAGAAGGCACAGATTAGAGATTATGAAGTGGGGGGAATGCCTCCATTCATAGGGGAGCTCTCCAATTATTTACTTTTCATAGTTTAGATGTAGTTTTTAGAGAGAGAGGTTCTCTCCTCTCTCTTAGGTTTTAGGATTAGGATTTCTTATTATTTCAATTTAGTATTCCAACTCCTTATCAGGTTCAATATTCCTTTTACTTTATATTTCTCTTTTACTTCTAGATATTTTAATGCTTTCCTTCGATTACTTTTGTTGCCAAATTGGCTTATGAACCATTCATGTTTAGATTTGAATTTCTATTTAATATAATTTGAGGCATTTCAGTTTATTATTTCTTTCTTTTATTTATGCTACTGTTGCTTCCAATCTGAAGACATTTTTATTCGAGTAAGTTTACTTTTCCCCTTTTGGCTTTGGTTGATTAATTGGCAACTCTTGAGTTATCAAACTCAACGTGATTGATAATTGTTGTCTTTGCTAATTGAATTGAACTTCAATAATTCCAGTCCTTTCTTAGGAATTGACTAGGACATGAGGATCAAACTGATTAGTCACTTGACCTTCCTTTGCTTTAGTAAAGGCTAACTAAGTGGGATTAAAACTCAATTCTCATCACCATTGATAAGGATAACTAGGATAGGACTTCCAAGTTCTCATACCTTGCCAAGAGTTTATTTTATAGTTATTTATTTATTTTACTTGCCATTTAAATTACTTGTTCCTTACTTTCAAAACCCCCAATTTACAAAACTCATAACCAATAATAAGAACACCTCCCTGCAGTTCCTTGAGAAGACGACCCGAGGTTTAAAAACTTCGGTTATCAATTTATTTAGGGGTTTGTTACTTGTGACAACCAAAACGTTTGTAAGAAAGGACTTTTGTTAGTTTAGAAGCTATACTTGCAACGAAAATTTATTCTGAATTCTAGACCACGCAAAAGTTCTCTTCAGGCATTTTGTCCCTTTTTTATTGCTTTTCGTTTTCTTTCGTTTTCTATTTTTTATTATTTTTTTCTTTATATATATATTTTTTTTTCTTTTTTTTGCAATATAGTATATACAAGAGCATCAATGCATATGGTTTTACATTTAATTAACACATGAGTATGTACCCAATTCTCAATATTTACAATAGAAATACAAAACACACACTTTTTCTCAACCAATGTCCCAAGTTTTCCTGCACTTGAATGATACACACTCACTAGCCCAAGCTAATCAAAGATCCAAATAAAGGACATTTATTATTTTTCGCTTTAAGGCTTGTAATATGCTAATATTAAGAATAAAGTGGGTTAATCGTAGGCTCAAAGTTGGCTAACAATGGAAGATAAAAGGTAGGCTATTTGGGTAAGTGAGCTAAATAAAATGATGGCCTCAATCATATATATGCATTCATACACAAAATAATTGACATAAAGAATCAAACAAATCAAAGATTACAATCATAGAAAGAGAATAATGCACACAAGAATGAAAATAAGTGGTTATAAGATGTAACCACACAATTAGGCTCAAATCTCACATGCTTGTGTTCTTAGCTCAAAAACATGATCCACAATATATAATTCAAGCAAGTTCAATTAAAAATTTTTACTCAAATAAATTGGGGTGCCCTATAGATAAATTTCTTGAAAATTTCATTATCTTGACTAAGCTTATTATGTATATATATGCAAAATAAGAAAACACAACTAAACAATCCTAAAAGACCTAAAAATGAAATGCAAAAGTGTTGGGCTTAGAAACTTGTCACCCAAAAACGCCGACTGGCCGGACGACCTCCCCACACTTAAAAGTTTGCACCGTCCTTGGTGCATCCAAAGATGAGCAATGGGGTACGGTGACTACATGGGTTGCCACCTTCAGCTGGTGGATCAACCGGCTGCTGCGTATTCTTTTTTCCGCTTTTGTTTTTGCTTATGGTGCATCATGCATGAAAGAACAAAAAATAACACCGTAAGATGAGAAAATACAAAAGTAAGGAAGCGTAAATTGTTGGAATGAGGTAAGAATCACTAGAATGGAGTGAGTGAATTAGTGTGACATTTATGAAAATAGGTGAGTGGGTTCTAAATTGCACGCGGTTTAGAACACATACTAGCATAAAAAATTATGTCACAAAAGAAGCATGCACTTCACTCATTCTAGTGTGCTTGAGATGCTCTAAACTCGTAGGTTAAAACAACCAAACAAGCAATAAAGAAGCATAAAAGCATTCAAGCCAAAAACATATGGATGCATATGATCAAGAAACACAATGCATTAAGATAAATGCACAACATCCATCAAGAAATTGCCTAATCAAAGGAAAGGATTCAAATCACATGGTGGCCAGATCATGCAATTCAAAAAGATTTAAAAAGCTTGAAGGCAATTCTCATGTACTTGGTGTTCACAAAGGTTAAGCACGAAAAATTCAAAACTAAGTAGCCAAATACAACCTCAACAATGAATCCAACAATAACAATTAACAACAATGATGTTAATATAACATCTCATCAACAATCAGCAGCAATAAATAGTAAACAAAATTAATAATCCAACACGTATAAAAAAATGGAAAATGAAACAAAAATAAAACTTACTAAATAGCTAACTAACTAACTAACTAATGGTTAAAGGTGTGTGGTAGTGTTGGATGATGGGTAAGAGAAGGGAAGAAGAGAGGAAAAGAGAAGAAATGGAAAGAAGAAAAGAAAAGAAGAGATGTGAAACAAGGAAATCCACGCGTGCGCGTGACGTGACGCATGCGCGTGGGGTGGTGAAATGGGAGCGACGCGTACGCGTGGTGTGTTATTCAGAGAGGCGACGCGTACGCGTCACCTGACGCATACGCGTGGGCTGGCTTGTGCTCGAGGCACAAAACGTGCACAAAGTAGGCACAACTCTCTAGAATTTGTATGGAGGTGGAAATTTTGAATCCACGTGTACGCGTGGGTGACGCGTGCGCGTGGATGGTTGAAAAGCTTGGGGCCACGCGTACGCGTGGGTTGGTGCTCTGTTTTTCAAAATTTTTCAATGTTCTTGCACCAAACCAAACATTCCAAACCTCCAAACAACTATCAAAACACCATAAAACCTTATTTAACATATTAGACTACCAAATAAACTCAACAAACTAATCAAAACATGAAATTAAACTAATTCTACTAATATTTACAAAAGAAGAAAATGAAAAGATATTACCATGGTGGGGTGTCTCCCACCTAGCACTTTTATTTATTGTCCTTAAGTTAGACTTATGGGGAGCTCCTTATCAAGGTGGCTTGTGCTTGTATTTATCTTGGAACATCCACCAATGCTTGAGTCTCTAATAAGCTCCATTCTTCAAAATTAATAACTTCAAGCCTTGATGGAGTTATTCACAAACCATGAGCTCCCAAAATTTATTCTCCTTGTGCGATCCGGGATCCCACACTTTGTTTTGACACCCATCTTCAAGTTGATCATCATTATTCCATCCGGGTGGTAAGCAAGATGAATTCTCAATAAAGCACCAAATTATCCCTCTAGACCCATCTAATTGAGCACTAGCCAAACCTTTGTATCTAATCCTTGAAGTATCAACTATAATGAGCCTTGATTTACAACGCTAACCACGAAACATCTTTCTCTTACGCTTCATCCCGCAAAGTGCCCTAAGTTGACCATCCGTTTCAAGAAAGCCATACTTAAGTGGGACAATAAAGCTAATAGAAATGAGTTTCACCCACTCAAATGGAGGAGTGGACGACAACCTAGGTAAAGAAGCTTCTAAGGATCTTGACAAAGCGCATTCAACTCCCGTCCTTCTTTTTCTAAGGACCTCCACCTCTTCACAGGATTTCTCAAATTCAATCGTTTGTTCATCAATTTCATCTAACTCTTCTCCATCACTCAAATCATAAATGAACGGATGAGAGAAATCTACCTCCACAACACTTTCAAATTTACCAGGAGAAGGTTATTCAAGTTCAAAGGATTCACCACCAAGAAGGGTTGATGCATGATTTTCATCACCAAGGGAACTCAATTCTTGCTTCATTCCTTCCAAGTCTTCATTCAAAAATTGGTTTGGAGGTTGTGCACTCTTCTCAACATCAAATTCAATCTTCTTAGAGGGATTTTCTATAACTCTAGATTCCCATGGAGGTTCTGCATCTCCTAAGTCTTCAACCACTTCTTCCTCTTCTTTAACAAGCATAGGTTCCTCAAATTGTTCTAACACAAAGCAACATTCCTCATTTGCCACCAGAGTTTCCAATCTCTCCTTCATGCTATGCTCTTCAATTAATTCTCCACATGTGGCCATGGGAGTTCCTTGAGTGCTCAAACATTGGGAGGCTAATCGGTTTACCACCTCTACCAAGGCGGTCGTGGATTCTAGTACCTCCCTCTTCATCTCTTCTTGCCTTTGAAGGAATAGAGTGAGAAAATCATCCATTGGGGCTTGGGGTGGATAGGAGGGTTCATCATTTTGGAGAAAGGGATCATAATAGGAAGATGGTTCTTCTTGATAGAATATGGAGGTGGTGCATATGAAATGTGTGGTTCTTGGGAGTATTGATGTTGAAATTGTGATGGCTCTAAGGATTTTCTTACATAATAGTCACAAGGATGAGGTAAGGGTGATTGATTATATGATGGATGAGGGTCATAGGAAGGTATTCGGTGAAAAGAGGCTTGTGAGTATGGTTGAGGACTATGTTAAGGAGGTGGTTCATAGGCATGTGGTGGTGGTTGTTGACACGTACAATAAGAATTACCACATCTATTAGATTGATATGCATAAGGAGTGGAATTATACCTATACGAAACCGGAGGAGGTTGTTGCCAAGAAGGTTGACATATGCTTAAGGCTCCTCCCACCTTTGATTGTTCCATCCTTAATGCATATTCCCATTGAAATTCCCATTTCCTACAACTTAGTTGTAACCAAACTCATAGCCAAAAGGGTGAGAATTCATGATAGCAAGAGCAAATAAAAACAAAATCAAATAAGAAACAAAGAAAACCAAATCCTAAAACTAGCAAGAACTAACAAAGAAACAAAAGGCAAACATATTCACAATATTCACATATATACAATAACCAATAACAAGGCACACATTTGCAATTTTCCGGCAATGGTGCCATTTTGATGAACGGAAAATTGGTTGGTATAGAATTTCACAAATGAAATCTCGTTGCAAGTATAGTTATAAACCAACAAACAATTCTCTCATGCAAAAAATTGTTTGTCACAAGTACAAACCCCAATAAAAATAATAACCAAAGTATTCAAACCTCGAGTCGTCTCTCAAAGGAATTGCAGGGAAGTGTTCTTGTTATTGGTTATGAGATGCATATTTTGGGGTTTTGAATTAGGAACATAAAAAATAAATGGCAAGGAAGTAAATGAAACTCAAATAATAAAAAGGTCTTGGCAAGGAATGATGGTCAAGGATCTTTATCCTTATTACTAACCACAACGTGATAATCGCAAGGATCAATCTCATTAAGTCATCATCTAACAAGTAAAGGAAAGTCAAATGAGCTACACCAATCCTAATCCACAAGTCCTAACCATCTCACTAATTAACTTAGTGGAAGGCTAGAGTCAATGGACACCAATTATCAAGACTTGGACATTAGTAACTCAATTGCACCTAAGTTACCATCCCACGCCAAGAACACAAAAATCTATTCTAACATCCTTCCAAGTATTTAATCAAATACTTGGAAGGCAAAAAAGGAAAGTAAGATAAAATTGCAAGAAATGTAGATCTACATTACCAATTGCAAGGAAATTAACAACAACAACTCAAATCAACAATAAAAGAAATCAAACAAAAATTGCATTAAAAGGAAAATAGACAAAACAAGAGTGCATCAACAACAAAATAAACAAATACAAGAGTAAAAGACTAAACTAGAGAAAGTAGAGGTAGAAGAACAAGAAATTGTAAAGGAAAAGTGAATCAAAGCATGAATTAAACCTAGATCTAAGAAATCCAAATCTACATCTAACCTAATTCTAGAGAGAAGAGAGAGCTTCTCTCTCTAGAAACTAACTAAAGCATGATAGAAAACTAAACTATGTGCTTTTTCCCTTTGATTCATCTTGATTTCTGCATGTAATAGGCTCTGGAAGCAGTTGGATTTGGGCTTGGGCAGCTCAGAAATCGCCCCCAGCGTTTTCACTTTAATGAGGTCACGCCCAAGCTGCGACGCGTACGCGTGGGTCACACGTACGCATCGCTTGGCAATTTGCTTTCCACGCGTACGCGTCATGTCACGTGTACGCGTCGCCATGCGACTTCAAATTCACGCGAGCGTGTCTGCCACGCATGTGCGTCGATGAATGCACTCCAAATCCTTGATTCTCCATGATTTCTCCACTTTGCATGCTTTTCTCTTCACTCCTTTGATCCATTCCTAGCCTTTTCAACCTAAATTCACTAACAAACACATAATGGCATCTAGTGGATTCAAAGGTGATTTCAAATTAACCAATTAAGGGCCTAAAAAGCATGTTTTCACTCTTAAAAACAAATTAGGAGAAAGTCATGAAACCCTGCTATTTCATTGAATAAATGTGGGAATAATGGATGAAATCCATTCAAATTAAGCATAAAATGTACCACGAAATAGTGGTGCATCACAATCCGTGAACCCTGTTTTTCCAACGTAAAGTCCCCTGCCTCCACTGTTCTGGCCCCTCTACCGGCCTTCCTTTCACTATCAGCGGCTACCAGGCCCGGCGCCCCACCAGCGGGCCTTGGAATGGCTTCAACTTGGGTCACCATCCTCGTCAATCCATCTCCATCAACAAATGCATCATGGTCTTCTTCCTCCCGGATAGCACGCTCGCACGGCACCGATTCAGCCCCCGCCAATCTGCCCAGTTGGCGCCGCGCCTCCCCACCTTCAGCCTGAGTGACTTGGCAGCGTCCATCACAGGTTCCTCCTTTCCGAAGCTACTCGCCATGGCCCCTCAACGCACGAGGACGACGTAGCGGCGTTTTAGCAGTGTGAGATCCGGGTTTTGTAACCTGGACCCTCCCAACCCGACCTGCACTCTGCAGATCCAACCCAACAAAGCCAGTGTCAGCGCCCTCCTTCACAAGCGTTGATGAACTTGGGCCCCCTTGGCCCAACGCATTGTTTTTGAAATTATTAGCATTGTTGGCCCAATCAACAACTCTCAAACCTTTATCAATTTTTATCCCTTTTACTAACTCATTATAGTTACAACTATAACTTTACGGAAAGGTGAGTTCAAAATCCACTTCATTCTTTTCGTTATATCCCACAAAATTTGTCCACCCTTCATTATTACCATCAATTTGCTGATGTGTTACCAAATTTCTTTGATTGAGCCTTAAATTGTCATAACTCCATTCATTTAAAATTGACTCTGAATTTACCAATCTATCCTTATGTTCAACCTCCTTTCGTAGCACTTCCGTAACTATTATTACTGTCTGATCTCTATAATCTATCAAATTTGTAAATCTTGAGGACATTGTAGTTGCTTCATATAACTAATGTTTTTGTTAGTTAATTCCTAAAATTTAATATTGAATTATCGGTTATAGATTTTATATATAAAAAAGTTTAAAATTAAATTTCGCCATGAAATTATCAGTATTTTAGTTTTCGGAAGAAATTTTGCCTACTTAAGATTCGGTAATTATCAAACTCAATCAATAAAATAATTTATTTTTCAACATTTTAATATAATAGCATTAAAAAATTAATGATTATATTTTGTGACATTAATGATATTTTCTTAATATCTTTTTATGTAAAGCAAATATAGAAAAAAAAGCTCACTTTAAAATCAGAGATTAAAAAAAGTTTTTATTTTTATTTTTTAGTTTCAATAAATACAATCAACTAACAACAAATTCACAGATCTAAAACTTCAAAACTTAAAAACTACATATCTAATATTTATAATAATTTTATTATTGACTAATTTTTATTATTTTGCGATATTTATCTTATGTAATAAGGATATCAAATTCAAATGTTATAATTCAAAACAATTTTTTAACTAATTACGTAATTCATTATAGATATAAATTACTTTAGCATTATATCAAAATTAATATGAACTACCTAAAAAGGATATAACTAATAAAAAAAGAAAGTTGAAACTTCTATGAATAAATTTTCTTTATAAGATTTTATTCAAATATAATTTATAATTATTTATGTTCATATATTTTATAAGAGTTATGTTACATGTATATCAAAATTAGTAATTAAAATTAGTTACTATGATAAAATACATATTAGAGTACAAATACATATTGAAAATAAATTAAACTACACATGTATTATATATAAATACATTAATAGCTGATTTTAGTCACTTATTTTAGTGTACAAATAATATTTTTAATTTTATATAGGGTCTGTCTTTTTAAAATATAACAGTTAGGTGATTTTTCTTTTGTTGAGACATGACAAATTAATGAATTTCACGTGTGTTTTATTATCTAATTTTGGGGGGAGAAAATAAGAGTAATTTACCCTAAAATCCAACCCCAAAAATAATATAAACAACAGTTAGCAATGAATCAACTCCAAAAATTTCTTACATTTTCCCAATGAATTATGACTGTGACATCATAAAACTTGACCAAAATGAGTTCTTTATATATATAAATATTTTATCATCTTATTACTAATCAAAGTCCAAAGAAGCACGAGTCACAGATTTCATTCTCATCACTTCTCTTTTCTTTTCTTTTCTTTTCTCTCACCAAAATCTGATAAGAAAAACCGAACAGGCATTGCATCCGATGTGGGCTCATAGGATCCACTCACTTAAACTCTTTTAACTCACTCTCTTTCGTGTGTGTTGTTTGTTCGTTCTTCTACAAAACCAGCACTTCAAAAACCTTGTGAGCCATAAAAAAGAAAAACATATAAAAGACCCTTTCTTACTTCTTTTCTTTCTTTTCCTTCCTCCAATGGCTGCTACTTGCTGCTTTGTCTCTGCTTGAGCTCATTTCGCATTTGGGTCTTTTGTGATTTTAATTTTAGTATTGGTTTCTTTGTTTGGTTCTTCATCACATTCTTCAGCTTCTGGGCTTGGCGCAGAAGTTCAGAATGATTTCTGTGACAAGTAAAAGCATTGATTATGCTGGGAAAAACTTGGTTTCTTGTGGATGCTCCTCCAATGCTAACACTGTGAGAAGCTATGCTGCAAGGGTGAATTCTAAAGTGTGGGGAAGAAGAGGAGGTCATGGTGCTGCCAATTTTGTCTGCTGCAAGAGTAGGAGCATTCAGTGCAGGGTTTCTTCTATGAAGACTGCTGAACCTACTGTTAATGGTATGAATTTGTTGTTTTTAATTATAATTTTTGATCAAATATGAAGTGTGTAGTTGAGTTGCTTAATTTCATTAGATAGAGGAACATTCTTGTGCCTCTCTATTCAATAGCTTTTGATAGCTATGATGGTTCATGATATGGTGGTATTCAGAACCTTTGTGATAAAGATTTTTAGAGTTTGATCCTTATTGCCCCAATCCTAAAATTGTATTTTAGCACAATATATGGGTAGACCTCTGCATTGTCCATTCAATAAGCCCAAAATAAGTGGTTGTGAGGGGCATGCATATTAGATATAAAAGTATTTACATGCCTCTACTGAACAACTTAAGTTTTTGGAAAAGATGCTTCAATGATAAATTTTACTAGTTTGAATGAATTAATATAGGTATTTGATTACAGGCTTATGATAGTTGTAAGTTCTATTAGGCATTGAAAAAATTTGGTTTGGTTTTCGTTTTATAGGTGGAACTGATGCAATTCAAGGAATTCCAACAGGATTGGACTTGAAGAGTTATTCAGAAACCCCCATATCACCATCAAAGTTGTTTGAAGTAGTTGCTGATGACCTGCAGACACTCAACAAAAATCTTCAATCGGTAATTGATGCTTCTTCGAAGAATTCATGCTGTGTTCTGTGTTTACTCTATGCTGAGATTGAACTGGAGTTGTTGCCTTGCCTTTAACTTGACCAGAAAAAGATATGAACTTTGAATGGAATGAATTATATTCACTGTTCAATGATTCAACTCAATCAGTTCCCGCGTTCATTTTTGTTGACTTGTTAACTTTCATTGAAATCCTTATTTTGCTAGTCTAGCCCTAATCATTCTTATTATCTGCTGGTGTTGTTGCATTTTATTTTCTTTTACTTTACAAACAGTAAATGTTTGAATTAATGCTTAAGGTATCTGATGACGATGCTCTAATTCTGATAGATTGTAGGTGCAGAAAATCCAGTTTTAATGTCTGCAGCTGAGCAGATATTTAGCGCCGGTGGGAAGAGGATGAGACCGGCTCTGGTGTTCTTGGTGTCACGGGCTACAGCAGAGCTACTTGGCTTGAAGTAAGCATAAATTGTCTCTCAATCGTGCACACACACATTATTTGCATGTTGTGGAAATTCTATTCATATGACACTAAAAGAGTTGAAGGGTTAACCTTCTAAATGCATGGCTCTAGGGACCTTACTGTCAAGCATCGACGGTTAGCAGAGATAATCGAAATGATTCATACTGCAAGTTTGATACACGATGATGTACTAGATGAGAGTGACTTACGACGAGGTAAACTTGTGATCTCTTTAAAAGTGTCTGTATAGTTTTTGAAGAAATAAAAGTTGAATCTTTCATTTGATTTTTCTATCATCTGATGATCTACTTCCTGCTATAGTCCCTCCAAAAATGGATGAAAGAATAAAACTTAAGTCAGCTTTAATTTTTAATGGAACTGAAGTGAAAAATGAAAAAATGATATGTTCTTCCAATGTTCACATGGAATAGATCTTTTTCTACTTTGATTGGATTGAACTTTAGATCTTGGAACTTTTGGTTTCAGACTTAGTATATTGCTGATGTTACAAACAGTTATAATTTCACATGCTATTTTTGTAGTATATATTGATTTCTTTTTTAAAGTTTCATACTGTAACAATTGGTTTCTTGGTTTTCTTCCCTACTATCTCTTCATCTGGTTTGAGTTTCATTATTTGAACTCAATGTTATTGTTATGTATGTATAGGGAAGGAAACTGTTCATCAAATGTTCGGAACAAGAGTGGCAGTGTTGGCCGGAGACTTCATGTTTGCACAGTCGTCATGGTATCTCGCCAACCTTGAAAATATCGAAGTTATTAAACTTATCAGTCAGGTAAATTCAGTTATCATACCTGTTTAAAAAATCTTCATTTTTAACTTCCAAACTTTATCCGCTTGAAGCCAACCAGAGAATTTGAAGAGATCCATGTTTTCTTGTTTGAAAATTTTCACTGCTGGCAGTAACAGGCAATGATTTTTTCAACACTTCTTGTTGCTGTGACAGGTTATTAAAGATTTTGCAAGTGGTGAAATAAAGCAGGCTTCTAGCTTGTTTGATTGTGATGTTGAACTCGACGAGTATCTAATTAAGAGCTACTATAAGACAGCCTCTTTGATTGCTGCCAGTACCAAAGGAGCTGCAATTTTTAGTGGCGCCGACCGAAACATCACTGAGAAAATGTTTGAATATGGAAAGAATCTGGGTCTATCCTTCCAAGTTGTGGATGACATATTGGATTTTACACAATCGGCCGAGCAACTAGGCAAACCTGCAGGCACTGACCTTGCCAAAGGTAACCTCACTGCACCGGTGATTTTCGCCTTGGAAAAAGAACCAAAGTTGAGGGACATCATTGAATCAGAATTCAGCGAGACCAGTTCCCTTGACGAAGCCATCAAGTTGGTCAAGAGTTGTGGTGGCATCGAAAGGGCGCAAGAATTGGCAAAAGAGAAAGCTGATCTTGCTATTCAGAGTCTTCAATGCCTTCCTCCAAGCATATTTCGATTAGCTCTTGAGGATATGGTAGCCTATAACCTTCAGAGGATTGCATGAGCATTTGTATTGCAGAGAACATATTATTGAAAAGAAAATCAGAAGAACATTCTTTGATACTAATAGAAGGATGAGAACCATGACATTTGAACTTATGTCATTTCAAGAATTTCCAGCAAATGCTTCCACATGAGCTACTTTGGGGGGGGGGGGGGGGGGGTTATATTATAGAAATTGAAGAACAAAGCAAACACAGTGTCATCACTTAATATATTTGCAACTTGCAAATTAAATTACATGGAAAATAATATATATATATATACTCCATTGTTGTATAAACAGCATGTCTGCAATATTTTTTTCCCCATTGTTCTTTTCTGAGATCTTGAAAACAGTGAGGGGAGGGAAAAGATGATAAATTGTCTTTTGTATCTTTTTCTTCTATATTTTGTGAAGATACCATACAATTGAGCTTGTGAAATCATCATTTCTCGTCACCATACTTTATTACCTATGTTATCATGTACCTAGAAAAGATTTTCATACTTTTTTTTTTGTTGCAATCATAACCTTTCAATATGCAAGTTGAATCCTTTGACTTGTGATAAATTTGTTATATGGGAAAAATGAGGATGATGAAAAGAGGAACACTTCATACTTATTTTTGTTGAATTACTAATGGTATAATACTAAGCCATTCAGGTAGAATAACTTATATTTTTTTTAGGCAGGGTGCTTCTGGTTTTTGGTGTTGGCAAGAACTTACTGTTCTTTTTTTTTTTGGTCGAGAATATGTGATTGTGGGAGGAATTTAGAATAAGTATTGTTTACTTAGGATTTTAAATCTAGTTGTCGGAAAACTTCATAAAGCTAGAATTTCATAATGAGAATATTTGCTAAACATGACATGATAATAAGTAATAGCTGTAACTAGATATAGGAAAAATTGTTGACTATAAATATAAAATAAATAATATGAGTTTTATCTTTAACTTTTTTATTCTAATGTCAAAATTGATTAAATTATTTTAGCAACTCATATGGATAATTTATATTCGAACTAAAAAAATAATGACACAACTTATATTCAAGTGTTTTGTTAAACTTAATTTTTATATGTTAAAATATGTATTTATAAATAAATAATAAAATTATCACAAACATGTTGCGTTTGATTTGGTATATTAAAATGAAAATACGAGATAAAAGGTAAAGAAAATGTATTTCAATATGTAAAGTATTTTTAATTTGTTTTGGAAAATAATATTTTTATTTTATTTTAGAAAAAAAAAAATCCTAATACAAACTAATCACTTTTTATTCAATTTTTTATTTTTAAAGTAACCACAGCTTAAAATAAAGATATATAAGTTTAAATTCCCCAAAAAAAACCTGTAAAGATGTTTTTATTTCTTTTGCGGTTGAAAATAATTAATCAAAGAGTCTCGCTACACATACAAATATTTTTGGCATACAAGTTTATATAAGTTAATCCTAATCCAACAAAACCCACTTATATAACGCGCGCGTAAAATCACGTCATTCCTCCTCCAATGTTTGTATTCTGCGTTCCTCTTCCTCCTCCTCCTTTTCCTTCTTCTTCTCATTCTTCTTTGTGTTTCTCCTCCTTTTTCTTCGCGTATTTCATTTTCATCGTCTTTCTTTTTATTACTGTTATTGTTACATTTTTTCTCCTCCTCTTTCTACTGATTTTACAACATTATGTATTTGTTTCTTCTTTATTTGATTTTTTCCTCCCAAGAAAAATTATAAGAATATGAAATAAGAAGATGAAGAAGAAGCAGCTGCAGAAGATGATGAAGATGAAGAGGAAGAGGAAGAGGAAGAGAAAGAATTTTGAATTATGCAGAACTTATCAGAATAAAAATATACCGAAATATTTTTAAAATACACCGAACGAGAATGGAATGTTGGGAATAAGTAGTATGACCACAATCCAATCAATCACGTATCAAATAATTTGTTATTGTTATTATATTAAAATGTTAATATAATAAGGTCCTTGATTAAATTTAGAGATTTATCATTGTCATAGTGATCATAAAATTGAGATAAATCTTTTATAATTTAATCTAAATTGTTCTTGATCATAGGATTATTAAAAAGGACATTAATAATTCGGAAAGATCAAAATATATATATATATATATATATATATATATATATATATATATATATATATATAATGGTCTTCATTGGATGAAGATTAATAGATCTCATTTATTAAATTATATATATATATATATATATATATATATATATATCCAAGATGAACATGGTAATAGAGTTTTCTTTGACCTGCGACTGTCATAGTAATTAACAATGTATTTATTATATTTTGATTCCGGACACCTAATACCATAGGGTGTTAGTTGAATGGATATTGGGTATGATTTAAATACTTGTAGAATTAATGATTAGTCAATAAGGAATCCGTCAACTCTCGGTAAAGAGTTTGAGCTCTATGATTATAATGAATGAGATGAATAAAACATTGGCCAAGGGGATTGAATGAATGAAGAAATGATTTTCTTAAGTCATTCACAGTTCATTATAATAATGGTAACAAGTTAGAGTTTGACAATTAAACCATACTCTAAGGATTAACCAAGAGCTGAAAAGATGGAAGGAATTATACTTTGTTCTTCTAAGGTTCTTAGTAAAAATATATTACTTCATACTATCGGGTCGTTGAGGAGTGTTGCTAGACGCCAACCTTGATTAGTAAATTTATTATGACTAATTTACTACTCGCTTAGTATTGAACCTATGGGGTCACACACTAACGAGTGTTCTAATCTTTGCTATAGAATTATTTAATTATTATTTTGATTTGATCAAATAAATAATTATATTAATTCAAATAGAATATTATTATATTCTTTGCTAGCACCAAGAATATAATAGTATGATAATTGAGAATATTAAATGAAATTTGAGAATAATTAGTTATTCTATTTCTAAATTTGGATGAGATCCTAACTGATTCTATTTTCAAATTGACTTATGATATGATTCATAAATTTGAAGGATTCAGATTTAGAATTTCAAGATATGATTTAAATTTGAATTGAGATTCAAATTTAAAATCAATAACAAATCTCATACTATATATATTTACCTATACACACATAAACGTTTGTGAGCCTGATTCTTGGAGAAGAATTTTATGGTGTGCAAAGAGTTACAAGAGGTTCCTCAATTTAGATTAGATGTTCATTGATCAATGAGTTGACAGCAAAGGTTGGTCTCGGTGTGGATACGCATAGAGTTTTCGTACAATCGAAGAATAAAGTTTTTACTAAAGCGTCTAAAGGTATTTAGATTTGATTTATGTATTATTTCTAGAGTAAAATTTAAGCACAAAATAGATCTTTAGACTTACCTTGTTTTCTTCCGCTGTGTGTTATGAACACATGGTAATCCTTTAGTGGTATCAGTGCTTTGCCTTTTTTGTGTTTAAAATTTTATTCCTATTTTATAAAAGTTTGGGAATTAATAGGATTAATTCAAATTTTTTGTAGAATGTGATGCAGTTGTTTCCAATGAGATGTTTTTTAATAAATTAATAGTTAATTTATTTTAATTATTTAATTGTGATTAAATTATCATTCTTTTAATATAAAATTTATATTTATAATAAAATATTTTGTTTGATTTTTTTTATTTATTAAATTTTATTGTGATTTTGATCACAATAAAAGAAATAAGATGCAAAATATCTTTTGTTTGTTTCTTATATATATATAAGTGTATATATAAAGGTCAAATTTAATTTGATAATTTTTTAAGGCTAAACGTTAGTATATGAATAATCAAATTTTGATTTGATTGATGTGTTTTGAACACTATAATTTTAGAAATTAGTTTTTCTAATGTTCTTGATTATAAAGAGTGGCCTGACAACCAAGAGTTTTATTTTCAAGATAATAATCAGTATATACATTTGATGTATTAGGGATTTTATTTTATATTTTTACCTAGACAACGTAGGAGTATAAAATTTAATCCATGAGTACTGATAAAAAAAATATCTAACAATAGAGATAAATTCCAAAAGTTAGAAGATTGTCAAAAATAAATTTATCTCTTGTTTATAAGGAGCAACCTGACAACCAGGAGATTTGTACTCAAAGATAGAATTTATTTATGCATATAATGATGTATAAGGAGAATTAATTTTATACTTGAACCTAGACAACCTAGGGGTATAAAATATAATTCAATTAAATAATTGTCTGACAATCAGATAATTATTTGGGATTATAACTGTATGGGATACAATTTAATCATATTTATTTAGAATAGGTATGAGTAACAACTTGACAACCAAGGTACTTATTCACGATTCTAAATAATTTTGTCAGAAATATAGATTTCTTGATTTACTTTCATATTTTAAATTTTTAAATATGTCCATCTTTCGTATGGCATACTTGAAAGTAATAAATTGACTATACATTGAGAATTGTTCTTATGTATGAAAGGGTTATCATGGATATGATAATCCTATTGAAATAAAATTGTCTAATAAAATTGGTGATGAAATAGTCTGTACTTGTGAAGTCTTTGAAATATTGCTTTACTGGATGGGTTGTTTTGACAACTATATCTATAAATTCAAATTTCAAAAGCATTTCTCCACTATTTATTACTGAACATCTTGAGAAGATGTGGTGCCCAAAGTAAGATATTATGACTATCAAATATTTTATTTAAACTAGTGGGAGTATTGGGCAATATATTTTGAATTAAACAACTTTAGAAGTTGGAATGTCATTAGCTAGACAGCTTTAGCGAGAATTGTTCTTACAAGTGTTTTTAGAGATTTATTTTGTTATAAACAATTTATAATTTTCTTTAATATGATTAAGATTTGTGATCTTTTTGGAAAAACTCAATATGAGTATTGAGAATGTGAATCAAAATTGCTCTTAATGGTTAGTTTGACCAATAATAAAAATATTTAGTATTTTTATTACAAGAGCTTAAAGTAAAATTTCTAACATCTAATTGATATTCTATTGGATTGAGAATGAGATTCTCTCAAGGTACAAATACTAGTACTTTATGTACTCCATTATGTTTAAAAAATATGAAATTTGATTTAGTTGAATATCATTGTTTGTTAAATATTTGGACTATATTTTAGAAATGTTGCTAACAAATTTCTCACTAAATCAGTTTTTACCTATATAAGATATAGAAAATGGCATAAGTCAAAACTCAAGAATATTAGAGTTTGGAGATGTCTTATATGTGTTAAGAGATTGCACAACAATAGAATTGATATTAGGTCCAATAAATGAGATTTATTGGTTACCATAAAGAAATAATGAGTATTGTTTCTATCACCCTTCTTAAGACAAAGTGTTTGTGATAAGAGATTGAACTCTTTTTTTAAGAAAAAAGAATTTCCTCCCAAAGGAAGATAAGGTGAACAAACAGAGGATATACTTTCTCCTGAAAGTATAAAAAGTTTGATCGTCAAACTAACTTTTTGAAAAGTAATCTATTTGTATAATGATACAATTCTATAAAGATAGATCTCATGGTAACTTAGATTTTTTATAATCATGTTCAATAAGGATTGTCCTTAAAATAAAATTATGCACTATTGTAGTGGGAGATTTCATGTTTTGAGAAAATGTGATATTTATTATGCACTAGGTGTATTTTACAAAAGGTCAAGCAAACATGCTCAAGAGCAAAGGTGTTTAAGGTCAAAACAGTTTTGATAAACACAAATGTGCATTGAAAAATTATACACATGATTGATTGGCTTTAGTGCAAGTGGGAGATTATTATGATAATAGTATGTCCAAGATCCAATCTATCATGATTGACTCTCGTGCAAGTGGGAGATTGTTGGGAATAAGTAGTATGACCACAATCCAATCAATCACGTGTCAAATAATTTGTTATTGTTATTATATTAAAATGTTAATATAATAAAGTCCTTGATTAAATTTAGAGATTTATCATTGTGATAGTGATCATAATATTGAGAGATAAATCTTTTATAATTTAATCTAAATTGTTCTTGGTCATAGAATTATTAAAAAGGACATTAATAATCCGAAAAGATCAATATATATATAATGGTCTTCATTGGATGAAGATTAATAGATCTCATTTATTAAATTATATATATAGATGGTGCATATAGAAATATAGGACTGTCAAAATAGGCTAAATCCATCGGGTCAGCACATTTATCCATTTAAATGGGTGGACTTTGTCTCTAAAATTAAGCCCGTTTAAATTTTGGGATAAACGGGCTGAGCCCGATTAACCCGTTCGCGGGCTAAATGGGTGGCCCGTTTATTTTTTTTTACATTTTTTCAAAAAATAGTACTTTTTGTCGATATTTTTCCCGATTTGACTCAAAAATTCGACCCATTAACTAAAAAAATATTATTTTTTAAAGGTTTTTGACCTAAAAGTGGTATTTTTGTCAAAATATTATTCAAAAAATAAAATAAAAGAATAAACGGGCTAGCCCATTTAACCCATCGGGCTGACCATAAATGGTCCGAGCTAAAAAATTATGGCCCGCGAATAAAACGGGCTTAAATGGGTCAGTCCATTTAACCCACGGACTTAACGGATTGGACCTAAATGGGCCAGGCTAGCCCGTTTGACAATCCTATAGAGATATGACCATTGAACTGACTCACTTTGAGAATTCCTAATGGTTATAATTACCGTATATTTGTCAATAGGATATTTTCAAGATGAACATGGTAATAGAGTTTTCTTTGACCTGCAACTATCATAGTAATTAACAATGTATTTATTATACTTTGATTCCGGACACCTAATACCCTAGGGTGCTAGTTGAATGGATATTGGGTATGATGTAAATACTTGTAGAATTAATGATTAGTCAATAAGGAATCCATCCGTCAACTCTCGGTAAAGAGTTTGAGCTCTATGATTATAATGAATGAGATGTATAAAACCTTGGCCAAGGGGATTGAATGAATGAAGAAATGAGTTTTTTAAGTCATTCACAGTTTATTATAATAATGGTAACAAGTTAGAGTTTGACAATTAAACCATACTCTAAGGGTTAACCAAAAGCTGGAAAGATGGAAGGAATTATACTTTGTTCTTCTAAGGTTCTTAGTAAAAATATATTACTTTATACTATCGGGTCATTGAGGGGTGTTGCTAGATGCCAACCTTGATTAATAAATTTAGTATGACTAATTTACTACCCGCTTAATATTGAACCTATGGGGTCACACACTAACGAATGTTCTAATCTTTGCTATAGAATTATTTAATTATTATTTTGATTTGATCAAATAAATAATTATATTAATTCAAATGAAATATTATTATATTCTTTGCTAGCACCAAGAATATAATAGTATGATAATTGAGAATATTAAATGAGATTTGAGAATAATTAGTTATTCTATTTCTAAATTTAGATGAGATCCTAATTGATTCTATTTTCAAATTGAGTTATGATATGATTCATAAATTTGAAGAATTTAGATTTAGAATTTTAAGATATGATTTAAATTTGAATTGAGATTAAAATTTAAAATCAATAACAAATCTCATACTATATATATGTACGTCAAGAGTATAGGAAAGGGACGAGAAAAAAACACAAGGATTTTATTCATTTACCTCTACACACATAAACGTATGTGAGCCTGATTCTTGGAGAAGAATTTTATGGTGTGCAAAGAGTTACAAGAGGTTCCTCAATTTAGATCAGATGTCCATTGATCAAGGAGTTGACAGCAAAGGTTGGTCTCGGTGTAGATACGCATAGAGTCTTCGTACAATCAAATAATAAAGTTTTTACTAAAGTGTCTAAAGGTATTTAGATCTGATCTATGTATTATTTCTAGAATAAAATTTAAGTACAAAATAGATCTTTAGGATTACCTTGTTTTCTTCCGCTGCGTGTTATGAACACATGATAATCCTTCATGGAACAGATTCATCACAATAACAATTTAGATTCAGAATTCCTATATCGAAATTTTGCTACAAATGCTCAAAAATATTTTCTTTAATGCATTTTTTCTTCTTTTTTTCCTTATTTCTTTCTTTTAGTTGAATGAATGTAGGTTCATCCTCTTTCAAATATTTTTACAGCATTATGTGTTTTTTTTTCTTCTTTGTTTATTTTTTTGTTTTTATTCTTGTTAAGAGAGTAAAACAAGAAAAAACTTAAGAAGGTAAAATAAAAAGAAAAATATGAATAAGAAAAAATAAAAAAGATAATAATCATGATGATGAAAAAGAAGAAGCACCACTAGAAGATGAAGAGGAGGAAGAGTAAGAGTTTTGAATTATGCTGAACTTATCAGAATAAAAACACAGCAAAATATTTCCAAAATATTCTGAAATTTTTTCAAAATACACCGAAACAAAAATGGAATAGATTCATCACAATAACAATTCAGATTCAGAATTCTTACATTAAAATTTTGCTACAAATGCACAAAAATATTTTTTTAATACATTTTTTCTTCTTTTTTTCCTTATTTTTTCTTTCTTTTAGTTGAATGAATGTAGGTTCATTCTCTTTCAAGTAATTTTACAGCATTATGTGTGTTTTTTTCTTCTTTGTTTGATTTTTTTGTTTTCATTCTTGTTAAAAGAGTAAAACAAGAAGAAACTTGAGAAAGTAAAACAAAAAGAAAAATATGAATAAAAAAAGAAGATGATGTTGATAATGAAAAAGAAGAAGTAGCAGCAGAAGGTGAGGAGAAGGAAGAGGAAGAGTTTTAAATTATGCAGAACTTATCATAATAAAAAATATACTGAAATATTTCCAAAATACACCGCAAAATTTTCAAAATACACTGAAAGTTTTCCAAAATACACCGAAACGATAATAGAACAAATTCATCACAATAACAATTTAGATTTCGAACTCCTACATCAAAATTTGCTACAAATGCAGAAAAATATTTTCTTTAATGTATTTTTTTCTTCTTCTTTTTTCTTATTTCTTTCTTTCTTTTAGTTGAATGAATGTATGTTCATCGTCTTCTAAGTAATTTTGGAGCATTATTTGTTTCTTCTATTTATTTATTTGATTTTTTTGTTTTCATTCTTATTAATAGAGTAAAACAAAAAGAAACTTGAGAAGGTAAAATAAGAAGAAAAATATGAATAAGAAAAAAAAGATGATGATGATAATGAAAAAGAAGAAGAAGCAGCAGAAGATGAGAATGAAGAAGAGAAAGAGTTTTGAATTATGCAGAACTTATCAGAATAAAAATACACCGAAATATTTTCAAAATACACCGTAAGATTTCTAAAATATACTCAAAGTTTTCAAAATACACCAAAATGAAAATGGAGCATATTCATCACAATAACAATTCAAATTCAGAAATCCTACATCGAAATTTTACTACAAATGCACAAAAATATTTTCTTTAATTTTGAATCAGGCAACGTCATCAATATGGCCGAAATTCTACGATAATGATAATGACGATACGTATAAGTGTAACACCCTAATTACCCTAAGCATTACCTCTATCTGTAAAGTAAAGGTTAACTAAAGGTTACGACAATTCTAAGGCTTATACATATTTATATAGAAGAAAATAATATATTCTAGAAGCCCGATGAAGGATTAAGCTCAAAAATAGAATTACAAAAAGCACAAAACGTTCATACGAAGCTAATGCACAAGATACAAGGTGTAGATGCAAGAGAATAAAACATATATAGATATAAGAGTATAATAATCATAGAGAACTAGTTGCAGCTTGAGGAATTGAAACCGACTAGTTACAAACAGAAAAATACAGAGTTTTGGAGTTAAAACAACTTATACAACTTATATCTCAAATAAGCATCTAAGGCCATAAAGTCTTAAACAAAAAGGGTGAGAGAAAGTACTACAACAAAATAAAATAGAAATAAACCAGGAAGAAACCATACTCCACTCTGCCACCATGTCCGCAATTTCACTGAGGTGAATTACGACCTGCATATGAAAAATAACAACAAAGTATGGAATGAGAACCGGAGGTTCTCAGTATGGTAACAGTGACCAATATGTAAGATGTAAGGCTTCGGGACGCCGAAGGCAATCCTAGAACTTCACATCGAATAGGGATATTCAAGCTTAGAATAAAATAAATAAATAAAGAACTTAAACCATAAACCAGGTTATCTAAACTTAGGAGAATTCTAACTAATACTAATCACACCGCTGTATCCCACAGCCTTCGCCAACCTAACCTCCGTGTGATCCCATAGCCACCGCCTACCTAACCTCCTCAGCACCAGACAATCACAATTAATGCAAGCAAGTAAAACACAGATAATATTCATATATAACAAGTAATTTAAGAAGCAAGTAGGCGTGTTATATAATTAGGCAAACTCAAGTAATCAAAGCAAACAAGCATATAGAAAATGCACATGATGAATATCTGTCATATTGGCTGTGATATCACATGTCGGTTATATTGCCAAACCTGACACAAAATCCGGTCGGCAACTCCCGGATTAGTCTCTTTGTTGCGCATACTTAAGAGGAATAATTTCGAGGGATAAGTGCCCTACCACCTTCCTCTGGATGCCACATGATTCCATGGGTTAGTGCCCTACCACCTTGCAACCAGAGAGAAACCCATGCTCAGGAGGAAAAATTCCGAGGGATGAGTGCCCTATCACCTTCTCCTTTCAGAGGGAAACGTTCCGAGGGATAGTGCCCTACCACCTTCCTCTTGAGCGATAAATATGAGTGAGAAGTCCAGCTTCAAGCCTCACACCCGAACGTAGGCGGGAGACTGCCACAGCCCCTAAGACGGAGAACAATGCATATCGTAATCACATATTCAATCTCAGAGGCCACTGCTCATAGCACACTTTCGCTCATACTCATTTCATTAACCATAATCATTCCTTTCTAAGTTCTCAACTCATCATAACCATACCATCACCGGTTTTCAACTTTTCAAATTCATCATAAGCGTTCCCATTCCTCATAAATCTCTTCAAACACTTCACAACTCAACATTCACTAATTCAAGCTAGACAGTACACAAACATTCTAAACCTATGTCACCGGCTCTAAACTCATAACTAATAATACCCCTATTTATTACTTTATTATTTTCTCCCTTGATTCAAAACCTTAAAACAAGGTTTTTATTGAAAAACAGGGCAGTGTGCATACGCACAGGGATATGCGTGTGCACGCCCAGGAAAGTTTTTAAATGTGTGCGTACGCACAGATGGTAAAAATTTTGACTCTGTTCATCCATACAAGGCATGCAAACGCCCTCAATAGAGTGCAACTTCCAACATGTGCGTGCGCACAGGACTGTGCGTACGCACAGTTTGCAAAACCTCATTGGTTGTGTGTGCACACAGGGTGTGCTAATGCTCTCATCACCAAGCCTTCCCCTGTGTGTGCATGCGCACAAGGCTGTGCATCCGCACACTTTCAAAAATACACAAGATGTGCGTGGGCACACAAACCAGAAATCACAAATTTTGCAGCATTCACAGAATTCAGATTTCAAAACCAAACTTTGATTGATCATAACTTCCCTTACAAAAATCTATTCTCTACAAACTTTATATCAACTTAAAGCTCTCAAAGCCATCTTTAATTTAAAATAAGTTTCATGCAAATTTAAGCTTTGAGGCTCAAGTTATGATCTGTCAAAGTTTGCCAAAAATCTATTTTTACCAAAAATTTCTAAACCTCAATTTTAACCAACTCTCACTATAAGAAAAACACCCATTCAGGTACACTTGAAAAGTGTAGCCAAAAACGAAAAAAAATGATGCCTTAGGAAAAGGCTACGCTTTTTAGGCTTCGGAGACACTTTTGTAGGCGATGCCTATACTAGTGTTTCCTATTCTCAAAGGCTACGCTTTTCTGTATCAAAGGCTACGCTTCTGGCCTTTGAGAATAGAGTACGCTTTTTAAGTGATGTTGTTCATGACCTAAGGCTACACTTTTCAGCACTAATGGTTACCATAATTCTAAAGAATAGGCTACACTTTTCAAGGCTACTGCATCACTTTATAAATGTAGCAAATAGTATACCTATAGCTACTCTAAATAAGTGTAGCCTTTTGTCCCTCATTTTTTTTAAATTTCTATTTATATATATATATATATATATATATAAACAGAAATTTCTAACAATTTTTTTATCTAAAATCTAATATTTGAGAATATAATTATATATATAATCTTGTATTTTTAATTAAATTAGTTAATTATTATAAAATAAAAATGAATATATATATAATAATACCATACAATAATTTTTAAATAATAAAAATTATACTGAAATAAAATATAATTATATAATGAACCAAAAATATTGGGATAATCATAATTTTGAGTATTCATACATCTCAAACTAGAATAAGTATACTCATATAATGCACTTAGAGTTTATTACTAATAAACTAGGAAAAACCAAAATATTATATCATATAAATGTATCTTTGCTTCTAATAAAAGACATCATCATCAACCATACATCTTTCAATTTTCATCTTTGTCAATAAACCATCATGATAAGCATCTCAATCTTCACTCGCATCTTCAGGATTATCCTGCATAATTATATAGAAAAATAATTATAATTTAAAAAAGTATAACAAGAAAAAAGTAATTAACATATTAATAACACATACAATATCCGAGCAGCATAGGATAATTGAAACTACTCTTCTTTTCATATCACCAAAAACATAAAATAAAAAACAAAACCATACTATGCTTGAATAAATAATTAAATAAACCAAAGTATTTTGCTTTAAAATAACAATCACATTCAGGGGATACAACAAGTCACCTATTGACTATTGTAGCTCAAATCAGGAACAAGCAAATGATCAAACAGTTGGAATAAAAATATTTTAATTTGTATAGTATCTATTTCTCAAGCAATCTGATAACTGCCCAAAATTCAAATCCAAAGCATGAGTAACTGAGTAACTGAAAATAAAAGGAAGAAATCTTGCTTTTCAAAATTCAATTTAGGTCAGTAACTTATTTAGAAAATAATAGGACATACACAAATCAAAGTGAAATGTCAGAAAAAAAAGCTAAAAATTATAGATGCTACTGCATCACACATCTCAAATCTTTTTCATAATAATTTTATGTCCAAAAGAACCAAGAACAAAAGGAGAATTTTAAGGAGAAAAAATTAAATAAAACACAAAATGAACTGCAGCAAAAGGAAGCAAATCCAAATGATAGAGAGAGCACCTAAAAAAAAAGGATAGAACAGAAGATGTAAAGTGGAATTAAAATTGTGCCTATAAAATCAGATTAGGGAAATGGGTCAATTATAACTATAGAAGCAGCAGGATAGGGGTGACTCATGGGCGTCGGAAAAGGGGTCAATTAGGGAGTCCACAAATGGCAGAAGATTGTGTGTGTAAGGCCCAAATAAAAGTGAAAAAGTAATTAATAACGGCATTCAGAGACGAGAAATTAAAGAAGGTGAAACTACTTTATGAGATATTCATTAAGCTTATTTAAATAACATTACTTAGCATTCTAAATTCAATAACCTATTGACTATTGTAGCTCAAATCTGGAACAAGCAAATGATCAAACAGTTGGATTAAAAAAATTCTAATTTATATAGTATCTATTCTCAAGCAATCTGATAACAGCCCAAAATTCAAATCCAAAGCATGAATCTCACGAGGTAAAAAGAAGAAGAATCCAAAGTAGAACAAATCAACAAGTTTTGAAGCAATGCACAAACCAAATAGAGTCCATACTTTGGTTTTTTCTTCAGAACACCAACTATAACATAGTATAATTTCTCAAGTGATAAAAAATTCTAAAGAGTTGAAGTCACAATTCAGAAACAACGATATGAGATATTCATTAAATTTATTTGAATGGCATTACTTAGCATTCTAAATTCAATAACCTATTGACTATTGTAGCTTAAATCAGGAACAAGCAAATGATCAAATAGTTGGAATAAAAAAATTAAATTCGCATAGTATCTATACTAATTAAATCTGACCACAGCCCAAAATTTCAATCCAAACCATGAATCTCGCAAGAAAAAAAAAGAAGAATTCAAATCAGAAAAAACCAACAAGTTTTAAAACTAACTTGGATACATCTAATCACTTCCTGGGAAGTCAACAATGCATGTTAAAAATTCTAAACTCAATCCACCAAATTGTTCAAGAAATGGTAATTGTAGATATGGATGCAAGTTAGATTCAGAATTCAATTATATAATCTACCAAATTCACATGATTAAATTTTTCAGAGAAACTCTATTTCACTCTCTGCTTTTTAACTGCTTCAGCATCAATTTGCTTCAGCATAAAACATCTACATTCAAATATTCCATTAGAAAAATATATAATAAAAAAAACACAAATTCGGCCACCAGATGTCTGAATAGGTTCATTTGATCAAGAAAAAAATAACAAAGTCGATGAATTTTTGCATTAACAACAACCCCAATCAGCAAGTAAAATAAATAAAAGGATACAAATTTAAGTTTTAATCATTTTTCAAGCCGTTAAATGATCGAAAAATGAAATGGGCCATAAAGTTAATCACAGAAAAGTATGAACTAAATCGAAATGTAGCTGAAAAAATCGCAAGCTAAGACAATAGAAGAACGGACCTAGGGTTTGTGGTGAACGAACATACAAGAATGAGTTCTCCTACGTTGCAGTTTATCAAATCATAAGTTCACAGATTATGGTACCAAACCCCTAAATTGAAACCCTAAAATCAGAACTCTACTCTCTCAAATTTCAGAAACCAAATGAAGTTGGATGCATACCTTCTCGACGATGGTGACCGAATGAAGAGAGGCTTTCAGTTGAGCGTAGCGTCGTTCTGATGTGAGCGCATAGAGAAGAGAAGCGTCGGTATGGTGAAGATGAGTGACGACGTCGTGAATGGTGAAGATGAGTGAGTGCAAAGACTTCCTAGAGTGGTGACGCCGTGAGTGGTGAGTGGTGATGGCGGAGTCTTCCTGGAGTGGTGAGTGCAGAGTCTTCTCTATTTTGGGGAGATGAGGGGCGCGAAGAAGAAGGTAAAAACAGCTAAAGAGGGTGAGGGTTACGCGTTGGTTTCATCTGATTTGGCTGTGTTTAATTTGTATATTATTTTTTTGATGGGTTTAATTTGTATATTATTATTTGCTGTAAAGTGAAAAAAAAATTATTAAGTGTTGGACATTTGACCTGAGATACATTAGGCAACATTTTTAAAGCGCACATGAAACCTGACAAATAAGTTACCCTTCAAAAGTGCACTCTTTGGTGTAAAAAGTGAACCCATAGCTCTTAAGATAAGGCTACATTTATAAGTGATATTTATAATATCTAAGGAGACACTTTTCAAGTGATGCCACAAATGTGTTTTCTATTCTCCTACAAAAAGGAAACATAGAGAAAAGCGTAGCCTATTCCTAGAATAGGCTACGCTTTTCAAATGTAGTCTAAAAAAAGTGTGGCTGAATGGGTATTTTTCTTGTAGTGTCTTAATTCAAAACCAAATCAAAGCCTACTCAATCATCATAAAATACCACCACACACAACATCTTACCATTTCATATCATTTCCTCAATTTCACACCTAAACCACTCAACCATTACATCATATATCACTACCAATCCAAAATTTTCAATTCAATCATAAATCCACACTCATAATCATCATCAACCAACAACAACATCAACAACCACTACAAATCCTCATCAATTTCAACAATCATCACCAAAAAATATCTAACATTAACCAAATCCATCATAATCTTTATTCTTCAAATTATCCTCACACATCCTTCACCAATTGTCATCAACATCAATATTCATATTTCCACAATCAATATACACACTCATCAACATCAACCAACATCATAATATATCATTAGCACTAATAATTCCTCAACAATCACCATCACCCATAAAAATCAATAACCACTGGCAATTAATATCAATCCATCATCATATTAGAATCCACCACAACCATACCCCAACATGTACATTTTTCTCAATCTCCATCATCATGCATATACTACAAACAACCATATATCCAATTCAATCCTATCATATGGTTCACTTGCCTAAGTGTCTAGAAACATTACATATTACATAAAAGAAACCGAAACCATACCTTGGTCGATTTTCAATATGCGCAAACACCTAAAAGCTTGGCTCTAACAAGCTTCTATCAAACTCCAAACCACCAAAGCCAAACTAAAAGCCACAATCAACTCCAAAAACAAGCTTCACACATACAACATAACCATGCATTAACAACTAAAGCTCACACTACACTAAACCACAATGATATAGAGGTTTTTTACCTTATCCAACGGTGATTGGGGCAAAGTCCGATAATTACCCGCTACTAGAGATCACCTAAACAAGCAAAATCACAAAATCTACTCAAAAACTCTAACCCAAAAATGTAGAAATCTAGGGCTGGAAACTGGAGCTTGAGCTTAGAGTTTTTACCAGATTTTCTTAGATAGAAATGAAGAGCTCGACGAGAGCTTCACGTGGCCGCAAACGGCTCGTCAATCAAAGTTCCGTAGCTCAAGATATGATCAAAATAAGGTTATGGTGAATAGTGAAACCCCAACCCTTCTCTTCTCTCTTCTCTCTTCTCACCGCCCCTCTCTCTCTTGTTTCTGAAAAAAATGAGGCCAGATGGCTTCATAACTCACTTATATATGTTGGGCTTGGACCCAACTTGGGCCCGATCCAACCCGTTAGCGTTTTAGGTCCATTTGGCCCATTTTGGGCCAAAACCTTTAAGATTAGTGCCCGATTTTCGATTCTATATTATTTTTTCCTTTCAAAACAATAAATCAATTTTGAAAATCTTCTTTTCTAAAATACGTGGTACTGGGCAGACTAGAGCCGGTACTGTCGCTTAAGCGACAGTACGCATTTTTACAAAAACCTTTTAAAAAAGATACATTTTCCAACTCAAAAAAATTCATTGAAATCAAATTTCACCTTTATATTTTCAAATTAAAATTTTTAAATTTTGAATCTACTCCAGGCACTTAAAATTACTATTTTTACTAAAGCGATTAAGCCATTTCTTTCAATAAGAAGAAGAAGATGATGACTGTAATGACGATGATCATGATGATGAAGATGATGGAGGAGAAGGAGGAAAAGAAAGGAGGAGAAGAAATTCTAATAAAAAAAGAAGGAAGAAGAGGAGAAGGATATGGTGGTGTTAATGACGATGATAACGAAAGAGAAAAATAACGAAGAGGAGGAGGAGTTGGTGGTGTTAATGACGTCGATAACGAAAGAGAAAAATAATGAAGAAGAAGAAAAAGAAGAAGAAAAACGTACAGCAGCAGTACGAAAAAGAACGTATGCACGTGAATATAAATAACTTGTATAGATTTATTTCGTAAAATGATTTGTACGTAGAGAATAATTGTTAATAAAAAAGTTGATCAACAAAATATCATCATTTTTTTAGAAGAGTCTTGGGCAACAAAATTTTTCATTTTTTTATAGTGAGTAACAGTATAATGGATTTTTTATTTTTATAAATAAAATAAATATAATATTTTCAAAAATAAACATTTTTTAGAGAAATTACCGAAATAAATTTTCCTGCCATATCTCGTTTAAAGTGTAAACGAGATGGCATTACACGTATCTCGTTTACACTGTAAACGAGATATGACACGTTAGCGTGACACGTGTATATCTCGTTTACAGTGTAAACGAGATACGTGTAATGCCATCTTGTTTACACTATAAACGAGATATGGCCAGTACGCCCCTATATATGGAAGTTGTTTACAGCTGACTTTCGGGTCCCAGTTTCACTTTTTTGACATCCTTTTCTTCTCTTTTAACCCTCTCTGCTTATACCTTTGACCCGAGCGGTGATGGCGCGCCAAGTGGGGAATGACTAGGACATAAACAGGTTGAATGAGATGACACATTACGTCGGGGCGGCCGACTTCGAGATTAGTTTCGTTATGGTTGTTAATTTTAATGATTTTGACATCGTTAAGGTAGTCATGTATATCTGGAATGTTGGTGTATGAGTTAGGAGTTAGTTCTGTAGACTTAATTTAGAACTCTATCCGCTTGTGCTAGGTTTGTATGACATAAATGTTATCTGTAGACTTAATTTAGAACTGTTTATGTTATTAAGGTTTTCTATTTTTATTTTATAAGAAATTTAGGACTTATTTTGTTGTATTATGTTATTTAATTTGTAGTAAAATTAATAATAAAAATAATTGATCTTAAAACTTTTGGGAGATAAATATTATCGAAGGTAAAATTAAACTTTTTAAATGTTAAAAAAAATTATAAGTTATAATTGATTGTACATATTTTAAATATTAATTTTTTTTTTGTAATTAATCAGAGGTCTCGCCTGCTACTGTCCCGGCGAGTGAGCCATACTTTACCTCCACCGGATGTCATCGTCCCGTATTTGGCTGAGGCCAGATTCGACGACACCGTGTCACTCAGGGATTTTACTTTTGACAACTCCCTGATTTCGGTACTGGTGGAGCGATGGCGTCCAGAGACGCACATGGCGTACCACTTGGGCCTACGCGCCCATGGTAACCCCGTGGGGGTACCTCCGTGACTTTGGTAGGTGGTACGGTACGGAGACGTGGGCATTGGTGGAGCAGCTGCTCGGCGCCCGGCCTCCCGTGGCAGCACAGCAGGCAGCTCAGAGGAAGGAGTTGTTCACGTTGAAGCTTGTGTGGCTACGGGATCATGTTCGCCAAATACTCTAGATAGACGATCCCGAGACCCTCCGACAGTACGCCAGGTGTTATATCATGTTATTGATCGGAGGGTATCTGATGACCGACAAGTCCAACAATCTGGTGCACCTTCGTTGGCTACCGCTACTCCGGGACTTTACGGAGTGTAGAGTGTTGTCGTGGGGCTCGGCTGTGCTGGCCTGGACGTATCAGTCCCTATCTCTGGCGGCTCAGCGGGGCGTCACAGACATCGCTGGCTGCACTCCGTTGTTGATGTCCTGGATCTATCAGAGATTTCTCCAGTGGTGTTCGCCAGATAGAGGCGTCTACCTGTACCCACTGGCTGCGAGGTGAGAAATGTCTTTGTATCTATTTGAGTTAAATAAGTTTCCCAGAACTGTTGGTATGTTACTTAGCGAACCGTATATACTCGGCTTTCGATGTGTTAGGTTGATTGGATTGCCGCAGTAGAGCAGGGATAATTACATGAGGTTAGGGTCCTGCGTTGGAGGGTTTCCCTTGACCTGCTACATTTCGACGAGGTTAGTTGTAAAATAAGCTCGTTTTTTATTTTGGATAATTACATAGAAATCGTGTTCTTTTGTATTGTTATTATATGTATAATTCGAAACTTTTCGTCTAATACTTTTTTTTTCTTCAGTTTGCGTGGAGAGTCTATGATGACCCTGCCCTGCAGGCTCTGTGTCCGCCATGGTTTCGTGAGGAGGAGGAGTGGGGGACATGGTTGTCAGCCGTCTCCCTAGTATGCTTCAATATCATCCATTTTCACCACGTAGATCGGGTGAAACGGCAGTTCAATGGAGAGCAGCAGGTATCAAGCACCCTGGTAAATCATGATAGGTGAGATTGATGATATAGTTCTATATATATATATATATATATATCGTTTACACTGTGATGAGCGGATAATTTATACGCTTTTTGGTATTATTTTTAGGTAGTTTTTAATGTGATTTAGTTAGTTTTTACTATGTTTTTATTAGGCTTTATGCAAAATTCAAATTTCTGGACTTTACTATGAGTTTGTGTGTTTTTCTGTGATTTCAGGTATTTTTTGGCTGAAATTGAGGGACCTGAGCAAAAATCTGATTCAGAAGCTGAAAAAGGACTGCAGATGCTGTTGGATTCTGACCTCCTTGCACTCGAAATGGATTTTCTGGAGCTACAGAAACCCAATTGGTGCGCTCTCAATTGCGTTGAAAAGTAGACATCCAGGGCTTTCCAGCAATATATAATAGTCCATACTTTGCCTGAGTTTTGATGACGCAAACTGGCATTCAAATGCCGACTTCCTGTCCTATTCTGAAGTTAAACGCCAAAAATGCATATGTCTTTTGAATTTATTATTTATGAATGTTAAAATTGTTGGCTCTTGAAAGAATGACGAAAAAGGAAAAATGTTATTTGATAATCTGAAAAATCATAAAATTGATTCTTGAAGCAAGAAAAAGTAGTGAAAAGCAAAGGCTTGCAAAAAAAATGGCAAAAAAAAAAAGAAAAAAATAAATGATAAAAAAAGAAGCAAGCAGAAAAAGCCAAGAGCTCTTTAAACCAAAAGGCAAGAGCAAAAAGCCAGTAACCCTTTAAACCAAAAGGCAAGGGTAAAAAGGATCCAAGGCTTTGAGCATCAGTGGATAGGAGGGCCCACAGGAATAAAATCCTGGC
This sequence comes from Arachis ipaensis, assembly GCF_059453495.1. Taxonomy (NCBI): domain Eukaryota; kingdom Viridiplantae; phylum Streptophyta; class Magnoliopsida; order Fabales; family Fabaceae; genus Arachis; species Arachis ipaensis. Next base: position 44,480,852 of record NC_142443.1, read on the forward strand.
CTAAGCGGCTAAACCAAGCTGTCTTTAACCATGTGCTTGTGGCGTGAAGGTGTCAAGTAAAAAGCTTGAGACTGAGCGGTTAAAGTTGTGATTGAAAGCAAAAAGAGTGTGCTTAAGAACCCTGGACACCTCTAATTGGGGACTCTAGCAAAGCTGAGTCCCAATCTGAAAAGGTTCACCCAGTTATGTGTTTGTGGCATTTATGTATCCGGTGGTAATACTGGAAAACAAAGTGCTTAGGGCCACGGACAAGACTCATAAAGTAGTTGTGTTCAAGAATCAACATACCGAACTAAGAGAATCAAAAACACTATCTGAATTCTGAGTTCCTATAGATGCCAACCATTCTGAACTTCAAAGGATAAAGTGAGATGCCAAAACTGTTCAGAAGCAAAAAGCTACTAGTCCCGCTCATCTAATTGGAGCTAAGTTTCATTGATATTTTGGAATTTATAGTATATTCTCTTCTTTTTATCCTATTTGATTTTCAGTTGCTTGGGGACAAGCAATAATTTATGTTTGGTGTTGTGATGAGCGGATAATTTATATGCTTTTTGGCATTGTTTTTAGGTAGTTTTTAGTATGATTTAGTTAGTTTTTACTATGTTTTTATTAGTTTTTATGCAAAATTCACTTTTCTGGACTTTACTATGAGTTTGTGTGTTTTTCTATGATTTCAGGTATTTTCTGGCTGAAATTGAGGGACCTGAGCAAAAATTTGATTCAGAGGCTGAAAAAGGACTACAGATGCTGTTGGATTCTGACCTCCCTGCACGCGAAATAAATTTTCTGGAGCTACAGAAACCCAATTGGTGCGCTTTCAATTGCGTTGGAAAGTAGACATCCAGGGCTTTCCAGAAATATATAATAGTCCATACTTTGCTTGAGTTTTGATGATGCAAACCGGCGTTCAAACGCCGACTTCCTGCCCTATTCTGAAGTTAAACGCCAAAAACAGGTTACAAACCAGAGTTAAACGCCACAAACAGGTTGCAACCTGGCGTTTAACTCCAAGAGAAGCCTCTACACGTGTAAAGCTCAATAATCAGCCCAAGCACACACCAAGTGGGCCCCGGAAGTAGATTTCTGCACTACCTGCACTTAGTTGCTTATTTTCCGTAACCCTAGCTAATAGTTTAGTATAAAAACAACTTTTAGAGACTTACTATGTACCTCATGACATTTTTACACTTCACATTGTATTTCTGACGGCATGAGTCTCTAAACCCCATGGTTGGGGGGGAGGAGCTCTACTGTGTTTTGATGAATTAATGCAATTACTACTGTTTTTCATTCAATCACGCTTGTTTCTATTGTAAGATATTCACTCGCACTTCACCCTGATGAATGTGATGATCCGTGACACTCATCATTATTCTCACCTATGAACGCGTGCCTGACAACCACCTCCGTTCTATTTGCACTAGCTTGAGTGTGTATCTCTTAGCCTCCTGGTTCACGATCATAGTCTTCGTGGTATAGGCTAGAATTATTGGCGGCCATTCCTGAGATCCAGAAAGTCTAAACCTTGTCTGTGGTATTCCGAGTAGGATCTGGGAAGGGATGACTGTGACGAGCTTCAAACTCGTGAGTGTTGGGCGTAGAGATAGACGCAAAAGAATCAATGGATTCTATTCCAACATGAGTGAGAACCGATAGATGATTAGCCGTGCGGTGACAGCGCATTTGGACCATTTTCACTGAGAGGATGGATGGTAGCCATTGAGAACGGTGATCCACCAACATACAACTTGCCATGGAAGGAGACTTGCGTGCGTGAAGAAGAAGACAGTAGGAAAGCAGAGATTCAGAAGACAGAGCATCTCCAAATCCTCCATCTGTTCTCCATTACTGAATCACAAGTACCGTTTATTTCATGTTATTTATTTTTCATAAATACAATCACTCTTATCATTAATCTCCTGACTAAGATTTACAAAATAGCCATAGCTTGCTTCAAGCCGACAATCTCCGTGGGATCGACCCTTACTCACGTAAGGTATTACTTGGACGACCCAGTGCACTTGCTGGTTAGTTGTGCGGAGTTGAGAAAAATGTGAATCACAATTTCGTGCACCAAGTTTCTGGCGTCGTTGCCGGGGATTGTTCGAGTTTGGACAACTGACGGTTTATTTTGTTGCTTAGATTAGGAAAAATTTTTCTTTTTGGTTTAGAGTCTTCTATTATTGTTTTTGGTTGAAATTCTTTTAAAATCCTTATTTTCTCTTTTTAAATTTTTTGAAAATTTTTATAAACTAATAATTGAGTTTTTCTGTTTGAGTTTAGTTTCATATTTTAAGTTTGGTGTCAATTGCATGAGTTTTATTTTTCTTTCATTTTTTTGTATTATTAGTGTTCAAAGTATAAAAATTTTTAAGTTTCGTGTCCTTTGTGTTTTAGTTTTCTTTAAAATTTTTCAAAAGTTACTTTTGGTGTTCATCTTGATATTCAAAGTTTTCCTGTTTATTTTCTCTGTTTTGATCTAAAAATTCTAAGTTTGGTGTCATTTTATTATTTTTCTCTTTCCTCATTAATTTCAAAAATATCTTTTCTCTCTAACTAATTGAATTTTCGAAAATCTCATTCAAAAACTTCAAATTTCTATTTTAAAATTTTTATTTTTTCCTATTTTAGTTTTAAAATTTCAAAATTCAAAATCTTTTTCAAAAATCATATCTAAAGTTTTTCAAATCTTCTTAATTAAGCAATTAATTTGGTTTTCGAATTTATTTTTTCTTTTTCTTTTACTTTTCGAAATCTATATTTTAATTTCTAATTACTTTATTTTAAATTATTTTTATTTGTCCATTTTTTTATATAAAATAAAATAAAATTATATTTTATTTGCAATTCATATCAATTCCCTTTTCTCCATCATGGACTTAAGTGGAAATGAACAGTCCAAAAGGACTTTGGGGTCATATGCTAACCCCATTATTGCTGCATACGAGAGTAGTATCTGTATACCTCCCATCAGAGCAAGCAGTTTTGAGCTAAATCCTCAACTCATTGTCATGGTGCAGCAAAATTGCCAGTATTCTGGTCTTCCGCAGGAAGAACCTACTGAGTTTCTGGCACAGTTCTTGCAAATTACTGACACAGTACGTGACAAGAAAGTAGATCAGGATGTCTACAGATTATTACTGTTTCTATTTGCTATAAAAGATCAAGCTAAGAGGTGGTTAAATAACCAACCTACAGCAAGCATAAGAACATGGAAACAGTTATCAGATAAATTCCTGAATCAATATTTTCCTCCAAAAAGGATGACACAACTAAGGCTGGACATCCAAGGCTTTAAACAAGAGGATGATGAATCCCTTTATAACGCCTGGGAGAGGTACAGAGGGATTCTAAGGAAATGCCCCTCTGAAATATTTTCAGAGTGGGTGCAGTTAGACATCTTCTACTACGGGCTTACAAAAAAAGCTCAGGTATCTCTAGACCACTCAGCTGGTGGATCTATACACATGAGAAAGACCATTGAAGAGGCTCAAGAGCTTATTGATATAGTTGCTAGAAATCAACATCTGTACATAAGTGATGAGTCCTCCATGAAAGAAGAAGCTAAGGCAGTATCAACTGACTTTAGTCCTCAGGAACAAGTTGCTGAACTCAATCAGCAACTATCTTCTATAACAAGGCAGTTAGCAGAATTTAAGGAGATGCTACAAGAAACCAAAATTGCTAACAAGGATATGAAATCACAATTTAATCAGACAAAATAGCAGTTATCAAAACACATAACAGAGGAGTGCCAAGCAGATCAATTAAGAAGTAGAAAAACGCTAAATACCTCAACTTAAAACAGCAGAAAGCCAAGAAAAGAACAGCTGACAGAGGATGAGTAACCTGCTACCCAAAATCCCTCTGAGGACAGTAAGAGCCCAGAGAGGAACAAGTCTGGCGTTCAAACGCCAGAAAAGGGTGAAAAATTGGCGTTAAACGCCCAATCCATGTCCAGTTCTGGCGTTCAAACGCCAGTGAGGGATCAGACACCTGCAAGTGCTGATAATAACTCCCTCAAGAAGGCTTCTCAACCTGCCTCTGTAGGAAATAAACCTTCAGCAACTAAGGTTGAAGAATATAAAGTCAAAATGCCTTATCCTCAGAAGTTCTGCCAAGCAGAACAGGATAAATAATTTGCCCGCTTTGTAAACTATCTCAGGACTCTTGAAATAAAGATTCCATTTGTAGAGGTACTTGAGCAAATACCCTCTTATGCTAAGTTCATGAAAGAGATCTTAAGTCATAAGAAGGCTTGGAAAGAAACAGAAAAAGTTTTTCTCACTGAAGAATGCAGTACAGTCATCCTAACAAGCTTACGAGAAAAGCTTAAGGTTCCCGGAAGCTTTATGATACCATGTACATTAGAGGGTGCTTGTACCAAGACAGCTCTATGTGATCTTGGGACACGTATCAACCTAATCCCTGCATCCACTATCAGAAAGCTTGGCTTGACTGAAGAGGTCAAACCAACCCAGATCTGTCTTCAACTTGCTGATGGCTCCGTTAAATACCCATCAGGCATAATTGAAGACATGATTGTCAAGGTTAGGCCATTTGTCTTCCCTACTGACTTTGTAGTGCTGGAAATAGAGGAGCACAAGAGTACAACTCTCATTCTAGGAAGACCATTCCTAGCAACTGGACAAACTCTCATTGACGTCCAAAAAGGGAAGATAACCCTGAGAGTCAATGAGGATGAGTTTAGGTTGAATGTTGTCAAAGCTATGCAGCATCCATACACATCAGAAGACTGCCTGAGCGTTGATATTATTGACTCCCTGGTGGAAGAGGTCAATATGACTGAGAGTCTCGAATAAGAGCTAGAGGACATTTTTAAAGATGTTCAGCCTGATCTGAAGGAACCAGAGGAAATAAAAGAACCTCTGAAGACTCCTCAGGAAGAGGAGAAACCTCCTAAACCCGAACTCAAACCACTACCACCATCCCTGAAATATGCATTTCTGGGAGAAAGTGACACTTTTCCTGTAATCATAAGCTCTGCTTTAGAGCCACAGGAAGAGAAAGCACTAATTCAGTTGCTAAGGACACACAAGACAGCTCTTGGGTGGTCCATAAGTGATCTTAAGGGCATTAGCCCAGCCAAATGCATGCACAAGATCCTATGGAGGATGATGCTAAGCCAGTGGTTCAACCACAGAGGCGGCTAAATCCCGCCATGAAGGACGTGGTGTAGTAAGAGGTCACTAAGTTACTAGAGGCTGAGATTATTTATCCTATTTCTGATAGCCCTTGGGTGAGCCCTATCCATGTTGTCCCTAAGAAGGGAGGAATGACAGTGGTTCATAATGAAAAGAATGAACTGGTTCCTACAAGACCAGTTACAGGGTGGCGTATGTGTATTGACTACAGAAGGCTCAATACAGCCACCAGGAAGGATCATTTTCCTTTACCATTCATAGACCAGATGCTAGAGAGACTAGCAGGTCATGAATACTACTGCTTTTGGATGACTATTCAGGTTACAACCAAATTGCAGTAGATCCTCAGGACCAAGAGAAAACAGCATTCACATGTCCATCTGGAGTATTTGCATACAGAAGAATGCCTTTTGGTCTGTGCAATGCACCTGCAACCTTTCAGAGGTGCATGCTCTCTATCTTCTCTGATATGGTAGAAAAATTTCTGGAAGTCTTCATAGATGACTTCTCAGTATTTGGAGACTCATTTAGCTCCTGTCTTAACCATCTAGCACTTGTTCTGAAAATATGCCAAGAGACTAACCTGGTTTTAAATTGGAAAAAATGTCACTTTATGGTGACTGAAGGAATTGTCCTTGGGCATAAAATTTTGAACAAGAGAATAGAGGTGGATCAAGCTAAGGTAGAGGTAATTAAAAAATTACCACCACCCACCAATGTTAAGGCAATCAGAAGCTTTCTGGGGCATGCGGGATTCTATAGGAGGTTTATAAAGGATTTTTCAAAAATCGCAAAACCTCTGAGCAATCTGCTAGCTGCTGACATACCATTTGTCTTTGACACAGGGTGTTTGCAGGCCTTTGAGACTCTAAAGGCTAAGTTGGTCACAGCACCTGTCATTTCTGTACCAGACTGGACATTACCATTCGAACTAATGTGTGATGCCAGTGACCATGCCATTGGTGCAGTATTGGAACAGAGGCATAACAAGCTTCTGCACATCATTTACTATGCTAGCCGTGTTTCGAATGACGCACAGAAGAATTACACAACCACAGAAAAGGAGTTTCTTGCAGTGGTTTATGCCATTGACAAGTTCAAATCTTATTTAGTGGGATCAAAAGTGATTGTGTACACTGACCATGCTGCTCTAAAATATCTCCTCGCAAAGCAGGATTCAAAACCCAGACTTATAAAATGGGTGTTGCTTCTGCAAGAGTTTGATATAGAAATAAGAGATAGAAAAGGGACAGAGAATCAAGTAGCTGATCACCTGTCCCGGATAGAACCAATAGCAGGAGTGTCCCTCCCTCTTACTGAGATCTCTGAAACCTTTCTGGATGAGCAATTGTTTGCTATTCAGGAAGCTCCGTGGTTTGCAAACACTGCAAACTGTAAGGCTCAATAATGTCAAGCTATTGACAGTAAAGAAGCGCTTATTGGGAGGCAACCCAATCTTATATATCTATGTTAATTACTTTTTCATTTCATTTTCCATTGTTATTTTATGTTTTCTTTAGGTTGATGATCATGTGGAGTCATAAAAACAGCTGCAGAATTAAAGCATAATCAAAAACAGCATAAAAAATAGCACACCCTGGAGGATAGACTTACTGGCGTTTAAACGCCAGTAAGAAGCATCAGACTGGCATTTAACGCCAGAAAGAAGCATCAAGCTGGCGTTAAACGCCAGAAACAGGCTACAGCTTGGCGTTTAACGCCAAAAACAAGCACCAAGTAGGCGTTCAACACCAAGAAAGGGGGAAAAGCCGGCGTTTAACGCCAGAAGCAAGCAGCAGTCTGGCGTTAAACGCCAGGATTGCACTCTAAGGGCGTTTTGCACGCCTCAATGGAGCAGGGATGCTAAGTCCTTGACCCCTCAGGATCTGTGGACCCCACAGGATCCCCACCTACCCCACCCTCTTTTCCATACTCTCTTCATCACTCACATCCATCCATCATAAACCCCTCATACACACTATCACCCTCCCTTGGCCGAACCCACCACACATCTCCATCTCCTCCTTTCTTTCTTCTTTTACTCGAGGACGAGCAAACATTTTAAGTTTGGTGTGGAAAAAGACCCACTTTTTAATTTTCCATAACCATATGGCACCTTCCATGAGATTAGAGAAGATCAAAGAGCTATAAGGGAGGAGCAACAAAGGTAAGGAAGAGACATAGAGGAGCTCAAGAGCAGCATTGGTTCTTCAAGAGGAAGAAGACACCACCCTTACTAAGGTGGACCCGTTCCTTAATCTCCTTGTCAATTTATTTTTTCTATTTTCGTTCTCTATACTTTATGTTTATTTATGTTTGTGTCTTTCTTACATGATCATTAGTGTCTAGTGTCTATGCCTTAAAGCTATGAATGTCCTATGAATCCATCACCTTTCTTAAATGAAAAATGTTTTTAATCACAAAAGAACAAGAAGTACATGATTTCGAATTCATCCTTGAAATTAGTTTAATTATTTTGATGTGGTGACAATACTTTTTGTTTCTCTGAATGAATGCTTGAATAGTGCATATGTCTTTTGAATTTGTTGTTTATGAATGTTAAAATTGTTGGCTCTTGAAAGAATGATGAAAAAGGAGAAATGTTATTTGATAATCTGAAAAATCATAAAATTGATTCTTGAAGCAAGAAAAAGTAGTGAAAAGCAAAGGCTTGCGAAAAAAAATAGCAAAAAAAAGAAAAAAAAGAAAAAAAAATAAATGATAAAAAAAGAAGCAAGCGGAAAAAGTCAAGAGCTCTTTAAACCAAAAGGCAAGAGCAAAAAGTCAGTAACCCTTTAAACAAAAAGGCAAGGGTAAAAAGGATCCAAGGCTTTGAGTATCAGTGGATAGGAGGGCCCACAGGAATAAAATCCTGGCCTAAGCGGCTAAACCAAGCTGTCCTTAACCATGTGCTTGTGGCGTGAAGGTGTCAAGTAAAAAGCTTGAGACTGAGCGGTTAAAGTTGTGATCCAAAGCAAAAAGAGTGTGCTTAAGAACCCTGGACACCTCTAATTGGGGACTCTAGCAAAGCTGAGTCACAATCTGAAAAGGTTCACCCAGTTATGTGTCTGTGGCATTTATATATCCGGTGGTAATATTGGAAAACAAAGTGCTTAGGGCCACGGCCAAGACTCATAAAGTAGCTGTGTTCAAGAATCAACATACTGAACTAGAAGAATCAATAACACTATCTGGATTCTGAGTTCCTATAGATGCCAACCATTCTGAACTTCAAAAGGATAAAGTGAGATGCCAAAACTGTTCAGAAGCAAAAAGCTACTAGTCCCGCTCATCTAATTGGAGCTAAGTTTCATTGATATTTTAGAATTTATAGTATATTCTCTTCTTTTTATCCTATTTGATTTTCAGTTGCTTGGGGACAAGCAATAATTTAAGTTTGGTGTTGTGATGAGTGGATAATTTATACGCTTTTTGGCATTATTTTTAGGTAGTTTTTAGTATGATTTAGTTAGTTTTTACTATGTTTTTATTAGTTTTTATGCAAAATTCACTTTTCTGGACTTTACTATGAGTTTGTGTGTTTTTCTGTGATTTCAGGTATTTTCTGGCTGAAATTGAGGGACCTGAGCAAAAATATGATTCAGAGGCTGAAAAAGGACTACAGATGTTGTTGGATTCTAACCTCGCTGCACGCAAAATAGATTTTCTAGAGATATAGAAACCCAATTGGCGCACTCTCAATTGTGTTGGAAAGTAGACATCCGGGGCTTTCCAGCAATATATAATAGTTCATACTTTGCCTGAGTTTTGATGACGCAAACTGGCGTTCAAATGCTGACTTCCTGCCCTATTTTGAAGTTAAACGCCAAAAACAGGTTACGAACTAGAGTTAAACGCCACAAACAGATTGAAACCTGGCGTTTAACTCCAAGAGAAGCCTCTACATGTATAAAGCTCAATGATCTGCCCAAGCACACACCAAGTGGACCCCGGAAGTGGATTTCTGCACTACCTGCACTTAGTTACTTATTTTTTGTAACCCTAGCTACTAGTTTAGTATAAAAACAACTTTTAGAGACTTACTATGTACCTCATGACATTTTTACACTTCACATTGTATTTTTGACGGCATGAGTCTCTAAACCCCATGGTAGGGGGTGAGGAGCTCTGCTGTGTTTCGATGAATTAATGCAATTACTACTATTTTTCATTCAATCACGCTTGTTTCTATTCTAAGATATTCACTCGCACTTCACCCTGATGAATGTGATGATCCGTGATACTCATCATCATTCTCACCTATGAACGCGTGCCTGACAACCACCTCCGTTCTATTTGCACTAGCTTGAGTGTGTATCTCTTAGCCTCCTGGTTCACGATCATAGTCTTCGTGGTATAGGCTAGAATTATTGGCGGCCATTCCTGAGATCCAGAAAGTCTAAACCTTGTCTGTGGTATTCTGATTAGGATCTGGGAAGGGATGACTGTGACGAGCTTCAAACTCGCGAGTGTTGGGCGTGGTGACAGACGCAAAAGAATCAATGGATTCTATTCCAACATGAGTGAGAACCGACAGATGATTAGTCGTGCGGTGACAGCGCATTTGGAACATTTTCACTGAGAGGATGGATGGTAGCCATTGACAACGGTGATCCACCAACATACAGCTTGCCATGGAAGGAGACTTGCGTGCGTGAAGAAGAAGACAGTAGGAAAGTAGAGATTCAGAAGTCAGAGCATCTCCAAAACCTCAATCTGTTCTCCAATATTGAATCACAAGTACCGTTTATTTCATGTTATTTATTTTTCATAAATACAATCACTCTTATCATTAATCTCCTGACTAAGATTTACAAAATAGCCATAGCTTGCTTCAAGCCGACAATCTCCGTGGGATCGACCCTACTCACGTAAGGTATTACTTGGACGACCCAGTGCACTTGCTGGTTAGTTGTGCGGAGTTGTGAAAAGTGTGAATCACAATTTCGTGCACCAAGTTTTTGGCGTCGTTGCCGGGGATTGTTCGAGTTTGGACAACTGACGGTTTATTTTGTTGCTTAGATTAGGAAAAATTTTTCTTTTTGGTTTAGAGTCTTCTATTATTGTTTTTGGTTGAAATTCTTTTAAAATCCTTATTTTCTCTTTTTAAATTTTTTGAAAATTTTTATAAACTAATAATTGAGTTTTTCTGTTTGAGTTTAGTTTCATATTTTGAGTTTGGTGTCAATTGCATGATTTTATTTTTCTTTCATTTTTTTGAATTATTAGTGTTCAAAGTATAAAAATTTTTAAGTTTGGTGTCCTTTGTGTTTTAGTTTTCTTAAAAATTTTTCAAAAGTTACTTTTGGTGTTCATCTTGATATTCAAAGTTTTCCTGTTTATTTTCTCTGTTTTGATCTAAAAATTCTAAGTTTGGTGTCATTATATTGTTTTTCTCTTTCCTTATTAATTTCAAAAGTATCTTTTCTCTCTAACTAATTGAATTTTTGAAAATCTCATTCAAAAAATTCAAATTTCTATTTTAAAATTTTTATTTTTTCCTATTTTAGTTTTAAAATTTCAAAATTCAAAATCTTTTTCAAAAATCATATCTAAAGTTTTTCAAATCTTCTTAATTAAGCAATTAATTTGGTTTTCGAATTTATTTTTCCTTTTCCTTTTACTTTTCGAAATCTATATTTTAATTTCTAATTACTTTATTTTAAATTATTTTTTATTTGTCCATTTTTTATATAAAATAAAATAAAATTATATTTTATTTGTAATTCATATCAATTCCCTTTTCTCCATCATGGACTTAAGTGGAAATGAACAGTCCAGAAGGACTCTGGGGTCATATGCTAACCCCATTACTGCTGTATACGGGAGTAGTATCTGTATACCTCCCATCAGAGCAAGCAGTTTTGAGCTAAATCCTCAGCTCATTGTCATGGTGCAGCAAAATTGCAAGTATTCCGGTCTTCCGCTGGAAGAACCTACTGAGTTTCTGGCACAGTTCTTGCAAATTGCTGACACAGTACGTGACAAGAAAGTAGATCAGGATGTCTACAGATTATTACTGTTTCCATTTGCTGTAAAAGATCAAGCTAAGAGGTGGTTAAATAACCAACCTACATCAAGCATAAGAACATGGAAACAGTTATCAGACAAATTCCTGAATCAATATTTCCCTCCAAAAAGGATGACAAAGCTAAGGCTGAATATCCAAGGCTTTAAACAAGAGGATGATGAATCCCTTTATAACGCCTGGGAGAGGTACAGAGGGATTCTAAGGAAATGCCCCTCTGAAATATTTTCAGAGTGGGTGCAGTTAGACATCTTCTACTACGGGCTTACAGAAAAAGCTTAGGTATCTCTAGACCATTCAGCTGGTGGATCTATACACATGAGAAAGACCATTGAAGAGGCTCAAGAGCTTATTGATATAGTTGCCAGAAATCAGCATCTGTACATAAGTGATGAGTCCTCCATGAAAGAAGAAGCTAAGGCAGTATCAACTGACTTTAGTCCTCAGGAACAAGTTGTTGAACTCAATTAGCAACTATCTTCTATAACAAGGCAGTTAGCAGAATTTAAGGAGATGCTACAAGAAACCAAAATTGCTAACAAGGATATGGAATCACAATTTAACCAGACAAAACAGCAGTTATCAAAACAGATAACAGAGGAGTGCCAAGCAGTTCAATTAAGAAGTGGAAAAATGTTAAATACCTCAACTCAAAGTAGTAGAAAGCCAAGAAAAAAACAGCTGACAGAGGATGAGCAACCTGCTACCCAAAATTCCTCTGAAGACAGTAAGAGCCCAGAGAGGAACAAGTCTGGCGTTCAAACGCCAGAAAAGGGTGAAAAATTGGCGTTAAACGCCCAATCCATGTCCAGTTCTGGCGTTCAAATGCCAGTGAGGGATCAGACACCTGCAAGTGCTGATAATAACTCCCTCAAGAAGGCTTCTCAACTTGCCTCTGTAGAAAATAAACTTGCAGCAACTAAGGTTGAAGAATATAAAGCCAAAATGGCTTATTCTCAGAAGCTCTACCAAGTAGAACAGGATAAATAATTTGCCCGCTTTGCAGACTATTTCAGGATTCTTGAAATAAAGATTCTGTTTGCAGAGGCACTTGAGCAAATACCCTCTTATGCTAAGTTCATGAAAGAGATCTTAAGTCATAAGAAGGAATGGAGAGAAACAGAAAAAGTTTTTCTCACTGAAGAATGCAGTGCAGTCATCCTAACAAGCTTACCAAAAAAGCTTAAGGATCCCGGAAGCTTTATGATACCCGGCACATTAGAGGGTGCTTGTACCAAGACAGCTCTATGTGATCTTGGGGCAAGTATCAACCTAATCCCTGCATCCACTATCAGAAAGCTTGGCTTGAATGAAGAGGTCAAACCAACCCGGATCTGTCTTCAACTTGCTGATGGCTCCATTAAATACCCATCAGGCATAATTGAGGACATGATTGTCAAGGTTGGGCCATTTGCCTTCCCTACTGATTTGTAGTGCTGGAAATGGAGGAGCACAAGAGTGCAACTCTCATTCTAGGAAGACAATTCCTAGCAACTGGACGAACCCTCATTGACGTCCAAAAAGGGGAGATAACCCTGAGAGTCAATGAGGATGAGTTTAGGTTGAATGTTGTCAAAGCTATGCAGCATCCAGACACATCAGAAGACTGCCTAAGCGTTGATATTATTGACTCCCTGGTGGAAGAGGTCAATATGACTGAGAGTCTTGAATCAGAGCTAGAGGATAATTTTAAAGATGTTCAGCCTGATCTGGAGGAACCAGAGGAAACAAAAGAACCTCTGAAGACTCCTCAAGAAGAGGAGAAACCTCCTAAACCCGAGCTCAAACCACTACCACCATCCCTGAAATATGCATTTCTGGGAGAAGGTGACACTTTTCCTGTAATCATAAGCTCTGCTTTAGAGCCACAGGAAGAGAAAGCACTAATTCAAGTGCTAAGGACACACAAGACAGCTCTTGGGTGGTCCATAAGTGATCTTAAGGGCATTAGCCCAGCCAGATGCATGCACAAGATCCTATTGGAGGATGATGCTAAGCCAGTGGTTCAACCACAGAGGCGGCTAAATCCCGCCATGAAAGAGGTGGTGCAGAAAGAGGTCACTAAGTTACTAGAGGCTAGAATTATTTATCCTATTTCTGATAGCCCCTGGGTGAGCCCTGTCCATGTTGTCCTTAAGAAGGGAGGAATGACAGTGGTTCATAATGAAAAGAATGAACTGGTTCCTACAAGAACAGTTACAGGGTGGCGTATGTGTATTGACTACAGAAGGCTCAATACAGCCACCAGGAAGGATCATTTTTCTTTACTATTCATAGACCAGATGCTAGAGAGACTAGCAGGTCATGAATACTACTACTTTTTGGATGGCTATTCAGGTTATAACCAAATTGCAGTAGATCTTCAGGACCAAGAGAAAATAGCATTCACATGTCCATCTGGAGTATTTGCATACAGAAGAATGCCTTTTGGTCTGTGCAATGCACTTGCAACCTTTCAGAGATGCATGCTCTTTATCTTCTCTGATATGGTAGAGAAATTTTTGGAAGTCTTCATGGATGACTTCTCAGTATTTGAAGACTCATTTAGCTCCTGCCTTAACCATCTAGCACTTGTTCTGAAAAGATGCCAAGAGACTAACCTGATTTTAAATTGGAAAAAATGTCACTTTATGGTCTGAAGGAATTATCCTTGGGCATAAAATTTCGAACAAGGGAATAGAGGTGGATCAAGCTAAGGTAGAGGTAATTGAAAAATTACCACCACCCACCAATGTTAAGGCAATCAGAAGCTTTCTGGGGCATGCGAGATTCTATAGGAGGTTTATAAAGGATTTTTCAAAAATTGCAAAACCTCTGAGCAATCTGCTAGCTGCTGACATACCATTTGTCTTTGACACAGGGTGTTTGCAGGCCTTTGAGACTCTGAAGGCTAAGTTGGTCACAGCACCTATCATTTCTGTACCAGACTGGACATTACCATTCGAACTAATGTGTGATGCCAGTGACCATGCCATTGGAGCAGTATTGGGACAGAGGCATAACAAGCTTCTGCACATCATTTACTATGCTAGCCGTGTTTTGAATGACGCACAGAAGAATTACACAACCACAGAAAATGAGTTGCTTGCAGTGGTTTATGCCATTGACAAGTTCAGATCTTATTTAGTGGGATCAAAAGTGATTGTGTACACTGACCATGCTGCTCTAAAATATCTCCTTGCAAAGCAAGATTCAAAACCCAGACTCATAAGATGGGTGTTGCTTCTACAAGAGTTTGATATAGAAATAAAAGACAGAAAAGGGACAGAGAATCAAGTAGCTGATCACTTGTCCCGGATAGAACCAGTAGCAGGAGCGTCCTTCCCTCTTACTGAGATCTCTGAAACCTTTCTGGATGAGCAATTATTTGCTATTCAGGAAGCTCCATGGTTTGCAGATACTGCAAACTATAAGGCTCAGTAATGTCAAGCTATTGACAGTAAAGAAGCGCTTATTGGGAGGCAACCCAATCTTATTTATCTATGTTAATTACTTTTTCATTTCATTTTCCATTGTTATTTCATATTTTCTTTAGGTTGATGATCATGAGGAGTCATAAAAACAGCTGCAGAATTAAAGCAGAATCACAAACAGCATAAAAAATAGCACACCCTGGAGGATAGACTTACTGGCGTTTAAATGCGAGTAAGAAGCATCAGACTGGCATTTAACGCCAGAAAGAAGCATCAAGCTGGCGTTAAACGCCAGAAACAGGCTACAACTTGGCGTTTAACGCCAGAAACAAGCACCAAGTTGGCGTTCAACGCCAAGAAAGGGGGAAAAGCTGGCTTTTAACACCAGAAGAAAGCAGCAGTCTGGCGTTAAATGCCAGGATTGCACTCTAAGGGCGTTTTGCACGCCTCAATGGAGCAGGGATGCTAAGTCCTTGACCCATCAGGATCTGTGGACCCCACAGGATCCCCACCTACCCCACCCTCTTTTCCATACTCTCTTCACCACTCACATCCATCCATCATAAACCCCTCATACACACTATCACCCTCCCTTGGCCGAACCCACCACACATCTCCATCTCCTCCTTTCTTTCTTCTTTTGCTCGAGGACGAGCAAACATTTTAACTTTGGTGTGGAAAAAGTCCCGCTTTTTAATTTTCGATAACCATATGGCACCTTCCATGAGATTAGAGAAGATCAAAGAGCTATAAGGGAGGAGCAACAAAGGCAAAGAAGAGACATAGAGGAGCTCAAGAGCACCATTGATTCTTCAAGAGGAAGAAGACACCACCCTTACTAAGGTGGACCCGTTCCTTAATCTCCTTGTCTATTTATTTTTTCTGTTTTCGTTCTCTATGCTTTATGTTTATTTATATTTGTTCTTTCTTACATGATCATTGGTGTCTAGTGTCTATGCCTTAAAGCTATGAATGTCCTATGAATCCATCACCTTTCTTAAATGAAAAATATTTTTAATCACAAAAGAACAAGAAGTACATGATTTCGAATTCATCCTTGAAATTAGTTTAATTATTTTGATGTGGTGACAATACTTTTTGTTTCTCTGAATGAATGCTTGAATAGTGCATATGTCTTTTGAATTTGTTGTTTATGAATGTTAAAATTGTTGGCTCTTGAAAGAATGATGAAAAAGGAGAAATGTTATTTGATAATTTGAAAAATCATAAAATTGATTCTTGAAGCAAGAAAAAGTAGTGAAAAGCAAAGGCTTGCGAAAAAAAATGGCAAAAAAAAAGAAAAAAATAAATGATAAAAAAAAAGAAGCAAGCAGAAAAAGCCAAGAGCTCTTTAAACCAAAAGACAAGAGCAAAAAGCCAGTAACCCTTTAAACCAAAAGGCAAGGGTAAAAAGGATCCAAGGCTTTGAGCATCAGTGGATAGGAGGGCCCACAGGAATAAAATCCTGGCCTAAGCGGCTAAACCAAGCTGTCCCTAACCATGTGCTTGTGGCGTGAAGGTGTCAAGTGAAAAGCTTGAGACTGAGCGGTTAAAGTCGTGATCCAAAGCAAAAAGAGTGTGCTTAAGAACCCTGGACACCTCTAATTGGGGATTCTAGCAAAGTTGAGTCACAATCTGAAAAGGTTCACCCAGTTATGTGTTTGTGGCATTTATGTATCCGGTGGTAATACTGGAAAACAAAGTACTTAGGGCCACGACCAAGACTCATAAAGTAGCTGTGTTCAAGAATCAACATACTGAACTAGGAGAATCAATAACACTATCTGGATTCTAAGTTCCTATAGATGCCAACCATTCTGAACTTCAAAAGGATAAAGTGAGATGCCAAAACTGTTCAGAAGCAAAAAGCTACTAGTCCCGCTCATCTAATTGGAGCTAAGTTTCATTGATATTTTGGAATTTATAGTATATTCTCTTCTTTTTATCCTATTTGATTTTCAGTTGCTTGGGGACAAGCAACAATTTAAGTTTGGTGTTGTGATGAGCGGATAATTTATACGCTTTTTGGCATTGTTTTTAGGTAGTTTTTAGTATGATTTAGTTAGTTTTTACTATGTTTTTCTTAGTTCTTATGCAAAATTCAAATTTCTGGACTTTACTATGAGTTTGTGTGTTTTTCTGTGATTTCAGGTATTTTCTGGCTGAAATTGAGGGACCTGAGCAAAAATCTGATTCAGAGGCTGAAAAAGGACTACAGATGCTGTTGGATTCTGACATCCCTGCACTCGAAATGGTTTTTCTGGAGCTACATAAATCCAATTGGCGCGCTATCAATTGCGTTGGAAAGTAGACATCCAGGGCTTTCCAGCAATATATAATAGTCCATACTTTGCCTGAGTTTTGACGATGCAAACTGGCGTTCAAACGCCGAATTCCTGCCCTATTCTGAAGTTAAACGCCAAAAATAGGTTACAAACCAGAGTTAAACGCCACAAATAAGTTGCAACCTGGCGTTTAACTCCAAGAGAAGCCTCTACACGTGTAAAGCTCAATAATCAGCCCAAGCACACACCAAGTGGGCCCCGGAACAAGATTTCTGCACTACCTGCACTTAGTTAGTTATTTTCTGTAACCCTAGCTACTAGTTTAGTATAAAAACAACTTTTAGAGACTTACTATGTACCTCATGACATTTTTACACTTCACATTGTATTTCTGACGGCATGAGTCTCTAAACCCCATGGTAGGGGGTGAGGAGCTCTGCTGTGTTTCGATGAATTAATGCAATTACTACTGTTTTTCATTCAATCACGCTTGTTTCTATTCTAAGATATTCACTCGCACTTCACCCTGATGAATGTGATGATCCGTGACACTCATCATTATTCTCACCTATGAACGCGTGCCTGACAACCACCTCCGTTCTATTTGCACTAGCTTGAGTGTGTAGCTCTTAGCCTCCTGGTTCACGATCATAGTCTTCGTGGTATAGGCTAGAATTATTGGCGACCATTCCTGAGATCCGGAAAGTCTAAACCTTGTCTGTGGTATTCCGAGTAGGATCTGGGAAGGGATAACTGTGACGAGTTTCAAACTCGCGAGTGTTGGGCGTAGTGACAGACGCAAAAGAATCAATGGATTCTATTCCAACATGAGTGAGAACCGACAGATGATTAGCCGTGCGGTGACAGTGCATTTGGACCATTTTCACTGAGAGGATGGATGGTAGCCATTGACAACGGTGATCCACCAACATACAGCTTGCCATGGAAGGAGACTTGCGTGCGTGAAGAAGAAGACAGTAGGAAAGTAGAGATTCAGAAGATAGAGCATCTCCAAAACCTCAATCTGTTCTCCATTACTGAATCACAAGTACCGTTTATTTCATGTTATTTATTTTTCATAAATACAATCACTCTTATCATTAATCTCCTGACTAAGATTTACAAAATAGCCATAGCTTGCTTCAAGCCGACAATCTCCGTGGGATCGACCCTTACTCACGTAAGGTATTACTTAAACGACCCAGTGCACTTGCTGGTTAGTTCTGCGGAGTTGTGAAAAGTGTGAATCACAATTTTGTGCACCACACTGTAAACGAGATATACACGTTTTCGACATACTTGACATAGTGTAAACAAGATATGACAAGATTATTTAAAATGGTAAATACTCATAAAAATATTTATTTTGATAATTTTAGTATTTATTTAATTTATAAAAATAAAAAATTCACAGTATAATAGTATATTCCAGTTAAATCTAATAAATATTAGCACATGACTATTTGTTATCATATTATATAAGACTCTAAATTTCATCTACCAACAAAGGAAAAAAGAAAAAGCTTTAAATTGCATCCTTACACTAGTACACTACATTACTACTATTGTTTAGATGTTCCAAGATTTCAATAATGTATATTAAAAGTAACTAATTATTATGATGTTTAAAAGTGTTTGTTTAATAATTTACTAAAAAAATAAAAAATTAATATTTAATTTTAAAAATATAAAAACAAATAATTATTAAATATTTAAAATTTATTAAAAAAAATAAATTAAGCAAAACTTAATTACCGTAAAATTCATCTTAGAAGTAAAGATAAGCTTAAAATAACAGAACATTTCGACCAAAACAAATAAAAATAAAAAAAATAAAACAGAGAACATAAGTACATAACACAAAAGCAGCGAGAGAGAGAGAGACAGAGATAGAGAGGGAGAGGGAGAGGGAGAGAGAGAGAGAGATGAAACTGGTGAGTTACATGTCACAATGGAGAGGCATTGCAAAGGAAGCTATGGACCGAACAGCCATAGCAGTGAAGTTCCTCTGTTGCCTTCACATTACGGACACCTACTTCTGTTCCCCAACTCACGTAACGCAAAGTTTCGAACTTTTTGTGATTTTCGGACACCCATTTGGTTCAATTGAAAGAAATTTCACTCTTCTACTTGCAGGTGTATGGGCCTAGTATGCTACCCACACTCAACATGGTAGGCGACATCGTTTTGGTTGAACACGTGTCTCAGAGGCTTGGGAAGGTTCGGCATGGTGACTTGGTTGTGATTCGGTCACCGTTGGACCCTAAGAGGTGCCTTACCAAAAGGATTATGGGAATGGAAGGGGATACTGTTACTTACTTTGATCCTATGCTTGGTGATGCTACTCGTGTTGCTGTGGTGTGTGCTATGATTTCTTCTTCTTTTGGCTCTTGTTTCATTATTTATTATTGTAATTTGGATGCAATTTTATTTATTTTTATTTTTTGTTTGTGTATGATTGTGAAGGAGTTTTTCCAATTGATTGTTTTGTACATTTTGCATTGGATCATAGTGAGAAGAAGTGGGGAATTGCTCAAATAGGATGGATAGGAGAATGTGATTCCTTTTTATTTGGTCATGAGATTGAGAAGCCATTGACAAATTCATTTAATTCTATGTTTTTATCAAGATAAATAATGCTTTTAGCTTAGATGAGTTTTTGAGATGCTTATTTAACCACTTTAGATGTCTTGTGGACATTTATCATGAATGAGATTATGCAGGAGTAGGAGACTGTGTAGAGGGTTGTACTGTTGTTTCTCACATTTATAGACTAGAAGTACATTGTTTCCATGTTACTTAAGACTGCTTTTGGTTTTGAGAACAGAACGAGACAAGATACTGA
This sequence comes from Arachis ipaensis, assembly GCF_059453495.1. NCBI lineage: Eukaryota > Viridiplantae > Streptophyta > Magnoliopsida > Fabales > Fabaceae > Arachis > Arachis ipaensis. The sequence continues at coordinate 44,500,591 of NC_142443.1, forward strand.
GAATAAGACACAAAGGATAGAGATACAAAAATTAGTGTTTTTGTATTTTCTTTGGTAATAAAATGAATGTCGTGTCCGAAATGTGTCTAACACGCAGACATGACAACTCGGCGAAGTGTCCGTGCTTTATAGGTCTTTGCCCAGTGTCTTTGTGGCCTTCCTGACAGGAAGGACACAAAATACACTAATTTAGTGTCCCATGACACAATGTCTCTGTCCATGTTTCATCTGGCAAACAATTTTGTATTTTTGTGTCCATGTCTCGTTATCCTGTCCTTGTAAACAAATGCACCCTAAGTGTTGAGATGAGTGTTGATGGTATGCTTTTATATGTTTTGCCCAAGATGAATTGTTTTAATTTGAATCTAATCGCAATTAAAATTGAACACCAATCTTCTTGTGTTTACTTTTATTATGGTTAGTGACATTTTGATCAAGCGTCATTTAATTTGAATATACTTATCAAGTCTTAGCCCACTATAATCATTATTTGTGTGCGGGTGTGCACTTCAAACCTATTGTTTTCAGGTTGCTTTATTTTGACACCAATGATTGTTCTATTATTTTTTTATACTTCCACCAATAAGTTTGATTTGTTACTTAATTTATAGTCTCTTTTCCCATAGGTGCCAAAGGGGCATGTTTGGATTCAAGGGGATAACATCTTTGCATCCCATGATTCACGGCATTTCGGCCCTGTTCCTTATGGCCTTATACAAGGAAAAGTGTTTTTCAGGGTAAGTGTTATTTCTCCATATTCCATATATTCTTATTATTTTCTTTTCAAGGATTGGTTCATTATATTTCTCTCGTTTATTTTGAGGTCTTTCAGTATTTGTACTGCATTGCCTGTCGCTCGATGTTTCTTATGCTGCATTATTTTTCTATTAAGAATTTAAGAGCACAATGTTTGTCTGCCCTCCCCCCCACCCCAAAAAAAAAACAAAAAGTTGTCTGTCTACATAATGAGAAATGCATCTAGACTCCTCAGATGCCAGATTGATTTGATATATGTCATTGTACTGAAGACTTCCTTAGCTGGATGGAACTTGGTCCTTGTGATCTTTTCATGTTTATTTTTCTTATAGAAAAATTTCATGTTAGTTAACCATTTGGAGAGTGCAAAATTGTTCTACGTGATTGCTATAAATTGATCTATTACAGGAAACTCATTTGATCCATTTAGCTTACTCCACCTCGTGAGATATTGTAAAATCTATGAACTGAGATGCTAATGATATTTCAAATAATAATATCAGGTTTGGCCACTTGATTGCCTTGGAGTACCGGGTCAATAAAGATGTTTTGAAGAAGGTAAAATCTTCTATTTCTCTGCCTTTTATACTTTATCTTCAATCTTTCTCTAAAAGAGTTGTTTCTGTCTATAAATAGATATTGTGATCTTTAGTATTGAAAACTTTTTTTTTTCTTTTTCAAAATACTAGTTTCTACTTGATTATAATGTTAGCTTACCAATTGCCATATCCGGGCAAATGTTCATATCTTTTAGAAATATTTCACTCTCTTCTCATGTTCTGAGTGGAGGATTTTCACAAAGAACTAAACTGTGAGCTGATTTGGATTATGAAATTTAGCACAGGAAAGCAAATATCTTATTCAGTTTCTTAAAATTTACTTTATTAGATTCTTTCCTCCATTGTCTGAATATGAGAAGGTTGACTTTGCAAATTCCATCCATATACGTACCTGTTGGGGTACTGTAATGTGAAAATATCCATTACTTAGGGAGGGATAAGATTTGAGTTGATTTGGAGGCAAAGAAGATAACTTTTTATTTGGGTTAAATTTTTTATTTTGTGAAAAACGAGTAAGTATAGTTATAGTTGTGAGCTTTTGTACACAGTACAAGGAAGAATGAATCTTGTGATTTGTGAATGGCCACTAGTAGGTAAACCCAGTGTGCGGCTTTCTGCTACTAGCCTCCATTTCTCTTCCTTATCACGGCCTATAGTACGAGGTAAAGGAAACCGTGCTGATAAATCAAATATGTTATTGAAATTGCTTTTATTTATTTTCGAATAAACTGATTCTATAATTCTGGCTTATTTTTCTTCAATGGACAATGTTGAAAGGCCGATGTTGAATCCTTATAGGGCCTTATTTAGAGCTATTTAGAAGACACAAAATAGAAAGCTACCATTCTAAGAATTCTTACACTTTAGATCAAAGCATTTCTTACCCGGCATAAAAGCACTAGACTTATAATTTCTTGTCTAAAAGCTAAGTATTGTCTGCCCTGTTTCTACCTATTTGTGTGATAGGTTAATAGATGATGCTTTTCATTTGCTTATCGCGAAGAACTTATGGTCATTCATCCGGGTACAATGCAATATACTTGGATGAGCCTCAGTGGTTGCCATGAAGGTGGCATTTAGCAAGGTAGAGCACCTGAAGGACCATAGCTCCCTTTTGTAACAGTGAGATCATTTACATTCAGCTTAGGATTTCTTTTCCAATACAATCTCCTTTTCATACACTGAAAATAGAGGATCAGAGGTTTAACAGGATAATTAATCTGATTTGTTTTGTGTGGCTGAATGCCATCTGTGTTTCTTAAGGATTTTGATTTTTAATACAAATTTAAAATAACCACTCCACCTATTAGTTTGAAGGAGATTGACTCTTGTATACTTAAGACTTGCCAGATTTATGTTTTCATTCCCTCTCTCTCTCTCTCTCTCTCTCTCTCTCTCTCTCTCTCTCTCTCTCTCTCTCTCCTGAATAATCTCTGTGTTGGACTAAACTGTCCAGAGACTCATATCAGTAGAATCAAACAAATCTGGAAATTGATATTAACATATCTCAGCTTGCCCTCAAGTTGGTGGATGGATATCTATCATTCCTAGCTTGTGTGCAAGTTCTTGAAACTGCTTGGCCTCCACCGGTTGGATAGGCCGCTGCTCAAAATATGTCTGCCAACTGTATAGAACTAATATGCATTCTCGCAGGATTTATTTTAGTATGTTTTAGACAAACCTTGACAATGGTAGCAATAACAGGTTTCCATAGCTTTCCCTTTTCTTAACAAACATGATTTGACTTGGTACATGCAAACACACAATCAGTACAATCATTTGTTACAATGGTCATAGCAACAGTTAAACCTGAAACACCAGCTATGAATTAAGTAGTAGAAAGTCCTTTTCAGTCTCCAAATATTAGAAATTACATACAGCCATTGGAAGTGATTCCATTTCATCCTTCATTTAGTTGCTGGTCCTGTAAAATATGATTTTGTTACAATCTCCTTTCAGATGAAATCAATATATACACATGGATCCACAAGGTACGTGGAAAGGCATTTTGAAGGGATAATGAATTTACCCTTCTCACGTAGTCACGTTCGACATGTACAAAAATGCATACCTATTTAATAAAATTAAAGAAGAAAGGAAGACAAATTGAAATCAAATAGAGAAGCTACGCAGAAGTAATACATGGTAGCACTGAAATAAAGATATGTAAAGCGCATATAATTAGTGCTTGTTACTTGTTAGAGGGACATGTGACAGAGGCAGAGACTGGCCTATTATTCTTGCTTCTCCGTGCGAATTTAATGTTACTGATATGAAGAAAACACTTCCCTCATATACAGACCTGTGGTATGAGAAAGAAAGTTAAAATTCTTTGCTTTAAACTAAGAAAAACAAGCAGGGTGAGTTTCTTATTAAACAATTATATTGTCTACTTCACTAACTTTCATGGTTAGCTAGTATAATGGTATTGTTACATAGTCTTAGTCTCTTAGAATTTGCATCAAAATATTGAGAATTTCATTTTTTTTATCTTAAGAATAGGAGTTGCATTTTGTAGCATCTATTGCATCTTTTAGTATGCTACAAACTTCTGAATGTTAAAAGTAAAGAGAACAAAAAGTAAAATAGACTTTTATCAGCATTCAACAACATGGTGTGTAATAATTATGTTTTTGAATAAGAAAAAAAAAAGAAAAAAGCAAAAAATTTGAATCATTACTGCACACAAATCAGGAAGTTAAGCAAATTTTGACCATCTTATAGCATTCAACGTTCTGCACAAGCGGTGGAGATGATTGCAATATTTGCAAAGAAGACAACATTATATCTCAACTATGTAACAGACTTGAAAGCATAAAAATTGATATGTTTCCAATAGCAACGGAAAGCGACCTTTTTCTTTCTCAACAAACATCACAAAGATTGAAAGGCAACTCCAACTAAATAAAGAGATGTGATGACATCAAAGGTTGCTGGACGAGAAGATTTAAAAACATACATCACGAAGATGAGTGAATCTTCCCATTTACTGCTCAATGTTCAAACTATGAATCTTCCCTATGATGCATGAACACTAAGGCTAGACATACACGTTGACTTGTGATGGTATTTAGGTGTGTCTAAATATGTCCGTAAAAGAATTTATTTTTTATGAAGACACAGATGGACATAGATACGTGTATCGGGCGAGTGTCGATGAGAATCGTATCTGAAATGTGTCTGATACCTGGATATAGCAACTCAGCGAAGTGTTCGAGTTTCATAAAAAAATACAGATCTCAACTAGCTACTGCTTTTATGGAATAGAGACTCTAACACTGTGTTTTGATCAAAATAAGTTAAAAGGAAAGGAAATAGAAAAAAGGAAAATGAATGAAAAACTTAGTTTTCCTTTAATGGGATGAGAAGGAAAATTGGGTGAAAAGAGAAAAAAATAACGTGGGATACATATCCAACTTTTCGCTCCATCCATGCGAAGAAAACTAAGGAGAATTTGTAAACAAGTGTAAGATTACAAATTTACCTTTTGTGTTACATTAATATATTATAATTTATATATAATATAGATAAGGGTATTAATGTAATTTTATTTTGTTATAATTCAAACAAAAAGAAAAATTTTCACCTATTTTTTCATTCATTTTCTCTTCATCCAAACAACACACAAAAAATTCACTTTTCTTTTCATTTTCTTTCCTCTCATTTTCATCCTTTTCATATTCTATTTTGTATTCAAACATAGTGTAAAGGTGCATTTTTTTATTTTTTTACTTTTTTGTAGAGAAGAAACGGATATATATGAATGAAAGTAGTAAAAAGCTTCCATGGCTAATTAAACACAAGAACTCGTGAAGTAGGTAAGTGTATAAGAGAAATTCCTGTGCAACTTGAGCATGCTGGGATAATAGAACTTAGTACAAAAAAGAAAAAAGAAAAAATAAAGAAGATAAATTAAGCTATATGGCAATGCTAAGAACTGGCAGCAATAACAAAATATTAAAATTCCAAGTATAAAATATTAAGTTGGAGTTCTTCTGAAATATTGAGGTTCTCACTTTGGTTTAGAAAATTGAAGCTCAATTTTGTCTCATACCTATGCACGAGATAAACTAAAACAGTTACTTCTGCATGCAACTATTAATTAAAGTATGAAGGAGAAGAGTTAAAAGAAGATCGTCCAAGTCATTTATTTTGGTTCAGCTCCAAAATGAAACCTACATCTGATCCCAATCACAATTTGTGGTGAGATTTTTCAACTATGATTAATATCCAAGTTACAAATTCATCAAGCAATGACAATTCCAAGAACCAAAAATCCGGGACATTAACAATGACTTTTCTTTTTGTCTTAGTATTTTCACTCAACACACACAGCCTTTTTCTATTACAAAAAATTCCTCACAAACTCTCACACAGATGCATGCCAAGAACAATTTTCACAAGCATAAGCTCTCACTAGCACACGCTAACAAGCAAGATTCACAAAAAACCAAAATCAGCAATGAGAAAAGGAGTACAATGTATGCACATGAATCCTTATAAATTGTGTAAAATATGATTGTTAGCTCAGTCTCTCTTTTTTCAAGTTGAACTTGCTGCTCCAATATCCTTTTCTATATGATAGAGCAACACCCCACGCAATCTGCAAATAGTGAATTATCTGTAGTAAGAATTAAGTCACATGCATGCTGGTAGTTTTTTCTTGCTGTCCATAAAACACAGAAGCGTGAAAACTGAAAATAATAACTTCTCTGTGCTTTTAAAGAAGAGTGCAAAGTATCAATCTTTGTTTTATTTCCGTTATATTTACAATGGAATGTCATTTTGAAGTATTATATACTTTTTTTTAATTAATCTCCCTTCTCACATTAGACATTTACTAAAGTGCATATGTATATAATAAGATTAAAGAAAAGAGAAGACAAATTGAAATCAATAGAGAATCTATGCTGCTATGCAGTATTAGTAGTTAAATAAGGACATGGAAAATTCAAATAACTAGTAGTTGTTACTTGTTAAGAGACTGAGATTGAGACTGACCTGTTTCTTTCTTTGCGAGACAAATGCGGAATGCACTAGCATAGCAGATATATGGAGCTGAAATATTCTTCCTCCCTCTTTTCCATGCATCTAATGGGAAACACTCTCTCCCATATCTAATGGGACCATTACACACAATACAGACCTATGGTATGACAAAGAAACTAATTAAAATTCTTATACTTTAAACTAAGCAGAACAAGCAGGGTGAGTTTCCACTAACTTTCATGTTTTGCCAGACAAGTTAGCTAGTATATTTTTATCAAGAAAAAGTTGTGGGAGATCAGTGATATTGTAACATAGATCTTTGAAATTTGCATTAAAATATTGAGGTTTTCATTATTTTTCGCCCTAAAGAACATGAGCTATAAAATTAAGAACACCTGAATCGAATGACAATTTGTAGCATCTCTTGCATCTTTTAGTGCGTAAACAAATGTATGTTAAAAGCTAAGCACAGAGAACAAGAAATAAAATATATTTTTCTCACAAGTATATTCAGACTCCCTCAAGAGTCAAGCATTGCCTATTAAACTTTCAGCCAGTGAATACAACGAAATATATGCACAATGTAAAGTACATATGAATGTATGATTAATAATATATTAATATCTGTTAGTGTTTCAGTTATCAGGGAGTAAAAAGCATTGCTAATCTGTAATTCATCAGCAAATAACTAACATAGAAGCTGAAAACTGGGAAGATATCTAGAAAATGATATAACTTGCAATTATAAATTATAAACAAAGAAATGGAAGAATGCTGATATATACTACATAAAAGAAGCACAATCGAAGAATGCCCCAAAGAGCCAGAGCAATAAAGAGTTAGCCATATGCCATTGCCAAGAACTGCAAACAATAGGCCAGACATTTTCAGCAATGAAAGGGAAGTTTAGAGTATGAAAGCTAACAAAGGTGTGCCACTCCAGAAGCATATAAATCTGTTTATGAGACAAAATGGGTATGTGGTAATTTTACAAACTTCCCAATCATCCTGTTTCTGGTAATTGTTTTGAAAGTGGATCTACAATACAAAACAAAACAAAAAATAACAATGCAAAAATGGTAACTTGGATGCTGACATGCAGTATGACTATACCCTTATGTGCCTTAAAAGTATGATTATACCCTTGTTTATTCAAAGAATACGGCATTGTTACTAAAATATTAGGAGAAAAAAAGGACACAAAAACATGCAAAGTTAGTGTCATATCAAACATATTGTTGTCTTCGAAGTATAAGCTAAAACGGAAATAAGAGAATTTATATATACCAAGTTAGGGAAGTAAGAGACTTTGCTGTATACATCACTTATGATAAAAAATGGAAATGGGTGATACAGTCTTGTTGAAAATAGTTTAAAATCAGATAAATAGTTCTTACCTAAAAGGGTTTAGCTATATGTTACGTTATCACCTTTTGAGGGATCAACCTCAGTCTATGCGTATGTTTGGGCCAATCTTCTCCACTTTCGACCGAATATCTGCGCTTTAGGACTCGACAATCACTAATCCGTAGTGAGTTTATGTTGGTAAGGCAACGGTCAGTTTCATACAATGGATTCTACTTTGGGGCATCTATTGATGTGTGAGCATAGTTTCTATATTTTTTTATTAGTTTAGATATGAATTTATTGACTTTATTTAGATTTTAGTGTTTGAAACCTATTTGGATGTTACTTTGAGATGCATTGTGATTTTATTTATTTCAGAAAAAATTCGAACGAATTTGACAAAATTCGTGCAGAAGAAAAAAGAAAAAATTTGATGCTGCCATTGGCGCCAGCCACCTCGTAATGTGTGCAAGCCTTCTTTTGGGTTGATTTGGCGTTTAGCGCCAGGTGCCTCGTAACCAGTGCCAGAGTCACCCGCTAGTGGCGCTAAATATCGAGCCTGACGTTTAGCGCCAGGAAGACAGCAACACCATAAAATCTTTCTGCCTCAGCTTGGCGTTTAGCGCCAATGACGCGAAATTAGATCCTAAAGAAGGGTTTCTTGGTTGAAGATTTAGTTAATAATTATTCTTTATTTTTTTATTTTAGTTTATTTGGTTTATTATTATTACCAAACTTCATATTTTATTACTTTATTTTATTTTCAAATCAAATTAGGTTAAATATAAAAGGGAAAAAGATTTAACTCTTTGGGCTTCTTCTCTCTTCGCTCTTCCTCATTTCGCACTTTACACACTTTTGGGAAACCCTAGTTTTCTCTGAGCCATGAGCAACTAAACCTTTTCTGTTAAGGTTAGGAGCTTTGTTTATTCTATGGATTAATACTATTGTCATTCTACTTTTAATCAATGTACTAATTTATATTCAAGAATTACTTTCGTTCTTCATCCTAGCTAGAAATTAGAATATATTGGAAGATAACTCTTTTTCTACTTGAGTTCTGTTGAATCTTGAAAAAGTTAACTCACTTGAATAACAATTTGAAAGTAAATTCTCATAATTCTTTGATTATCTGGACTTAACGTCATACGTGACATATAATCTCTTATCTTTAGGTAATTAGGGTTTATGTGGCTAATAAATTAGAATTGGACCTAAACCTTTAATTTAACTTAAGTAACTAAGGAATTGGCGGTTAATTAGATTGGAGGAGATTAAATCACTAAGAAATTAGGCTTTAATCAATTAAAGTTTGTCATGAATTGAATCTTGCATGATTAAAGTAGTTGGTAAGAATTGTTAATCCGAAAAAATAAACACCTCTAAAATCTTAACTGTTTTCCCATCAAATCTTCACAACTCAAAGAGTGAAAAGAAAGAAAACAATGAAATTGGCAACGATTGGATCTCAATTCACAACCTTTTCAATTTGATTCATAGTTTGTTTGTTCTCCACACTATGTTGATGGTTTGATAAACCAAAGAAAAAGAGGAAGAGTGAATGTTGAGAGAGGGAGAAAATGAACTGTTCTCATTTTTTTTTAATTTTTCAAAATGAAAATCTAAAAAAAAGTATTTGTTAGATGTTTAACCTTATGTACTTCTTATATACTTTGACTATAAAATTAATTACAACTATACATTCAATAACTAGAAGCTAAACTAATTTCTATTCTAATTGACATACGCTAAAGTGAGTAACTAATTATAATTGAACTTATATCTATTACTAATAAAAAATAATTTGATCTCGCTACGTAGTCAACAAGGATTTTACCAATTTCTGCCAACTTTTGTTTATGGTTGTATTTAATGCAAGTGTTTTTGTGGATATGTCTAACAAAAATATTTTTTATGGTTGTGTCTAATAAAAGTATCTTTGTGAATGTATCTTTTAAATATGTCTCCTTATACATATTTCTTCTAGTGGAAGTATCTTTGATATTAATTATTATATTGTTGGTAATAAGTTGACAGATAATTTATTGAATAAATGACCATTTGTATCCATGATAGATGAAAACGTTGACATTTGTACCTATGATAGCCTGAAACTAAAGTTATACCCATGATAGATGCCTTCCGTGTGACAAAAGTGCCCTGACTTGGATCTGAGCTTGGTTCGTGGGAATCCGATCCTAGGTGGCACTCCCTCCCTTATCTTCAACCCCTCTCTCTTTCACTCACACACACACACACACACACACTCTCTCTCTCTCTCTCTCTCTCTCTCTCTCTCTCTCTCTCTCTCTCTCTCTCTCTCCAATACCCACTCTGGCCCCTTCTTCCTCAACACTCCGCTCTCTCCCGGAGGCGACATTGCCGTCACAGGCATGAGGGTGCTTCCTCGACGGGGATCTGTTGCTGTTCCCTCCCTGATGCTTCTTTTGCTGGTTACTTCTTCTTCTCTCTTCTCCGTAACTGTGGTAGCGGTGGAGAAGCTTCCGCTGATGCTGCATGGTTCTTCTGAGAGCTGAGACACTATCTCTGAGACTTCACCTTCTTTTTTGTTGATGATAATGGGGTTGGAAATGGGATGTGGGTTCTTTGATTCGATTTTGTCATCAGGGGTTTGAAGAGGAGGCAGAAGGGTGTCCGATTCTGACTTCAAAATTAGAACTTGATTTCGTTTGGCAATGGGTGTTTCTGATAGGACCTCTTTCACAGACTCTTCCTCTAACACTGGTGGTAGTTGCCACTGTGGTATTTGTTGGTTAAGGTTTGAGTTGGGGAGAGAGGGTGTAAGGTATTGTTGGGGGTTTGATTATTTTGGTGATATGGATTTTGGTTTTGGGTCTGGGATTTGCTGATGCAGCAACCCATATGGAGGTTTGAAAAAATAATGCGAGAGGGTTGAAGTTTCAGAAGGTTAGCAATTAGTAGTGGGAAGAGTTCATTGGGGTTCGGTATTCGGGTATTGGTTTGAAAAACTGGGCACAAGAGACATTGTAACGGCTATTGAAGTGTAGTAGAGAATGTGAGGGCACTAGGGTAGAATTGGATGGTGAGAGAGCGAGTGTTGAGGAAGAAGGGGCCAGAGTGGGTATTGGAGAGTGAAGAGAGAGAGAGAGAGAGAGAGAGAGAGAGTGTGAGAGAGAGAGAGGGGGGTTGAAGATAAGGGAGGGAGTGCCACCTAGGATCGGATTCCCACGAACCAAGCTCAGATCCAAGTCAGGGCACTTTTGTCACACGGAGGGCATCTATCATGAGTATAATTTTAGTTTCAGACTATCATAGATACAAATGTCAGCGTTTTCATCTATCATAAATACAAATGGTCATTTATTCTAATTTATTAGTACCTGCACTTTTCCAAAATAATTTAGGTAATAATTTGCTCAATACTTTCTGTCATTACAATTCATTATTATATTCTTATTCCTTCGTCATTATAGAACCAGTTAAAAGCCGAGTTGCGATTTGACTTCAGATTCATCTTAATTAATGAGATCCCTGAAACTCTCTTAATCTCTTATAGGCCTGTTTAATAAGGACTTCAAACATTAGACATACTTAAAAGGAAAAACATGCCAAGAAAAAACAAATAACATAAAAGATAAAACTTCTCCTAAATGTACTACAACGGATACATAGAACGCAATACATTTCAATAGATAACAACTGGGCGATACGCCATACATAAAATATTTTATGCGAAAAATATGCATATGATATTTTAGTACAAAGACAAACACAAATTAATATGTGGTACGCCACCTAATTGATGAATTTATGTAACAGTACGACCAACACATCAGATTGGTCATGGTAGGAAAATTACTTCTCATGCCTAATTAGTCGATTCTTAATACGAGAGTCTAGATACTTGTAGAAAAGAATAAAAACGATAGAGCTACAATTTATGTAAGATAACATGAGCCCCATGCTTTGGATTGAGAGTGAGTACAGTAGTTGGAGCATGTGCATAAGATGGGGAGAGCTGAAATGAGAAATGTTGTAAGAGCAATGACAAAGCCATCTTTACTTCCATTAAAGCAAAATTTTGCCCAATGCATACTCTAGGTCCCCATCCGAATGGAAAGAATGAAACTTGGCCTTTTGTTGCTTTTGCAACTCCTTCAGAGAATCTTTCCGGTTTGAACTCTGTTGCATCATCGCCCCAAATATCGCGATCATGATGAATCAAGAGTATTGGCAAGGAAACTTGTGTTCCTGCTGGAAGGGAAAGGTTGCCAAGTTTCACATCTTTGTGGACAGCACGATTGAAGTAAACAGTTGGAGGGTATAACCTTAGAACCTCGTATAAAATCATTGTCATCTGTGAAAGAAAAGGTGTAAGCGTTAATTAAAGGACTTGCAATGCTGAAGTATGTGAATAGTATGCATAAGGTTTTAGGTTTGAATCATGTCATACTTACAATTTTAAGGCGACTTAACCCTTCACTATCCGGATTTTGATCGCCAAAAACTTGCAAAACTTCCTCTCTAGCACGTGCTTGCCAATCAGGATACCTACCCAATAGTATCATTGTCCAAACTAGAAGAACTGAGGTGGTTTCTTGGCCAGCAAGGTAGAATGCATTGCACTCCTCCATTACTTCTTGGCTTGTCATTCCAGCAGCTTTGTTGTTTCCATGTTCTTGTATTTCTCTATGATTTGATTCCAAAAGTATGCCTAATAAGTCTTTGTTCATGACTTTCCCTACCTTCATTGCTTTCTCTCTTTTGTTGATGATAAACTCGAGCGAAGCTTTTATATCTTTTTCAATTTCTTTCATCCTCTTGTGTGTAGCTGTTGGTATCAACCTAAGAATTAAATACATATTATATTCTTGTCAGTCAATTACCTAATTACTTGTGGATATCAATTCAGAATCCGCATTATTATTACACATATTCCTCACTTAAATTGCTAGGGGCAGGAGTTTCTAATTTGTGTACTGTATCATTTTTTAGTTTATCCTCCCAAATCAATTTGTATACATTGATGGAGTACCCCTAGTAATAATGTGTGAAATCACTACTAATTTCCAAGGCGTATATGTAAGTTTAGCTCCTACATATATATTCACCAAAGAAAGAAAAAAGATGGATAATTTTTGTAACTATTATATTAATAGTCTTACCACCATCCGGGAATATAGACATTTCGTAATTTCATAATAAGTCCAGCTTGTTCTCTTAAAAGATCGAATATTCGTTTTCCTTCTTCATAGCTGCTTCCAAATGCTGTCTTGGAAATAATATCGCAAGTCAAATTTTGAAGAAATGGCCATACGTCGATTTCACATTTTCCTTCGGAAGCTAGCATCGCATCCCATTTTCTAACCATTTTATCACAGGATTCGAACATGGTTGATGACATTACCTATAGACATGATTGGGTGAAAAGAAAGAATAATCAAATATGGACTATGAAGTAATATATGATAATTTTAGAATAATTACTTTGTAATCATACAACAAACGTGAAGTGTAAGTATAAATGAAAAAAATTAAAATAATAATGCGAGTATCACTTAACGAGTTCGAGTTTATACTCAAGTTCATTCTTAGAGTTGTGCCTCAATTTGATTTCCAAAGTTTTAATATTCTCAATTTGATCTCCTAATTTAATATCCATAACTCATGTTAGTCCTTGATTTCTGCCGCAGAATTATTAATGGCGTACTGGGATATAGGTTAGACTACCACAGTGAACCTCATAATAATTATCTAATGTGATAGTTAAAATATTTTACTTCAATTTATTTTCTAAAAAGCCTTTAAAATTTTTAATTAAAATTAATGTTAAGATTTTAAAGAATCCAAAAAAAAATAACTTGAAGTAAATTTTAATTGCCACGTCAAATAGCCGTTTGAGAATTTAATATAATAACTTATAGTCCTTTTTAAAATGCTACTAATGATTCAGTGATAAAAATAATATCACACACTAATATAAGTCACGACTCACGAATGCCAAATTAAAAGGCTAAATTGATTAAACCAAAACTTTGAGAACTAGATTGAAGTAAGAGTGTAACTTAGACAAATTTAAATATTAATTTCATCACTTAACAAACCTTCTAAAACATATTCCTAATATTAAATAAAGTAAATAGTTTTAAGACTCGAAATATTAAAGATAATTAATTCTTCTATATCTAGTAATCAAATAGAGTCAGGGAACGGACCCAAGCATACAAATGAGGGGTCACTTGTCTTCATGATGTTTTTAATTTTTGTTTAAAAGATATAGTTATATATAATATGTCTCCATTTCAAATTTTAAATGATCCCACTATAAATAAAATAAATTTAATTAGCTAAAATTTTAAATTTATTTTTTTATTTTTTTTTATCATTTTGACTATTATTTAACCTAATCAAATTTAATTATTGTACCGTCAATTCTTTATTCTCTTAAACCCTCTTCTTATTTTTATATTTTCAACCTTCTTTTTTTATTCCTTGTCTAATGGTCATCTTCTCTTCATCAAAAAGTAAATTTTAAATTCTCCAATTTTTTTATATAGCTCTCCATGACTCTATGTATCTTTCAATTTCATTATTTTTCTTTTTGATATTTTCAATTGCAATTTTTAATTCAAACAATTATAGTTTAGGTATCAATCTAATATTTTATTTTTTTCGTGACTTTATATATTTTATTTTATTCTCGATTTATTCATCCTTATTACTTATTTTTTATCTTTTGTTCTATTATATGTACCTATGTTGCATATAAAATTTTAAAATGAACTAATTAATTTACTAATTTAGAATATATTTTTTATTTTTAAAAATAATGATAAAAAATATTTTAATTATAATATATAATTAAACAGATACATAAAATATTTTATCTAACATTATATCAAAATTAAATTAAAAAATATATAACAAATTTAATTATTTTAGAAAAAAAAATTATAAAAATTATGTTTTTATTATTTTATATAAACATACTTTTTATATAAAGATTTAATTTTTCTAGTATTTATATATAATTCTAATTTCAAATTATAAATACTAATGTATTATTATGCGCTAATATGTCAGTTAATTCAATCTTTTATTATTAAATGTGTATAAAAAGATTAGTTAGGATAATAAGTTATCTATAATTTAATTAAAATATTTTAATTTTAAATTTTAGAAATAAAAAAATATTTTTATAAATTATATATAATAAATAGTATTTTAAGAATAAAAGTGTTCGCTAATTCTTTTTAATTTTTATATCTTCATATAATTAATAATATTTAACAAAATTTATATATATATATATATATTTGCCCTCACTCTTAAAATTTTCTGGGTCCGTCACTGAATAGAGTATAAATCATCCTTCTTAAAAAAATATATATTACCTTTAATTTTTCAAAATGGAAAGCCGGGTTGATAATCTTTCGATGTTTTTGCCATTTCTCACTGTCATAGTTTGCGAGTCCGTTGCCCAATAACTTGACAAGAGGGTTCAACGTGGGTTTCTCAAAATCATTGATCTTGTTAAAGACTTCTTTGATTTGATCAGGATTTGTGATTATGACCTTTGGTGTTGTACCTTCCCAGACAAAAGAATTCTTACCTACACATACATGGACATGTTTGATGATCTGTGATATATAACTCATTCAACTGCCTAATAGGTGTTTTTTTATTTAAATAAATTGAATATATGATTTACCAAATTTATCCAATTTAGAAAAAGAGAGGGGAGGGGGGTTTACATATTTGTGCTCCATAATACACCAATATCAATCACGAAACATAAATAGGTAACTTTTTCCAGTTTTGTTTGAATTGAAAAATCATATATTTCTTTTATTTAAATAAAAAATTAGTTCGATATATGGATTAAATAAATAGCTAAAGTAACTGCTTTCAAAAAAGAAAAATAGCATTTTTTTTCCTTGTTACATTGAGAATAATGAAGTTTGAATCTAAAATTCTATACATAAAGGAAAATAACATTAAATCTTCAACATAAAAGATAAATAAGATTACCAAATTTTTGAACAGTGTGATGGATAAAAGAGAAGACATGTGGTGCTACATCTTTATCATTGGAAAGAGTGTTGTGTTGTTGAGATTTGGCACCTTCCTTGATCATGTTGATCATCTCCATTGAATCCCCGACAAGAACCCTGTATTTGTTGCCTTGAAGTCCCTGAGCTCTTAGAAGCTTCTCCAATCTCTTTGGCCTCAGCCATAGCCAATTGAGAAGCTTCCATGCCCATAGAAGAACCAAAGGAACCACTATGATGAAACATATTGCAGTTGGGGAAGATATTCTTATCATGTTCCTGTTTCTTTGGGGTTGTGGAAGAGGGAGCCAGAAAGTGAAGGACAAAGAAAGAAAACAAAAAGGAAATTAATTAATTAATGTAGTTCACTTGGATGATACTTGCCGATGCCACTTCGGTGGCTTTTATAAGGCTACAATGAAATTCTACAGCACACAAAATAATTTAGAAGATTATTAAAATTTATTATTTTTAGTTATTAATTAATTATTAATATTTAAAATATAAGTTAAAGTATTGTTACGGACCGTCGAGTCCAGCCCAATTAGCCGTTGGGTCGGGGCACCACCCCCGACCCAGGCCCAAACCTCCTCAATAGAAAGGAGTTCAACGGGTCAGCTCCTAATACCCGACTTAAGGCACGCCCGACCTACCACCCGTACGAACCATGCCATCTTCTGGGTTGGTATCCTCGGGATAGCGTCCGAAGTCTCGACCCGAAGTTCGGGATGACCTGCCCCCTCCCACGTAGATTAGGACAGCTCACAAGCTCCTTAACTAATGGGCTAGGTCATCACTAGACCCGCCCAGCACAGTATATAAGGGGAGAGGACAACTCTCCCCCCAAGGTACGTCACGCTTTTACCTAATTCGGCCATCACTTCGTACGGACTCTAACTTGATCGTCGGAGTGTCCTTGCAGGTGGCCTCCCCCCCTTCGTCGCATTACCTCCGGCGCTCCCAACTCGCAGTTCACACCCCTTTTATCCCCAAGTCGACTCAGGGTCTCTACCCCTCCTCCCCTCATCGGCATCCGACCCATCGAGCACCTGAGATCTTCAGGTAACGAACATTGGCGCCGTCTGTGGGACCCTGGAGCAGGCATGGAGCGACCCCCCACATCGGAGGAACTCTGAGAAGGAGGTGGAGCCCGCCTGAGCAGGGTAATCTCTGAAATCACTTAACACACATATCAAGGCATCTAATGGTAATAAGAGAGGATTAATCATAGGGAACTTAAGGCCAAAGAAGCATGTTTTCAATCAAAGCACATAATTAGGAAGGCAAATGTAAAACCATGCAAATAGTATGAATAAGTGGGTAAATAGTTGATAAAAACCACTCAATTGAGCACAAGATAAACCATAAAATAGTGGTTTATCACAGGGCGAGCTCGACAGTTCGTGCCGGCGAACAGCCAAGATCCTCCGTTCAGCCAAACCAACCAATCTACACTAAGACCCCCGAAAGACGTCCCTTCGGAGGAACAGGGGCCGACAGCGCCAAGATCATGCAAGAACTCAGACACTGAGTACAAAACCTTGAGCGGGAACTGGCAGCGAGAAGCCACTCCCACGGCGACGACAGCCGATCTCGCACCCGTACTCGCTCCCCCTCCCGAAGACACGAGAGCCGAGAAAGGAGCCCAACAAGGCACGACGAGGCGCAAACACAGGCGACCTCCCGGCCTACCCAGGGCAGGTCCGAGAGCCAGAGGGAGTCCCAAAGAGGGAGGGTGAAGAAACAACAGGATCCCATCATCATAGGAGCCACCCCTTTCCACCCCTCAATCCTCAAGGTCCGGCTTCCGAAGAACTTCGACAAGCCGACGGACATGAGGTACGATGGGACCAAGGACCCTCAGGAGCACCTCACAACTTTTGAAGAAAGAATGAACTTGGAAGGAGTAGACGACGCTGTCAGATGCCGAGCGTTCCCTGTAATGCTAGCTGGCCCAGCGATCCGATGGTTCAACGCCCTCCCACAAGGATCCATCACAGCTTTTGCAAACATTTCCCAAAGCTTCTTGGATCGGTTCACAACGCGCATAGCCAAGGAAAAACACCCAATCAACTTATTAGGGGTTACCAAAAACCCGAAGAGCCGACCAGGAAGTTTCTAGACAGATTCAACGATGAGTGCTTGGAGATCGACGGCCTCACGGACTCAGTCGCTAGTCTCTGCCTAACGAACAGCCTGCTGAACGAGGACTTTAGAAAACACCTCACTACTAAATCCGTCTGGTCCATGCAAGAAATCCAAAGCGTGGCTAAGGAATACATCAATGATGAGGAAGTGAGTTAGGTTGTAGCAGCCAATAAGCGGCAGCTCCCAAACCACCCGCGGGTAGGAAGGTTCACGAACTACACGCTACTTACGGCGCCCATAGTAGAGGTTTACCAACAAATTGCAAACAAGGGAATCTTATCCAGACCTAGACCATTGAAAGAAATAACGGGAGGCAACAAAAGTCTTTACTGTGATTATCACAAGGGATTTGGTCACAAAATCCAAGACTGCTTCGATCTCAAAGATGCCTTAGAGTAGACCATCAGAGAAGGAAAGTTGAGTGAATTCTCCCAGCTCATCAGAGAACCGAGGAGATGAGAACGATAACGATCCAAAGAAGATCACAGCCGAACTGTCAAGAGAAGGCAAGAACTCACGGAGGACGGCAATAACCCCCCAACCTTCGTGGTCAACATCGTGGTCGGGCGCAACAGCCCTCCTAAATCCAAATCGGCAGCAAAAAAGGATACTCGGGTACTCTCTATCTCGACAGAAGGCCCCGTCACCAGCAAAAGAGCTCCCACGATATCCTTCGGCCCGGAAGATAAATGGTTTCATGATCTCCCCGAGAACCCCCCATGGTGGTTACTGCAATGGTCGGGACGGGATTAGTCAGACGAATCCTCGTCGACACGGTAGCTGATTCTAACATTCTATTCAGAAACGTGTTCGACGCCATGGGGCTCAAAGAGTCTGACCTCAATAATCACCAGCACGGAGTCATGGGTCTAGGCAATAACTATATTAAACTTGACGGGACGATCTCTCTCCCAATTTGCTTGGAAACCGGTGGCGCCAGGAAATCAGTTATGACAGACTTTGTAGTCCTAAGAGATTCCACTACCTACAACATTATCCTGGGGAGAAAATCCATCAACGAATTCTCAGCTATAATATGCACCAAGTTCCTGACAATGAAGTTCATAACGGACAATGGAATAGTTGGCTCCATAAGAGGAGACCTAGAAACGGCAGTCGCCTGCGAAAGCGCCAGTCTCTCCTTAAGGAAAGAATCTAAGAAGGCAGCTGGCGTGTTCTTGGTAGACCTGGATGCCCGGGCAGAGGACAACCCAAGACCAGAGCCAGAGGGGGACATGGAAAAGTTTCAAATAGGAAAGTCGGCAGATCAGTTTACCTTCGTAAACAGAAACCTGCCCCACGAACTCAAGGGCCCCCTCATGGAGGTTGTAAGGGCAAATAGCGACCTCTTCGCGTGGACACCATCAGATATGCCGGGACTGGATCCCGAGGTCATGTCCCACCGACTAGCCATAAAACCTGATGCCAAACCAGTGGCCCAGCGGTGAAGGAAGTTGTCGCAAGAAAGGGCCGAAGAAGTTGTCAGACAAATAGCAGGGTTGCTAGAAGCAGGATTCATCAAAGAACTCGAGTACTCAACATGGCTGTCCAATGTCGTCCTGGTCAAAAAAGCCAGCGGAAGATAGAGAATGTGCGTTGATTACTCTGATTTGAACAAAGCATGCCCAAAAGACTCTTTCTCCCTCCCCAACATCTACACCTTGGTCGATTCGGCGGCAGGATATCGTTTTCTCAGCTTCATGGATGCCTACTCGGGCTACAACCAGATCCCGATGCACCGACCTGATGAAGACAAAACGGAATTCATAACGCCAGGAGGTACTTATTGCTACAAAGTAATGCCTTTTGGGCTGAAGAACGCAGGGGCCACCTACCAACGACTAATGAGTAAGGTCTTCCATAACC
The DNA here is from genome assembly GCF_059453495.1 of Arachis ipaensis. Taxonomy (NCBI): domain Eukaryota; kingdom Viridiplantae; phylum Streptophyta; class Magnoliopsida; order Fabales; family Fabaceae; genus Arachis; species Arachis ipaensis. The sequence continues at coordinate 44,520,290 of NC_142443.1, forward strand.
TCATCGGCAAGTCGGTAGAAGTATACGTTGACGACATCCTGGTGAAAACAGCGGAACCAAACAGACTAATAGACGACCTCCAGGATGTCTTCAAAGCGCTAAAGAAATTCAAAATGAGGCTTAACCCACTTAAATGCGCATTCGCCATGGAAGCAGGGAAGTTCCTAGGGTTCATGATAACACAAAGAGGGGTAGAGGCCAACCCAGACAAATGCGAAGCCGTCCTCAAAATGACAAGCCCTGGGTGCATCAAATATGTACAACGACTCACTGGGAAACTCACGGCTTTGTCCCGGTTCCTCGGCGCCTCCGCAGAAAGGGCCATCCCATTCTTCAACCTAATGAAGAAAGGGATTGCCTTCGAGTGGACCCAGTGTGTGAAGAAGCGTTCAGCCGCTTCAAAAAGATACTCTCGGAGCCTCCCGTACTTAGCAAGCCTAAAGAAGGGGAGCCCCTATACTTATACTTAGATGTAACCACGCAAGCAATGGTGGCAGTCTTGGTCTGAGAAGAGGACAAGACTCAGCGCCCAATACGCTTCATCAGCAAAGTACTCCAAGGGGCGGAGATGAGGTACACCAAGTTGGAAAAGTTGGCCTATGCCCTACTACTCTCATCCAGAAGGCTAAAGCAGTACTTCCAAGGGCACGTGATCATCCTGAGAACCGACCAAGCCATTCAACAAGTCCTCCAAAAACCCGACCTCGCGGGAAGAATAATGGCATGGATAATAGAACTGTCCCAATATGATTTACAATACGAACCCAGACAGGCAATCAAAGCCCAAGTCATGGTAGATTTTCTGGTAGAGGTCACAGGGGAGGCCCTCGACACACCGAACACACGGTGGAAGCTCCACGTTGATGGAGCATCCAACCAAACGTTCGGAGGGGCCAGAATCATTCTCAAAAATTCGGCAGGAGTAGCCTATGAGCAATCCATCAAGTTTGACTTCCTGGTCACCAACAACCAGGCAGAATACGAGGCCTTGATAGGAGGATTGGTATTAGCCAAAGAAGTCGGAGCATCAAGGATGGAAGTCAGCAGTGACTCCAAGATCGTCACCTCCCAGATAAACGGCAGCTACCAAGCTAGGGACGCACTACTACAAAAATACCTGGAAAAGGTAAAGGAGCTATGCAAAAGCTTCGAGGAAGTCACAATTCAGCACGTCCCCAGAGAAAGAAACGCCTGAGCCGACCTCCTCTCTAAACTAGCAAGCACCAAACCCGGGACGGGAAACAGATCCCTAATCCAAGGGTAGCAACCGAACCTGCGATCATCATGTGCGCAGCCCAGATGCCAAACCCCCTCATGGATAGACCCTATCTTCCAATACCTAGAGCATGGAGAAACACCCCAAAATGAGAAAGAAGCACGAGCCACCAAGAGGGAAGCCCCCAAATACATAATCATACAAGGGCAGTTGTACAAGCGAGGGCTCCACCAACCATTACTCAAATGCCTGCGCCCCGACCAGACGGACTACATCCTAAGTGAAGTCCACGAGGGGTGTTGTGGTCACCACATCGGGGGAAGATTGCTGGCAAGAAAGATTATCCGAGCAGGATATTACTGGCCCACAATGATGTCGGACGCCCAGGAGTTCGTTAAAAAATACAAAAAATGCCAAGAAAATGCCAACTTCCACAAAGCACCACCTGAAGAACTCAACCTAATGATGGCCCCCCGACCTTTCGCCCAATGGGGAGTCGACCTCTTAGGACCATTCCCACCTGGGCCTGGACAAGTGAAATACTTGATAGTAGCCATAGACTATTACACCAAATGGGTAGAAGCAGAACCACTGGCTAGCATATCTTCAGCGAATTGCCAAAAGTTCATGTGGAGGCAAGTGGTTACCAAGTTTGGAATTCCAGAAACCGTCATATCGGATAACGGGACACAGTTCACCGACAAGAAGTTCAAAGGGTTCCTAGCAGGATTAAAGATCAAGCAAAGGTTCTCCTCAGTCGAACACCCCCAAACCAACGGCCAGGTGGAGGCAGCTAACAAAGTTATCCTAAAAGGGTTAAAGAAGCGACTTGAGGGAAAGAAGGGCTCATGGGCAGACGAGCTAGCTTTGGTCCTATGGTCTTACAGGACCACTCCCCAATCATCCACTGGCAAAACCCCCTTCCGACTCACATACGGGGTCGACGTAGTCATCCCAGTTGAGGTCGGGGAACCGAGCCCAAGGTTACTTCTCGGAGGAGGAAGTGAAGCAATTGAAAAAGATCTAGTCGACAAGACAAGACAAATGGCGCACCTAGAAGTGACAGAAATAAAACAAAGGATAGCCCTAAGGTACAATGGCAAAGTGCTAAAAAGAAGCCTGGAAGAAGGCGACTTGGTCTTGCGACGCAACGACATAGGGCTACCAACCCCAGGAGAAGGCAAGTTAGCCGCAAACTGGGAAGGCCCTTACAGGGTAAGAGAGGTCCTCGGCAAAGGAGGTTACAAGCTAGAGAAGTTGGATGGAAGCGAGGTACCAAGAACATGGAACATGGCAAACCTGAGGAGGTTCTACTCATAAGAAGAAGCGACCACATGACCTGACGACCCCAAATCCCCCCTTTTTTACATTTCTTTTACATTCCACTTTTACTATCTTTCACTTAATTACGCATTGCATCACTTCCTTGCTTCAAAGTTCTAACAATATGATAAGTTTGTCCTTTTGCAAGATTCACGTCGAAATAACAAAACGACGAAAAATAACGAACGGTCGACCTAATGGGAACCTGGGACTGATCACCCCGGGAACCAAAGGGACCAAAAGCAAAATGGCTCAGCGACAAGAAACAAAAACGGTAAATACCATAAAAACGGTAAACCAAAAGGCCGCGACGGCCTGAGTAAACAAAACAAATAGTAAAAGCAAAGCCGCGACGGCCTGAGAAAACAGGAAATAACCAAGAAAACGGCCTAATTAAGATAAAAGAGCCAAAGTGTTCGTTACAAATAAAGGGCGCCTTAAAATAGGCCGCAGAATAAAAGTAAGTTATAAAAGATAAAGAAAAGGTTGGGAGAAGTATCCATCTCAAGACTTGAAAATATCAACGATCTTCCCGCCTTCGACCGTCTTCAAAGCCCCAACTTAAGAAAGATCGAGGTCGGGAGCCAGCACGGCCACCTGGAGCTTAATCCCCTCCTCGGTCAGCTTCATGGCCTCCCGGGCCCCCTTTGCCAGCTCCTTGTTTTTCTTCTTCAAAGAAGCTATCTCCTGGCAAGGGGCCTCTGCCAAGTCCTCCGCCAACTTCAGCTTTTCCTCAAATTCTTTGGCTTTCTTCCCAGCGGCAGTAGCCTTACCACGAGCAGTATTAAAATCTTTCATCAAGGCAAGGTCTTGATCCACTAGCCTATTGATCTCATTGGCATGATCCTCAACCTTCTTCTCCTGCTCAAACAATTTAGTCTTCAAAGACTCCTCCCGAGATCTCGAATCTGTCAGATCTTTTTGGGAGTCCCGAAACTTCACTTCCATAGCGTGATAATTGCCCAAGACAGGCTCCACCTTCTTGGCAATAGCTGCAGCTCAAAGAAGACTGCGGTAGATCCACCTCGCCTGCCCAGAAAGGTCGGCATCATGGAAAAATTCTTCGGTGTTCGGGAGCAACTGGGGTTCAATAAAGCCCCCAGCATCGAAATTCTTCTCCATAACTGAGAGCGCCTTCCCGGAATCCCGTTTCCTCTTCTTAGGGTTGCTAACGACCTTTAAGTCATTGTCACCAAAACCCATATCCTCCTTGTCGAAAGGAGCTTCCGTTTCCACACTCCAATTCCCCGAGGTGTTCTCAGGAGGAACCTCAACCTTCTCTAGCTGAACTTGGTCGGCCCCGTCAACCCGACCATTGCCCTCCCCGACATCCCCCTTGTCCTGACTCATCGAAGGGGTCGTCGAGGAGTCATCACCAACCTCATCATCCCCTTGGATGAGATTCATCAGGTCAGCCAAAGTCTTCTTCCCACCAGCCATGGAAATTACAAACAAAAAGACAAAGGCGTAAGTAATAGAAGAACAAAATACTAAAAATACAAAAATAAAGAACTCACCAACATACGACCGGCCGGCCTCCTGATCCCCCATAACCATGCGAGGGTTAAGATTTTTTTCGCCAAAAATCGCCAACAAAATATCGGCAATATTGCGATCTTCCGGACTCAGCCAATCATAAGATATTTTTATCAAATAGTCGGATCCCGCCCCGAAGCTCCAGTAGGTCGGGATCCGCCTTTCCCCCTCGGCAGTAAGCCAGAAAGGTTGATGACCTTCAATTGGCCTAACCTTAAAGAAAGTAGACTTGAAGCCGTGGAAGGAGTCCTCAAAAAGGCCAAAAATCCTACGGCCTTGTTGGGCCCTAAAGAACATATATCCCTTCTTCGCCTTCTTCTGGCGAGAAGGGTTCGTAAGCAGGAAGAGATAGAGAAAAACGTTCACCGAAGTCGGGAGCTCCAGATATTCGCAAACCATCTCGAAGCATTGGATGGCAGCCCAGCTGTTCGGATGAAGTTGCGACGGAGCAACGTCACAACGGTTCAACAAACCCATGACGAAGGGGGAGAAGGGTAAACGAACCCCCAAAGTCGTGAACATGGGTTCATAAACCCACAACCAGTCAACAACTCGAGGGGAGGCCAAGTTCTTCTGACATACACGCTCCCGACCAGCAAGAACGTAAACTTGGTAGAACGCTTCCTCGGGACCACCTCCACATAAGAGCCCTGACTGGCGCAGATCCTGGAGGCCCTCCTTCGTGACCTTGGAAAGGGTATCCTTCACGTTGGAGGAAACCCAGGCGTAATGGTCAACAAAGTCGGCTAGCGGGCGCTGAGCCTGATCCGGGAGAACGAGGCGCTCGGCCATACCTACAGCGGGGGCACCACTTAGTCAAGACGGGAGGTCGTGAACCCTCAAAATAGTAAAAGCAAAAACTACAACTCCCCAAATCACCCTCTAGACACCCCTACACTAACCCAGAATGCAAGCAAAAACCCATGAAAAACCCAGTGGCGCCCCCTCTAGAAGAAAAAGCAACAAGAACAAAACAGAAACCCAGGTATGCATAGAGGGAAGGCACAAAGAGGAATACGCGAAAACTAAAAGGAAGAAGTAATCAAAAGAAAAACCATAAAAAACATACCAGAAAGGCAGACTCCGCAAAAATGGTGAACAGGAACGAAGAATCCAAGAGGAAGAAAGGGCACTGGAAGCAAAAAGAGAATCGATGCAGCGAGAGCAAGAAGCAGAAGCAACAACAGTGCGAGAGAGCAAGAAGGAGAAGGAAAAGAAAAGTAGAGTTGTGAGGGGTTACGAAACAAAAATAAGGAAAAAGCGTAACCGCCAAGGAAGAGCACCAAAAGGCAGGGCATAATCGCCATTTCACTCAAATTTCGAATCAATGAAATGATGGGCATTTAATGCCCAGCACAGGAGCAAAGAAAGTAGCGTCAGGGTTGAGGTGACCACGCGTGAGAAACATGAAACGCCATCGATGAGCTCCCGAAGAAGAAGAACATATCCCACCTCGGCGAGTAGGACAAACGCGCCCAGCCACGAGCTCCAAACCTCAAGGCTGGCGCGTTGGGGGCACTGTTACGGATCGTCGAGTCCAGCCCAACTAGCTGCCGAGTCGGGGCACCACCTCCGACCCAGGCCCAAACCTCCTCAACAGAAAGGAGTTCAACGGGTCGGCTCCTAATACCCGACCCAAGGCACGCCCGACCTACCACCCGTACGAACCATGCCATCGTCCGGGTCTGTATCCTCGGGGCAGCGTCCGAAGCCCCGACCCTACATCCGGGACGACCTACCCCCTCCCACGTGGATTAGGACAGCTCACAAGCTCCTTAACCAATGGGCTAGGTCATCGCTAGACCCGCCCAACACAGTATATAAGGGGAGAGGACAACTCTCCCCAAGGTACGTCACGCTTTTACCTAATTCGGCTATCACTTCGTACGGACTCTACTTGATCGTTGGAGTGTCCTTGCAGGTGGCCTCCCCCCCTTCGTCGCATTACCTCCGGCGCTCCCAACTCGCAGTTCACACCCCTTTCAGGCCCAAGTCGACTCAGGGTCTCTACCCCTCTTCCCCTCATCGGCATCTGATCCATCGAGCACCCGAGATCTTCAGGTAACGAACAAGTATATTATTGAATTATTAGATTAAAGAATTTAACTAATAATTAAATGATAATAAAAGTTAATAATTTTTAATATTTTTTAATTTTTTAAAATAATAAAAATAAAAAATACTAAATATACATTTAATTTAATTTTATTTAACTTTAATATATATTTTATATTTTATTATGTATTTTATATTAATAATTAATTTTAGTGATCAATCAGATATATATATATCTAGTATAATTATAGGAATGTACGTAAGCTTAAAGAAGATTTTTGTTGAGATTAGAAATTTAGGTGGATAAATTTTATATTAATAATTAATTTTAGTGATCAATGAGATATATATATTACTAAATTCTAGATTATTGCACATAATACCTTATTAAACCGTCGACAGCATAAGATACTATTACCAAGGAGAGTTTTTAAATTTTAGGAAAATTATAACAATATTTTTTTTTATCTTTTATAACTTTTTAAACTTAACAAAAGATATAATATATAAGTCTTACGATCGTAATATATAAAATAAAATAAAAAAAATATAATTTTAAGAATTGAATCATATTGATCAGTTCAACCGAATTTATTGAGAATTAGACACTAAATTAATTTGATATACATTAAAAATTAATTCATAAAAAATTAGTCAAAATCGATTAATGGATCAAATTGATCTAATTTATAATAAGAAAATAAACAATTATTGTTAAAAAATATATATTATATATAAATATATTATTTTATTATATCTGATTTAACTTCAATTAAATTTTACTTAATTTTTTTTGGCATTAAAACTTTATTTAAATTTTTAAATATCTAATACCGTTGATTTGATTTTGAGAATCTTATTAATAAAAGGAAAAGAACCAAAAAATAAAAAATATTCCCCCATATTTTATTAAGAACTTTTTATGTCGAATGCTTTAGGCTCCACACAAGTCCTGAGAAAGAAAAAAAAATTTTTAATAAATATTTTTAATATTTTATTTATTAGTATAAATAATTTAAATATAATTTATAATTTGAATAAATTATTATTTTTATCTATAAAAGATAAAAACGTTGATATTTCTACTCATGAAAAATGAAAATTAAAGTTATACCTATGAAAAATCAATTTCTTGTGACAAAACTATTCAAACCCTAAAAAATTATTTGAAAAACCCAAATTATCCTACGCACACATATATACACCCTATCTAAATCTTCAACACCACTATAATGTACAGTGCCATCATACTTATACCCTCCACCACCACCATCATCATCGATAGCACTGACTCCAAACTAAGAGAAAGAAGAGGGAGATCGAAGACGTGACGCGATACCGACGAGGTTGGAAGTCGTTGTAACAACCGCATCAAATAAGAGAGACAAAGGACGAGGAGTACTCGAATGATTTTTCTCTCTTCTCCTCCCTTCAATTCAGTACTTTCATCTTTCATAAATAGAAATAATAGTTTATTATTTATAATTTTATGTCGTATTATTTATTTCATTTACAATAGAAATGATACATAATTCTTTAACAAATAGAATGGGTGCACAAATACTCATCATATTATCAATTTATCATAATAAATTAAAAAATTAAATTAAAAGAGGTCACAAATTAATAGATGAGATTCAAACCTTTAAAAAAAATCAATAGAAAAAATATGATAAAAGTGTATCATTCTAAAAATACATACTCTTGTTTCAGAATAAAGATCTATCCTATTAAACATATTAAAATTAAACAAATTTAAAATAATTAAAATTATCTGTATTTTATTTTACATAATATAAAAGTTAATTTTATTATGATAATTAATTTTTTTCTTATGAATTCAAATTATGTTTATTATCTATATTGCTCTTTAAAAATATAGGTCTAAAAACACATGATAATAGAATTGGTCCAAGTAACAGACGTAGTGATGACCTAACTGGTTCGTACCATATATGCTTAAAACATGTAACAACGTCGATTTGAATTATTTTGCCTACACATTTAATCTTCTTAATATAGAAGATTAACAAAATTAATTAACTTAATTTACACAATTATTTTATTCTAAGCACTAATTTTTAATTCTTTTAAAAATATTTAGAACATATAAAGTTTGTATTTTTTTTGTATAAGCATAGGTCGAGACACCATTGCTACTAATTCAATAGCTCAATCAATTTCTTATAATGAACCAACTATAAACAATGCTAGAAGCCATGCAAATATAAATTGTTAGTATTCTATTTATATCTTTAATATTGTATCTTTATCATATAATATTCATTTAAAATATTTTTTGTATTGAATAAATTAAAAGATTTGTTACTGTGCACTATATAAAACGTCTAATGACAAACAAAATAATGAATTGTATAATAAAAAATAAAATAAATAATTAACAAATAAAAAATTTAGAATAGACAATATATTTATAAGACTAATAATAATAATAACTTTGTAATAAAATTTTAGTAATAATATATATTTTAAAATTTAAGAGTAAAACTAGAAAAGAACTAACTTAAACACAAAAACAACGATTAAAAAATAGTACAAAAATATTTATATTTTATCTCATATTTAAAAATATATTGTACAAATTATATGGATCTTTTTTATTATAAAATCTTTATCCAATTAAGAATTTAATAAATAGTAAAATTTGGTCATGAAAAAATGTATTTTAATTTCTTAAAAAAGATCTAAATACTAGATTAAATATTACAAGTCAATAGGTAACTAAATTAGAGATTATTAAATTAAAAATATAAATAACATTGTATATATATTTATGAGTTATTAGACAAATTTTTACTGAATAACTAATTTAAGTACTGATGAGCGGATATTTTATACGCTTTTTGACACCATTTTCATATAGTTTTCATTATGTTTTGTGTAAGTTTTATTATGTTTTCATAGATTTTAGTGATAAATTCATATTTTTGGATTCTACTTTGAGTTTGTGTATTTTATGGTAATTTCAGGTATTTTCTGGCTGAAATTGAGGAGCTTGAGCAAAAGTTTGATTCAGAGACAGAGAAAGGACTGCAGATGATGTCAGGATCTGATCTCCGTGCACTCGAAGGAGTTTTTATTGAGCTACAGAAGTCCAAATAGCGCGCTCTCAATGGATATAGAAAGCTAACATCCAGGGCTTTCCAGAAATATATAATAGTCTATACTTTGCTTTGAAAATGAAGGCCCAAAATTGGCATTCAATGCTAGCCACTTACCCCATACCTGGCGTTGGATGCCCAAATGGGAGTAGCTGGCATCCAACGCCCAAAAGGGAGTCCCAAGCCAGCATTCATCGCCCCTAAGGAGTACTAGCTCGTGGAGATACCCCTATCTCAGCCCAAACACTCACCAAGTGGGCCCCCGAAAAGTGGATTTTTGCACCTCTAAGTCTAGTCTATCATGTAAGACCTAGAACTTTTGAAAAAGGTTTATCATGATATAATTTCAAATTCAATATTTTTGTAGCTTTAATTTCAGAAATTTCTTTATTAAAGATAATTAAAGCAAGTTTTGATTAATTGAATTTGAAATAAATTAAGATTATTATCCAATTTTACAATTACTGAATTATTTTCTATATTTAAATTAAAAAATTGGTAGTTATGAAATAATAAGAATTTTATATGATTTGGACTAAATAATTAATATTTTAAAATATTAGTACTGCTGTTTTGTAAAATAAAGAAATTAATTATATTATTTCTAATTCTTGGATTTGAACATTTTATTGAAAAATTTTTCTATATACAATTAGTGTTGAATTTAATTTGGATTTCAATTACTATATTATCCTCACCGCGGAGTCTGAGTCCTCGTCATCCATGGAGGTCCGAAGAGAGAAGAAAGATCGGCGGAAGGGGTTCCTGTTCTGCGGGCGTGCCTCCGCCGTCGCGGGTCCTCCGTTGCCCTTCCACCACCGCTGATGTCCTCCACCGCCGTTGCTTGCCGTTTGAAGCTGCTGCATCGCCACTGCTGGAGGTCTGCCCCGATCTGGTCTGAGGGAGAGGAAATGCAAACGGAAGAGGAGGCGGAGAGCCATCGCTGCTGTTGCTGAACCACGGGAGTTGCTGCGAGGCTCGGCCACCGGAGAACGCCACTGCTGTCGTCAATGGCCGCTGCCGGTAAGGGTTTTAAGTTTGGCTTCTATTATTTTTGGGTTCCGGAAAGGTTTTTAACGCCGCGTGGTTGTTACAGTCGCCGTCACCAGGGTTTTCGCTCGCGACTGTCACTTAGGGTTATTAGTGGAGCTATTGCCGGGTCGATTCGGAATCGCAGCTGCTTCATTTTGTTATTTCGGTAAGTAATTATGTTTCGAAAAGTCTCGCGTTAGTATTCTGTTGTATTTGATTAATGAATATGAGTTTTGGTAACGTGGGGTCGAGTCCTTGATGAGCGGATATTTTATACGCTTTTTGAGGGTAATTTCATGTAGTTTTTAGTATGTTTTAGTTAGTTTTTAGTATATTTTTATTAGTTTCTAGGAAAAATTCATATTTCTAGACTTTACTATGAGCTTGTGTGTTTTTCTATGATTTCAGGTATTTTCTGGCTGAAATTGAGGGAGCTGAGCAAAAATCTGATTTAGGTTGAAAAAGGACTGCAGATGCTATTGGATTCTGACCTCCCTGCACTCGAAATGGATTTTCTGGAGCTACAGAAGTCCAAATGGCACGCTCTTAATTGCGTTGGAAAGTAAACATCCAGGGCTTTCCAGCAATATATAATAGTCCATACTTTGCTCAAGGATAAACGACGTAAACTGGCGTTCAACGCCAGTTCCATGTTGTATTCTGGCGTTAAACGCCAGAAACAGGTTTCAAGTTGGAGTTAAACTTTAGAAACAGGTTACAACCTGGCGTTTAACTCTGGAAACAGCCTAGGCACGTGTAAAGCTCAAGTCTCAGCCCCAGCACACACCAAGTGGGCCCCAGAAGTGGATTTCTGCACTATCTATCTTAGTTTACTCATTTTCTGTAAACCTAGGTTACTAGTTTAGTATTTAAACAACTTTTAGAGATTTATTTTGTACCTCATGACATTTCAGATCTGAACTTTGTGCTCTTTGACGGCATGCGTCTCTAAACTCCATTGTTGCGGGTGAGGAGCTCTGCTGTGTCCCGATGAATTAATGCAATTATTTCTGTTTTCTATTCAAACACGCTTGTTTCTATCTAAGATGTTCATTCGCACTTCAATATGATGGATATGATGATCCGTGACACTCATCACCATTCTCAACCTATGAACGTGTGCCTGACAACCACCTCCATTCTACCTTCGATTGAATGAGTATCTCTTGGATTCCTTAATCAGAATCTTCGTGGTATACGCTAGAATCCATTGGCAGCATTCTTGAGAATCTGGAAAGTCTAAACCTTGTCTGTGGTATTCCGAGTAGGATTCAGGGATTGAATGACTGTGACGAGTTTCAAACTCACAAGGGTTGGGCGTAGTGACAGACGCAAAAGGTTCAATGGATCCTATTCCAGCATGAGTGAGAACCGACAGATGATTAGCCGTGCGGTGACAGCGCATCTGGACCATTTTCACTGAGAGGACGGATGGTAGCCATTGACAACGGTAATCCACCAACACACAGCTTGCCATAGGAGGAACCTTGCATGCGTGAAGAAGAAGACAGGGGGAAAGCAGAGATTCAGAAGACAAAGCATCTCCAAAACTCCAACATATTCTCCATTACTGCATAACAAGTATTTAATTCATGCTCTTTTATTTTTTGCAATCCAAACTGATAATTATAATTGATATCCTGACTAAGAATTATAAGATAACCATAGATTGCTTCAAGCCAACAATCTCCGTGGGATTCGACCCTTACTCACGTAAGGTATTACTTGGACGACCCAGTGCACTTGCTGGTTAGTGGTACGAGTTGTGAAAAGTGTGATTTACAATTCGTGCACCAAGTTTTTGGCGCCGTTGCCGGGGATTGTTTGAGTTTGGACAACTGACGGTTTATGTTGTTGCTTAGATTAGGAAAATTTTTTCTTTTTTTGGTTTAGAGTCTTCTATCATTGTTTTTGGTTGAATATTTTTTAACTTCTTATTTTCTCTTTTTAAATTTTTCAAAAATTTTTACAAACTAATAATTGAGTTTTCCTGTTTGAGTTTAGTTTCATATTTTAAGTTTGGTGTCAATTTCATGTTTTTATTTTTTTTTAAATTTTCGAATTTATATTCATTATTCTTTCTTAATCTTCAAGTTGTTCTTGTTTATTTTCCTTGTTTGATCTTTAGTTTTTCTTGTTTTGTGATTTTTCTTGTTTTTTTGTGCTTTTTCAAAATATCAGTTTTCAAAAAAAAAAAAAATAAATATTTTATACATTAATACCTTATTAAAACACTTTAAAATTATAACTCAATTGGCTAGAGCGTTGTGTTTATGTTCCTGGTAATTAGGAATTTTCCTTTTAAAATTTTTTCAAAAATAATTTTTCTTTGATTAAATCTGGTGCCAAACTTTTAAGTTTGGTGTTTTCTTGTTATTTTTCTTTAATTTTCGAAAAGCTATTCTTAGTTTTCTAAAAGTTTTAAGTTTGATGTTCCCTTTTATGTTCTTGAAACTTTGAATCTTGTTCTTGTTATTCTTGTGAGTCTTCAAGGTGTTCTTGACTCTTCTTTGTATTTTGATCTTAAAATTTTTAAGTTTGGTGTTTGGTGCGCAGAAATTGTGATTACACTTTGATTATGTAAAATTCATCGCTCTTTCTTTCCCTGGTAATGGCGCCAAAAACATGATGCCAATACCATGGTTCACAACTTCGCACAACTAACCAGCAAGTGCACTGGGTCGTCCAAGTAATACCTTACGTGAGTAAGGGTCGAATCCCACGGAGATTGTTGGTATGAAGCAAGCTATGGTCACCTTGTAAATCTCAGTCATGCGGATATAAAATAGTAATGGGGTTTTCGAAAATAATTAATAAAAGAAGGATAGAAATACTTATGTAAATCATTGGTGAGAATTTCAGACAAGCGAATAGAGATGCTTTCGTTCCTCTGAACCTCTGCTTTCCTGCTATCTTCATCCAATCAGTCTTACTCCTTTCCATGGCTGGCTTTATGTAATGCATCACCATTGTCAATGGCTACTTTCGGTCTTCTCTCAGGAAAATGATCCAAATACCCTGTCACGACACGGCTAATCGTCTGGAGGCATCACCCTTGTCAATGGTTGCATCCTATCCTCTCAGTGAATATGGTCAATGCACCCTGTCACGGCACGGCTATTCATCTGTCGGTTCTCGATCATGCTGGAATAGGATTTACTATCCTTTTGCGTCTGTCACTACGCCCAGCAATCGCGAGTTTGAAGCTCGTCACAGTCATTCAATCATTGAATCCTACTCGGAATACCACAGACAAGGTTTAGACTTTCCGGATTCTCTTGAATGCCGCCATCATTCTAGCTTACACCACGAAGATTCCGATTAAGAGATCTAAGAGATACTCATTCAATCTAATGTTGAACGGAAGTGGTTGTCAGGCACGTGTTCATAGGGAATGATGATGATTGTCACGTTCATCACATTCAGATTGAAGTGCGAATGAATATCTTGGAAGCGAAATAAGATGAATTGAATAGAAAACAGTAGTACTTTGCATTAATCTTTGAGGAACAGCAGAGCTCCACACCTTAATCTATGGAGTGCAGAAACTCTACCGTTGAAAATATATAAGTGAAAGGTCCAGGCATGGCCGAGAGGCCAGCCCCCAAAACGTGATCACAGGATCAAATTACAATCCAGGATGTCTAATACAATAGTAAAAGGTCCTATTTATAATAAACTAGCTACTAGAGTTTACAGAAGTAAGTAATTGATGCATAAATCCACTTCCGGGGCCCACTTAGTGTGTGCTTGGGCTGAGCTTTGAGTGTTGCACGTGTAGAGGTCCTTCTTGGAGTTGAACGCCACCTTTTGTGCCATTTTGGGCGTTGAACTCCACTTTGCAACTTGTTTCTGGCGCTGGACGCCAGAATTGGGCAGAGAGCTGGCGCTGAACGCCAGTTTGCGTCGTCTAAACTTGGGCAAAGTATGGACTATTATACATTGCTGGAAAGCCCTAGATGTCTACTTTCCAACGCAATTGGAAGCGCGCCATTTCGAGTTCTGTAGCTCCAGAAAATCCACTTTGAGTGCAGGGAGGTCAGAATCCAACAGCATCAGCAGTCCTTCTTCAACCTCTGAATCTGATTTTTGCTCAAGTCCCTCAATTTCAGCCAGAAAATACCTAAAATCACAGAAAAACATACAAACTCATAGTAAAGTCCAGAAATGTGAATTTAACATAAAAAATAATGAAAACATCCCTAAAAGTAACTAGATTCTACTAAAAACATACTAAAAACAATGCCAAAAAGTGTATAAATTATCCGCTCATCAGTGTTCCTTGGTGTTTTCCCTCCAAAAGTTTCGAAAATAAGGAGCATTGGATCTAAAAATTTTAAGTTTTGTGTCTTTTTATTGTTTTTCTCTTTTCTCATTGAATTCAAAAATATCTTTTCCCTTTATTTTAACTGATTTTTCGAAAATTACCTTTAAAAATTCAGATTTTTATTTTAAAAATCAAATCTTTTCAAAATTCAAAATCTTATTCAAAAATCATATTCAAAAATTTTTCAAATCTTTTCAATTAATTAGTCAATTCAACATTCAAATTTCTTTTTATTTTCTTTTTCTTTTAATTTTCGAAATCTATATTTTATTTTCTAATTATTTTACTTTATTTTATTTCATTTTTTCGGTTATTTTTAATTAAATAAAACAAAAAAAATTTATAAAAATATATTTTACTTGCAATTCACATCATCTTCCTTTCTCCGTCATGGATCCAAGTGGAAATGAACAGTCCAGAAGGACTCTGGGGTCATATGCTAACCCCACTACTGCTGCATATGGGAGTAGTATCTGTATACCCTCCATCAAAGCAGGCAGTTTTGAGCTAAATCGTCAGCTCATTGTCATGGTGCAGCAAAACTGCCAATATTCCAGTCTTCTACAAGGAGAACCTACTGAGTTTCTGGCACAATTCTTGCAAATTTTTGACACAGTACGTGACAAGGAGGTAGATAAGGATGTATACAGACTGTTACTATTTCCGTTTGCTGTAAAAGATTAAGCTAAAAGGTGGTTAAATAACCAACCCACAGCAAGCATAAGGAGATGGAAATAGTTATCAGACAAATTCCTGAATCAATATTTCCCTCCAAAAAGGATAACACAGCTAAGGCTGGATATCCAAGGCTTTAAACAAGAGGATGATGAATCCCTTTATAAAGCCTGGGAGAGGTACAGAGGGATGCTAAGGAAATGCCCCTCTGAAATGTTTTCAGAATGGGTGCAATTAGACATCTTCTACTATGGGCTTACAGAAGGAGCTCAGATCTCCCTAGACCACTTAGCTGGTGGATCTATACACATGAGGAAAACTATTGATGAGGCTTAAGAGCTTATTGATATAGTTGCCAGAAACCAGCATCTGTACATAAGTAATGGGTCCTCCATAAAAGAAGAAGCCAAAGCAGTGTCTACTGAACTTGGTCCTCCAGAACAAGTTGCTGAACTCAATCAATAATTGTGCTTTCTAACAAAACAGCTAGCAGAATTCAAGGAAATGCTACAAGACACTAAAAATGCTAATAAAAATATGGAGGCACAATTAAATCAGACAAAACAGCAGTTATCAAAGCAGATAACAGAAGAGTGCCAGGCAGCTCAATTAAGAAGTGGGAAAACATTAAATACCTCGCTTCAGAACAGCAGAAAGCCAAGGAAAGAACAACTGAGAGAGGATGAGCAAAATATCATCCAAAATTCCTCTGAGGACAGTAAGAGCCCCGAGAGGAATGATTCTGGCACTCAAACGCCAGAAAAGGATGGAGAGCTGGCGTTAAACGCCCAAAGGAAGCTCAGTTCTGGCGTTCAAATGCCAGGAACAGGTAAGGAGTTGGCGTCCAACGCCAATCCAGCTTCCACCCCTGGCATTCAAACGCCAGTGAGGGATCAGACACACACAAGTGCTGATAACAACCCCTCTAAAAAGGCTTCCCCAACCACCTCTGTAGGAAATAAACCTGCAGCAACCAAGGTTGAGGAATACAAAGCCAAGATGCCTTATCCTCAAAAACTCCGCCAAGAGAAGCAGGATAAGCAATTTGCTCGCTTTGCAGACTATCTCAGGACTCTTAAAATAAAGATTCCGTTTGCAGAGGTACTTGAGCAAATACCTTCTTATGCCAAGTTCCTGAAAGAGATCTTGAGTCATAAGAAGGATTGGAGAGAAACTGAAAGAGTTCTCCTCACTGAAGAATGCAGTGCAGTCATTCTGAAAAACTTTCCAGAAAAGCTTAAAGATCCCGGGAGCTTCATGATACCATGTACATTAGAGGGTAATTGCACCAAGACAGCTCTATGTGATCTTGGGGCAAGTATCAATCTAATACCTGCATCCACTATCAGAAAGCTTGGTTTAACTGAAGAAGTCAAACCAATCCGGATATGTCTCCAACTTGCTGATGGCTCCATTAAATACCCATCAGGCGTGATTGAAGACATGATTGTCAGGGTTGGGCCATTCGCCTTTCCCACTGACTTTATAGTGCTAGAAATGGAGGAGCACAAGAGTGCTACTCTCATTCTAGGAAGACCCTTCCTAGCAACTGGATGAACTCTTATTGATGTCCAAAAGGGGGAAGTAACCCTGAGAGTCAATGAGGATGATTTTAAGTTGAATGCTGTCAAAGCCATGCAGCATCCAGACACACCAAAAGACTGCATAAAAATTGATCTTATTGACTCTTTAGTAGAGGAGATCAACATGACTGCGAGTCTCGAATCAGAGCTGGAAGACATCTTTAAAGATGTTCATCCTGATCTGGGGGATTCAGAGGAATTGAAAGAGCCTATGGAAATTCCTCAGGAAGAGGAAAAACCTCCTAAACCCGAGCTCAAACTATTACCACCATCCCTAAAATATGCATTTCTGAGAGAAGGTGACACTTTTCCAGTGATCATAAGCTCTGCTTTGAATTCACAGGAAGAGGAAGCACTACTTCAAGTGCTAAGGACACACAAGACAGCTATTGGGTGGTCCATAAGTGACCTTAAGGGCATAAGCCCAGCTAGATGCATGCACAAGATCCTATTGGAGGATGATGCTAAGCCAGTGGTTCAACCACAGAGGTGGTTAAATCCAGCCATGAAGGAAGTAGTGCAGAAAGAGGTCACCAAGTTACTGGAGGCTGGGATTATTTATCCTATTTCTGATAGTCCCTAGGTGAGCCCTGTTCAAGTTGTCCCCAAAAAGGGAGGCATGACAGTGGTTCATAATGAAAAAAATGAACTGGTTCCTACAAGAACAGTTACAGGGTGGCGCATGTGTATTGACTACAGAAGGCTCAATACAGCCACCAGAAAGGATCATTTTCCTTTACCATTCATAGACCAGATGCTAGAGAGACTAGCAGGTCATGATTTTTACTGCTTTTTGGATGGCTATTCAAGTTACAACCAAATTGCAGTAGATCCCCAGGATCAAGAGAAAACTACATTTACATGTCCATCTGGAGTATTTGCCTACAGAAGGATGCCATTTGGGCTGTGTAATGCACCTGCAACCTTTCAGAGATGCATGCTCTCTATTTTCTCTGATATGGTGGAAAAATTTCTGGAAGTCTTCATGGATGACTTCTCAGTATATGGAGACTCATTCAGCTCCTGTCTTGATCACCTGACACTAGTTCTGAAAAGATGCCAAGAGACTAACCTGGTTTTAAACTAGGAAAAATGTCACTTTATAGTAACTGAAGGGATTGTCCTTGGGCATAAAATTTCAAACAAGGGAATAGAGGTGGATCAAGCTAAAGTGGAAGTAATTGAAAAATTACCACCACCTGCCAATGTTAAGGCAATCAGAAGCTTTCTGGGGCATGCAGGATTCTATAGGAGGTTTATAAAGGATTTTTCAAAAATCGCAAAACCTCTGAGCAATCTGCTAGCTGTTGACACGCCATTTGTGTTTGACACAGAGTGTCTGTAGGTGTTTGAAACTCTGAAAACTAAGCTGGTCACAGCACCATTTATTTCTGCACCAGACTGGACATTACCATTCGAATTGATGTGTGATGCCAGTGATCATGCCATTGGTGCAGTATTGGGGCAGAGGCATGACAAGCTTCTGCATGTCATTTATTATGCTAGCCGTGTTTTAAATGATGTCCAAAAAAATTACACAACCACAGAAAAAGAATTGCTTGCAGTGGTTTATGCCATTGACAAGTTTAGATCATACTTAGTAGGATCAAAAGTGATTGTGTACACTGACCATGCTGCTCTTAAATATCTACTTACAAAGCAGGATTCAAAATCCAGGCTCATAAGATGGGTGTTGCTTCTGCAAGAGTTTGATATAGAAATAAGAGACAGAAAGGGGACAGAAAACCAAGTGGCTGATCACCTGTCCCGAATAGAACCAGTAGAAGGGGCGTTCTTCCCCCCTATTGAGATCTCTGAAACCTTTTCGGATGAGCATTTATTTGCCATTCAGAAAACACCATGGTTTGCAGACATAGCAAACTATAAAGCTGCAAGGTTCATACCCAAGGAGTACAGCAGGCAACAAAAGAAAAAATTAATTACTAATGCAAAGTACTACTTGTGAGATGAACCTTATCTCTTTAAGAGATGTGCAGACGGAATAATCCGTAGGTGTGTGCCTAGAGAAGAAGCACAGAAGATCTTATGGCATTGCCATGGGTCACAATATGGAGGTCATTTCGGAAGTGAGCGAACAGCCACCAAGGTCCTCCAATGTGGTTTTTACTGGCCTACTCTTTATAAAGATTCCCGAGAGTTTGTACGTAACTGTGACAGTTGCCAGCGAGCTGGTAATCTGCCTCATGGTTATGCCATGCCTCAACAAGGGATCTTGGAGATTGAGTTGTTTGATGTATGGGGCATTGACTTCGTGGGGCCTTTCCCACCATCATACTCAAACACTTATATTCTGGTTGCAGTCGACTATGTATCTAAATGGGTAGAGGCCATTGCCACACCCACTAATGATACTAAGACAGTGCTGAAGTTCCTCCAAAAATATATCTTTAGCAGGTTTGGTGTCCCTAGAGTACTAATCAGTGATGGGGCACTCACTTCTGCAACAAACAGCTTTACTCTGCCATGGTCCGGTATGGAATTAGCCACAAAGTGGCAACTCCATATCATCCACAGACAAATGGACAAGCTGAAGTCTCTAACAGAGAACTGAAAAGAATCCTGGAATAGACTATAAGTACCCGTAGAAAGGATTGGGCAAGAAGCTTGGATGATGCTCTGTGGGCCTACAGAACAGCATTTAAGACTCCTATAGGGACCTCTCCATACCAGCTTGTGTATGGTAAGGCCTGTCATCTGCCTGTGGAACTGGAATACAAAGCCTACTGGGCAACCAGATTCCTAAATTTTGATGCCAAATTAGCTGAAGAAAAAAGATTACTCCAGCTGAATGAGCTAGAGGAATTCAGACTCACTGCTTTCGAAAATGCCAAACTCTACAAGGAGAAAGCAAAAAGATGGCATGACAGAAAGCTGTCATCTAGAGTCTTTGAACCAGGACAGAAGGTTCTGCTGTTTAACTCTAGGCTCAGGCTATTCCCCGGGAAACTGAAATCCCGGTGGAGGGGACCATATGTGATTACAAGTGTGTCACCATATGGCTATGTGGAGCTTCAAGACATTGATTCTAATAAGAAGTTCATTGTTAATAGACAGAGAATCAAACATTATCTTGAAGGCAATGTTGAGCAAGAATGCTCAAGGCTGAGGCTAGATTAAAAAGCTCAGCAAGGTCTAGCGAAAGACAATAAAGAAGCGCTTGCTGGGAGGCAACCCAGCCATTAGCAAAACTCTTTCTGTTATTTTATTTTTTTCTATTCTTCATTTTATTTGTTTTTAAAGCATATAAGTTCAATATTAACAAGGTAAAGAATCAATTGCATAAGTTCACAGGGCTACAGAAGGATTCAGAGCACAAAACAGGAAAAAGGAGCTCACTGGCAAGAAAACGCCAGTAAGAGGCACAATTGGGCGTTAAACGCCCAAAAGGAGCATCTACTGGGCGTTTAACGCCAGTAGAGATAGCCATCTGGGCGTTAAACGCCAGAAAGAAGCAGCTTCTGGGCGTTTAATGCCAGATTTACAGCATCCTGGGCGTTCAGAAAAACGCCCAGTAACAAAGGAGTTTCTGGCGTTTAACGCCAGCTGGAAGCAACAGCTGGGCGTTAAACGCCCAGACCAAGCACCAAGTGGGCGTTAAACGCCCAAAACATGCAGCAGTTGGGCGTTTAACGCCAGGATTGTGGGGAGTAGGCGATTTCGTTTTCAATTCAAATTTTTTCCATTTTTTATGTTTCAATTCATGATTTTTTGCACAAACATGTTACAAATCCTAATTTTTCAAATCCTTTTTCAAAAGATATCAAATGTATCTTAATTCATAAACCCTTTTTTTAATCCTCTTCAAATTATTTTCAAATCCTTTTCAAAACAAATCTATCTCTTTTCCTTCCACAATCTTTTCAACTCATCAATATCTTTTCTAAATCTTCACAACGTCTTTCTCAAAACAAAGTTATCTTTTTCAAATATCTTCCATATTATTCATATCTTTTAAATTTTAAAGTGCATCCTTTTCCTATCATACTTATTTTTTACAAATCATATCTTTTATCATATCTTCTTCAAAATTTTCGAAAACCCACCCCCTTCCCTTTAAATCCTAGTTCAGCCTCCCCCCCACCTCCACAATTCGGACTTGGCTCTCCTCATATCCCTCTCCTTTCTTTTCTTTTGCTTGAGGACAAGCAAACCTCTAAGTTTGGTGTGTTTATCCATGATCACTAAGCCAATACCCACTAATATCATGGCTCCTAAGGGAAAACAAACCAACTCAAGAGGCAAGAAAGAGAATATTCCAAAATCACTTTGGAATCAAGGGAAGTTCTTAACCAAAGAACATTCAGACCATTACTACAAAATAATGGGTCTAAGGTCAGTAATCCCGGAAGTTAAATTCGATCTGAAAGAAGACGAATATCCGGAGATCCAAGAGCAAATTCGAAACAGGAGCTGGGAAGTCCTAGCTAATCCTGAAACAAAGGTGGGAAGAAACATGGTTCAAGAATTCTACGCAAATCTGTGGCAGACGGACAGGCAGAGAATAGCGGGAACCGCATTCTATGACTATAGAACTCTGGTCAGAGGGAAGATTGTTCACACCCACCCTGATAAAATAAGGGAGATCTTCAAGCTTCCTCAACTGCAAGATGACCCAGACTCCTTTAATAGGAGAATGATGAGATCAAACCTGAACTTAGACAAAATTCTAGAGGACATATGTCTCCCTGGAGCTAAATGGACAACCAACACAAAGGGTGCCCCGAACCAACTCAAAAGAGGAGATCTCAAACCAGTCGCCAGAGGCTGGCTGGACTTCATTGGGCGCTCTATACTTCCCACTAGCAACCGCTCTGAAGTCACCATCAGAAGAGCAGTAATGATTCATTGCATTATGCTGGAAAAAGAAGTGGAAGTTCATCAGCTGATTGCTTGTGAGCTTTACAAAATTGCAAACAAGAACTCCAAAGATGCCAGATTGGCTTATCCAAGCTTGGTCTCTCTGTTATGTAAAGATGCTGGGATAAAAATGGGAGTAGATGAGTACATCCCAGTTGAGCTACCAATCACCAAAAAGTCTATGGAAGGACAACAAGTGCAGGACGAACCCATCAAGAGGAGAGCACAGGAGTTCCTCCCAGAAATCCCTCAAATTGAATACTGGGAGCGCCTAGGAGCATCTGTCACCAAGTTGCAAGAAGCTGTGGATCAACTGAAGGAAGAACAGCAAAATCAAAACAGCATGCTCTGCAAACTGCTTAGAGAACAAGAAGAGCAAGGGCGTGAACTGAAGGAACTGAAGCGCCAGAAGCTATCTCTTGAAGGGCCAAGCACTCCACAGACTAAAGAGGCATCCACCTCCCAAATTCAAGGTTGTTGAGTTCTAATCTTAGCCTTAACTCTGTGATAATTGTTCTTATTAGAAATTTACCTTAGAAGTTATATATGAGTAGTAGTAATTAGTATCTCTATTTTGATTTTATCTCCAATTAAGCTATAATTTATTTTTCTCATCATCATCAAACATGAATAAAATAGCATATTTTTAGAATAAGGAGGCAATATTTTTTTTGAGTTCTTAATAGGGAAAATTCTAATTATCTATATGTAGTGGCAATGCTTTTTGTCTTTTGAATGAATGCCTGAACAGTGCATGTTTTTTATATTGAATTTTATGAATGTTAAAATTGTTGGCTCCTGAAAGAATGATGAACAAGAGAAATGTTATTGATGATCTGAAAAATCATGAAATTGATTCTTGAAGCAAGAAAAAGAAGAAGGAGTAGTAGAAAAAGCCAGTAGCCCTTAAAACCAAAAGGCAAGGGTAAAAAGGATCCAAGGCTTTGAGCATTAATGGATAGGAGGGTCTAAAAGGAATAAAATCCTTCCCTAAGCGGCTAAACTAAGCTGTCCCTAACCATGTGCTTGTGGCGTGAAGGTGTCAAGTGAAAACTTGAGACTGAGCGGTTGAAGTCGAGGTCCAAAGCAAAAACAGAGTGTGCTTAAGAACTCTGGACACCTCTAATTGGGGGCTTTAGCAAAGCTAAGTCACAATCTAAAAAGGTTCACCCAGTTATGTGTCTGTGGCATTTATGTATCCGGTGGTAATACTGGAAAACAAAGTGCTTAGGGCCACAGCCAAGACTCATAAAATAGCTGTGTTCAAGAATCAACATACTAAACTAGGAGAATCAATAATACTATCTGAATTCTGAGTTCCTATGGATGCCAATCATTCTGAATTTCAAAGGATAAAGTGAAATGCCAAAACTGTTCGGAAGCAAAAAGCTACCAGTCCCGCTCATTTGATTAGAATCTGAGCTTCACTTAAAACTCTGAGATATTATTGCTTCTTGATTTCTTTTCATCCTATTTTATTTGTCTAGTTGCTTGGGGACAAGCAACAGTTTAAGTTTGGTGTTGTGATGAGCGGATATTTTATACGCTTTTTGAGGGTAATTTCATGTAGTTTTTAGTATGTTTTAGTTAGTTTTTAGTATATTTTTATTAGTTTCTAGGAAAAATTCATATTTCTGGACTTTACTATGAGCTTGTGTATTTTTCTGTGATTTCAGATATTTTCTGGCTAAAATTGAGGGAGCTAAGCAAAAATCTGATTTAGGCTGAAAAAGGACTGCAGATGCTGTTGGATTCTGACCTCCCTGCACTCGAAATGAATTTTCTGGAGCTACAAGAATCCAAATGGCGCGCTCTCAATTGTGTTGGAAAGTAGACATCCAGGGCTTTCCAGCAATATATAATAGTCCAAACTTTTCTCAAGGATAAACGACATAAACTGGTGTTCAATGCCAGTTCCATGTTGCATTCTGGCGTTAAACGCCAGAAACAGGTTACAAGTTGGAGTTAAACGCCAGAAACAGGTTACAACCTGGCGTTTAACTCTGAAAATAGCCTAGGCACATGTAAAGCTCAAGTCTCAGCCCCATCACACACCAAGTGGGTCCCAGAAGTGGATTTCTGCACTATCTATCTTAGTTTACTCATTTTCTGTAAACCTAGGTTACTAGTTTAGTATTTAAACAACTTTTAGAGATTTATTTTGTACCTCATGACATTTCAGATCTGAACTTTGTACTCTTTGACGGCATAAGTCTCTAAACTCCATTGTTGGGGGTGAGGAGCTCTGCTGTGTCCCGATGAATTAATGCAATTATTTCTGTTTTCTATTCAAACACGCTTGTTTCTATCTAAGATGTTCATTCGCACTTCAATATGATGGATGTGATGATCCATGACACTCATCACCATTCTCAACCTATGAACGTGTGCTTGACAACCACCTCCGTTCTACCTTCGATTGAATGAGTATCTCTTGGATTCCTTAATCAGAATCTTCGTGGTATACGCTAGAATTCATTGGCAGCATTCTTGAGAATCTGGAAAGTCTAAACCTTGTCTGTGGTATTCCGAGTAGGATTCAGGGATTGAATGACTGTGACGAGCTTCAAACTCACAAGGGTTGGGCGTAGTGACAGACGCAAAAGGATCAATGGATCCTATTCCAGCATGAGTGAGAACCGACAGATGATTAGCCATGCGGTGACAGCGCACCTGGACCATTTTCACTGAGAGGACGGATGGTAGCCATTGACAACGGTAATCCACCAACACACAACTTGCCATAGGAGGAACCTTGCGTGCGTGAAGAAGAAGACAGGGGAAAAGCAGAGATTTAGAAGACAAAGCATCTCCAAAACTCCAACATATTCTCCATTACTGCATAACAAGTATTTAATTCATGCTCTTTTATTTTTCGCAATCCAAACTGATAATTATAATTGATATCCTGACTAAGAATTACAAGATAACCATAGATTGCTTCAAGCCAACAATCTCCGTGGGATTCGACCCTTACTCACGTAAGGTATTACTTGGACGACCCAGTGCACTTGCTGGTTAGTGGTACGAGTTGTGAAAAGTGTGATTTACAATTCGTGCACCAGTCCTGATTTTTATATGTTGCGATTAGAGTTGTTGTGGTTGTTAAGAAAGCAAGTGGAGCGGAGGTTTTGGTTGCAGTCGATTCAGGTCGAGACGAAAGAAGTCAGTTAACGAGTTTGGGTTGTGGTTTCAATGTGTCGAGGTAGGGGTTTTTCTAAAAAGTTATTTTATATCTGGAATTGTTATAAATGGATACTGGTGTGAGAATTATATACTTTAGTGATTGTACTAGTCTTATGTATTGTTTGGCTACTTTGGATGAATATGATTATATGTTTGTTTAGATTATTGGTTGGTTTTGATAAATGAATTGTTGCTAAACTATTTCTTTAAAGTTTTGGAAATGAGTTTAATCGGTTGATAATAATTTGATTTTGAAACAGTTTTCTTGAGATATGAAAATGAGGTGACTGTTGGATTTAGCTTGCTTTTGAACTGATTTTGGATTTTGGACCGTTGAAAAGAATTGTGGAATGGTTTAGTTGGGACCCGAACCGGGTGGCAAAGTCCAAGTTTTAGGGGAGGTGCTGCCGAAATTTCTATAAAAATCCTAGACTTTGTTTGAAAAGTTATTTAGAAAGGTTTGGATTTGAGAAATTGTATTATTTGATTTATTAAGAAAATATTTATGTTTTTGAGATTAATTTATTTAAGTAAACTATATGTCTTGAGTTCGATTTTTTGAGAAATGAATTATTTTACCATTTGAATCACTGAAGGAAAGTATTATGTTCTAATATTAGTTTTAATATAAAAAGGACTTTTGCTTTTTGTTAGACTTAAGGGTTTCATTCAGAGGAGCTTTTAGTGATTTTAAAGGAAATTGGACTTTGACTGAATAATTGCGTTTGTGACATTTTGGAAGAAGTCAGAGAATTGGTTTTAAGGAAGAACCTGAAAGTGGTTTTAATTCAAATGAATCGATTCCGTTTCGAGTGAATTAACTTTGGATTGGGTTGGGACTTGTGACTTTATATGATCCGGTTTTATAATAAATTCTGTTTTTATTTGCTTAAACCAAGGATCTATGATTTTAAGAATTTCAATAAATTTTTAAGAAATCGAGATAGGTTGTCCTTCTCTAAAGTCTTGAGACTCGGCTGAGAAACTTTATTATCGAATCCTACATTGGGATGAATGATTTTGAATCCTTCAAAGAAGATTTTAATTTGGCCTGGTTTTGGAATTTTGGAAATATGATGTTGAGGGTGACTTTGTTTTAGAAAAGAGAAAGTTACATTTGAGGAAAAGTGGCTATAAGCCTGAAAAGATTTGTGAAATGGGGATTTTAAAGCCAAGGCTAGAAAGAATTGATTTTCGATTTCAAAGTAAATTGAATTGAGAAAAAAGTGATTTATGGCTTGAATGATGATTTTATGAGTTTGATCATGTTGGATGGCAGAAGTACTTTTATGTTATGAGCCGGAATGGCTGTATATAATAATGAATTATGGCTGATTGTGAAATATGTTATGAGCGAGAATGGTTGTATATGATAATGAATTATGGCTGATTGTGGAATATGTTATGAGCCGGATGGATGAGTATGAATATGAATGATTTTGAGCTGATAAAGTAATTGTTGCACTTCCAATTATCTGAGATACGAGTTTTCCTGGGTAAAAGCAGTGGCTTGCCACCACGTGCTCCAGGTTGAGACTCGATACTCTGCAGACCCTATATCGTAAGTGTAGCCGAACACTGTGAAAGTTCCGAATGAGCTTGCCCCCGTGAATATACACCAGTGAATTTGTTGGATGTGAATTATGATTATGATTGTGAATAACTCAAGTTGGGGATGCACAACAGAGGGACAGTCCAATGGTTAGCTACCAGGACTTGTCGGGTTGGCTTTATAACCGACAGATGATATCATCAGCCACTAGGACAGGCATTCATCATATGCATCTATGTGACATTGTTTGGGTGCATATTGTACTTGGTTTGCCTTTGTGATTACTTGTGATTATCTACTAATTGTTCTACTTGCAGTAACTATTTGTTTGTGCTTGAACTTTTCTATTTGTGTTTGTGACTGAGACTCTATTGGACTGTGGTGATTGGTTGTTGTTTGGGTTGTTTGGACCTAGAGCCGTGGTTGATCATGAGGTGGGCTGAAGGCCATGTCTGGTTAATGTTTCTGGTTTGGAAAAGTATGAAAAACTAATTTGGTTTAGCATGGTTAAACCTTTTGAATGGCTTTTGAACTTTTAAGAAATGAACAGTTTCCTCTTTCAGAAAAGATTTCAGATAATTTGTATAGTAAACCTTTGCTTTTGAAAAGATGCATAAGGCAGTTATTAATCACTGTAACGATTTTATCTCGTGTATCCTATTATAGTAATTCTGCAACCCTATAGTGAGTGATGATCGGATTTTTGACGGTTTAGAATTTCATAAATGAAATCTTGTCGAAGTATAGTTTCTAAACCAACAATAATCCTTCCATGCAAAAATTTTGTTTGTCACAAGTACAAACCCCTAGTAAATCTAATAACCGAAGTATTTAAATCTCGGGTCGTTTCTCAAAGGAATTGCAGGGTAGTGTTCTTGTTATTGGCCATGGACATGTATATTTTGAGGTTTTGAATAGGAAACAAGAAAAGTAAAGTGCAAAAGAATTCAAATGATGAAAAGGTCTTGGCAAGGTTTGGTGGTCAAGGCTCTCTATCCTTATCACTAACCACAATATGATAATTGCAAGGATCAATCCCATTAAGTCATCCTCTAACAAGTAGAAGAAATTCAAATGAGCTATATCAATCCAAGTCCATAGGTCATAACTATTCACTAATTGAATTAATGAGAGCTAGAGTCAATGGCTATCAACTATCAATCACTTGGACATTAGCAACTCAAGAATTCCTAAGTTACCTTCCCAAGCCAAGAACATAAAATTCTACTCTAACATCATCTCAAGCATTTTGACAAACACTTGGAAGGTATAAAAGGAAAGCATAGTAAATTGACAACAAGAATGAAATCTAACAACAATTATTACAAAGAATTAACAGCAACAATCAAAAGGAACATTATTGACATGAATTACCTCGAATTGAATTGAAAGAGAATAGAAGAGACAAGAGTAGATCTACAACAAAGTATAGAAACAAAGTAGAAGAAATTACAACAAAAGAATAGAAGAATGATGATTGCAACAACAAAGAATTGAGAGGTAGAAGTAGATGAAAGCATGAATTAAGACCTAGATCTAAGATTATTGACCTAAACCTAATCCTAATCTATGTAAATGATGGAATCCCTCCTTAATCCCTTCAATCCTTGGTCCTTTTAAGCATTTGGCGCCAAAGTTGGTTTGGATTGGGCCCCACAGCTCCTGAGAATTCGTTGGGCACGTTTTCACTTAAAAATCACGTGCCAGCATCGACGCGTACGCGTACAGCACGCGCACGCATCCTTTGAAGTTTTGCGATCCATGCGTGCGCGTACATTGCACGTGCGCATGGGTGATGCATCTCAAATCTTTGGCTTTTCCATTTGTTCTCCACTTTGCATGCTTTCCTCTTCACTCCTTTGAGCCATTCCTAGCATTTTCTACCTGAAATCACTTAACAAACAAATCAAGGCATCTAGTGGAATTAAAGGTGAATCAAAATCATCAAATTAGAGGTCTAAAAGCATGTTTTCATATTTAAACACAATTTAAGGGAGAATCACAAAAACATGCTATTTTAGTGAATAAATATGAGAAAAGGTTAATAAAATGCTCTAAATTCAACACAAGATAAACCCTGAAAACGGGGTTTATCAGTGATAACCCTTTCAAGGATGATGTTCTCACTCCCCTACAGATCTTCTCTTTTCAGGTTGCAGACGACGATGTTCAGAAGATATTATTTATTTTCTGTCAGACGATATTCTTGTATTATTTTAGTATTTATGTTTCCCTCGCCTTTAGCTTTGCAAGTTTTGTAAGAGGGATAGGATTTTGACATGAGATGTTTGTAGATTAATATGTATGTCTATATATATATATATATATATATATATATATTTTCTGTGAGTATTGTAACTTATATTGTAAGTCTGGATGTTTGTTTTTTTTTTAAAATTCGGTTCAAGTTTTAAACAGGCTCATATTTTAGTATTAAATATTATAAGAGTCGTCATAATACCCGAGCCATCAGAGTGGCGCAGCCGGAAGCATGACATTTCGATAGTTAGGGTGTTACATATCATATTTCTGTAATCCTTAGTTATGAAATTAGTATGTAAAGGAGAAGATCACCCTTGTTTAGGATCTTCTACCACATCTTTGCCCATTTGAACCTTTCATTACTATTTTCTGTACAGTATGAGTTACTAACCTCCTAAGGTTAAGGTTAGAAGCTCTACTGAGTTTTATGGATTAATAATATTACTGTTCTAGTTCAATATGTCTGATTCTATTATCTTATACATTCTCATTCTTCATCTTATGAATTGAGGATGACCCGTGACAATCACCCTTGTTCTACATGGGTTCTATGCGAGTCCTGACCTGGATAGCGTTGAACCAAAGCTAAAGATTGCATTGAGGATTCCAATAGAGTACTTGGGCAACTTTGGATACGTGACATGAAATCTCGTTGATCGTGGGTAAGTGAGGTCTTTGTGGCGCTAAGGCTAGAGTCTGAGAAGCAGCATTCCCTGATCTGGAAGATCTGCCTTGTCTGTGGCACCTTGAGTAGGATCATGAAGGGGAGTGGATTACTTAGAGCTTCATCTTCTGCTACAGTGAGAAACCTAGAGGTGACTTGATGAGAGGACATGAGTCACTTGCAACATGGTGGATTGCTGCAGTGGAGGAGGTTAACTTGATGAGAGGACATGAGTTAATCACTTACGGCTGCCATTGAATGAATCAGAAAGTTATTGAAGTAGACAGTAAGAAAAGTTAATCCGGAAAGACAAAGCATCTCCGAAGCCTCAACCGTTCTCACACCATTGATTTCACACCTATCTAGTAACATTTTATTTATTTATCTATTTTTATGCGTTTTCTCGTGACAACTATATTTTCTGTCTGCCTAACTAAGATCTACAAGGTAACCATTGCTTGCTTAAACCAACAATCCTCGTGAGATCGATACTCACTCACCTGAGGTATTACTTGGACGACCTGGTATACTTGTCGGTCTATCTGTGCGAAACGTGCAGAGTCAGTTTCGTGCACCAAGTTTTTGGTGCCATTGTCGGGGATTGTTCAGATTTGACAAGCTACCGGATTATCTTGTTGCTTAGTTCGGTACTTTTTACTATTTTGTTTGAGTCTTTTGTTTTCTTTGTCAAAAAATAAATAAAATTTTTTTCAAAAATCTTTGCTTTTCTTTATTGATCTTTAACTTTTGTTTGAGTTTTTTGTTCTTGTTCTTGTTAAAGTTTCAAACTTTCTTGTTTTCTTTTTCCAAAAATTTTCAAAAAAAAAGTGTCTTTTGTTTGAGTCTAGTGTCAGTTCTTAAGTTTGATGTCCTTTGTGTGTTCTTTGTGTCCTTTGAATTTTCGAATTTATTCTTGAGTGTTCTTCTTGGTATTCATGTTGTTCTTGTTTCTTTTCTTGTTTTGATCTTAAAATTTTTAAGTTTGGTGTCTTTTGGTGTTTGTTTTCTTAATTTTTGAAAACTAGTATCTTTTGATCTAAAAAATTTTAAGTTTGGTGTCTTTTAGTCGTGTTTCTCTTTCTTCATTAATTCAAAAAAATAAAAAAATATCTTTCTTATCTTTATTCAAAAATATTTCGAAAATCTTGTTCATTTTGATTTAAAAATTTCTAAAGATAGTTTTCTTGTTAGTAAAGTTAAATTTCAAATCTTATCTTTTTAAATCTTTTTAAAATCTTTTATTTTAATTTGATTCTTTCCTATCTTATCTTTCTTTTTAAAATTTTAAAATTCAAAACTTTTTCAAATCTTTATCATACCTTATCTTAATTTTAAACTTCAAAATCAAATCTTTTTCAAAAATCAAATTTCAAATCTTATCTTTTCAACTTAATTTCAAATCTTTATCTTATCTTGTTTCAATTTCAAGTTTCAAAATCAAATCTTTTTCAAATCTTTTCAATTCTTATCTTATCTTGTTGACTTTTCTTTTCCAATTTTAAAAATTGAATTTCAAAATCAAATCTTTTATTTTCAAATCTTATTAGTTATCTAGTTGCATGTTTTATCTTATTCTCTTTTTATTTTTCTTTCTCTTTTTTCTTTTTCAAAACCTCTTAACTAATTTTTCTATCTTCTTTTTTGAAATTTTCATCCTCTTTTCCCTCTCTATTTTTGAAAATATCTTCCCTTTTCTCTCTATTAATTTTCGAAAACTATCCTTATTAAAGGACATATTCTTTTCTTTTCTTCTTGATCTATCTCTCTCTAACAAAGGACCTCTATACTTTGACATAGAGAATCCTTTTCTTTCTCTCTTTTTGCATTCTTTCCTTTTGTTTATGAGCAGGAACAAGGATAAAGAATCTCTCTTTGATCATGATCCTGAACCTGAGAGGACCTTAAGGAAGCGTTTACAACAAGTTAAAGTACAACACTCCAAAGGAAACCTCACAGAGCTATTCGAACAAGAAGCTAAAAACATAAATATGGCAGCCGAACATAATAATGAAGGAGATGCAAGGAAGGTTCTTGGTGACTACACTACACCAACTTCTAACTTCTATGGAAGAAGTATCTCCATAGCTGCCATTAGAGCAAACAACTTTGAGCTTAAGCCTCAATTAGTCTCTAATGCAACAGAATTGCAAATTTTATGGACTTCCAATGGAAGATCCACATCAATTTCTATCTGAATTCTTGCAAATCTGTGATACTGTTAAGACCAATGGAGTGGATCCTGAGGTCTACAGGCTTATGCTTTTCTCTTTTGCTGTTAGAGACTGAGCTAGGATATGGTTGGATTCCCAACCTAAGGAAAGCCTAGACTCTTGGAAAAAGCTGGTCAATGCTTTTTTGGCCAAGTTCTTTCCACCTCAAAAGATGACCAAGCTCAGGGTGGAAGTTCAAACCTTCAGACAAAAAACGGGTGAATCCCTCTATGAAGCTTAGGAAAAATACAAACAACTAATCAGGAGATGTCATCCTGACATGCTCTCAGAATAGACTATCCTAGGTATCTTCTATGATGGTCTATCTGAGATGTCCAAGATGTCTTTGGACCATTCTGCTGGTGGATCACTCCACTTGAAGAAAATGCCTGAAGAGGTACAGAAACTCATTGAAATGGTTGCAAACAACCAATTCATGTATACTTCTGAGAGAAATCCTGTGAAAAATGGGGTAGTGGTGCATGAATCCCCACACTTCATACAACTGAACCAGCAAGTGCACTGGGTCGTCCAAGTAATACCTGAGCAAGTCATTGTCGATCCCACAAGGATTGTGGTTTGAAGCAAGCTATGGTTATCTTGCAGGTCTTAGTCAAACAAATAGGAGATGTAGGTATGTTTGTGATTTCATAAAAGGAATAATGAAAAAAAGGTATAAAATACTTTGTGAATTCGAATGTAACCAGTGATAAGAAGATGGTTAAGGCTTGGAGATGCTTTGTCCTTCTGGATTAACTCTGGTATTACTGTCTTCTTCAATTGTGAATGAATTTTTTCTATGGTAGGCTGTATGTGATTGACGCTAGTTTGAGTAGCCGCCAATACTCTTCCAGATATGAATCGCAGGGTTAGTGCGGATCCAGTCTGATTGAAGGTGAATCTCCTGCAGTTCATTCTCTTTGGTGATCCTACTCAAAACGCCACAGATGAGGTTGAATCTTCCGGATAAGAGGATGCTGCGCATGTGGTTCTAGCCTCTACCCCAGAGACCCTAATCTTTCTGTGCTTCGGCTGACTGGTGTCTCGAGAAGTCTCCAACGAAGTCGTGCATTAACCGTCTAAGAGATGTATAATCAAGCTGGTGGTTCATCATTGTCCGATGAAAGACTCAATCTAAACCCATATAGAATGTGATAACCTTATGCCAGTTCAACGCATTCATATTGATGAAGAACGAAGATACATCTTAGAATAGAGAATCAAACACGGATTGAAGAGAAACAGTAATACTTTTATTAATCCATAAAACTCAGCAGGGCTCCTCTCCTCAACTTAGGAGGTTTAGAAACTCATACTGATAGAAAATACAATGTGAAAAAAGAAATATGCTGGAAGAGATCCTAAACAAGTGTGATTTTCTCCCTTTAATACTAAACTAATGACTAAGGATTACATAAAAGGGTAAAACAGTCTGTTAGTGCTAAAATCGACTTTTGGGGCCCACTTGGTGAGTGTTTGGGCTGAGCTTTGATGAGATCTACGTGCTAGGAGGCTTCTCGGGCATTGTACACTGGCTAGGGGGTCCTCTTTGGGTGTTTGGACGCTGGTCTCCTCCTTTGGGCGATGGACGCTAGAATAGAGCAGGAGGCTGGCGTTGGACGCCAGTTTTGGGCCTTCAATTCTGAAGCAAAGTATAAACTATTATCTATTACTGAAAGATCTGTAAGTCAGCTTTCCGTAGACATTGAGAACGCTTCATTTGGACTTCTGTGGCTCCAGAAAAGCTCTTTCGAGTGCAAGGAGGTCAGATCCGGACAGCATCTGCAGTGCTTTCTTTGTCTCTGGATCAGACTTTTGCTCCAGCTCCTCAATTTCAGTCAGAGAATACCTGAAATTGCATAAAAACACATAAACTCAAAGTAAAATCTAAAAATGTGAATTTTACACTAAAACCTATGAAAAATTAATAAAACTTAATCAAAACATGCTAAAAACTATATGAAACTGATGCCAAAAAGCGTATAAAATATCCACTAATCATAACACCAAACTTAAACTGTTGCTTGTCCCCAAGAAACTAAAAATATAGTAGGGTAAAAAAAAGAGTAAGATACAATAAATCTCAGAGTTTCCAATGAATCTCAGTTTCAATTAGATGAGCAGGGCTTAGTAGCTTTTTGCTTCTGAATAGTTTTGGCATCTCACTATCCATTGAAACTCAAAAATGTTAGTCTCTTTAGAAACTTAGAATCCAGATGATATTATTAACTCTCCTAGTTTAGTTCTTTTTTATTCTTGAACATAGCTTTTAGAGTCTTGGCTGTGACCCTAAGCACTTTGCTTTCCAGTATTACCACCGGATACATAAATGCCACAGACTAGGGGGTGGCAAACGGGCCTAAACCCGCCAGACCTGCCCGCGTAACCCACCAAAAAAGGCGGGCCGGGCTGGAAAATTGGGATCACCAAATAGCAAAAGCCAGCCTAACCCGCACCGCTTAAACCGTGGGCTTTGGCGGGGCGGGGCGGGCTTCCCCGCCGGGGCTTATTGTTTTTTTAGTGAGGGGGTATTTTTACAATTTTTTTCCAAAACCTAACTAACCTAACTTACAAGAGTATGAAGACAAAAATTTAGTGGTTTGGATTATGTTTATGTTACTTTGGAGACAATATTTATAATTATGTTTTAAATTATGTTTATTTTGCTTTGGAGAGAATATTTATACTTATGTTTTGGATGAAAACTTGGTTTATAATTATGTTTATTAGATATTTATAATTACAAAGATTTTAATATTTATGAATATAAAAAATATAATTTTTTATGCCTTTAAAAATTATAAATTTATTAATATGATTGTGAAATTATATATATTATTTAATAGTAAATAGTAAAAAAAAAAGAGGAGCTTTGGCGGGCTTAGCCCGCTAGCCCGCCAGCCCGCAGTTAGGCGGGGTGGTGTGGGATTCTAGGACCGCATCACTAGGCGGGGCAGGGCGGGCTTCTGGCTGGGCGGGGCGGGCTTCCCCGCTTGCCACCCCTACCACAGACACTTTAACTGGGTGAACCCTTTCAGATTGTGGTTCAGTTTTGCTAGAATCCCCAAATAGAGGTGTCCAGAGTTCTTAAGCACACTCTTTTTGCTTTAGATCACAACTTTAACTGCTCAGTCTCAAGTTTTCACATGACACCTTCACACCACAAGCACATGGTTAGGGACAGCTTGTTTGAGCCGCTTAGGCCAGGATTTTACTCCTTTTAGGCCTTTCTAACCATTGATGCTCAAAGCCTTGGATCCTTTTACCCTTGCCTTTTGGTTGAAAGGGTTATTGACTTTTTGCTCTTGCCTTTTGATTTAAAGAGCTATTGGCTTTTTCTGCTTTTTATTTTTTTCTTTTTTTTTTCGCATTCATATATATATATATATATATATTTCTTTTGCAACATGCTTTTTCTTTTTCTTTTTGCTGCTTTTTCTTGCTTCAATAATCAATTTTTAGATTTTTCAGATTACCAATAATACTTTTCCTTTTTCATCATTCTTTCAAGAGCCAACATTCTTAATTTCAACTTCAAATATGCACTGTTCATTCATACATTCAGAAAACAAAAGCAATGCCACCACATCAAGATAATTGAACTATTCTTAAGATAAACTTGAAATTTATGCATCTCTCAATTCTTTTCAAAAAAAATAATTTTTTTTTAAGCCAGGTGAGAGATATATGGAACATTTTATAACTTTAAGGCATAGATGATCATGCAACAAGAACAAGAGAACAGAAAGCATAACAGAAAACAGAAAAACAATCATAAGAAAAGGGGATTAAGAGAACGAATCCACCTTAATGATGGCGGCTACTACTCCTACTTGAGGATCCAATGTAATGCTTGATCTCTTCAATGTCACTCCCTTATCTTTGTTGTTCTTCCCTCATGGCTCTTTGCAGGAGTCGTAGAAGTCAAAAAGCAAAGCTTTTGCAATACCAAACTTAAGATTTTTGCTCGTCCTCGAGCAAATATGATAGGTGGGGTAGGTGGAGAGTCTGTAGGACCCATGACAAAGAGAATTTTATGTCGGTTCAGAATTGATCAAAATAAGAATCAATTCGTTGGTAGCATAGTGATAAACCACTATTTTATGGTTTATCTTGTGCTCAATTGAGTGGTTTTTATCAAGCTTTTGCACACTTATTCATATGAATTGCATGATTTTACAATTCCTTCCTAATTCTGTTCTATGATTGAAAACTTGCTTCCTAAGCCTTTAAATTGTTTATTTTAACTCCCCTTTATACCATTCGATACCGTAATATATGTGTTCAGTGTTTTCAGGCTTTATAGGGCAGGAATGGCTTAGAGGATGGAGAGGAAGCTTGCAAAAATGGAAGAAACACAAGAAATAAAGGAGACAACCAGCGAGCATCGACGCGCACGCATGGCTCACACGTGCGCGTACCTGACGCGTACGCGTGACACGCGAAGATGACCATCGACGTGTGTGCGTGACTGACGCGTACGCGTGACATGCGCCATGTGCAGAAAACGCAGAAAATACTGGGGGCGATTTTGGGCTGAGTTTGGACCCAGTTTTCGGCCCAGAAACGCAGACTAAAGCCAGGGGACAAGCAGAGACTTTGACACATTGAATCATTCACTCACTTTACACATTAGTTAGGTTTTATATGCAATTTCTAG
This sequence comes from Arachis ipaensis, assembly GCF_059453495.1. NCBI lineage: Eukaryota > Viridiplantae > Streptophyta > Magnoliopsida > Fabales > Fabaceae > Arachis > Arachis ipaensis. The sequence continues at coordinate 44,556,571 of NC_142443.1, forward strand.
AGAGAGGCTCTCTCCTCTCTCTTAGATTTTAGGATTTTAGGATTAGCTTTTCTTAATTTCAAGTTTCTATCATAGTTTAATTAGTTTCTCTTCTACCCTTATTTGCTCTAGTCCTTTAGTTTACTTATTCCTCTTGTTGATTACTTTATGTTGCCAATTTAGTTTATGAATTCTCCATGTTAGATTTAATTTTCTATTTAATGCAATTTGAGGTATTTCATGTTTATGATTGCTTTCTTTAATTTATGTTATTGATGCTTTCAATTTAATTTAGATTTCTCTCCTTTTGGCTTTGGTTGAGTAATTGGAGACACTTGAGTTATCAAACTCCTTTGTTGATTGATGATTGAAATTTGCTAATTAATTTGGATCCCTCTAAGGTTAGTCTTTCCTTAGGAGTTGACTAGGACTTGAGGAATCAAATTGATTCATCCACTTGACTTTCCTTCATAGTTAGAGGTTAACTAAGTGGGAGCAATAGCCAATTCTCATCACAATTTATAAGGATAACTAGGATAGGACTTGTAATTTTCATACCTTGCCAAAAGTTTTCTTAATTATTAATTTATTTTCTTGTTATTTTACATTCCTTGTTCCTTATTTCAAAAACCCAAAAATATATTTTTCCCATAACCAATAATAGATACACCTCCCTGCAATTCCTTGAGGGACGACCCGAGATTTAAATACTTCGATTTATTTTTATTGGGTTTGCTTTAGTGACAAACAAGTTTTTGTATGAAAGGATTCTTTGTTGGTTTAGAAACTATACTAGCAACGAGAATTTATTTGTGAATTCTTTACCGACAGAAATCCGTTCATCAAAATGGCGCCGTTGCCGGGGAGTTACAAACGTGTGCCTTATTATTGGTTATTGTAAATATTTTCTTTTTGCTTATCTGTTAGTTTTTGTTAGTTTTAGGACTTAGTTGCTTATTTTTATTAGTTTTTGTTTTTATTAGCTACTATGAATTCTCACCCCTGTCGCTATGAGTTTGGTTCTAATTATGTTGTAGGGAATGGAAGCTATAATGAGAACATGCATCAAGGTTGGAACAATCAAAGATGGGAGGAGCCACAAGGATTTGATCAACCCTCTTGGCAACAACCCCCTCCAATGTGCTATAACCAACAACCATTCTATAATGCATATCAAGACAATAGTTATGGTGGACCTTTTCGTGACAACCAACCTCCACCAAATTACTATGGTCAAGAGCCATTCCAGGGTGCATACCAAGATGATGAATATGGTGGACCCCCTTGTAGTTACCAACAAGCCCCACCATATGCCTATGACCCCCCTCCTCAACACAGGTTTTAACCACCAAACTCACAAGCCCCCTACCACCAAACACCCTCACATGACCCTAACCCTTATCCACCATATCAACCACCCTATGAGCCATATGAGCCATACATAGATCCACCCCAATTCCAACCCAATTACTCCCAAGAACCACCACATCCATATATACCATGTTCATATCCATCAACCCAAGAGTCATATGATCCTAATCATGTTATTCAAGCTGGACAAGAGTCAAGGGATCCTCTCAAAGAAACAGTGGATCAATTTCAGGCAACCCTTTATCAATTGGACCAAGTGGTACGCCGAATAGCACCCGAAGCCCTCATGGCTGAAGGATCTCAATTTGAGAACAAGGAATTAAAGTGTGTTGTGCAACAAGTGGAAAAGATGGAGAGTGTTGAACCGCCACACCCTTATTATGATGAACCACCCTCTTATCATGAACCTTTCCTCCCAATCAATGAACCTTTATATCCACCCCAATCTCCAATGCATGACACACTTGGTATTCTTCTTCAAGGGCAAAGAGAGATGAAAAAGGAAGCACTAGAATTTACGGCTACCTTGGCCGAGGTAGTAAATCGATTAGTTCCCCAACATCTGAGCACTCAAGAAACTCCCATGGCTACATGTGAAGAATCAATAGAAGAGCGTAACATGAAGGAGACACTAGAAACTCCAGTGGACAATGAGGAACTTGATTTTGTATTGGAACAAGTGAAGGAAGCCGTAATAGTTGAAGAGGAAGAAGTGGTTGAAGACTTAGGAGATGCTGAACCTCCATGGGAATCAAGAATTGTAGAGTATTCCTCTAAAAAGATTGAAATTATCAAGGAGGTTAGTACACAACCTCCATGGTATATTCCCTATGAAGAACTGGACGGAAGAGATCAAGAAGCGAGTTCCCTTGGTGAAGATGATCATGAATCAAGTCTTCCTAGTGATGAACCCACATCCCCACATGAACTCACTGATTATGAAGATCCTTCTTCGATTGAGTCTAAGAATGATGTGGGACTGGAAGTCCTTCAGGAAGGTTGGCTGGGAGTTGGAAATGCTTTGTCAAGGTCGTTGGAGACCTCTCCACCTAGGTTGCCGTCTATTCCTTTACTTGAGTGGGTAAAACCTATCTTTGTTCGTCTTGCTATCCCACTTGAGTATGGTATTCTTGAAACGGACGGACAACTAAGGAAGCTTTGTGGCATAAAGCGTAAGAGAAGAATGTTTAGTGGTTGGAGTTGCAAATCAAGGCTCATCAAGGTTGATATTTCAAGAGCTAGATGTAAGTGCTCAACTGGTGATAATTTGGTTAGATCTAAAAAAAGAGTTTGGTACTCCATAGAGAATTCAGACTGCTTGCCACCCAGTTGGGACAATGGTGATCCACTTCAAGACGGGTGTGGATACAAGATTTGGGATCCAGGCATACAAGAGGATCGACTTTGGGAGCTCAAAGCTTGTGGAGAACTCCCTCAAGGCTTGGCATATTCACTTGAGAATGATGAAGATTATTGGAAGTCCAAGCGTTGGTGGCAATTTCAGGATGAGTTCAAGCATAAGCCATCATGACAAGGAGCTCGCCTAATGTCCAACTTAAGGACTTTAACTAAAAGTGCTAGGTGGGAGACAACCCACCATGGTATGATCGTCCCTCTTCATTCCTAGTTTTATTTTATTTTGTTTTTCCTCGTATTCATTCATAATTTTTGCATAATCATCTGCATTCTGCATAACGTGAAAAAAAAGGAGAGGGATCGACGCGCAGGCATCCCACACGCGTGCGCGTCATGTGTAATTTCGCAACACCAAGGAATTGAACAGAGAGTTGGGCAGGAGTGACGCTGGAACCATGCCTTGTGCATAAACAAGCCCACGCGTACGCGTGACCCTGGAAATCGGCGTCAATAGCATGCTGAACAAAGAGTTGTGCTGCCCCCATGCTGGAATCTTGCTAAAGGTATAAATTTATCCACGAGTATGCGTCCCTGACGCGTGCGCGTCATTTTCAATATGTAGCGATCCACGCGTACGCGTGCCTGACGCCTACGCGTCACTCTCAATTTTACGCAACCCACGCGTACGCGTCGCATGCGACGCACAATTAAACTACCTCAGCGCCTGATTTCAAATCATCCATCCCTCAATCCTAATTCTTTTCAATCCTAATTATTTCTTCTTTCTTCTTCTTTCTTTCTTCTTCTTCTTCTTCTCATCTTACTTTTCTCCCACTCACATCCTCCATTACCTCTCTCTTTTCATCTTCTTCTCAAGGTTCCTTTTTTCTATCTTCTTTCTTTCCTTCTTACTATTTTTCTATTCTTTTTGCATTCTTTTAATTAGTGTTAGAAATTTAAATGGTTGCTTGTTTTCTTCTATATTTGCTTGTGGATATATTAGGGAGTGATTTGACAATTAATATTAATTTTTGGGTTGCATGCATGTTTGGAGTTTTTACTTTCCCCTAACATATTTTACATGCATACCAAGTTTTGTGAAAAGTCTGTATAGCATTGTGAATTCTTAATTATTCTATTCTTCTACTCTACTGCCTGTTTTTCACAAAACTCTTGTAATATTTTATTGATTAAATATAATTGTCAACACAAACATGATTGTTAGTTTGTTACATTTGATAATCAAATTGAGCTATTAATACTTGATCTATGCTACTCATGCCCTTGCCGGCATGCTGATAAACATCTTGCATCTAATTGTCTTAATATATCATGCTATATTTCTATTGATGTCCTAATTACATGGAGTCGTGACCATGTGTTTACGACACTCTTCTTTACCTTGGCATTGATTATCACTTGTATTTTCCTCCTCCCGGTTCTAGCTATTTGATTTCATGCCCCTTTCTTTTCTCCCTTTTCAGGATGGCCACCAGGAAGGGTACAGAGAAAGCCTCTAACAAGCCAACGGCGAGGAGAGGAACGAAAAGAGCACTGGCTGCGGAACCATCCTCAACATCAGTCAAGCCATACACAAGGCGGGCCAAGAGGATCATCAAGGTTGATAAAACCGAGAAAGCATTTTCCGCAAGGGACACTGTGCGGTTTACTAACCACTATTGTGAGCACCAATGCCATAATTCCGTGGGATGATCAGTATGTCCCCAACAGAACATACAACAGACCCCAGTAGCCACTACCAGCCAGACTGCAGACCTGGCCGGAGATATTCCTTCTCCTTCCACATCACAAGCACCCTCAACAAATCAGCTGCTCCTTTAGATACTTCAGAGGTTGGCAACCAGTAACAAGCGCCGATTTACATGCCTAAGGAGCTGATTGTTGGCAATTAGCCCCCCTTTGTTCCTGACTGATGGTACCGAGGACGGTGCCAAGCTTTAAGTGTGGGGAGGTCAGTCAGTACCTGACTTCCGGAGGTAGTTACTTTTTCTTAACACCAATATGTTATTTTTTTCTTTCTTTTGTGAGATAAGATAGATTGCATAATAATAAGTGTTTGCATGTAGGTTTTACTCGGTTGAAAAATAATAAGTTTCTTTTCAAGACCCTATTTTTGAAAATTTCACTAATTCAAATTAAAATTCTATGTTAAACTTGTCTGAAGATTGTAACTTGGAACATGGTTTAGAGCTAAAACACACAACCCAGTGAGATTTTGAGCCTAATTATATGGTTACATGATTTAACCATTATTTTTATTCTTGTGTGTTTTCTTCTCTATAATTGTAATCTATATTTTTTTCCATTCTATATGTCCATTGTTTAATGTATTCATGCATATATATGATTGAGGCCATCATTTGTTATTAGCTCACTATCCCAAATGGCCTACCATTCTAATTACCTTTGTTCGCCACTTTGAACCTTTTCTATTCCCTTTTGTTCTTTATGTTACCACATCACTAGCCTTAAGCGGAAAAATAATGAACTACCCCAATTGAATCTTTGGCTAACTTAAGATAGGGATTGTGTGTCAAATTAAGTGTGGGAAACTATGGGAACTCTGGTTAATAAGAATGTGTGTTGCTTAATTGATGAATATTAAGAATTTGAATGCTACTCATGTGAAATTATGAAAACCAAATGCATTGATGTTGTAATGCTTCCCAAAAAAAAAAAAATCCAAATTTAGGGGAATGAAAGCATCCCAATGTTAAGTTCAATAAAAAGATCAATGCATGTAAGATAAAGTAGAAGAACATTTAAATACATAAGTAGGTGAAAAGCACAAAAATGAGACTATGGGTAGTTAGGCATGATTTTAGAAGCATAGGGAATATGTGTGCATTAGGTGAAAACTTAGGTTAATCAAGGATTCAATTCTTAGCTCACTTGGCCATACATGTATCCTCACCCTTACCTAAGCCCCATTACAACCTTGAAAAAAGACCTCATGATGTTTGCATGTGTGCACTAAATATTTGTTGATTGGTTAAATGAAGAACAAATTTTAGAACGCACGAATAGAGGAGACTAGAGTGGACTACCCTAGACACTTGAGAGATTAGAGTGCATATACACTACCAGTGAGGGTTCAATGCTTGATTTTATGTTCCCTTCTTTCATGAGCTATCTTCTTACAAGTTTACTTGTCTCTTACTGTATGATTGGAATTAGTGAAATTTGATTTATATTTGTCTTGAAAAAAAACTTGTTTACTTTTAACCAAGTAAATAGAAATATCTTAGCATGTAGTTGCATTCATATATAGGTTGCATCTCATGAGTCTTACTTTCCCCTATTCATTCTTTTTGTCTCCTTGAGCTTAGCATGAGGACATGCTAATGTTTAAGTGTGGGGAGTTTGATAAACCACTATTTTATGGTTTATCTTATACTCAATTGAGTGGTTTTTATCAAGCTTTTGCACTCTTATTCATATAAATTGCATGATTTTACAATTCCTTCCTAATTCTGTTCTATGATTGAAAACTTGCTTCCTAAGCCTTTAAATTGTGTATTTTAACTCCCCTTTATACCATTCGATGCCGTGATCTGTGTGTTCAGTGTTTTCAGGCTTTATAGGGTAGGAATGGCTTAGAGGATGGAGAGAAAGCTTGCAAAAATTGAAGGAACTCAAGAAATAAAGGAGACAACTAGCGAGCATCAACGCGCACACATGGCTCACGCGTGCGCGTGATCTGGAGATTTGCACAGCGACGCATGAATGTACCTAACACGTACGCGTGACACGCGAAGATGACCATTGACGCGTACGCGTGACTGACGCATATGCGTGACATGCGCCACGTGCAGAAAATGCAGAAAATGCTGAGCACAATTTTTGGCTAAGTTTGGACCCAGTTTTCGGCCCAGAAACGCAGACTAAAGCCAGGGGACAAGCAGAGACTCAACAGACATTGACACATTGAATCATTCACTCACTTTACACATTAGTTAGGTTTTAGGATTTTAGGATTAGCTTTTCTTAATTTCAAGTTTCTATCATAGTTTAATTAGTTTCTCTTCTACCCTTATTTGCTCTAGTCCTTTAGTTTACTTATTCCTCTTGTTGATTACTTTATGTTGCCAATTTAGTTTATTAATTCTCCATGTTAGATTCAATTTTCTATTTAATGCAATTTGAGGTATTTCATGTTTATGATTGCTTTCTTCAATTTATGTTATTGATGCTTTCAATTTAATTTAGATTTCTCTCCTTTTTGCTTTGGTTTTGTAATTGGAGACACTTGAGTTATCAAACTCCTTTGTTGATTGATGATTAAAATTTGCTAATTGATTTGGATCCCTCTAAGGCTAGTCTTTCCTTAGGAGTTGACTAGGACTTGAGGAATCAAATTGATTCATCCACTTGACTTTCCTTCATAGTTAGAGGTTAACTAAGTGGGAGCAATAGCCAATTCTCATTACAATTGATAAGGATAACTATGATAGGACTTCTAATTTTCATACCTTGCCAAGAGTATTCTTAATTATTAATTTATTTTCTTGTTATTTTACATTCCTTGTTCCTTATTTCAAAAACCCAAAAATATATTTTCCCAAAACCAATAATAGATACACCTCCCTGCAATTCCTTGAGAGACGACCCGAGGTTTAAATACTTTGGTTTATTTTTATTGGGTTTGCTTTAGTGACAAACAAGTTTTTGTATGAAAGGATTCTTTATTGGTTTAGAAACTATACTAGCAACGAGAATTTATTTGTGAATTCTTTACCGACAGAAATCTGTTCATCACATAGTCCAAACCAACAATGAATTCTCAAGATCAAATATTAAATTCAATACAAAATAACCGAGAGTATTTAGCTCCCGGGTTGTCTTTCCTAGGAGTTGCAATAAAATGTACAATTATTGGCTATGAGAGAGAGAGCATGGGAAATTGGGAATGAAGGCAAGAGAGCAAGTAATGTAAATAGCAAGAAAGCAAATAACCATGCAAGGAATTAAAAGGAAAGCAATAAAGTCAAAGCAATCAAACTTCAAATGTAAAAAACCTCTTGGCAAGTAATTGAGAGCTAAGGTTACCTATCCTAGCCATTGACCACAAACGCATGATGATTATGAAGAGTTAATCCTTCTTAATCAACCTTACATCGAAGATAAGTCAAATATGCATAGCTAATTTCAATCCATAAGTCCTATGTCAACACTAAGGGTCACATAGAGTCAATAGAAACCAAATCAACTAACTACTCTAATGTATCAAACAAGAATGGACATCAATAACTCAAGGATCACCAAAGTCATCAATTCCAAGCCAAGACTGTAGAAAGCTAAGTGAAAACTAAGCCAAGTATTTTGTCAAACACTTGGTGTGCATGAAAATAAAATAATATTAAATTTAATTAAAAACAAAATCTAAAATACCAAAAGCAAGAAAATGACAATGATAACTAAAGAAAGCAATAAATGAACATAAAACATAAATTGCATTGATTGAAAGTAAAATTAACAAAGAGTGTTCATAACATAAAAATAACAAGATAAAGAAAATAACAAGAGAAATGAAGAAGATAAAGACAAGAAGGCATGAAAATATAAAGAAAATTACATTAAAACAAGAATTAAAGACTGAAATTAAAGGAAATTACATTAAAACAAGAATTAAAGACTGAAATTAAAGGAAATTAAACTAACCCTAACCTAATTCTAGAGAGAGGGGGGAGCTTCTCTCTCTAGAAACTAAGAGAAAAGCATGTAAAAGCTAAACCTAATTGCCCCCCTTCATTCAGCTTTCCTTTGTCCTGATATAGCTCCAGAAATGAGTTGGACTGGGTTCTGGAGGCCCAAAAATTGCCCCCAGCGATTTGCATTAATGAGCTCACGTGATTCGGGTCACGCGTACGCGTCGCTTGGTAAAAAATCCATCCACGCGTACGCGTCGTTCGCAAATTCCACTTGTGCGTACGCACGCATACCTGTGCATAACCACAGATGCTGGAACTTCCAAACTCTATTTCTTCATAGTTTTTTCCCTTTTGCATGCTCTTTTCCTCACTTTTTTAACCCATACTTGCCTTGAAAACCTGAAATCACTTAACAAATGCATCAAGGCACCAAATGGGATTAAAGTGAATAAAAATTGACTAAATTAAGCTCAAAAGAGCATGTTTTCACATTTAAGCACAATTCAGAAAGAAATCTCAAAAGCATGCTATTTAAATGAATAAATGTGGTATTATGTGATAAAATCCACTCAAATCAAACCAAAATTCAGGAAGAATTCTCTGCCCCCTTGTGGGTGTTGAATGCCCAGCTGCTGCTCCTGGCTGGCGTTCAACGCCAGTTATATACCTCTAAGTGGACGTTGAACACCCATTGAGGTGTTCCTGCCTGGTGTTCAACGCCAGGTCTCTGCCCCATCACTAGCGTTCAATGCCAGTAAGGTCTCTGCTCCAGGGTATTTTGTTTCCAGCTCTGATTGTTTTTGTTTCTATTCTAACTACTACACATGATCACAAACATTAAAAAGCAAGGGAAAACTCTAAAAATAAACTAAAATAAACTCAAATAAAAATAAACAAATGAAATAAGAACAGAAATACTCTACTTATGGTTGGGTTGCCTCCCAACAAGCGCTTCTTTAATGTCATTAGCTTGACTTTTGATTGCTGACTTTCTTCCTCTTCTTCCAGTTGGTTAACAGAAATGACTCCATGAGAGAAGAGGAGGAGATTAGTGCCCTTAGATTTGAATTCCTCCTAACAAGCTTTCTTTTAGTGTGATGAGCTTGATTCTCCTTGCTTGTTAGGGTAGGGGTTGTATTGTTTCTCCATGCCCTATGCATCTTCTTCTTGGGACCTTCCTCCTTGGTGGGTGATGACTGCCTAACACAAAACTTAAGTTTGATGTCTGGAAAAACTGTATGAGTTTTCACCAGGGGAGGAGGCTCCAGTATTGAACTCTACATGGAAGTACCTCCTTTGTCAGGGGGTAGTGGAGGTTGAAGGACTTTGATAACCATGTAGTCTTTCTGTAACCTCATCACTAATTCACCTCTCTCAGCATCAGAGAGGTTTCTTCCAGTAAATAGAGACCATTGCTCCACAACCTCAACAAAAAGAATATTGATTTGTATCTTTTCAGAGCATTCCAAGGATTATGAGCATTGCTCATCCTTGGTCTCTGATAAACCACTATTTTATGGTATATTTTGGTCTGAATTGAGTGGGTTTTATCAACTATTCTCACTCTTATTCATGTCAATTGCATGTTTTTAAGTTTCCTTCCAATTTTGTGCTATGATTTAAAACATGCTTCTTTTGCCTTAAATTTGCTAATTTTCAATATTCTCTTGTTATCATTCGATGCCGTGATATGTGTGTTAAGTGTTTTCAGGTTTTATAGGGCAGGAATGACTTAGAGGATGGAAAGAAAGCATGCATAAGTGGAAGGAACACAAGAAAGTGAAGTTTTAAGAAGCTGGCAGCGACGCGCACGCGTGGATGACACGTACGCGTGACCAGGATTTTTTCATCGATGCGTACGCATGGCTGACGTGTACGCGTGACAGAGCGTCACGTGCTTTAGTAAAGCGAATTCGTTGGGGGCAATTTCTGGGCTGATTTGGACCTAGTTTCAAGCCCGAAAATGAAGATTAGAGGCTGCAGAGTGAAGCTGGAAAGGGGATCAATCATTCACTTTCACTTTTCACATTAGTTAGGTTTAGATGTAGGTTTCTAGAGAGAGAGGCTCTCTCCTCTCTCTAGGTTTTAGGGTTTTTAGTTTTGTTCCTTCTCAAATTCAGATCTCTACCTTGCTTTAATTTAGTTTCTTCTACTTTTATTTGTTCTAGTACTTTAGTGTGTCTACTTCTCTTGTTGATTCCTTTATGTTGCCAATTTAGTTTATGAATTCTTCTTGTTTTCTTTAATCTATATTAATGTAATTTATGTTTCCATGTTTATGATTGCTTTCTTTAATTTATTGTTATTGTTTCCCCTTGCAATTGCTAGTCTTAGATTTTGCTATTTCATGTTCGTTTTCTATGATTTTATTTTATGCCTTCCAAGTGTTTGATAAAATGTTTGGTTGGATTTTAAATTAGATTTTTATGTCCTTAACTTGGATTGATCAATTAGAGACTCTTGAATTATCAAAACTCTTTTGTTGATTGGTGATTAAAAATTGCTAGTTGGCTTAAGCTTCACTGAATCTAGTCTTTGATTAGAACTTGTGAAGTTAAGTTGATTTTGCTCACTTGACTTTCCTTTGTTGTTAGAGGTTAACTAAGTGAGAGCGAAAGGCAATTACCATCACAATTGATGATGATAATGAGGATAGGACTTCTAACTCTCTTTCCTTGCTAAGAGCTTTCTTTGTTATTAATATATTTTCTTGTCATTTTACTTTCCTGTTTCTTATTACAAAACCTAAAAATATGCTTTTTCATAACCAATAATAAACTACACTTCTCTGCAATTCCTTAAGAGATGACCCGAGGTTTAAATACTTTGGTTAATTTTATTGGATTTTCTTAATTGACAAACAATTTAAACATTGACTGAGGTTTAGTTGTCGGTTTAGAACTATACTTGTAACGCGATATTTTTGTGAAAATCTTTACCGACATTTTTCTCCATCAATCTCCTTTTGGGGTATCTGAGGGTGTGGTACTTCAGGCTTTCTTCCCATGGGCATGCAACAATGTGCTCCCAGCCTCTTCTTGAGTCCCTTCTTCAGTTAGTTCCTCAACATTGTGTACCATCTGAGGCTCAGCCTCCTTGGTACTAATGAGGGCCAGACACTCTTCTCTTAGATTCACTTTTGTGTCTCTGAGAAGAGTGTTAGGGTGTCTCTGTAGTTTCTGAGGAAGGTTCCTCTAAATGACTGCATTGCACTCCTTAGTAAGAGCTACTGTATCTACTTCCCTCCAATTCCTGTTGTTGTTCAGTATTTGTTCAAGAGCCTCTGCAAACAGAATTTTGATCTCCAGCTTCTTAAAAGCTTCTAAGAATTTGACAAATTGCTTATCATTTTCTGCTTTCTGAAGTTTTTGAGGGTATGTTAACTTGGCCTTGTACTCAAGGGCCATGAGTGGTGCAGGGTGAGTGTCCATAGTGCCTAAAGAAGGGTCACCAACCTGCTTAAGAGAGGTGTTTCCAGCACTTACACGTGTCTGGTCTCCCTTGAGCTCCTATTCAATGCCTAGGTTTCCTCCTTCTGGGCGTTGGACGCCCTAGCTGCCATCCCTTTCTGGGAGTTCAATGCCCCTGATGGTACCTTGGGCTGCATCTTGTTTATCTGCTGCCATTTCTTCCTTTTCCCTGCCTCTTACTGTTCTGAGGCTGGGTGTTTAGGGTACTCCCTAATTGAAGAACTTGGCACTCTTCTCTTATCTTTTCAAACAAGTGCTATCTAGCTTGACTCAACTATGCATCTATATTCTTGTTATAGGCTTGGGCTTCTTGCAACATCTCTTGTAATTTCAACGTTTGTTGTGCAAGGGAGTGCAGTTGCTGGGTTAATGACTCACTTTGCTCAGGAGGGTTTGACTTAGTGAATACTGTCTTAACCTCTCCTTTCATTGAAGTCTCAACAGCTAAGTACAGATGCTGATTGCTAGCAACTGTCTCAATGAGCTCGTGAGCTTCCTCAATTCTCTTTCTCATGTGGATTGAACTGCTAGCAGAATGGTGTAAGGACATCTTAGCCATATCTGTGAGTCCGTAATAGAAGATGTCTAACTTCACCCATTCTGAAAACATTTCAGTAGGGCATTTCCGTAGCATCATCTTGTATCTCACCCAAGCATCATAAAGGGATTCATTATCTCCTTGTTTGAAGTCTTGGATGTCCAGTCTCAACTGGGTCAGCTTCCTTAGAGGAAAGTATTGATTCAAAAACTTGTCCACCAGCTGATTCTATGTTTCCAAGCTAGACTTGGGTTGGTTATCTAACCACCTCTTTGCCTGGTCTTTAACAGCAAAGGGAAAAAAATCAGTCTGTAGACATCCTAGTCTACTCCCTCAGCATATACTGTGTCAGCGTATTGCAGGAATTCTGCAAGGAATTCCATGGGCTCTTCTTGTGGAAGTCCATGAAATTGGCAGTTTTGTTGCACTAGAATGATTAAATGTGGGTTGAGCTTAAAGTTAGCTACTCCAATAGGAGGTATACTAATGCTACTTCCATAAAAGTCAGGAGTGGGCTGTATAAGACCCCAAAGTTCTTCTGAACTGTGCATTCCCATTCGGGTTCATGGTGAACTCTTCCTGTTCCTGTACACTCAGTCAAGAAACAAGGAAATTGGAATGTGTGTGTCTCAATATCAGAGTTTAGAGCACTTCCAATAAGATGTCTTGAGAAGACAAGAAGAATAGAGGTAGAGGGAGAGAGATGGAATTTTTTTTCAAAAATTAAATAAATAAATAAAATAAAAATGGAAAACTAAATTTAAAATAAAAGAAATAATTAAGAAATTTTGAAAATTAGAAGAGAGAGGAATTAGTTAGTAAATTTTGAAAAAGAAGAGAGAGAACAAGTAACTAATTAAGAAAAATTTGAAAATAAGATAAGATAGAAGATTAAAAAAGATTTAATTTTAAAAATATTTGTAAAAGTCAACAAGATAAGATAAGAATTAAAAAGATTTGAAAAAGATTTAATTTTAAAATTTAGAAGAAGATAAGATAGAAAAGATTTTGAATTAAAGATAAGATAAGGAAGTTGAGAAAAGATAAGTTTTAAATTAAAAAGATTTGATATCAAAATCAAAAAGTTAGTTTCTAATTTAAAAAGATTTGAAATTTAAATTTTTAAAAGAAAGATAAGATAAGAAAGAATCAAATTTTAAAAGAAAAGATTTGAAAAGAAGTTGAAGAAGATAAGATTTGAAATTTGAATTTTGAAAAAGATTTGATTTTAAAATTTGAAATTTGAATTTTAAATTTTGAATTTTAAAATTTGAAATTTAAAATTTGAAATTTGAATTTTGAAAACTTGAATTTTGAAATTTTGAATTTTGAAATAAGATAAGATAAGAATTTGAAATTTGAATTTTGAAATTGAAGCAAGATAAGATAAAGGTTTGAAAAAGATTTGATTTTTGAAAAGATTTGATTTTGAAATTTAAAATTAAGATAAGATAAGATAATGATTTGAAATTTAATGAAAGATAACAAAAGATAAGATAAAGATTTGAAAAAATTTTGAATTTTAGAATTTAAAAGAAAGATGAGATAAGAAAGAACACACAAAGGACACTAAACTTAAAACTTTTGAAGATCAAGGACACTATTTTCGAAAATTTTAAAATAAAAACACTAAAAGACACCAAACTTAAAAAATTTTTGAAATTAAAAACATAATTTTCGAAATTTTGAGAAAAAAAACACTAAAATACACCAAACTTAAAATTTTTAGGATCAAGGATTCAAATTTTTCGAAAATAAACAAGAAAACACAAAGAGACACCAAACTTAAAATTTTTGAATTTAAACAAGGAAAATAACCAAGAATAATTCGAATATGAAGAAAGAAAAACCAAGAACAAGTTAAAAGAAATGACAACCAAAGTGACCAAGGGACACCAAACTTAAAGATTGACACAAGACTCAAACAAAAGACAAAGATTACTAAAGAAAAGAAAGACTTAAGAAATTTGAAGAAAATACATAGCCAAAAACAAAAAAGGTTTTGAAAATTTTTAGAAGAAAGACTCAAGAAATTGGAAAATTCACAAGAACAAAAAAACAGACTCAAACCAAAAATAAAGATTAAACAAAGAAAATAAAAGCTTTTTAAAAACAATTTTGAAAAGAAAATAAAAGACTCAGACAAAATGAAACTAAACCTTTAAAGAAAAGGAAATATACCTAATTTAAGCAATAAGATAATCCGTCAGTTGTCCAAACTCAAACAATCCCCGGCAACGATGCCAAAAACTTGGTGCACGAATCCCCACACTTCGTACAACTGAACCAACAAGTGCACTGGATGGTCCAAGTAATACCTGAGCGAGTTAGGGTCGATCCCACGAGGATTGTGGTTTGAAGCAAGCTATGGTTATCTTGCAGGTCTTAGTCAGGCGGATAGGAGATGTAGGTATGTTTGTGATTGCATAAAAGGAATAATGAAAAAAAAGGTATAAAATACTTTGTGAATTCGAATGTAACCAGTGATAAGAAGATGGTTAAGGCTTGGAGATGCTTTGTCCTTCTGGATTAACTCTGGTATTAATGTCTTCTTCAATTGTGAATGATTTCTTCTATGGCAGGCTGTATGTGATTGACGCTGGTTTGAGTAGCCACCAATACTCCTCCAGATCTGAACCCCAGGGTTAGTGTGAATCCAGTCTGATTGAAGGTGAAGCTCCTGCAGTTCATTCTCTTTGGTGATCCTACTCAAAACGCCACAGACAAGGTCGAATCTTCCGGATCAAAGGATGCTGCACCTGTGGTTCTAGCCTCTACCACAGAGACCCTAATCTCCCCGTGCTTCGGCTGAACTGGTGTCTCGAAAAGTCCCCAACGAAGTCGTGGATTAGTTGTCTAAGAGATGTATAATCAAGCTGGTGGTTCATCATTGTCTGATGAAAGACTCACTCTGAACGCATGTAGAATGTGATAACCTTATGCCAGTTCAACGCATTCATATTGATGAAGAACGAAGATACATCTTAGAATTGAGAATCAAACACAGATTGAAGAGAAACAGTAATACTTTTATTAATCCATAAAACTCAGTAGGGCTCCTCCCCTCAACCTAGTAGGTTTAAAAACTCATACTGATAGAAAATACAATGTGAAAAATGAAATATGCTGGAAGAGATCCTAAACAAGTGTGATCTTCTCCCTTTAATACTAAACTAATGACTAAGGATTACATAAAAAGGGTAAATAAGTCTTTTAGTGCTAAAATCCACTTATGGGGCCCACTTGGTGAGTGTTTGGGCTGAGCTTTGATGAGATCCATGTGCTAGGAGGCTTATAGGGCGTTGAACGCTGGCTAGGGGATCCTCTTTGTGCGTTTGGACGCTAGTCTCCTCCTTTGGGCGCTGGACACCAGAATAGGGCAGGAGGCTGGCGCTGGACGCCAGTTTTGGGCCTCCAATTCTGAAGCAAAGTATGGACTATTATATATTGCTGGAAAAATCTGTAAGTCGGCTTTCCATAGCTGTTGAGAACGCTCCACTTGGACTTCTGTAGCTCTAGAAAAGCTCTTTCGAGTGCAAGGAGGTTAGATCCGGACAGCATCTGCAGTGCTTTCTCTGTCTCTGAATCAAACTTTTGCTCCAATTTCTCAATTTTAGCCAGAAAATACCTGAAATTGCATAAAAAACACAAACTCAGAGTAGTCAAAAAATGTGAATTTTACACTAAAAGCTATGAAAACTTAATAAAACTTAATCAAAACATGCTAAAAACTAAATGAAACTGATGTCAAAAAGCGGATAAAATATCTGTTCATCAGGTAGCTCAGAAGAACGGAGTCCTAGAGGTCGACACTCTGAATGCCATATTGGCTCAGAATAAGATCTTGACCCAACAGGTCAATATGATCTCTCAGCATTTGACTGGAATGCAAGCTGCAGCTGGTAGTACTCAAGACACCTCCTATGAAGGAAATGCCTATAATCCTGATCAACCCATGATGGAAGAGGTAAATTACATGGGAGAACCCTATGAAAACACATACAACTCCTCATGGAGAAATCATCTTAATTTATTATGGAAGGATCAGCAGAAGCCTCAACAAGGCTTCAACAACAATCAAGGTGGAAGAAACCAAAACAGGTTCAACAACAGACCACCATCCCCTTCTTCTCAGGATCATATGGAGACTTCTAAGTAGAGCCTTTCTGACTTAGCAATCATAGTTTCTAAACTCTCTAAGACCACTCACAATTTCATAGCAAAAAATAGATCCTCCATCAGAAATCTGGAGGTACAAGTTGGTCAACTGAGCAAAAGAATCCATGAGACCCCTCCTAACACTCTTCCAAGTAACACTGAGGTTAATCCAATAGAAGAGTGCAAGGCCATCACTGTAGAAACTGAGGCCAAATTTGAAGGGGATGCATTGGAGTTGAATGCCAGTAATGAAGTCCTTACTGGGCATTTAATGCCCATAGAAGCACCATTCCTGGCGTTAAACGCCAGTAAGGGAGTCTTTACTGGGTGCTCAACACCCAAAGGAGAGCCATCACTGGCGTTGAACGCCAGTAAGGAGATCTTTACTGGGCGTTTAATACCCAAGAAGACACAACATCTGGCGTTGAACGCCAGCAAAAGGACACAAGCTGGGCGTTCAACGCCCAAAGAAACTCAAGCCCTGGAATTGAAAGCCACAATAGGAGTAGTTGGAAACCTTAAGTCCACTAAGGATCTTCCTACTGAAGAACTGATAGAACCCAAGGTTCATGAGGAGCCCATTGAAGTTCCCTTGAATGCTTGGTTAAAGATCATAGAATCTGAAGAGTACTCCTCTTCGGATGAGGAAGAGGAAACTAGGGAAGAGCAAGTTGCTCGGTACCTAAGAATTCTCATGAAGCTGAATGCCAAGCTATTTGGCATAGAGACTCTGGAGGAATAACCTTCCGTGCTAACGAATGAACTCAATGCCTTGGTTCAGTAGAAGTTACCTCAGAAGAAACCGGATCTCGGATGCTTCTTAATTCCTTGCACCATAGTTACCATGACTTTTGGTAAGGCTCTGTGTGACCTAGAGTCAAGCATAAACCTCATGCCTCTCTCTGTAATGGAGAGGCTGGAAATCTTTGAGGTACAAGCTACAAAAATTTTACTAGAGATGGCAGACAAGTCAATGAAGAAGGCATATGGTCTAGTAGAGGATGTCTTAGCAAAGGTTGAGAACCTTTACATCCTGCAGATTTTATAATCTTGGACACTGGGGAGGAAGAGGATGAATCCATCATCCTTGGAAGATACTTCCTAGCCACTACCAATGCCATCATTAATGTAGCGAAGGGAGAACTGATTCTACAGTTATGGGACGACCACATCTTGTTCAAGATGCCTAATCCCAACTTTCCCTCTGACAGAAAAAAGACAGTTGTGCAACACTTAGTGTTCCAACCCTCTCTCTCTCAGTGCAGAGCTATACAAATACCCCAGACACTAACTCTAAGTTTGGTGTTAAGCAACAATTATCAAGCACTGAAAACACTGGTACTAAGAAGAAGGTACCTAAAGGCTGGATGGACAAGAAGATCCCTACTAAAGGCCTCTCACCTGGCATGAGAGTTATCTTCACTGACAACCCATTTATTCCACATACTGTGAACAAGATCCTGTCTGTGAAACATGTGGAACTTATCCATAAAAGCACATGCAAGAAGTTCACTGTAAGGGGCGAAATTCTGAGCCCCTATCCATCTCTGTAAGGAGCTAACCGTCAAGCTAGTGACGTTAAAGAAGCGCTTGTTGGGAGGAAACCCAACCATAATTAAGGTTATTTCTATTTTTTATTAAGTTTATTTCAGTTATATTAGTTTAATTTTTATATTTGTTTAAGTTTGCGATCATGTGTAGTTGTTAGAACAGAAATAAAAACAGTTAAAACTGGAAACAGAACACCCTGAAGCAGGTACCTTGCTGGTGTTGAATGCCAGACAAGGGGGCTAGAGTGGGCGTTCAACGCCCATGAGGAGTAGCATTGCTGGCGTTGAACGCCAGCTAGGGAGCATGAAGCTGGCGTTGAACGCCAGCCAGGGGGCAGAGATTGGGCGTTCAACACCCCAACAGAGGCACAGACCTGGCGTTGAACGCCAAGAAGGAGCTCCCCAATGGGTGTTCAACACCCTATAGGGAGCATATAGCTGGCGTTGAACCCAGCCAGGAGCAGGAGCTGGGTGTTCAATGCTTACAAGGGAGTAGGGAATTCAAATTCCCTAACCCCTCAGGATCAGTGGGTCCCACAGATTCTCCCCTTACCCCACCTTCTTCTCTCTTACTTTCACTCTTTCCCACACACTCTTACCCATAAACCCTCAACTAATCACTTCCATATCTCTTTCCAAAACCATCATAACTCCCACCAATCTCCACCCACTTCAAATTCAAAATTTCCTACCCAATTCCCACGCCCATTCATTCAAACCCCAACCTATCCCACTCCTATAAATACCCCTTCTTCCTACCCTTCATACACTAAAGCCCTACTTGGCCGAATCCTCCTCTCTCCCTCTATCTCCTCTATTCTCTTCTTCTTCTACTCTTTTGTTCTTATTTTGCTCGAGAACGAGTAAAGCTTTTAACTTTGGTGTTGGAAAAGCCTTGCTTTTTGCTTTCCATTCACATTGATGGCACCCAAAATTGGAGACTCTTCTAGAAAGAGGAAAGGGAAAGCTGTTGCTTCCACCTCCGAACCTTGGAAGATGGAGAGATTCATTACCAAAACTATTGGGACCAATTGTGTACTTCTCTAGGAGAATTAAGCTCTAGCATGGATCAGTTGAGGATGGGACATCAAGAGCATTCCACCATCCTCTATGAAATAAGAGAATATCAAAGGGCCATGAGGGAAGATCAAAGAGTTATGAAGGAAGAACAACAGAGGCAGGGGCGTGACATAGAAGAAATCAAGCACTCCATTGGATCATCCAGAAGGAGTAGTAGCTTCAATCACTAAGGTGGATTCGTTCCTTTAATCCCCTGTTGCCTATGTTATTTTTCTGTTTTCCATGTATTTTATCTTATTGACTATTTCTAGTGCATGATCATCTTTATGTCTGAAAGTTATGAAATATTCCATGCATCTCTCACCTTGCTTAAAAGAAAAATTTTAATTGAAAAAGAAAAGTAAGATGCATGAATTTTGAGTTATATATTAAGAATAGTTCAATTATTTGATGTGGTGGCATTGCTTTTATTTTCTGAATGCATGAATGAACAGTGCATATTTGATGTTAGAGTTAAAGAATGTTGGCTCTTGAAAGAATGATGATACACGTGAAGTATTATTGGTAATCTAAAAAAATCCAAAAATTAATTCTTGAAGCAAGAAAAAACATCAAAAAGCAATAAAGAAAAAAAAAATAGAGGTATATGCGAAAAAAAGCAAGCAGAAAAAGCCAATAACTCTTAAAATCAAAAGGCAAGAGAAAAAAATCCAATAGCTCTTTAAACCAAAAGGCAAGAGCAAGGATCCAAGGCTTTGAGCATCAATGGTTAGGAGGGCCTAAAAGAAACAAAATCTTGGCCTAAATAGTTCAAATGAGCTGCTTCCCTAACTATATGCTTGTGGTGTGAAGGTGTCAAGTGAAGAGCTTGAGACTGAGCAGTTAAAGTCGTGATCCAAAGCACAAGAGTATGCTTAAGAACTCTGGACACCACTGGTTGGGATTCTAGCAAAGCTGAATCACAATCCAATTAGGTTCACCCAGTTAAGTGTTTGTGGCGTTTATGTATCCGGTGGTAATACTGGAAAACAAAGCGCTTAGGGTCACGGCCAAGACTCTAAAGAAGCTGTATTCAAGAATAAAAAAGAACTAAACTAGGAGAGTCAATAATATCATCTGGATTCTAAGTTTCTAAAGATGCCAATCATTCTGAGCTTCAATGGAAAGTGAGATGCCAAAACTATTCAAAAACAAAAAGCTACTAGTCCCGCTCATCTAAATTGAAACTAAGCTTCATTGAGAACTCTGAGATTTATTATATCATTCTCTTCTTTCTATCCTACTTTGTTTTTGGTTGCTTGTGGATAAGCAACAGTTTATGTTTGGTGTTCTGATGAGCGGATATTTTATATGCTTTTTGGCATCATTTTCAAATAGTTTTCATTATATTTTGTTTTAAGTTTTATTATGTTTTCATAGGTTTTAGTGCTAAATACACATTTTTGGATTCTACTTTGAGTTTGAGCAAAAGTCTAATTCAAAGACAGAGAAAGGACTGCAGATGCTGTCAAGATCTAACCTACGTGCACACTAAGGAGCTTTTGTGGAGCTACAGAAGTCCAAATGACGCGCTCTCAATAGATATAGAAAGCTAACATCCAGAGCTTTCCAGAAATATATAATAGTCTATACTTTGCTTTGAACATGAAGGCCCAAAACTGGCGTTCAACGCCAGTCACTTACCCCATTCCTGGCATTGGACGCCCAAAAGGGAGCAGTTGGTGTCCAACACCCAAAAGTGAGTCCCAAGCCAGCGTTCAACGCCCCTAAGGAGTACTAGCTCGTAGAGACACCCCTAGCTCAGCCCAAATAATCACCAAGTGGGCCGGGAAAGTGGATTTTCGCACCTCTAAGTCTAAGTCTAGTATATCATATTTCTGTAATCCTTAGTTATGAAATTAGTATTTAAAAGAGAAGATCACCCTTGTTTAGGATCTTCTACCACATCTTTTCCCATTCGAACCTTTCATTACTATTTTCTGTACAGTATAAGTCACTAACCTCCTAAGGTTAAAGTTAGGAGCTCTGCTGAGTTTCATGGATTAATAATATTACTGTTCTAATTCAATATGTCTGATTCTATTCTCTTATGTATTCTCGTTCTTCATCTTATGAATTGAGGGTGACCCGTGACAATCACCCTTGTTCTAGAGATTGTATCGCAGATAGCATTGAACCAAAGCTAAAGATTGTATCACGGATTTCAATTGAGTACCTGGACAACTTTGGATACGTGACATGAAATTCCGTTGACCATGGGTACCTGAGGTCTCTGTGGCGCTAGCTAAGGCTAGAGTCAGAGAAGCAGTATTTCCTGATCCAGAAGATCTGCCTTGTCTGTGGCACCTTGAGTAAAATCATGAAGGGGAGTGGATTACTTAGAGCTTCATCTTTTGTTACAGTGAGAAATCTAGAGGTGGCTTGATGAGAGGACATGAGTCACTTGCAACATGATGGATTGCTGCAGTGGAGGAGGTTAACTTGATGAGAGGACATGAGTTAATCACTTACAACTGTCATTGAATGAATCAGAAAGTTATTGAAGTAGACAGTAAGAAAAGTTAATCCAGAAAGACAAAGCATCTCCGAAGTCTCAACCGTTCTCACACCATTGATTGCACACCTATCTAGTAACGTTTTATTTATTTATCTATTTTTATGCGTTTTCTCGTGACAACTATATTTTCTGTCTGCCTAACTAAGATCTGCAAGGTAACCATTGCTTGCTCAAATCAACAATCCTCGTGGGATTGTCCCTCACTCACCTGAAGTATTACTTGGACGACCTGGTATACTTGCCAGTCTATCTGTGCGAAATGTACGGAGTCAGTTTCGTACACTAAGTACGGACTAAAAAAATGTTACTACAAATATTATCCAATGACAAAAATTATGATACCCATACATCATTAAGTGATAAAAAATAAATCTCAATTTAGTTACAGTAACTAAATAATAAACCCTTGATGGTTTATCAAATTAAAATTTAATAATAAAAAAATATTAACATAAACGCCAAAAAAAATAAAATTAAGTACAATAAATAAATATTTTTTAAAATATTTATGCAATTTTAACGAATAAAATTCTCATTATATCGTTAATTTGTTATAATAAATTTAAAAAATTAAATTAAAAATATTACAAATTAAAAGACGACAATCAAAAGTTTTAAAAAAATCAATAAGAAAACACACAATACAAACATATCATTCTAAAAATGCTCTTTATATATTTCAATATATTTTAATATAGTTCAAAATAAAAATCTACTCTATTAAATATTTCACCTCATATATTACCTAGAATTTTAAGCTATTACAATTTTATAAGATTTTTAGGCAATAAAAAAATTTAGAAAAAGACACTATAATATTAAAAATTATGTTTATTTTTTTTAAAAAAAAACTTTTTTCAATTGAAAAGTTGTATTCATATTTAAATAACTCTTCATTCCACTATCTGAAATATATGAAATAATTAATGAATTATTCTCGAGTACCTAACTATACAATTATTGGCACATGTTGAAAAAAAAAATCTAAAACATAATATTTTATTTACCTATGCGAGTGCAGAAATTAGACACTATGTTCGAGCATCCCACAATTGTGTTCGAAATTTTCAAGAGAATACAACAATGCTTCAGACTACATTATCCACTCCAAAGACATATACCTACTGTAATACACGTCCATTTTACCATTAAATATTTGACATGTGTTGCAATAGGAAAAAAGTCTCTTTGCCATAAGTAAATGTTTTTCGGAAATTACTTGAAATCTTCTCGGAGCGTTTTGTAGAAAGGAACCATTTCAAGAAACACATTCGTGGTTACAACCATATTTTTTCTTTTACTTCATGCGGAGTACACATAGATGAATAATTAGCTACAGCAACCCATGGTATATATACGATATTGAACACGAGCTACAAAATAGGAAGCTAGAGAACACACAACTACATAAAAGTTTAGTTTTAAAGCTACAACAATTGTTTCACCGATATAATCCTTTTACCAATGTATTTCGCAAGCTTACACAACGGCTAGATGTACAAGAGTTAGAGAGTAACCTGCTAATCAACCACAATATAGTCTTTCAACTGCTTCACAAGTAGCAGCCATAATAGTTGGTGATGACATTGAAATAATGGTGCAGGAATAAGATATCAAGGTCCAAACTCATGCTGATAATTTCAGAAGGATTCAAGAATTTGTTGGCTATTATGATCCACTATAATAGCCTTTTCTTTTTTCATTTAGAATCCATGGATGGGATATCAATACCTGAACTCAAATTGGGAACAAAGTATCATGTCGGACATATTATAACTATATGCTCCAGGTACATACTCATATTTTATAGACTTTCTTTGATGATACTTTTTACCAATACATTATTTCACAATTTTTAACAGTTTTCAAATATCGTTAAAATTTGTAGATCCATCCCAATGATCACTCAACAGTTTTGCAACGCGAGCGACTTCTTCAACAATATGTTATTGATAATTATGTAAAAATCGAAGCAGGTAAGTTAAGATGGGTTCGACAAAAACAACAGAAGCTTCGAGTTAAACTATATCAAGACTTATAAGATGCTTTGCATACAGGAGAGACTAATGCTAGTAAATATTTTTTGATTTAATAGCTACACCATAGATCATTACATGTTTTCGAGGTTAAAATTCCAAACTAATAATACTTTTCTTATAATTAATTTCAGAAAATATTGAAGAAGAACGATATTACCATCATCGTTTGTGGCCAGTCATCGAAACATGACCTAACGATGTGAGGATGGAATGGTTATTGTTCTAAAAGAAGGTAAACTGGATATTTTTTTCACTATGACATGCAATCCATCACGTTTAAAAATAACTTCGAAACTCAGTCCTATTCAAATAACTAGGATTTTTAAAGCCAAATTCGAACAATTAAAGGAAGATGTTATTACTAAGGGTGTATTGAGAAATATAAAAAGTTATATTTATATCACTAAGTTTAACAACTAATGACTAAGATTCTTGAATAAATAAATTGATATCAAAAGAGCTCATCAAGATATATCAAGAGATAAAAAAAAGAAATTCGAACATCTGCTTTACTCAACAGATATGCATCAGCTAAGATTCAGATAAATAAATTATAAAAATGATATGATACTTCATTGAAATATATCAATATTGGTTTTTTAAGAAACTAATGAACTTATGCAATGTTTATATTTATTTTGAAAAAAAATTTAAATTTTTATTTCTTTAAATGTTGATATCAATTTCATAATTTTAGAAATAAAATTTAAAATGTATCATTATTTAATTCAAAAGTAATATATGAAAATTATTAAAATATATTGTGATACATATATGCAATAAATTACAGGAAGAAGGATTCCAACCGTTATGGAGTATCTAGTTAAGGAGCATATGAAAAGATTAACAATTAATTACATTAATGAGACCAATTAATAATAAAGTAAGTATTATTATATTAATGATTGTGACAATTGCACCGATGATACGTATTTCTATTTTAATATTATTAATCAAACGTGCTATTTAAATTAGATCCATTCACTCAAAATTTATTCTATTCGTTAAGGAGGTACAGTTAAAGCAGACAAAACTCAATTATAAAAGATGATAAAAAGAAAAATATTAAATCAAAAGAATGAAAAGTAATTAAATAAAATTTTATTGTACAATAATATCATCAATTTAGACGTATATACTAATTATGCAAAAATTTTAACTTTTTATTTTTCAACCATAAATTCAAAAGAACACAACTAGCTCATTGTGGTGAAAAATAATAATATAAGTAACTATTATTAAATAAAATTTTCTAACAAATCAGATGTAATGCCATTTAATTTACATTTTGTCAATAATAAACAAAGATTAACGCTATTTTTTTGTCTTTTCAAAAAATTCAATGAAAGACAATATATATCAATTCTACAGGTTTTAATTGAATTAATTGAATTCTTCTCAATAATAAAGAATCAATTTAATTGAATAAGTTTAAAGTATTTATATAGTTATTTTTTATGGTAAAAAAATTTAAAAATTTTTAAGACTCAAAAAATTATTGATAAGGAGATATATGATGAATTACAAAAAAATTTTTTCAGGGACACAATTTTTATATTCTCTTGTTTTGTTTATTAATTATTCTTATAGTTTGATACTTAAAAACAAAAAGATAAGCATATTCATTTCTTCTGTTGTTTCACTATTTATAGAAAAATAAAGACCTCTTTAGATTAGATTCATATTTTGGCCTACCACTTAAAAAAGATGAAGACAAATATGAATATCCATAATATTTAAGCATAATTTATTTTTTTGTAAATAACTAACATATATTTTGGTTTATATATACTCTTTTTGAATTAGGATAATATTATTACCATTATTTTTTTAACTATATTTTTTTCCCATAACATATATATCTCTTTATTGTGTGCTTTTATAATTTAATATTTTAAAAAAATTTTTATAATAATTTTAATTTTAACAAAATATGATATAAATAAGGTCACGTTAATATTAAAATAATAAAAAATATACTTATCTAATAAATTAAAAAGGTGAATAATATATTAACCAAAAAAATAAAATTAATTTTAAAAAATAATAAAAAATAGTTGAATAAGTACAATAATATTTGTTGAATTGCTAGTAAAATATAATTCTTTTACTAACATAATATTTTATAATTAAATATACGTATAAACTACTTTATATAATACGTATCAAAATTAAATTCTTTCTTTTATATATATATATATATATATACACCGTCGTCTTACATTGAATTTGTAGATATTTGATATTCTAATATTAATAATATATAGGGCGGTTAATTACAATTTTTGTAATACGCCTCAGTTTCATTGCACTTATACTTAAGTCAAATTTTTTGTATTTTTAAAGTTAAGCTCCCGTAAAATTTTTTGATTGGTTACTTGACGAGGAATAAAAATTATGGTGAATACTATCAAATCCTATCTAAATTAGAGGGTAAATTACCCCTTGTGACATATCTTTTTATTATTAACTAAAATAAAATTAATTAACTTATCATGATTAACTTTAATTTTAATCTAACCTAAATTTTGTTAATTTAATTAATTAATCATGATGTAACTTTTTTTTACAAATTATAAAATTATTAAAAATTTTAATTTTATAATTTTTTATTTTTCTCAAATTATACATTTATTAATCAATTTCAATCGTAAAATAAAAAAATTGTCAAAAGACAAAAAATAAATTAAAAAAATTCAAGAGGCACAAAAAATTTAAAATTTTCAAAATTTTCTCTTTTTCGATTTCTTAAATTTTTTGAAAAAAATAATAAAATATAAAATAAAACTTCTCTAGTCATTTTTATAATTTGTAAAATAGTTATACCATAATTAATTGATTAGGTTAACAAAATTTAGGTTAGATTAAGAAGAGTTATATCATAGTTAAAAATTATTAGAGAAGTTCTATTTTATTTTTTTTATTTTTTTCAAAAAATTTAAGAAAGCAAAAGAGAGAAAATTTTGAAAATTTTAAAATTTGTGTGCCTCTTGATTTTTTTTTATTTATTCTTTGTCTTTCAAAATTTTTTATATTTTGTGATTGAAATTTATTCATCAATATATAATTTGAGAAAAATAAAAAATTACAAAATTAAATTTTTTTTAATAATTTTTATAATTTACAAAAAAAAAGTTATATCATGATGAATTAATTAAATTAACAAAATTTAGGTTAGATTAAAAGTTAAAATTAATCATAATAAGTCAATTCATTTCATTTCATTTAATAATAAAAGATATGTCATAATAGATAATTTATCCTCTAATCTAAAAAGGATTGGATAAAATTCACCAAAAATTATTCATGAAACGAAAATGCTTAATAGTAGTATTCTCGTTATAACATTATTATTTGATATTAATATTCGATTTATATATTAATTATAACCGAAACGAAAATGCTTAATAGTAGTATTCTCATTATAACATTATTATTTGATATTAACATTCGATTTATATATTAATTATAACTGACTTATAATAACAGTACAGGCGGATCACAGACAGAGAGGGGATATGTTATTGGTAGTACGTTAATTAGCTTAAGAATTTTTTTTTCTAATATAAAATAAAAAAATTTATTAATTCCTAGAAGAAGAGATTTGAACTTTATTTTCGAGAATGCGATTTTTTTTTATATTAAAGGCAAGTTCTCCGCACCCCAGCGAACTCTATGTTGGATTTCAAAAATAAATGCGAGGCTATTGGATAACGGAGCTGAGTACCACAAGTTCCTTCTCCACCTTCTTTCTAGTAGTTACATCTTCTCTCAACAATGTCAAGGAATCCATTGTTATCAATTCATTATGATGGTGAAATAGTATACGATCAAGAAGGTTCTATCATTTTTAGATCTGGGCAACCGATAATTACCTATATGACACCCGAAGTCAATAGTCTAATGGCGTTGAAGAATCTGATATTGTATTCCATCGGGCAACAAGAGACTAAAATGGTGAAAAAAATTTACTGCAGATATCTGACACAAGTAGATGACAGCTTGTTATATAAAAGGTATATCACAGTTGTCTTGACTCAGTTGATAGTATATTTATTAGACCATGGTTGTGAGAAATATTTATGTTGTTTTGAATTAGGTATCATTTACGTGACGACGAGGACGTGCGTCTTATAAGGTCATGGCACAACAGATAGACAAATATTAATTTGTTGGAATTATTCGTGTTCCTCGTTGAGATGGGTGGTCGAGAATCATCTGTAGATACTGTCGATGATAGTTCGTTGAGTGGAGCTATTAGACGGAATATTCGAAGAACGATGGTCGATCTGAATATGCCACCTGAAGGTAGTCAAGAGGGGTCTAATGTTGAAATTCAGAATGCTGACATGATGGGTGGCGATGTTAAAAGTCATGAGGGTTATACTATCAGGGATCCGATGATAGATCAGTATGAAGTTAATCCCGATGATGTAGACGATGCTGATGACGAACCACCTGAAATTCTTGATGATGGCGACGAGGAAGAAGAGATGAACTACTACGATGAGATACAAATCGCTCTGACACAAACTGCGATTTCTTGACCGTATGAGCGGCCTGATCACTTCTTCCGGTTGAATATCGATGCAATGACTTCATATTAGCCATTTACCCAAGGAAGTCCCGAAGAGAAATCAAGCAATGAGTTCGAGATTGGAAAACAATTTCAGAACAAGGAAGAAGTCATGTTGGAAGTTAAAATGTATCGCATCAAGAGGGTCATAAAGTATAAAATAGTAGACAATGACCATTTGAGATATAATGCACAGTGTATCCAGCTTGGGCCTGGTTGTTCTTGGAGCATACTCATATCTTGTCGCCGAAAGCAAGAAAAGTGGGAGGTTAGGAGATACACTGGTCCTCATACTTGCATGCAAATATCAATGGGTTAAGACCATCGTAGGTTGGATTCGAAGGTGATTGCTCAACACATTTTCACAATGGTAAAAGGGGATCCAACAATCAGCATCAGGGTGCTGCAAGGAGGTGTGAAGAATCACTTCGGTTACAAGGCATCCTACAGAAAAGTTTTGCTTGCGAAATAGAGAGTCATTGCTGGAATATATGGCAATTGGGAGGAGTCATCCAACCGTAGCAGCGGAATATGGTGATAGGCCCAGGACAGTAGCAAGCTGATGCACCCATCCAAATTACGCTGACCATACTCCGTGGCACGGCACATCTGATGGTACAGCCATGTCAGCACAGTCGAGCCCCACGATAACCGGTCACACGTCTCAAGGTCCTCCAATAGGGGGAGCCACCTGATGTGCACTCAAGAGTCAGATGCATCTGGAAATAAGATACCCCCTATTAGCTGCATGATGTACTCTCTCGTGTACCTCAACAAGTGCTCCTTTGTGGCGTCATGCTCCAACTCTTTGCATACCGTGTTGTGGAACCAAGTGAGCTTTACAGTCCACTTCATCTGTGATTGTCTGTCATCTGCGCCGGGAACAACACCTAGAAGCTGCTGACATAATTCCTCAATGGTCCTTCCCTGATGGTGCTGCTCCTAACCACCAATGCATCCACTGACAGGATCACTGTCGATCCTAAGTCCCAACTGATAGGCCACATCCTGCAGGATGATAGTCATCTCCCCGCATGGTAGATGAAATGTGTAGGACTCAGGCCTCCACCTCTCTATCAACACCAATGCAAGTGGCCAATCGTGCTCGAAGTCAACCATATAAGCCACATACTCAAACCCAGCTCGTCTGAGATATGGCCTAATCTGCTCCAGCGGACGTGTCATCGAATTCCGCTTGGTATGCAAAATCTGATGCGCCTACCAAACGGAGACAAAAAATTAAGAAAAGAGACGGTGAACACCCAAAACAATAAGTTCACTGTTTATTAATTACCATACAATGAGCAACAGTGAAAAAATTGTACCACTCAATCAATGCCTGCCAGCAATGTGCTCAGCCTGATCCAATCTGTACATCATCTCCTCGTAACCCAATAACTAATGCCCCAACTAACCACATTCTAGTAAAATAAAATTACATATACTGAACTCAGTTCCTTTTACATCAACTGAATTATTAAAAAACATTTAAATCTATAATTGTCTACCTTAGTTCTTTAGTTTATAAATTTACTAAGAGCAATGCTAGGGAACCAAAAGGGTATTAGCCAAAAACCAACCAAATACCTCTGGGTGAATTCAAAATCTCTACGAGTTAATACACATGGATGTTTCTTCTGCTAAATATCAGAATGTTTCTTTTTCATACTAAATGGATGTTCTTTTATATATTTTTCGAATTTTTTTGTATTACAAATGTGAATGTCTCTATTTCTTTAAGAGTTTCATAATTTTTTTTAAATTTTATAGATATTTAATTATTTTGCTAAAATATAACTGGATATTTCTTTTGTTAAGTATTAGGATGTTTTTTTTCATATTAAATGAATATTTTTTTATATTTCTGTAATTTTTCAAGGACTCTTTTTGGCTAAGATCAAGTGTGTAGTTTGCAGTCTCTTTAATCATCAAAACGGCACCTAATATCCCAAAACGCAGATGTCGGTGATAGAAGACATGGGCATGTGTGCGAAAGGATGTTGAGCCAAACTTTGTTGAACTGGTTGCAGGGTAGAATGGTGGTTAATTGGGCCAGGTTGTTGATTGGGATTATAAACCGGCTGCTGTTGGATAGGAGGGGTACCTTGGCCTTGAACAGGTGAAGCCATGTGCAGTCTCTGTAATTGCTTCCAGTCGAAGGAGCTAGTGGAGGTGACGAAGATGTGTAGGGAGATGAAGAGGATGGTGCCGGAGATATTGGAGGTGGAGGTTGATCCGAAGGGAGGGCCGGAGATAGTGGAGGAAGATACCGGGGATAGCGTCGTCAATGATATCTAGAGAGAACCATGCATTGCGCCACCAAAGGGAAGAGGAAGTTTGAGTCAGGCTTTACCAAAGGGAAGAGGAAATTTGAATCAGGCTTGATTTTGTGCTCCGTGATCCCAGGAGTGGTTTTTGGGTTTTTGAAACATAATAGTCAAGGGGTGATTTCATTTAGCACGGCAATTAATAACAAATATTGAAAATTAAATAAAATTAAATTAATTAAGATTAATGTGGTTTTGTTTATTTTTTGGCTGGTCTCTTTTGGTTCCATATACTTTTCCATTTACTAATTGAAATTTAACCCAATTACATGATGTCGTCAACTAACACCCTAAACAACCCTAATTAATAACTAACTTAGTCTTAAATTTTACTAATCATGTTTCTTTCTCATCTAACTTAACTAATTATCCAACTAATTACCTTGTAACTCACAACTTAAACTACCTAAGAATTGACTAACAACTTATACTAATTAACATATTATAAACAAAAAACAGCAACTCAACAATAACATAACAAATCTAACTAACATGTAAACAGTTAACAGTAAACAGTAACTCTAACTAACATGTAAACAATAAATTTGTAACTCTAACTAACATGCAACCTCTAACTAATAACTTTAACTAACATGTAAACAGTAACTCTAACTAACATATTATTTACTGCAGGGGCAGAGCTAGATTAACTTTTAGGGAGGGGCTAAAAAAAATTTTATAATTAACAAAAAATAAAATAAAAATTTTAAGGGGGCTAAACTAAAATTTATGCATAATTTGTAAAGAAAACTTAATAGTTGGGGGAGGCCATTGCCCCCTTGACTTGTATGTGGCTCCGCCACTGATTTACTGACCTGAGAATGTCGTGGATAACGAACTTCACGAATATCGAAAGATAAAAAGAAGGAACAAAGTAAATTTCGAGTAGAGAAAAAAAAGAAAAGAACAAATAAAATATTGTTCCACTAGCTTTTATAGTCTGGCAAACTCAACATAGAATTTGCTAGGGTGCGGCAAACTTATCTTTAATTAAAAAAAAATCGTATTTTTAAAAATAAAATTCAAATCTCTTTTTCAGGTAATTATTAAATTTTTTTATTTTATAGTAAAAAAAAAATCCATTAGCTTAATAGTATAAAGAAATACTAAACTATTAATGAAGGACAAGGATTTCAAATTAGAAATGATCAAACTTTTTCAATAACTTGACGGAAGTTTCCTTGATGAGTGGCGACAAATTCAAATTCTAAGGTATACTTTGCATGAGTTCTCTTCAAAGACACGCAACTAATAAACTCATGCCATCATCACATTAATTATGAAAAGGAAATCAAGCTCCATTATATATTGGTGATCCATTTGTGGGGTTCGAGACTCGAGAGGGTACTTCTTTGTGTTTGTTGACAACCACAAATTAAAGAAATTTTTTAATATACAAGTTCCTATCATTTTATTTTCTTTCTTTTTGATAAAGTTGTCGATAGATTATTCGTGTAAGCTTTATCAAGCCTTTTTTTTGAGAAAATTTCACTTTTTTTTTAAAAAATATTAAAATAATATATTTTTTTCTATTTATAAAATATATATATTTTTTATAATTTTAAAAATTTTTTTTATATTTTAAATTTTTTGTATTAACTAATATTAACTTTACTTATTTTATAAGAAAAAAAAATATTTTTTGTGATTAAATTTTGTGTACTAAAATATTCTCTAACAACTTATTTTTCTAGTGATTAAATTATATTTTTATCAAAATATTTTTAAAATATTTTGTAACGATTAAATTATTTTTTTATTAAGATACCCTTTAATATTATTTTTCTAGTGATTAAATTATGATATTAATACATATTATTTTAACATTATATTAAAAAATTCTTCCCTCTAAGACTAATAAAAAATATAAAAGAAAATGTTAAACCAAACTTGTAAAACCATGTTTAATAATATACATTGATATCATAAGATTAACAGTAAAACATACAAAAGAGCTAATGTATTAATACATGGAATTAACAGAGATCTTAACCTTAATAAAGGAGAATTAGTTGCTAATATTCTTTAGAGAAATCCTTAATTATTGAAAGTAAAAATTACCGAAGAAGAGGAGCCCTCTCTAAGTGTTTGACTTCTCCCTTAAATATTAACCCTAAAAGAAATTCAAATCCAAACTTAAAACAGAATCAAATCTAACTAATTAATGATTGCCTCCAACAAAGCTTTCAATCTTTTCCTCTTGCAAATCTTCAATTAATGCTATGATTGGTGGGCCTAAGTTGAGCCTTCAATTGACCACATGATTGATGAAGAGTTGAAGACTTAGTGGCTAATTGGGGTCCCTGGAAGGTAGCTAGAATCTCACGTGGCACGTGTGTATTTCACGTTGCACGTAGAGCTTGTTCTTAATCCAATTCACTCTCTGACTAGCTCACGTTGTAAGTAGAGTATCTCATGTGGTACGTGGCTTTGTTCTTCCCTCAGTTTTGGCCTCTGTTTGCTCTAACTGTTGCATGTAGGAAATCCTACGTCCCACATGAAAGTGCAATCATGCATATGTATGATAGATGCATATGCATGACACCTCAAAATTCCTCTTGTTGTGCGTATGCATGCACCATGCGTACGCTTGACAGTCCACGTACCACGTGAAAGCTTTCATGTCCCTCGCAAGAAAACTCACGTCCTTTGTAAGGAACTCACATCCCACACTACCCCTTTGTTACCTCAAATTGCTCTCTTTTTGGTCCAGCCGTGGCACGTGAAGAATTCCACATCAAACAGCATGTATTTTTCCTTCAAGAATGACCCAAATTGGCTTGTTTGTGGCGTGCTTTGGTTGCATGAGAAAGCTATGTGAGACTCATGTCAACTGTAAGACCCAAAACCTTTGAAAAAGGGCTATCATTAGCTAATTTCAAATTCAGTATTTCTGTAGCTTTAATTTCAGAAATTTCTCTATTAAAGAAATTTAAAGCAAGTTTTGGTTGATTGAATTTGAAATAAATTGAGATTATTATCCAATTTTATAGTTATTGGATTATTTTCTATATTCAAGTTATAAAGTTGGTAGTTGTGAAATAATAAGGATTTCTATATGATTTGGATTAAATAATTAATATTCTAAATATTAATACTGCTACTTTGGAAAATAAGGGATTTAATTATATTACTCCTAATTATTCGATTTGGATATTTTATTGAAAATAATTTGTGAAATTGGTGAGCAAATAGTATTTTCTATATATAATTAGTGGTGGATTTAAATTGGGTTTCAATTACTATATTACTCTTACTTTTATTTGAAATTACAAAAGTAGCCCTAACCCTAATTCCTAACTCTCAGCCGCCACACCCCAACCCCTCTTTTGCCCCAATAGAACCCAGCAGCCCCCTTTTCTTCCCAGCAGAATGCAACACATCCACTGCTCTTGAGAAGGAAACGAAAAGAGAAAGGGAAGCTGGGGAAAGGGACTGCTGACCTGAGAAGAGAGAGGACGGCGCCGGCGGGCGTCACTGCCGCCGCGCCGCCGTGTTGCACCCAGGGAGGGCGAGAGAGAGAGCGAGGAACACACAAGAGAGGGAGAGGATCGCGCTGTCAACGCGTTCTGCCATCGCCGCCACTGTGAAGCCGCCATTCTAGCCTGAGTAAGGGAGAGATAGAGACGACGCGAGGGAGAAAGGGAGTCATCGCGCTTTGCCGCTGCTAGCTCCGCCGCATCCTGCGCCACCGAGGGCCCTATTCTTGTCAGATCCGTTGCCATCCTGCCATCGCACCACCACGTCACTGTCATTGCCGAGTTGGGAGAGAGAGCTGCGGGGAGAGGGAGCTCGCTATCGCGCCACCGCAATGGTCCATGCCGCCAGGGTCGCCGTCGCCAAGCCTCTGCGCCGCTGCTGTCACCGCCGTTAAAGCCACCGCCAGCCATCGTGCCTTGACTTGCCACCGTCGATCTCGTCGCAGGCCACTGCCGCCGGAGCTCATGTCATCGCCGTTGAGCACCATGAAGAACAGAGAGCGTGCTCGATGAGTGAGAAGGGGTGGAGGCTGGGTTTTGTCGCTGTATTGCTACCTCTACCGTGCCCTGCTGAGGCTTCTAGAGCCGCTGCCATCACTGCTGGAACGGGCTGGAGCTCGTCGCGGAAAGAGAGGCTAGGGCTGGCACCATCTTGCCTGGTAAGAGCCCGCAACTGCTGCTGCTCTTGCCCTGTTCTGCTTTGTTCTTCTCTCTGTTTAATGGCTGTTCTTGGTGCCTTGCTGCCCGCCAGGGTTGCTACCATCGATTTGGAGTTTCCATAAAAGTGGCTGTTTCACTTTTAGTATTCATCCTTCTGTGGTTGGAGTTGCTGCGAGTTGGAGCCATTGGAAGAGTGTTGCTGTTGCCGGAACCACCACCGGGACTGCCGCTTCATGGTTCAGTCACTTCTTATTTGCGGTAAGCGTTTACGTTCCGGTAACCCCTTTAGTCGCTGTCCTGTTAAACGTTGAGGTGTTGTAGCATTCGTTGTTATGAGAGTTAATCCCGTTTGTTACGTATTGCGATTAGAGTTGACGTGGTTACTGCAAAAGTGAGCAAAGCTGTGGTTCAAGCTGTCGGTGATTTCGGGATGAGACGGAAAGGACTATGTGAGGCGTTTGGGTTATAGAATTGCGTTTTGAGGTAGGGGCGCTTTCCGAAAACTACAGTTTATTATTGGAATTATTACATATGGATACTGATGCGAGATATGGTGTAATTAGTGATTGTATCTGCCTTATGTATTATTTGATTGACTCGAATGATTATGGACGTTGGCTTGGCTGAATTGTTGTGTGGCTTGTGAAATGTAATGTTTGAAGTTGATTCTTTAAATATTTGAAATGAGTTTGATCCGTTGAGGATTGGTTTGAATTGAGTCAATTATTTTGACGATGTGAAAGATAGAATGCTCTTGAAATTCAGCCTGGGTTGCTTTAATTGCTCTGGTTTTGATAAATGATTTATTGCTGAACCGATTCTTTAAAGCTCTATAAATGAGTTAAATCGGTTGATATTGAATTGATTTTTGAAATGGTTTCCTTGAGATATGCCACTGAGGCGACTGCTGGATTTAGCTTGCTTTTGAATTGATTTCTGGTTTTGAACTGTTGAAAAGGAATGAGAAACGGTTTAGTTGGGACCCGAACCGGTTGGCAAAAGTCCACGTTTTAGGGGAGGTGCTGCCGAAATTTCTATAAAATCCGAGTCTTTATTGAAATGTTGTCTAAAAAATGATGAGTTAAAGACTTCTACTATTTTATTTGAATTATCGAGAAAAGGATGATTCATGCTTTCGAAATGAATTAATAAAGAGGAAATTGTGATTTAGTCTTGCTTCTTAAGAAAGGCATTGTATCTCTTTCAGGAGAAGGTTATTTAGATGAAACTTGTGTTTTAAAGCTGTTTGGATGTGAAAAGGGTTTATGCCTTTGAATTTGACTTGGGGGTTTCAATTAAAGAAGTTTCAATGACTTTGAAAGAACCTGAATGTCTATTGACAAGTTTCATTTTGAAATGTTTTGAGAAAGGTTTTAAGTACTCCTTGAATTCTGAATTCTTGCAAGACTAAAACAAACCTTGAACAGTTGAAACGTTCTAGAATTTATCATGGGGATTGAAGTTGGTTTTGCTTAAGTAAAGGAAACGGCTTTGAAAGAAGTAAATGATTACGTGACTCGGTTTGGCTTAGATCCTATTTTCCTACTCAAATCGGAAAGCTAATGTTTCAATGATTTTAAATGAATTTGGTGAAGTGAGTTATGTTATTCTCCCCTAAAGACTTGGGACTCTGCCGAGAAACTTTGTTATAAAATCCCATTGTGGAATGGGTGATTTTGATTGTTCCCAAATTGAATCTTTAACTTTCCATGGTTTTGGAAGTCTTGGAAAGAGGATGCCGAGAGCGGCTTTGTTTTAAAAAGGGAACTTACTTTGAGTACATTTGGCTTATGAGCCTGAGATGATTTGAGAAATGAGATCTTTAAAGCCAAGGCTGAAAAGAGTTGAAATTTGATTTCAAAGTGAAATGGCTTGAGAAAAGTGATTTGAGGCTTAAATGCCGGTTTTATGAATTTGATGATGTTGAATGGTGGAAGTGTTGTTTTGTTGTGAGCCGAAATGGCTGTGTATGATTATGAATATTGGCTGGTTCTTGATTGAGCCGTGAGCCAGAATGGCTGTGTATGATATTAATTTATGGCTGATTGCCGAATGAGTTATGGGCCGTATGGCTGACTATGAATTATGAATTTAAGCCGGATGGCTGAGATGGATGTTAATCCATGACTGGGACTGAATGAATATATGCTTGAGATACCTGGGTAGTAGCAAGGGTTGTGGTTCGTCCCACTTGCTCCAGGTCAGAGACTGTGATGCCTTGGTAGTAGCGGTAGTAGTGGTGATTCCACTCGCTCCAGGTTGAGCTGTTAAACACCAGCCTGGGTAGTAGCCGCAGTAGTGGTTATTCCACTGGCTCTGGGTTGAGCGGGTAGTAGCAATGGGGTTGTAGCTCAAACCCACATGCTCCGCGAGGGGTGTTTCTGTCCATGGTTAGCTACCAGGACGTGTCGGGTTGGCTATATAACCGACAGATGATATCATCAGCCACTAGGGACAGGCATGCATCATATGCATCTATGTGACATTGTTTGGATGTGCATATTATACTTGGTTTGCCTATGTGATTAATTGCTAATTGTTCTACTTGCAATAACTGTTTGTTTGTGCTTGCATCTTCCTATTTGTGTTTGCTACTAGGACTCTATTGGACTGTGGTGATTGGTTGATGGCTGAATTGTTTAGGCCTAGGGCCGTGGTTGGAATGAGATGAACCGATGGTTGATTTCGGTTTTGTGTTTCTGGTTTGTTATAAAATATGAAAGGCTATTTTGTTTCAGCATAAATAAACCGTTTTGAAAGACTTTTGAGTTTTTGAGAATTGAACGGTTCCTCTTTTAGAAAAGATTTCCAACTTTACTTTTATTGTAAACCGTTGTTTTGAAAAGAGGCATAAGACGGTTATTAATCACTGGTACGGTTTATCCTCACGTATCCTATTACAGTAATTCCCAAAAACCCTCTACTGAGAACCCTTTCGAGGATGATGTTCTTACCCCCTACATTTTTCCCCTTTCAGGATATGGGCGCAGAAGTTACGAAGAGCTTATTTAATTGTTGTGATGCTCTGTATTGTTTTAGCTATGGTTTATTGTACCCTCGCCTTTATCTTGATATAATCTGTAAGAGGGATAGGAATTGTATTGGATTATGGTTGTAATATTACTTATATATATGTATGTATATATATGGATGTACTCTTTATGAGTTTTGTAAGTTGTATGGTATTTATGGATGTATGATATCGGATGAAAGTATTTTTGGATCGGTATTGCGATTTAAAGTTTTAAACAGGCTCATATTTTAGTATTAAATAATATAAAAGTCGTCGTAATGTCCGAACTATCAAAGTCGCGCAGCCGGAAGTGTGAGCTTTGGTAGTTAGGGTGTTACATTATGGTATCAGAGCAGTTCTTCCTGTAGAGCCTGAGGAATGGACTGACTATGCTTCAGTTGCATACTCTGAGCGTTTGTCATGTATTAGGTCTTGTCGAATGACGAGAATTAGAGCTTTATGCACATGACGATCTATTGATTAATGCTGTTAGTCTTGCATTGCATAATTCCTGATATTAAGTTTGGCCGGCTTAATACTAGTGAAATATGTATATGAAAGCACTGATGGATTACCATAGATGATATACGAGTTTTGAGTAAAGCGAATCGCGGGTTTTGGGAACGTTAGAATCTATTTCTCGAGGCTATTCAGTTGTGAGTCTTGAATTCTGTTCGAGTCGACTTGTTCTTTCATATCCTAACTTGAAGTTCTTGTTTGCTAATCCCCTTGAAAAGTAGTTTGATGTTCCACTCTATTCCTCTATCAACATGCATTCTTGTTTGATCTTAAGTGCATATGCTTGTTTGAGATCCTTGTTGCACCTACCTTCCTTTATTTGAGTTCTTCTTGATTCAAGTATTCTTTGATATAGCCTTGAACTTGTCTTAATGTGCTGTGACTTTTAACTCCGGATTCCGAGTTCATTCTTAGAGAACTTGTTGATTCAGTTTTCTTCTTATTTGACAGTGATTACAGCTAATTTTGAGATTTTTATAAAAATTGCTGTTGACTAGATATACACTTATCTATACGTGGAACTTCGAAAATTTCTTATACAGTTTAACAACTATTTATTTCTAATACCTCCCCTGTACTTTTACTGGTTTGCGGAACCGCATTTACTTCAAATACAATTTGACTTTCTAGTAATTTTACTATAGTTCCATCGCACGCCTTTATCTGATTATGCATTTGGGCATTTTTCGAAATTCTGGGAAGAAGGAATTCTTCGCTTTTATTTCGGTTGATTTTTGTTGATAAACTTTACCTAAATTATTTTTTACTTGAGTTCGGTTTAGCATACTACATTGTTGATGCCATTGTTGTTCTTTTGAAAATGTTGGACTCATAGCTTTATTCTTATGAACGGACTCGTTCCTTCTTAAGCTTTTCACCTCTATGAATGTCATACGTGACCCTGTTTTTAACTAATCTTTTACATCTTGTAAACATTACCATTGATCTTGGTTTTTCTTCTCTGGTGAATCTCATCCTTATGTGATTCAGTTTGATTCGTTTCAAAATAGTGCATCATTTATCCTCTCATTGTCTCTACCAGAGTTTTTAGTCAAAGACTTATCCTTGAGAGATTACTAATGATTGAGTTGTCTTTTCTATAACTTTTGTATTCTTTTGGATCAATTGAAAGCTTATTTGATGTCTCATGCCTAGTGAATCTTGTTTGAACTACTTTAATTTAAGATCCTTTCTTGTATGGCTTGACTCCTTTTAAGTACATTCTAAACTTCTTGAATGTTCTTCTGAGATGGTGATTTCAAGAACACTTTTGGAGTCTTGTTTTGAACTTTTTAAAGAAGTTTTGAATTCTCTTTAAAGCAGTTCTAAACTAAATTTATTTTTCAACTGCTTGATTGTAATGGAAACCATCGTTCAACTTTGACAAAGTTGTTTTAAAGTGGCATGCGCTATTTTAAATGAGGTTTTGGAAAGCTTCCTTGTTTAGTGGAAACCAGTTTGTTTGTAACGCACCACTTGTTTCCTTTACCAATTTGTAAGCGAACTTTTACCTCGGATTTTCTTTCTAAAAAGGGTTTAACTTCCTCTTGCGCCCTTGCTATGAATGTTATACACGCTTTTTTGAATATGGACTTTGGAGATTTTTGAACAAGCATTTGATTTCTCTTCCGAGTTTTATGATTGCTTTTGGTTAAGTTGTGCACCTAATTATCTTTCTAAAATATCTGAGGGAATATTTTAGCTCCTAGCCAAACTTGTGAGCATCTTGTTTTTAAAACTCTACATAATCTACTTCGACGTGAAATTGGACTAGAGCAAAGCCACGTTTATGCTTTTGCTACTCTCTTGAAGGATATTTGTTGCTTAACTTTTCTTTTAGACTGCGAGGTGATTTTCCTGCAAGTTTTCGATTCTTTTAAGAACAATGTATTCAGAAGTATTTTTAATTATGCTCTTGAAGTTTTGTGAGCTTTGTCTTGGGTTTGAGAGATTCTTCTCTATAAACTTCATACTTCTTCGACTCAGCTTGAGTTTGCTTCAAAATAATACGCTGAATTTTCTTCTTGTTGATCATATTGGATTTCTTTGATTCAAGGGTTATCTTTGAGGTTGTCAATTGAATTGTGTCTAGCAAACTTCATTGCTTGAGTATCCTTGGTTATCTGGGATTGGATATATTCTCTCAAATCTATTATTGCTATCCTTGACATTTGACTCTCATTTCTAAATCTTGTATCCTTCTGAGTAGACTCGAGAATTGTTTGATATCACGTGCGACTTGTAGACGTATACGTAACGCGATGCGTTAGTTCTTTAAGACGTGATATGTGTATATGGAAGGTGAAGCGGTAGGTGTAACGTTATGATGAGTTGTGGGTGTTTTGTTCCTTGCGGACGGGTTTGCGGTTGTAAGGCTTGTGATCGAGTATGGGATTGTAAAGTGCTTGATGGAGTTGAAAAGTTGAAACCTTGAGGTTGATATGAGATTAGTGTGCGGATATTGAGCACATCGCTTTAACTCCATCCTGTTTTATAGCCTTTGATGCCTTGCCCTACTATCACATGATTGACCCATGTTATCTTTTGCATTGAGCCTACCTTGTAACGTTTGCTTTGCAATCACACTCCTACCTTTGCACCCTTATGCATATGACAATCAAAGTATTTGAAAATCGTATATATGTTTATATGATGAGATATGTTTGCTTCTTCCTTAAATGTGTTCAAGGATGAACTGTTATGAAATTTCTTTCGTTTTGCATCAATTTTCGAGGGCGAAAATTTTTATAAGGTAGGTAGAATGTAAGACCCAAAACCTTTGAAAAAGGGCTATCATTAGCTAATTTCAAATTCAGTATTTCTGTAGCTTTAATTTTAGAAATTTCTCTATTAAAGAAATTTAAAGCAAGTTTTGGTTGATTGAATTTGAAATAAATTGAGATTATTATCCAATTTTACAGTTATTGGATTATTTTCTATATTCAAGTTATAAAGTTGGTAGTTGTGAAATAATAAGGATTTCTATATGATTTGGATTAAATAATTAATATTCTAAATATTAATACTGCTACTTTGGAAAATAAGGGATTTAATTATATTACTCCTAATTATTCGATTTGGATATTTTATTGAAAATAATTTGTGAAATTGGTGAGCAAATAGTATTTTCTATATATAACTAGTGGTGGATTTAAATTGGGTTTCAATTACTATATTACTCTTACTTTTATTTGAAATTACAAAAGTAGCCCTAACCCTAATTCCTAACTCTCAGCCGCCACACCCCAACCCCTCTTTTGCCCCAATAGAACCCAGCAGCCCCCTTTTCTTCCCAGCAGAATGCAACACACCCACTGCTCTTGAGAAGGAAACGAAAAGAGAAAGGGAAGCTGGGGAAAGGGACTGCCGACCTGAGAAGAGAGAGGACGGCGCCGGCGGGCGTCACTGCCGCCGCGCCGCCGTGTTGCACCCAGGGAGGGCAAGAGAGAGAGCGAGGAACACACAAGAGAGGGAGAGGATCGCGCTGTCAACGCGTTCTGCCATCGCCGCCACTGTGAAGCCGCCATTCTAGCCTGAGTAAGGGAGAGATAGAGACGACGCGAGGGAGAAAGGGAGTCATCGCGCTCTGCCGCTGCTAGCTCCGCCGCATCCTGCGCCACCAAGGGCCCTATTCTTGTCAGATCTGTTGCCATCCCGCCGTCGCACCACCACGTCACTGTCATTGCCGAGTTGGGAGAGTGAGCTGCGGGGAGAGGGAGTTCGCTATCGCGCCACCGCAATGGTCCATGCCGCCAGGGTCGCCGTCGCCAAGCCTCCGCGCCGCTGTTGTCACCGCCGTTAAAGCCGTCGCCAGCCATCGTGCCTTGACTTGCCACCGTCGATCTCGTCGCAGGCCACTGCCGCCGGAGCTCATGTCATCGCCGTTGAGCACCATGAAGAACAGAGAGCGTGCTCGATGAGTGAGAAGGGGTGGAGGCTGGGTTTTGTCGCTGTATTGCTACCTCTACCGTGCCCTGCTGAGGCTTCTAGAGCCGCTGCCATCACTGCTGGAACAGGCTGGAGCTCGTCGCGAAAAGAGAGGCTAGGGCTGGCACCGTCTTGCATGGTAAGAGCCCGCAACTGCTACTGCTCTTGCCCTATTCTGCTTTGTTCTGCTCTCTATTTAATGGCTGTTCTTGGTGCCTTGCTGCCCGCCAGGGTTGCTACCATCGATTTGGAGTTGCCATAAAAGTGGCTGTTTCACTTTTAGTATTCATCCTTCTGTGGTTGGAGTTGCTGCGAGTTGGAGCCATTGGAAGAGTGTTGCTGTTGCCGGAACCACCACCGGGACTGCCGCTTCATGGTTCAGTCACTTCTTATTTGCGGTAAGCGTTTACGTTTCGGTAACCCCTTTAGTCGCTGTCCTATTAAACGTTGAGGTGTTGTAGCAT
Organism: Arachis ipaensis; assembly: GCF_059453495.1. Taxonomy (NCBI): domain Eukaryota; kingdom Viridiplantae; phylum Streptophyta; class Magnoliopsida; order Fabales; family Fabaceae; genus Arachis; species Arachis ipaensis. The sequence continues at coordinate 44,599,246 of NC_142443.1, forward strand.
TCGTTGTTATGAGAGTTAATCCCGTTTGTTACGTATTGCGATTAGAGTTGACGTGGTTACTGCAAAAGTGAGCAAAGCTGTGGTTCAAGCTGCCGGTGATTTCGGGATGAGACGGAAAGGACTCTGTGAGGCGTTTGGGTTATGGAATTGTGTTTTGAGGTAGGGGCGCTTTCCGAAAACTACAGTTTATTATTGGAATTATTACATATGGATACTGATGTGAGATATGGTGTAATTAGTGATTGTATCTGCCTTATGTATTATTTGATTGACTCGAATGATTATGGATGTTGGCTTGGCTGAATTGTTGTGTGGCTTGTGAAATGTAATGTTTGAAGTTGATTCTTTAAATATTTGAAATGAGTTTGATCCGTTGAGGATTGGTTTGAATTGAGTCAATTATTTTGACGATGTGAAAGATAGAATGCTCTTGAAATTCAGCCTGGGTTGCTTTAATTGCTCTGGTTTTGATAAATGATTTATTGCTGAACCGATTCTTTAAAGCTCTATAAATGAGTTAAATCGGTTGATATTGAATTGATTTTTGAAATGGTTTACTTGAGATATGCCACTGAGGCGACTGCTGGATTTAGCTTGCTTTTGAATTGATTTCTGGTTTTGAACTGTTGGAAAGGAATGAGAAACGGTTTAGTTGAGACCCGAACCGGGTGGCAAAAGTCCAAGTTTTAGGGGAGGTGCTGCCGAAATTTCTATAAAATCCGAGTCTTTATTGAAATGTTGTCTAAAAAATGATGAGTTAAAGACTTCTACTATTTTATTTGAATTATCAAGAAAAGGATGATTCATGCTTTCGAAATGAATTAATAAAGAGGAAATTGTGATTTAGTCTTGCTTCTTAAGAAAGGCATTGTATCTCTTTCAGGAGAAGGTTATTTAGATGAAACTTGTGTTTTAAAGCTGTTTGGATGTGAAAAGGGTTTATGCCTTTGAATTTGACTTGGGGGTTTCAATTAAAGAAGTTTCAATGACTTTGAAAGAACCTGAATGTCTATTGACAAGTTTCATTTTGAAATGTTTTGAGAAAGGTTTTAAGTACTCCTTGAATTCTGAATTCTTGCAAGACTAAAACAAACCTTGAACAGTTGAAACGTTCTAGAATTTATCATGGGGATTGAAGTTGGTTTTGCTTAAGTAAAGGAAACGGCTTTGAAAGAAGTAAATGATTATGTGACTCGGTTTGGCTTAGATCCTATTTTCCTACTCAAATCGGAAAGCTAATGTTTCAATGATTTTAAATGAATTTGGTGAAGTGAGTTATGTTATTCTCCCCTAAAGACTTGGGACTCTGCCGAGAAACTTTGTTATAAAATCCCATTGTGGAATGGGTGATTTTGATTGTTCCCAAATTGAATCTTTAACTTTCCATGATTTTGGAAGTCTTGGAAAGAGGATGCCGAGAGCGGCTTTGTTTTAAAAAGGGAACTTACTTTGAGTACATTTGGCTTATGAGCTTGAGATGATTTGAGAAATGAGATCTTTAAAGCCAAGGCTGAAAAGAGTTGAAATTTGATTTCAAAGTGAAATGGCTTGAGAAAAGTGATTTGAGGCTTAAATGCCGGTTTTATGAATTTGATGATGTTGAATGGTGGAAGTGTTGTTTTATTGTGAGCCAAAATGGCTGTGTATGATTATGAATATTGGCTGGTTCTTGATTGAGCCGTGAGCCGAAATGGCTGTGTATGATATTAATTTATGGCTGATTGCCGAATGAGTTATGGGCCATATGGCTGACTATGAATTATGAATTTAAGCCGGATGGCTGAGATGGATGTTGATCCATGACTGGGACTGAATGAATATATGCTTGAGATACCTGGGTAGTAGAAAGGGTTGTGGTTCGTCCCACTTGCTCCAGGTCAGAGACTGTGACGCCTGGGTAGTAGCGGTAGTAGTGGTGATTCCACTCGCTCCAGGTTGAGCTGTTAAACACCTGCCTGGGTAGTAGCCGCAGTAGTGGTTATTCCACTGGCTCTGGGTTGAGCGGGTAGTAGCAATGGGGTTGTAGCTCAAACCCACTTGCTCTGCGAGGGGTGTTTCTGTCCATGGTTAGCTACTAGGACGTGTCGGGTTGGCTATATAACCGACAGATGATATCATCAGCCACTAGGGACAGGCATGCATCATATGCATCTATGTGACATTGTTTGGATGTGCATATTATACTTGGTTTGCCTATGTGATTAATTGCTAATTGTTCTACTTGCAATAACTGTTTGTTTGTGCTTGCATCTTCCTATTTGTGTTTGCTACTAGGACTCTATTGGACTGTGGTGATTGGTTGATGGCTGAATTGTTTAGGCCTAGGGCCGTGGTTGGAATGAGATGAACCGATGGTTGATTTCGGTTTTGTGTTTCTGGTTTGTTATAAAATATGAAAGGCTATTTTGTTTCAGCATAGATAAACCGTTTTGAAAGACTTTTGAGTTTTTGAGAATTGAACGGTTCCTCTTTTAGAAAAGATTTCCAACTTTACTTTTATTGTAAACCGTTGTTTTGAAAAGAGGCATAAGACGGTTATTAATTACTGATACGATTTATCCTCACGTATCCTATTACAGTAATTCCCAAAAATCCTCTACTGAGAACCCTTTTGAGGATGATGTTCTCACCCCCCTACATTTTTCCCCTTTCAGGATATGGGCGCAGAAGTTACGAAGAGCTTATTTAATTGTTGTGATGCTCTGTATTGTTTTAGCTATGGTTTATTGTACCCTCGCCTTTATCTTGATATAATCTGTAAGAGGGATAGGAATTGTATTGGATTATGGTTGTAATATTACTTATATATATGTATGTATATATATGGATGTACTCTTTATGAGTTTTGTAAGTTGTATGGTATTTATGGATGTATGATATCGGATGAAAGTATTTTTAGATAGGTATTGCGATTTAAAGTTTTAAACAGGCTCATATTTTAGTATTAAATAATATAAAAGTCGTTGTAATGTCCAAACTATCAGAGTCGCGCAGCCGGAAGTGTGTGCTTTGGTAGTTAGGGTGTTACATCAACTATAAAGTATTATATATCGTTGTAAAGCTCTTGAAGTTAGCTTTCTAACATCGCTGAAAGCAGGTCATTTGGACCTCTGTAATTCAAGTTATGCCCTTTTGAAGTTGAAGAGGTCAGGTTGCAAAGAACCTCACATACTATGTGACTTTCTCCACGTTGTACGCGAACTGGGAGTCATGCATACGCATGACATATCTTTCTACTCCTTTTTGTACTTGGCTTAGAATAATGATTTACCCCCTCATATAGACTATTATATATCATTGGAAAGCTCTAGAAGTTAGCTTTTTAATGGTACTAGAATCATTTTGGTTGGAGGTTTATAGCTCAAGTTATTCTTGTTGGAGTATGAAGAGGTTAGGGTTGATAGCATCCACCAATTCTCTTTGCACTTGTCTTCAATTTTTGTTTCTTCCTTGTGCTTTTACTTCTCTTTTTTCTAACATTTTCCTACAAGAATCATGAAACCAATAAAATCAAAGTACTAATAGAATAGTCTTAAAAATCATATAATTATCAAGCAAAAGGCACAATTTTTCTATAACAACCAATGAAAAGTGCTTAAGATGCTCATGCATCAGTTTGCCAGTATGGTGCAAAGCAATGTGTGCCAAGATGCCAAGCACACTTGTTCAAATAGAAACACTACCTGTAAATTTTCATAAACTTACCAGTAAAATCATGGAAAATAGAATTCATTGCTATTTGGTAAGTTGCCCTGGTATTCTTTAGTCCAAAGGGCATGACTAACCATTTATATGTACCAATGGCTCCAGGGCATCAAAAATTTGTTTTCGACACATCTTCCTAGAATATGAATATTTGATTATATCCTGAGTATTCATCTATGGAGCTCAGAATATCGCTTCCTGTTGCAGAGTCTATCAATATCTTTGTAATTGGAATGTGGTACTCATCCTTTGGTATAGTTTTATTCAAATTCCCAAATTCAATACACACTCTTAGCTTTCCATTTTTCTTAATGACAGGCACAATATTAGAAATTCATTCAACATAATTGGTTGTTCAAATGAAACCAGCTCCCAACAAATGTTCGACTTTCTCTTTGATTTTAACTATAATTTTAGGTGCAAAATGTCTAGGAGCTTGCTTTATAGGTCGAGCGTTATGCATAAGCGGAAGCTTATGTTCAACCAAAGATCTGTCCAACCAAAACATTTCTTCATATTGTCAGACAAAACAATCCTGATATCTCTTCAGCACCTCTATTAGCTTCTCCTTAGAAACAGAATCCAACCATTTGCTGACATATGTAACTCAACTTTCTCCACCAATCTCGACTTCCTCGAGAGGGTATTGTACTTCAACTTTCTTATTATGCAAGTCTTTTGAAAAATAAATGAGACCTTTCAAACCCTAAGGGGTCGAGATCATATATATAATCTAGTGTATGTTCCCTTGCTCCTTCTTCTCAGCCATATAGGCTGAGAGTCGAGCCCAATGGCTCGATATATCCATTAAGTGAATTTTGTGGCAAAACTTTCCTTGGCCTTACGAACCAACTTCATACCATGGGCCCCGACATAGCAGCCTTTGATAAGAGCTAGGTCAAAGGTGCTTATATCAATATCTAATGGTCGAACACTAGTATGCTTTTCCTTAATGCTGACATTCATTTGTTCGACATAGTAAGGGCTGTCGTTAGCTTCAATTTCTTTGATCCATCCATCGTCGTCCTAGAACACCAACTTTTGATGCAGAGTTGAGGGAATTACCCGTACTTTATGGATCCAATCTCTTCCTAGTAGCATATTAAAGGCCACCTTGGTAGGCACCATTATAAATTCTATGGGTCGTTCGACACTTTGATGAATTCATATTTCATAGTATTTATTTGTTCTAATTGGATAGATTTCATTAACTTTCCTTGCATTTATTCAATGAAATAGCTTGGTTTTGTAAATTCTCCATAAATTATGCTCAAAAGTGAAAATATACTTTTTAGGCCCTAAATTGATAAATTTTATTTAATTTAATTCCATTTGATGCCTTGATGTGTTTGTTGAGTGATTTCAGACTTGTAAGGCAAAGATTGGATTGAAGAAATGAAGAAAAGGCATGTAATAGTGGAGAATTCATGAAAAAATGGAGTTTGGAGCTTTTCAGTAAGTGTGCGTGCGCACAACTATGTGCGCGTGCGCACAACTCTTCGTGTGTACGCACAATTGGAAAAAATCATAAAGTGTGCGTACGCACAGGTCCCAACACGTGACCTCATTAATGCAATTCGCTGGCAGTGAATTTTAGGCTTCTAGAACCCAATCCAACTCATTTCTGAAGCTATTTCAACCCTAATTCAAGAGGAGGCAAGGGGGGAGCAATTAGGTTTAGATTTTTCCATGTTTTTGTCTTAGTTTTCTAGAGAGAGAATCTTCTCCTTCTATCTAGAATTTAGGTTTTCTTAGTTAATTTCTCTTTAATTTAAGTTACTAATTTTTGTTTTAATGTAGTTTTATTTATGTTTTCATGCTTAATTGTCTTAATTCTCTTTGTTCTTCTTTTTAATTTTTCTTTTATGTCACTTTTTATTTTATGAACATTCTTGTAAATCTTAATTTTCTATTAATGCAATTTAATGTTTCTTTTCTTATTGTTATTTAATTGATGTTGTTATTATTATTTTCTTGCACTTGGTAGCTTTAGATTTTATTTTGATTGCAATTTAATATGCTTTTATTTTCATGCACACCAAGTGTTTGATAAAAATGCTTGGCTTAGTTTTTACTTAGTTTTTGCTCACTCTTGGCTTGGAATTGATGACTTTGGTGATCTTGAGTCATTCATGTCCATTCTTGATTGATATATTAGAGTAGTTAGTTGATTTGGTTTCCACTAACTCTAAGCCTTCCATTAATAGAGTTGGCTAGGACTTGTGGATTGAAATCAATTATGCCTATTTGACTTATCCTTGATGTTAGGGTTGACTAAGTAGGATTAACTCTTCATAATCATCCTATGTTTATGGTCAATGGCTAGGATAGGTAACCTTGACTCTCAGTCCTTGCCAAGAGGTTTCTTAGCACTTGAATTTCCCTTTTCTTTGATTACTTGCCTTGAATTTAATTGCTTTGATATTTAGTTATTGCATGTTTATTTAATTTCTTGTCATTCACATTTCTTGCCCCTTGCCATCAACTCCTATTCCCTCATAGCCAATAATTGAGCACCTCATTGCAACTCCTAGGGAAGACGACCCGGGAATTCAAAATCCCAGTTTATATTTGTTTTGGATTGTGACATCTTTATTCTAAACTTTGATTGAGAGGATCCATTGACGGTTTGGACTATACTTGCAACGAAATTTAATTTGTGAATTCCAAACCGGCTCAAATCCTCATCATCAAGTTTTTGGCGTCGTTGCCGGGGAGTTGCAATGGTGTTATATTATTGGCTATTGTGCATATGTGAATATTGTGAATAGCTTATTTTTTGTTGATTAGTTGCCTGAATTTGTTAGTTGTTAGGAGTCTGTTTTAGTTTCTCTTAGTAGCTTTTGTTTTTATTTCCTCTTTGCTCTATGAATTCTCACCCCTTTGGCTTGGAGTTTGGTTGTTATGATGTTGTAGGAAGTGAGAACTTCAATGATGGATTGCATCATGGATTGTGGGATCAATTGAGTGAGAAGCCATATGTTTCTAGGCAACTGATAATGCCACGGATACCGTCGATAAGGAATTTCACAAGATTTTTCGCGTTGCAAGTATAGTCCTCAACCGACAAATAGTCCGCGAATCAAATTTAGAAGGAATTGGTTGTCACAAGTTCAACCCCAATAAAAGTAAAGTATTCAAACCTCGGGTCGTCTCACAAGGAATGGGCAAACATGTGCTTCAACATTGGTTAGAAATCCGGGGTTGCAAGTCATGAGCAAGAAATTAAACTAGGAATCTTAACAAGCAAGTAATCTTGAGATACAAGAAACTAATTCAATTGACTAAAGCAAGATGTAATTAATTCCAAACTAATAAAATAACATCCAATGTAATTCTATTCTAAACTAAACAAGTAACTACAACTAAGACAAAGCAATCAAGATTTTTGGGTTTTCAAATAAGAATGATAAAAGTAACTCTTGGCTAGACATGGGAATTGAGGTCACTATCCTTGTCTAATAACCATATCTTGATAATTATGAGGAACCAAACTCATTAAGTCTACTTCTATACTTGAAGTATGTTAAATAGTTTGGTCAACATCAACCCATAAGGTCCAACCTAACTACTAATTAACTTAGTAATAGGCTAGTGTCAATGGCTATCAAATTGACCACTAAGGGTTCCCAAATCATCAAATCCATTAGACCCAATGACTCAAGTTTATCCAATTCCCTTAGCCTAGGCCAAGAGTAAAGAGAACTACTCCGTAATCAAAGGAAACATTTTCTCAAACACATGGTAAGCATTAATAAAAGACCTACTCAAATTGCAATTAAATTGGAACTAACAAGTACTCACTAACAATTATCAACATATAATCACTCAAACAACATAATTAATCATGGAAATCATCAATGCAACAATAAAAAATCAAGATCCACAAGATTCATGAAATGGGTATAAAATGACAAACAACAAGGAAACATAAAACTAACACAAGATCCAAACAAAATTATACTAGAGAATTCAAATTAAACAGTTAAAACTAGTAATTAACAAAATCTAATTTAGAATTCAATAAGGGAAGATCAAATTAAAGCTAGATCTAGAGAGGAACAAGGGTTTTTCTTTCTAGAAGAACAAGAACCAAAAACTAGCTAAACATTGTGTCTAAGTGTAAAATGATTGATCCCCCCTTTCCCCCTAGCATCCTTGGGTCTTTTCCACACAAAACCAGCTTGAATTTGGGCCTGATGAGCCTCAGAAATTGCCAGGCATGATTTCCTTTAATGAGGTCACGTGCAGCTTGCCGCGCGTACGCACCATGCGTGCGTGCGCGCCGATTGCTTTTGTGATCCACGCGTGCGCGCCATGTGCGCATGCGCGTCGGTGGGATTTCTCTGATCCGTGCGGATGCGTCCATCCTGGCGCGCCGCTTCCAGCTGTCTTCATCCACGCGTGTGCACAATGTGCGCGTGCGCGCCCATGCTGAAGTTCCCAAAATCCAAATCTTCATGTTCCTTCCTCTTGTGCATGTTTTGTTTCTCTCTTCTAGGCCATTCTTGTCCTATAAATCCTGAAATCACTCAACAAATATATCATGGCATCAAATGGCAATAGAAGAGGATCAAAATATAGCAATTCTAAGGCAAAATAAGAATATTTTTCATCATGAACCAAAATTAGGAAGAGAACACAAAACCATGCAATTCTAGTGAATAAGTGTGAGAAATATTGACAAAACCCCCCAAATTCTATACAATATAAACCACAAAATTGGGGTTTATCAAATCTTTCCACACTTAAACCAAGCATGTCCCCATGCTTAAAATAAAAAGACCAAAGATCCTGGTAAGAAAGGGTTTATGAAATGCAAATTTCCTAAATGAATGCATGCAACTAAAGTAAAATCATCTATCTACTTGGTCAAGGGTAAATCTATCCTCCAAGAACACATATGAGCATACGGAGTGAAAATGCTATGTAGTTCATGAATCCTACCAATTTGAACATCAACATGAAGTGCATATAACTTGCTAGCTGAACGCTTGTGAAAGTCGGGAACAAGGAGTTGAGCATTGAACCCTCACTGGAAGTGTATCCGCTCTATTCGCTCGAGTGTATAGGGTTCGTCACTCAATCCTCTCCTAATCATGCTTTCTAGGATTTGTCTTTCTTCTAACAATCAACAATTACTTAATACATGCTTACAAGTATCATGAGGTCTTATTCATGGGTTGTAATGGGGCTAGGGTGAAGGTATGGATGTATATGGTCAAGTGAGCTTAAAATTTGAATCCTTGATTAACTTAGGATCCCACTAGACACATAGAACAACCTATACAACTATAAGACATTACCTAGCTACCCATACGTTTCACTTTTTGCATACTCATACATTCCTTTCAATTCACATCCCATATGCATTGTTATTATTATTTTGTCTTGGGACATTTTTGTCCCCTTTCATTGCTTTCTCTTTTTTTTCCTATTTTTGTTTCTTCTATATATATTTTTTTTCTATTTCTTTTTCTTACATACTCATATATACACATATAAAATATTTTTTCTTTTTGGCCCCCTTTTTCTTGGGGTTTCATGTACAGAAGTTTCAATGCATATGGTTCAATTATTCAATACATGAGTATGTTCCCAAATCCCAAAATTTTTCAATTACAACTACAAATACATACCTTTACATCTATCCAAGTTCCCAAGTACACCCTCCCATTTGAATGACACACACCCTAACTTACCTAAGCTAATCAAGGATCCAAATCTAGAGACATCCATTGTTTTTCACTTAGGGTTGTTGATGTGCTCTATTTAAAACAAAAAAGAGTTTATCATGGGCTCAAAATTGGTTGGCAATGGTAGATAAAAGGGTTAAGGCCGTTTGGAAAAAGTGAGCTATATGAAATGATGGCCTCAATTATGTAAATGCATTCATACACAAAGTAATGGACATATAGAATCAGACAAAGCAAGGATTACAATCATAGAGAGAGAATAATGCACACAAGAATGGGAAATAGTGGTTAGAAGATGTAACCACACAATAGGCTCAAAACTCGCATGCTTGTGTTCTTAGCTCAATCACTATGTTCCAAAATACATTCTTGAAACAAGTTTACCGCAAAAATTTTTCCAAATTTGGTAGGGTACCCCGAAATTACAGTTTCTTGGGGAAGAAGTCATTATTTTGACCAAGTAACTCTATAGGAGCTAACTATCATGCAAGGAGTATTTACAAGCAAGACTAACTACACATACAATGTACTAACTACTAAGCAAAAGATAAATCCATGGGTATTGAAAGGAAGAGATTGTTACCCATGGAGATCGGTCAAACGACCTCCCCATACTTAGAATTTAGCACGGTCCTCCGTGCTACCAACAATGCGCAAAGGACGGTCGGGACCGGAATCTTCACTATCCCCTTCATCAGAGCTCCTATTACTTGGGTTTGAGGTGGATGTGAATATTTCTGGTTTCTCCATGCTAGGGGTAACACAACGCAGAAGCTTCTTGATGTAAGTGTATCGGCGTTGGTTGCGCCGCTCATATCTATCAATCTTCCGGTATAGATCTTCTATCCTTTGATGTGTTGATCTTTGCCGTGGTGGTGACAATGAGGTAGAAGGAATAGTAGATGGGAGGGCTATGTCAAGGCCTGGGTTGTTCATAGGAAGATGTAAGTATTTTCCGCCTGGGACCACATCGCCCTTAGCAGGAATTATAGCCTGCGTGTCCATGTCTTCCCAAGGAACACCCACAGCAGCAACTAAATCAGATACCAAAGCTAGAAATGGCATATTGTCCCGGGTTCCATCGCTTGCTTGACAAGAGGCGGAATGTTCACCGGTCTCTCCGTGAGAACACACCAAACAAGCAAAGCGAGATCCACCGTGAAGGACGACTTATGAGTACTAGGTAGCACATAGTGGGATAGGATCTGGGCCAAAGCTCTAGCTTCCACAGTAAGGAAGCAAGCGTCAATGCACTTGGGCCTCATCCTGAGTCGACCATGGATCCAAAATGCCTCTGGTTCAGCAATGACTCGGAGGATCGAGTCCCAATCAAATCCAAACTTTTCTCGCTGACGTAAGACCTCTTGGTAGCCATCCATGTCACTTGGTACTGGTAAGACATTAAGCACTTGCTGAATAGCCTCTTCTAAAACTGAGACTTGCTTCCGGCACACGTATACCGATTGAAGAGAGGGAAGATGGTAGTTAGTGTAGAACTCTACCACCCACGAGAGGTTGACCTCTTGTGGTTTTCTCAAAAGGAACTCCCATCCTTACCGTTCAATGCAGGGTAAAATACAAGGAGCAACCTTGTCCGGCAGAGCGAGTAGATGTTCAACATGATAGTTTCTCTCAACCATGGTGGGGAACACAAGTTCATAGAAGCGGTTGGGGAACCTTGAAGAATCTTTTGCCGGTTTGCTCTTCTCGTTCTCATCAATAGGAGCGGGTGCCTTCGCCTTCTTAGATAGCGGTTTGGCTCCTAAGGAAGAGTGCGCCTTAGAGTTTGACCTTTGGGGTGCCCTCTTTGCGGCCGGTTTCCTTGAAGCTTTCTCCTTTCCTTTCTTGGTGGCCATCCTGAAAAGGAAGGAAAAAAGGAAAGCATTAAACCCAAAGAGTTATCTCAACAAAAACATGCAAGTGAAAGATAGTGCCCAAAAGAAATATTGCAACAAAGTAATCATAGAGACATGGGTCACAACACTTGGCATGGGATGCAAGAGGGAGTGAAGCATGCAATATAGCATGAGAAGAATAATATCGAGCATCCATAACAAAGAGCAAGTCATATTCAATGAGTATCTAATTAGCAAGTGATAAGCAAAGTGGACTCAATACATTTAGAAGACAACAAGTGAGTGAGGAGGAAGCACCAAATTGAAGATATATGACTAGAATAAACCAAAATGGCATATGTACATTTCCTCGAACACTTGGTGTGCAGTTAACAAGCAATGAGCAATTGTGAGATACTCAACTAATTAGAAGCCCAAAATGAAATATCAATCATGACACAACATCATCCACTGATAAAGATAATGAAAAACAATCAAGAAGATCTATTAAAGCAAATGAAAACTCAAATTCAACATCCATGGAAAAGCAAGAAGAAGGAAAAAGTAAACAAGCAAAAAGCAAGTAGTATAAACATGCAACTAAAAGAGAAAATAAGTAAATCAACAAGAATAATCTAACTAGAAGAAGGGATTATGCAAAGAAAGTAATAGATGAGATATGGAAGAAGTAGAACCTTGAGAAGTGTAAAAGAATAAGGTAGAATTTTCTTTTTGTGAAGGTGAGAAAGAGATAGAAGAGATGTAGGGCCACCGGAAGTGGTGGTGGTCGCCGGTAAGTAGCCGGAGACGGTGGTGAAGTATGGAAGAAGAAAGAAGAGAAGAGAGGTGATGGAGAAGGAAGAAGAAAGAAATAAGAAAGAAGGTGGGAGAGGGGTAGAACAGGGCGCGGCAGCTTTAAAACTGGGTCGCGCGACCGGCGCGCGGGCGCACGGTGCACTGGCACGTCGGTGAAGGTGGAGCGAGGGGCGCGTACGCGTCAAGGGCACATACGCGCGAAGTTGGTTAGGCTCCTGGCACAGGGTTGGCATAAAGTAGGCCTAAGTCTCGGGTAATTTGTACCAGAGTTGGCATACAGCATAGGCGCGCGGACGCGTGCAGTGCACGGACGCGTCAGTGCGGGCACAGACTAGGCACAAGTATGGCATAACTCTCTGGTTTTTGTACCAGAGAGTTCATATAGCACCATCGGCACGCGCGCGCACAGTGCGCTTGCGCGTCGGTGGCCAATTAGCAAGGGGCGTGCAGGCAGCACGTACGCTGGCGCGTGGGTGCCTAGCACGAAATGGGCACGAAGTGGGCATGACTCTCGGGTTTTTGGCCCAAGAGTATGAAATGTACCACCGGCGCACGCGCGCGGATACTGCGCTCGCGCGTGGATGCCCTTTTTCCTTGCTTTTTTTTTTAAACAACATAGAAAAGTCTATTCTAAAACATTCTTGGCAGGTGTTTAAGCTAGTAGGCAAGAGAATAATCTCAAATTCATGCACTATTCAAGACATAGCATTATCTCTACTTCAACAATTCATCTATACCAAAATGATGAAATCTATCTAAATATCCTAGTCGTCTAACAAAAACATTAAAACTAGCATTCCTATGCAATCAACAACATCAAGAAGTCACAAAATTCACAAGAATCTAAAGCTAAAAACAAGAAGGTATACACAAGGAAGATCTTACCACGGTGGGGTGCCTCCCACCAAGCACTTTTCTTTAACGTCCTTAAGTTGGACGCTCAGTCACTCAAGCTTCTCCTCCTCTAGGTGCATCCGTTAGTAGGAACACCTCTAGCTCTTTTGGGAGCTTGTAGCCACGGTAATTCTTCACTCTATGTCCATTCACCTTGAAAGTTGCTTCACTTTTAGGGTCAAACAATTCCACTACTCCATAGGGCTTTATCTCCTTCACCTTGAAGGGTCCTTCCCATCTAGAACGGAGCTTGCCAGGCATGAATCTAAGCCTCGAGTTGTAGAAAAGAACCTCATCACCTTCTTAAAAATCCTTCTTCTGGATGTGATGATCATAAAATGCTTTAGTCTTTTTCTTGTAGATCCGGGCATTTTTATATGCTTCGTTCCTCAAACACTCGGCTCCTCTAGCTGTAATTTCCTGGCCACTCCCGCCTTGGTTGGATCCATGTTGCACTGCTTTACCGCCCAATAAGCTTTATGCTCGATTTTCACCGGAAGGTGGCATGCCTTACCATAGACAATCCAGAAGGGACTCATCCCTAACGGAGTCTTGTAGGCTGTCCTATACACCCATAGTGCATCTCCTAACCGGAGGCTCCAATCCTTCCTTTGTGGATTGACCACTTTCTCCAAGATTCTCTTAATCTTGCGGTTGGACACTTCTGCTTGCCCGTTGGTCTGTGGGTGATAAGCAGTGGCAACTTTATGCAATACCCCATAGCGCTTGAGTAGTGCATCTACTTTCCTGTTACAAAAATGGGATCTTTGGTCGCTCACGATTGCTCGTGGCGACCCATAACGGCATACAATGTGGTTTCTAATAAAAGAAATGACAGTATTGGCGTCGTCAAGGCAGGTAGGTATTGCTTCTACCCACTTTGACACGTAGTCAACCGCTAACAGAATATATAGATACCCACTTGAGTTGGAAAATGGTCCCATAAAGTCAATGCCCCATACATCAAATATATCACAGAACAACATAGGTTGCTGAGGCATCTCATCCCTTTGGGACGTGTTTCCCAACTTCTGACACTGATGGCAAGACACACAGAACCAGTTAGCATCCTTGAATAAGGTTGGCCACTAGAATCCACAATCCAACATCTTTTTAGCTGTCCTTTGTTGGCCAAAGTGGCCACCATATTCAGACGAATGACAAGCTTCAAGAATGGGTTGAATTTCAGATTCTGGGACATATCTTCGAATTACTTGGTCCACGCTCCTCTTCCACAAGTGAGGGTCATCCCAAATGTAGTATTTGGAGTCACTCCTCAATTTGTCCCTTTGGTTTTTAGAAAAGTTGGGAGGGAAGATTGTCGCAACCAAGTAGTTCACCATTGGGGAAAACCAAGGAAAGCTATCCGACACAGCATGCAAACTATCCAATGGGAATGAGTCATTGATCAGAAATGGGTCAAATTTTAAATTCTCAAGGCGGCTTAAATGATCCACAACCAAGTTTTGAGACCCATTCCGGTCTCTAATCTCAATGTCAAATTCTTGCAAAAGCAAGATCCAACGTATGAGTCTAGGTTTTGTCTCATTCTTTGTCAATAAGTACTTTAAAGCTGCATGATCCGTGTATACCACTATCTTGGACCTTAGCAAATAAGATCTGAATTTATCTAAAGCATGAACAATAGCTAGGAGTTCCTTTTCTGTAGTGGTATAGTTGGATTGTGCTGCATCCAATGTTTTAAAAAAGTAAGCAATGACATAAGGGAGTTTACCATCGCGCTGTGCAAGCGTGGCACCTACAGCATGGTTTGACGTATCGCACATTATCTCGAATGGCAACGTCTAGTTGGGGCCTTGCACAATCAGTGCTGTGGTGAGAACTCTCCTTAACTCTTCAAATGCACTCACACATGCACTGTCAAACTCAAAGTCCACATCCTTTTGGAGTAGGCGCGACAATGGCAAAGCAATTTTGCTGAAATCTTTGATAAAGCGCCTGTAAAATCCTGCATGTCCTAAAAACGAGCGGATCTCCCTCACGGATGAAGGGTGAGGTAAAGTGGTGATAACATCGACATTGGCCGGGTCTACAGAAATCCCTTCATGAGATACTACATGCCCTAACACTATACCTTGCTTTACCATAAAGTGACATTTTTCAAAGTTTAAGGCAAGGTTAGTGTCAACACATCTAGCTAGGACCTTGGCCAAGTTCTCTAAGCAACAATCAAATGAAGTTCCATAAATACTGAAGTTATCCATAAAGACTTCCAGACAATTCTCCATTAGATCGGAAAAGACACTGGTTATACACCACTGAAAAGTAGCAAGTGCATTACATAGTCCAAATGGCATCCTTTTGTAGGCAAAGGTGCCAAAAGGGCAAGTGAATGTGGTCTTTTCCTGATCTTCAGGAGCAATGTGAATCTGGAAGTAACCGGTGAATCCATCAAGAAAGCAATAATGGAATTTACCCGCCAAACGGTCCAACATCTGATCGATAAAGGGCAAATGGTAGTGGTCCTTTTTTGTAGCGGCATTCAATCTTCTATAATCGATGCACACTCGCCATGCATTTTGTACTCTCTTGGTGACCACTTCACCATCATCCTTTTTAACCGCAGTGATGCCCGATTTCTTGGGAACAACTTGGACCGGGCTCACCCACTCACTATTAGAAATTGGGTATATGATACCCGCATCAAGTAGCCTAGTGACCTCCTTCTTTACCATATCAAGGATGGTCGGGTTGAGCCTCCTTTGCAGTTGCCTAACCGGCCTAGCTCCCTCTTGGAGAAATATACGATGCATGCACTTGTGAGGGTCAATCCCCACAATATCGGCTAGGCTCCAACCAATTGCCTTCTTGTACCTTCTTAGAACATCTAGGAGCTTTTCTTCTTCTTCACTAGAAAGCTCACTAGCAATAATGACCGAAAACTTTTGGTTGTCCTCTAAGAAAGCATACTTCAAATGAGATGGAAGAGGCTTCAGTTCACTATTTGCCTCAAGCTGAGGTTCCTTTTCATCAAGCTCACGGAGTTCATTCTCAACAACTTTCTCATGTTCACCTTCTTGGTCATCCTTCTCTTCAACAACATGGTAGCACAACTTGTTATGGTCTTCTTCTCGCACTTTCGCTACCCCTTCATCAATTACATCACATCGGAGAACGGAATTTTCTTTGGGAGGATGCTTCATGGCTTCTTCCAAGTTGAACTTGATAGTCTTGTCTCCAACCTCAAAGGAATATGTGTCGGTAAAGGCATCTAACTTGAATTTAGAGGTCTTAAGGAAGGGTCTACCAAGTAGAACGGAGGATGAGCTTCTATTTTCTGTTGGAGGTATTTCAAGGATGTAAAAGTCAACCGGAAAGACCAAGTCCTTGATTGCCACAAGTACATCTTCTGCTATTCCCATCACAGTGATCACACTCTTATTGACTAAGGCAAACTTCGCCGCCGACTTTTTAATGGAGCTAAATTCAATCGCACAAAGATAGAGAGTGGCATGATGCTTACGCAAGCTCCTAGATCACACATACAGTCATGAAAAGTGTTCCCACCAATACAACAAGACACCAAACAAGGTCCCGG
This sequence comes from Arachis ipaensis, assembly GCF_059453495.1. Lineage (NCBI taxonomy): Eukaryota > Viridiplantae > Streptophyta > Magnoliopsida > Fabales > Fabaceae > Arachis > Arachis ipaensis. The sequence continues at coordinate 44,615,751 of NC_142443.1, forward strand.
GTCACCATATTTCTTTGGAATAGGTTCCATCAAGGAAGAAATTGAACTACCCAAGGATAATGTCTCCAACTCTCCTATCCTATCCTTGTATGTACACAAGTCTTTCAGAAATTTTGCATACTTCGAAATTTGTTGGATAGCATCAAGAAGTGGTATGGTTACCTCAAATTTCTTGAACACTTGAAGCATGTTCAAATCAAATTCCGGGGTCTTCTTTGCTTTCTTCACCAAGGAAGGGAATGGGATTGGAATGGACTCATCCACTATAGCTTTCCTCTTGGGTTCCTTAAGGCTTAATCCTTCTTCATCATGCTTTTTGTCTACCTCCTCCTCTTCATGTGGAGCTTCAACGACCACCTCTTCTTTATGAATATCTTTCATGACCCTAGGAGGTATCTTCTCCAATGTAGTCCCCGACCGTAGAGTGATGGCATTGAGACCGCCCTTGGGGTTTGGTTGGGGTTGGGAAGGAAAGCTAGAAGAGCTTGAGGGTTGGTTGGTGTTGTTGGAGGAGGACATGGACATCTTCGAAATCATGTCGGTAAGATTGGCCAATTGAGTGCCCATGGTATCGAATTGAGCCTTGTAGCTCTCGTTTCGTTTCTCCATAGCGGCTCTAAGCTCATCAAATTGATTGGTGGAAGATGAAGAGGATTGGTTGAATTATTGTCTATGGTGTAGTGCTTGGTATTTGGTGTAGTTATTTTGGTTTTGGTTGTGGTGATTTTGGTTGGCTTGGTGGTTGTTGTTGTTGTGGTGGTATTGAGATGAAGATTGGTTGTTGTTGTAATGAGAAGAAGAATTGTTCCATCTTTGGTTTTGATTGCTCCCTTGTGCATTATCCTTCCACCCTTGATTTTGATTACTACCATGAGAGTAGTTGTTTTGGCCTTGAGAAGGATAGGGCGGATGGTTGTTATAATTCACATTGGCCACGACAAGGGCATGCTCCTCTTGAATTTGATGGCATTGATCGGTGTAATGTGTGGTGCTAGAGCACAAACCACAAATTCTAGGAGGACCTTCAAGTTGAGCAACTTGAGGTGGGGCTTGGATGGCTTGGATGGAGTAGTATTCCTTTTGATCTTTTTGTATTTACGTGAGGATGGTGGTCATTTATCAATTTCCAAGCTTCTCCTTCCGTTTTGTTCTTTGAAAGGGAACTGCCACTAGAAGCAGTGAGCAATCTTCTATCTTCCGCACAAAGACCTCCGGTGAAGTAACTAATGAGCAAGTGAGTGTTCAATCCATGGTGTGGACAAGATTCCAATAGCCTCTTGAACCGAGTCCAATACTCATACAAACTCTCTTGGTCCTTTTATATTATACCCGAAATCTCCTTCCGGATGTAGTCGATCTTCTCCGGTGGGAAGAATTTATCTAGAAACTCTCTTCTCAAGAAATTCCAATTACTCACAATCTCATCCGGTTGTGAATAAAACCACATTTTTGCTTGCCCTTCAAGAGAGAAAGGGAAGGCAAAAACCATAATAGCCAACTCATCGGCTCGATGCCTTCGAGCCGTAGAACAAGCAACTTGAAAATCTCTTAGATGTCGGATGGGGTCTTGACCCGGTAACCCATGATACTTAGGAAGTAGATTTATCAAGCTACTCTTCAACTCAAAGTTTGGATCAAGGTTGGGATACCTTGCTTGTAAAGGTTGAAGTATGATATCCGGAGCTCCTTGCTCATGCAAAGTGATCTGTCGTGGCTCCGCCATGTATGGCTCACCTGTAGGATGCAAAGATGTATTAGTAGTGCCAATAGAAGAATAGGAAGTAGCGGACTCCAAGTCACTCTCGATACCGTCAAGTGATTCGGTATGTTCCTCAAGAGAGGCTGAAGTACTAGCCGTATAATCCAAGCGCCGTCTAGCTTGCCGAGTGTGTAACAAAGTTCTTTCAATCTCAGGGTCAAACTCGGCTAAGCTAGAATTCGGTTCAGACCGAGTCATCAAACTTGGGAGTCATAGCACACATACAAAGAAATCTAAACTATAGCTAAGTATTAAAAGAAAGTAAACTATCTGCAATATTCACATATTCACATAACCAATATCAAAGCATATGTTGCAACCATTCCCTAGCAACGGCGCCAAAAATTTGATAATGCCACGGATACCGTCGATAAGGAATTTCACAAGATTTTTCGCGTTGCAAGTATAGTCCTCAATCGACAAATAGTCCGCGAATCAAATTTAGAAGGAATTGGTTGTCACAAGTTCAACCCCAATAAAAGTAACCGAAGTATTCAAACATCGGGTCGTCTCACAAGGAATGGGCAAACATGTGCTTCAACATTGGTTAGAAATCCGAGGTTGCAAGTCATGAGCAAGAAATTAAACTAGGAATCCTAACAAGCAAGTAATCTTGAGATGCAAGAAACTAATTCAATTGACTAAAGCAAGATGTAATTAATTCCAAACTAATAAAATAACATCCAATGTAATTCTATTCTAAACTAAACAAGTAACTACAACTAAGACAAAGCAATCAAGATTTTTGGGTTTTCAAATAAGAATGATAAAAGCAACTCTTGGCTAGACATGGGAATTGGGGTCACTATCCTTGTCTAATAACCATATCTTGACAATTATGAGGAACCAAACTCATTAAGTCTACTTCTATACTTGAAGTATGTTAAATGGTTTGGTCAACATCAACCCATAAGGTCCAACCTAACTACTAATTAACTTAGTAATAGGCTAGTGTCAATGGCTATCAAATTGACCACTAAGGGTTCCCAAATTATTAAATCCATTAAACCCAATGACTCAAGTTTACCCAATTTCCTTAGCCTAGGCCAAGAGTAAAGAGAACTACTCCATAATCAAAGGAAACATTTCATCAAACACATGGTAAGCATTAATGAAAGACCTATTCAAATTGCAATTAAATTGGAACTAACAAGTACCCTCTAACAATTATCAACATATAATCACTCAAACAACACAATTAATCATGGAAATCATTAATACAACAATAACAAATCAAGATCCACAAGATTCATGAAATGGGTATAAAATGATAAACAACAAGGAACCATAAAACTAACACAAGATCCAAACAAAATTATACTAGAGAATTGAAATTAAATAATTAAAACTAGTAATTAACAAAATCTAATTCAGAATTTAACAAGAAAATATCAAATTAAAGCTAGATCTAGAGAGGAACAAGGGTTTTTCTCTCTAGAAGAACAAGAACCAAAAACTAGCTAAAAATTGTGTCTAAGTGTAAAATGATTGATCTCCCCCTTTCCGCCTAGCATCCTTGGGTCTTTTCCATGCAAAACCAGCTTGAATTTGAGCCTGATGAGCCTCAAAAATCGCCAGGCACGATTTTCTTTAATGAGGTCACGTGCAGCTTGCCGCGCGTGCGCGCCATGCGTGCGTGCGCGCCGATTGCTTTTGTGATCCAGGCGTGTGCGCCATGTGCGCGTGCGCGTCGGTGGAATTTCTCTGATCTGCGCAGATGCGTCCATCCTTGCGCGCCGCTTCCAGCTGTCTTCATCCACGCGTGCGCGTGCGCGCCCATGCTGAAGTTCCCAAAATCCAAATCTTCATGTTCCTTCCTCTTGTGCATGCTTTGTTTCTCTCTTCTAGGCCATTCTTGTCCTATAAATCCTGAAATCACTCAACAAATATATCACGGCATCGAATGGCAATAAAAGAGGATCAAAATATAGCAATTCTAAGGCAAAATAAGCATGTTTTTCATCATGAAGCAAAATTAGGAAGAGAACACAAAACTATGCAATTCTAGTGAATAAGTGTGAGAAATATTGACAAAACCCCCCAAATTCTACACAATATAAATCACAAAATTGGGGTTTATCAGCAACCCTCTTGGCAAGAACCTCCTCCATATTCTTATAGCTGCTATCCACCACTTGATGCATACCAATACCAATCAAACCCTCAACACTATGATCAACTTTACTCACAAGCCACATCACACTATTACCAAACACCTCTGCATGAACCTAACCTTTACCCATCATACCATCAACCTTATGTGCCTCATGAACAACCTTATGAACCACACTTAGAGCCACCACACACTACAAGATTAATATTTATTTGAGGAAGTATTTTGGTAAAGGTTTTTAAAAACCTCCACAATACATTTTATTTATGATAATTTAAAAAATTTCCACTAATAATTAATTAAAATTAAGTTTTGAAACAAAACCTAATTTTCCCAATTTTTCAAAATGGGACTGAGTTAGCTACTTAGCTGAGATTGAGTTAAGTGAGAGAAAACCCTTCTACCGCCATTTTCTCCATCAATTCTGCTGCCATTTCCGCCGGCGGCACCGTCACGACTGCCGTGTCCGTTGCAGTAGAGAGCTTCTCGATTGAGCCACCTCTTCTATCAACGCGTTTTCAGATCCGTTCTTCTATACGGTTGTTGCTGCCACAGTGGAGTTTCCACCGCCGTTGTTGCTGCCGCCATTTCTGTCACTGCTGCCATTGTTGTTGCTGTCGTCATTGCCGTGGTAGAACGCTTCTGGATCGAGTCACCTCCTCTGTCAACGCATTTTCAGATCTGTTCGGTCCAAGCTTCTTCTTCGACACAACCTTCTCTCCCTCCATATTTCTCCTTCGAGCTGCCGCAAGTACTTCTTCTTCGCTATTAATTTATTGATATCTCTTCTCTATTAACAAGCTCTAAATAAGAGTCTCTTATAGTTTTCTTTTCTTGTTCAAGATAGATTGTTCTATATCTCTTCAAAGCTAAAGCCTGTGAGTTATTTAGTCGCTTATAGAAAGCATGGAAGTACCTTTGTTTCTGATTCTCTTGTCTCAGTTTTGAATCTTTGCTGTGAATAGGGCCTATTGAGATGAACTTTAGTGTGTAAGCTTCCTCATTCAACTTGAATAGATGAGAAGGAACCTTGTAAATGCAACATTCATCAAACACCAATAGTTCAAAATGTTCTGGAATGTTAATTAATATTTCCTAAATCTTAGGTTTTGTTTCTCCTTCTAAAACATTATTGTTGTTAATGTTTGGAGAAGCCATTGCAACCTAACAGAATATTCAATAAATCACTTAGCTTCAAATATATATTAACATATATAATCTTGAAAGGGTAAAAAATTAAACTGAATCTGTTTTAATTTATACAAAACAGAGATATAAGAGAAATTCCCTAAATATATTTTACCAAATAGTAATGATTTTTTTTCTGTAAGAACTTGCAAATACCAATTAAAGTGCAAGAGCTAAATGATTAGTTGCTTTTCAGTTTCCATTATTCATATATTTTCCTTTATAAGGTTTGAAGCTGCCTTTTGATGTGTTTTTTGCTTTCATGTCTTGTAGTAATTAGTTTTGCTAAAGAGTTCAATGATACTGATTTATTATGCTTCATTTCAATTGAGTTAAAGTTGAAAATTACTTCAACAAAAACAGCTTTTTATTTCAAGCTCTTTTGTTTTTTATTTTTGGTTTATATGTCATGTCCCAACTGGATTATGTTTTCCACTCAATATGGACATCATCATTTGATTGATGCTGAATAGCATAGAAATTCTTAATTAAGTTTTTAAAAAATTATATTTTCATATCATCTACTTTAATTGGATTCTGTCACTTGTTCTATCTGCCTTAAAACTGAAAAGACTACTCTGTTATTCGCAGAATTCTTCTCAACCTCAAGAACAGGATCATAGACTTTATGTAAGTTACTATCTTATTAATTGCTTGTCAATTAATGCAATAAAATGAATTGTTTAACATATTAAGTTCAAAACTTTAAAGTTTTTAACATATTTACTTGTCACCTTTAATCTATATAGATATCTCTATCTAATTATATAACTATCTTTTGATCTCTACTTGTCGTATGGAATTTGTTTTTTCAAGTCCATGAACATATTTTTTATAGTACTAAAAAAGATATATTATCAAAGGAAAAAATAGTTAAATCACACTGAAAACCATTATCTCCATGTTAATTCCTTCCCCTTGTCTCATATATAGCATTTTTTGTTTGAAATACTTATTACTACATTTAGTTATTTTAATTAATTTCCAAATTTGTAGAGTATCTTTCAGTTCACTAATATATCATAATTACTTTGAGATCAAGCAAGGCCTATACACATAGTATTATTATATATTAAGATGCCTTAAGCATTTCTAGACCTTATCAATTGGGCAGCCCCTTTAAGCTAACTTGCAGTTGTTAGTTGTTATTACCAACCCCAGATTCCAATGTTGCTGCAGTTTACCCTTTTTTTTGTGTATCATCTTATTTTCTGCTTTAATTAAGCGTTTTTTATTCTTGGGTTATAGTTCACTATTCTTCAGAGTTCAGGCTGCTTATTGCTTCTGTACCACCTCTTGTCATTATTAGCTCAAACTGATTTATAGTGTTGCACCTTCCGAATTCATTATATTTCCTAAATAATCACAGGGAATGTATTGTGTATCAGGAGGGGAGAGCCCAACATCCAAAAGCAGTACTCATACTCATACTTGGATTCAATTTTCTAATAAGTGATACTTGCACCGTCCATAATACTACATTTTTTAGTGAGTTAAACAAATCTTTAGCAACCACAATTTTCATGGCTTGATAAGATACTGCATTTTTCAGTGAGAAACAAATCTCCCAAAGTTTAAAAAAAAATTGATTACTAAAAATATTAAATTGTTTTATTTATTTGTCCATTACTACAGCTCATAATGCTGGATTGCTGACCCCTGAAATTGTCCAAATTTTGGTTTAAGACCACACCATCACATATAGAATGGCAACGTGCAATTAGAGATTAGAGAGTGATAGCACTTTCCATTTAATAATAATAATAATAGTAATAATAATAATATAATAATAATGATAGCACTTTCCATTTAGCTGGATGCATGTCACCGTCACTTTTATTGTTTTTTGGCTCCTTTCTTTAATGAAATGTTAGTTATTTACTATTTACTAATTACTATTTAGTATTTACTAATCAAGTATATGGATCCTTTCTTTAATAAAATGTTACCTTTAGTGAAAGCTTCTTGCATAGTCTTACTGTCAAACAAAGAAAAGGAGAATCAATTTTTTATTAAATAAATAAAATATATATTTTTACTGAAATTACTAATAACATCTTATGTTTATATATAGACCAATGATGTTGAAAACGAGCCTACTATCCCCTTTGATGCTAGGAGATTAATTGGTGATAGCAACAGACATTCAAGGACAAATATTTAAGATTTTTATGTAATTAGATGATATTAAAATATTGAATATTTTTACTTTTAAAAAAAACAGTAATAGTTATGTAAAACAATACCATATGCAATTATGTTTGGAACTATTGATTTTGAGAATTTTTTTTATATATAGAGTTATATCTTATATTGAGGAATTGTGTTATAAAAAATTTAATTTTTAAATTTTGATATTAAAAAATAAATTTCTAATTTGAGAGTATATAAATGAGATGAGTTTAATGAATGATTTGAAATTAAAAATAAATAATTAATTATAGGATTTGTGGGGATTTGAAAATCTCACAAAATAGTTAATTCTTGCTAAATTGAAAAATTAATTTGTGGGATTTTAAACTGCCACAAAAGTAATTTAAAATCGCCACGAAAGTCCAATATAAAACCCCCCACTAAACACACACAAAACCCCACTGAATAGATTGTGGAGGTTTTTAAAAACCTGCACAAAAGACCTTGTGGAACCTCAAATTTTGGGGGTTTTGGAAACCTCCACAAACCATTTGGTGGAGATTATAAACCTCCACAAATAAAAAAAAAAAGCTGTCACAAATAAATAAATATCTTGTAGTGACAATTCTAACACCAATACCCCACACCACTTCAATACTCTCATCAATATCAACCACCTTCAACATATGAGGACTTTTTCCCAAATGAAGAACCTCTTCTTTCCCCACAACCTTCAATGGAGGAAGCATTCCAATTCTTCCTTTAAGAACAAGAAGAGTACCAAAAGAGGCAAGACAACATCATGGCTACCTTAGCCGGAGCCCTATCCTACTTAGCCTTACTACACTCTTCAAACAATTCAAACACTTCCATGGATGAAAGTAAAGAATCAAATTCAATTGAAGCTTGTGGAGTGAAAGAGAGCTTGGAAATTACAAGGAAAAGAAGAGGAATTAAATCATGAGTTGCAAGAGGAGGAGGTTGAGATCAAGGAACTAGAAGAAGTGGTTGAAGAATTTGAAGAGGTGGAGATCATACACGAAGAGAAAAAAGGCATTGGAACCCACATTACCAAAGCTATTTGAAATCCCTCCTCCTAAGTCACTATCTCTTCCTTCATTTAAGTGGGTAACATCCTTAACCCTGAGCTTCATTATTCCACACAATTGTATGAACACTCTTGTAAATTTTTATTTTATGAACACTATTGTAAATCTTAATTTCTATTAATGCAATTTAATATTTCTATACTTATTGTTATTTAATTGATGTTGTTATTATTATTTTCTTGCACTTGGTAGCTATCGATTTTATTTTGATTGCAATTTAATATGCTTTTATTTTCATACACACCAAGTATTTGATAAAAATGCTTGACTTAGTTCTTACATAGTTTTTCTTCACTCTTGGCTTGGACTTGTGGACTTTGGTGACCTTGAGTCATTGATGTCCATTCTTGATTCATATATTAGAGTAATTAGTTGATTTGATTTTCACTAACTCTAAGCCTTCCATTAATAGAGTTGAGAATTGAAATCAATTATGCCTATTTGACTTATCCTCGATGTTAGGGTTGACTAAGTAAGATTAACTCTTCATAATAATCATATGTTTGTGGTCAATGGCTAGAATAGGTAACCTTGACTCTCAATCCTTTCCAAGAGGTTTCTTAGCACTTGAATTTCCCTTTTCTTTGATTACTTGCCTTGAATTTAATTGCTTTGATATTTAGTTATTGCATGTTTATTTAATTTCTTATCATTTACATTTCTTGTCCCTTGCCATCAACCCCCATTCCCTCATAGCCAATAATTGAGCACCTCATTGCAACTCCTAGGGAAGACGACCCGGGAATTCAAACTCCCGGTTTATATTTGTTTTGGATTGTGACATCTTTATTCTAAACTTTGATTGAGAGGGTCCATTACTGGTTTGGACTATACTTGCAACGGAATTTAATTTGTGAATTCCGAACCGACTCAAATCCTCATCATCACACTTCTTACTTTAACTCTGAGTGGGATCATTCTCAGGGCAGTTGTCGACTTGCCATTGAATTCAATAACAGCCAAATTTGTCTTAATCAAAGCTTCAACTATTTTTTGGAATAGTGGGAGGATGCTCTCAAGCAGCAAGTTAAGTACTACTCTACCATCGACCAAGATGCGATTGATTACCATTCCTTCCACCTTGGCTTTAATATGTCAAGGTCGAAGGTGACCCTTGGTTATCTCATCAGGCTTTTCAAATAACCCCTCTTTGATCAACCCTTTTTTGACAAACCTGCACTCATCCCCTAGGATGATATCATCTCAATGTCCTTCGAGAAAACCCCAAGGTCTTTCATAGTCACCCTGAAAGTCGATAGGGAGTACCAATATTGTGGCTACATAACCAAAACCAGTCTCACCATACATGACATCCAAGTCATCTTCAAATCCAGAGTCGAACATTCCTGTTAATGCTTCTTCATCTTCTTTTGACTTGGACATTAGCTTGGTCATGGATGTTTCTTTCGACACACTCTTTGGTTCTTGGATTTGGGTAGAGGATGTTTTATCTTCCTTATATTCTTCCTTATTCGGTGACTCAGTGTCTTTACCCAATTCAAGATATGGACCTTCTGTGTTGACATATGCCCTTTGTGCCTGAGTCACAACTCGTGGAATGAAGGGAGCTCTGTCTTAAAAGTTGCATCGAGGTCTAGCTTGACCGCCTCCTCTTCTGCTTTTCCCTCATCGAGAAGCACCTCTTTTTTTGTTTCTAGTCTAATTTCCAAAACCTCCTCTAGGAACGTTAAAATTATAATTCCTTGAGTAGTTTGGAGCATTGTTCTGTACCCTTCGACACATTAGAGGGAGGAACTCTAGTCTGATTTGACACCCCATGGGGTTTCTGATCGACTGTGACGATAGTGCGCATCTGTTGTTTGATAGGAGCACTTGAGAAATCTCGACTTTTACCTCGCTATTTTAGTTGGGCTTGCCTCAACTCTTATTGGTAAATCTGCTATCTACTCTTTTTGTAGGAGTCGAAAGTCAAAGCAACTGAGGTGTCAAACAAAGCACTACATCATGGACAAATAGCAACATTTCCTTCCTCTTCTCTTTGCCTTAGCAAAACATCCAATAGGTCCTCTCCTACCTTTGGATAGATGGGCCTTTTTTATTTAAACATGTCAAGTTTGACCTGATTATTTTTTCCTACAGGCTCGACAGGTATCATTAATCGAAAAAGTCAAATTCTTTGTTTTTGCAAACTTTGATGTGACCTGCAAAGGATCAAAATCCACTTTCATCTCTGGTTTCGCTGCGAACTTTAGTCAATCAGCTTCAATAGCCATCGGTATCAGGTCCCTAAAACAAACACAATTATTAGTAAAATGACTAGAGGATTGATGAAATTTACAAAAAAATTTATTTCTAATTTCAGAAATAGATGCCATTCTTTTCTCTTCAGGAGTACAAGTTCTTTATCTTTTAATAACATGTCAAAACTTTGTTCTGCTTTTTTTCAAGCAAAACAATAACTTCATCTTCCTATCAAAAGAGTTTTGTCTTTTGCTAGATTAAGAGATCGACACACATATGGGGTCCATCTTTAATTCTGCAGCAAAGGTAGACTCATTGTTCGACTCTTCTTCACGAATACAGCCAACATAATTTACTATTTTATTAAAGAAAGGTTTTCTGTTGCTCGACTCAAGTTATTCTTTCTTTATTTAACTTTTCAATTTGTTGAACTTTGTCAACTACCTGAGCCAAGTCAAGGAATTGCTGGTTCACTAATTTCTTTTGAATATTGAAGTCGAGACCATTGGTGACCATTTTGACTACTTCAGATTCTAGAGAAGGAGTAAAATATATGTTTCTCATATTTTTGAATCGAATCAAATAGTCGTCGATTGGCTCAAAATTTTCCCTTCTGACTGTGAATAAATCAGATAGAGTTACTTTCATTTCACCTATAAATAATTGATCATGAAAATTTCTTTCTAAATGAATCCAGATCTAGATTGAGTTAGGTTGAAAATTTGAAAATCATGGGAATGCATTCTTTGTCAAAGAAGAGGAAAAATATCTCATTTTCAAATATTCTTTACCAGCTAACTCACCAATTTTGACTATATAGTGAGCTATATGCTCGACCGTCAATTCTCCACTCTCACCTGCAAACATAGTGAGGGATTTGGGAGTTTTGACTCTCTTAAGAATTTTAGCTTGCAAGACATAATCTGAAAAGGGAGAATTGAAATAGGGTTGATTTGTTACTTCAATATTTAACCCTACTCGATTCAAAATCTGTTTGACAGCTTGGGTTATATTCTGACCATAAACTTGAACAGTATTATTTGGATCATTTTCTCTATTTAACATCAGGAGAGGATTATTACCCTATATTCCACCTATTGGTGGTACGAACGGTCAATTGACTACTCCTGCAAAATCATTGACAAGCTGAGCTATTTGCTCTATCCTTGTATTATTATTTCCCATTATAGGATTTAAAACTGTAGCCATCTGCTATGTAAGCATGTTGACTAAATCTGTTGTATAAACACAGCTAGAGATTTGATCATGTTAGGAGACGTTGTTCCCATAAGAACTTGTCTCGACATCTCTGGAAATATAGAAGCACGTCCTCTGCCAACTTTACTGGGGTTGCCCCTATGCCTTGTGTCAGATTGACATTTGGCATCACTACATTAGGTTGCATGGACATGGACACCGACCCTAAATATGGGGATTATTCATCAAATATTGGCTGGCATACCCATTGGAAGATGTCTTATAGAAGGTGTATGATTATACAGGGGTTATTTCTTGTCGTAGTTATACCTTTTATATATCCCATGTTGGGATTTTCCAATGCTGGAGAGTAATTTGGAGGCAACCCATATGAAGGCCACGTAGTGGGCATAGTGGATAGAATTTCCTCTGGGTCAGTCTCTGCCTCTGGGCCTCTTGTATTTTTATTAGTGTCATTATTCGATACATCAATCGAAGTAGAGGCACTATCAGTCATTATTAACTTGCCACTGTGTATTTGCATGCAAGATTTGACACATTACTTAACCTAGTGTCCCACTGGGTGGTAATTTGTTTCACTTGATTTTTGGTAACCTCGATAGGGTGTCGAATCATGTTTGTATCATAATCTTAGTTCAAGGAGCAGATAAGACTCTTCTGAAAAAGAATGGGATCGGCCCAGTGATAAACCCCTATTTTATGATGAATTTTGGGTTGAAAAGAGTAGAATTTATCAACTTATCTTGCATTTATTCATTGAAAGTGCATGTTTTTGTGAATTTTTTCCAATTGTACTTAATTGTGAAAAAATGCTTTTTATGCTTTAAAATTTTTAAATTTAATTTACTTTTATCTCATTCAATGTCTTGATATGATTGTTTAAATGATTTAAGGTTTAGAAGGCAAATATGACTTGAAAAAATGGAGAAAAAAGCATGCAAAAGTGAAAAATCATGAAGAAATGGAGTTTTGAAAATTTGCCTAGTTGTGCATATGCATGACAGATGCGTAGCATGAGTAGCAGCACGTGATTTACTTAAGTGAACATGTGGATCACGATTTCAAGCCAAATTTTGGACCAATCCAACTCATTTCTGAAGCATTCGAGGCAAGAATGCGAAGGGGATCAACCAGGTAGTGTAGAAAAGAGTGTAGGAGTACTGTAAAATGATGTTTTAGGTAAAAATTCTAGAGAGATAAGCTAGAAATTTAGAGTTTTTTAGGTTAAATTCTCCTTATCTTTAGGTTTTAATCTTGTTCTAGTTTAGTTTTTTTTTTGCATTTTCTTGTTCTAGTTTAGTTTTCTTTGCATTTTCTTGTTCTAGTATCTTAATTCCCTTAGTTTTACTTGTTAGCTTCTCAATTTTTGTCAATTTTAGTTTATGAACACTTGTTTGAATTCTAATTTTTCTTTAATACAATTTCATATTTTCATATTTATTGTTGCTTCTTTTAATTGTTTTTATTGCCTTTTTTGAATTTGGTAGCTATAGTTTTTATTAGTTCTTACAATTTATGATGTTTTCATTTTATGCCTTTCAAGTGTTTGTTAAAATATTTTTCTTAGTTTTAGAGTAGAATTTTACATTCTTGACTTGGAATTGAGAACTTAGGTGACTTTGAGTCATTGATGTCCAATATTGATTGGAGATTTAGGAGTAGGAGTAAAATATTTGTTTCTCATATTTTTTAATCGAATCAAATAGTCGTCGATCGGATAAGATTTTTCCCATCTGACTGTGAATAAATCAGATAAAGTTACTTTCATTTCACCTTTAAAGAATTGATCATGAAAACTTTTTTCTAACTGAACCCAGCTTTGGATTGAGTTAGATTGGAAATTTCAAAATCATGTGAATGCATTCTTTGTAAAAGAAGAGAAAAAATATCTCATTTTTAAATATTCATTACCAGCAACTCACCAATTTCGACTATATAGTGAGCTATATGCTCGACCGTCGATTCTTCACTCTCACCTGCAAACATAGTGAGGGATTTGGGAGTTTTGACTCCCCTAGAAAGTTCGGCTTGCAAGACATAATCTAAAAGGGAGAAATAAAATAGGGTTGATTTATTACCCCAATATTTAACCCTACTCGATTCAAAATCAGTTTGACAGCTTGGGTAATATTCTGACCATAAGTTTGAGCAGCATTATTTGGATCATTTCCTCTATTTAACATTAGGGGAGGATTATTACCCTATATTCCACCTATTGGTGGTACGAACAGTCGATTGACTGCTCTTACAAAATCATCGACATGTCGAGCCATTTGCTCTATCCTTGCATTAATATTTGCCATTATAGGATTTAAAACTGTAGCCATCTGCTATGTAAGCATATTGACTAAATTATGATGGCTATCCTCAATTTATTGTATAAACCCAGTAAGAGATTCAATCGTGTTAGGAGATGTTGTTCCTACAAGAACTTGTCTTGACATCTCTGGAAATATAGAGGCACGTCCTCTGCCAACTTTACTGGGGTTGTCCCTATGCCTTGTGTTAGATTGACATTTGGTATCACTACATTAGGTTGCAAGGACATGGACACCGATCCTAAATATGGGGATTATTCATCAAGTACTGGTTGGCATACCCATTGGAGGATATCTTATAGGAGGTATAGGAATATACAGGGGTTGTTTCTTGTCGTAGTTGTACCTCTTATATGTCCCATGTTGGGATTCTCCAATAGTGGAGAGTAATTTGGAGGCAACCCATATGAGGGCCACGTAGTGGGCTGATGACGGATCATCTTATACCCTTTTTCATTGCATTTTTAATGTGTTTTCAGTTATATTTTATTAAGTTTTATTAAGTTTTAGTATGTTTTAATGCAAAATTCACATTTTGAATGCTACTTTGAGTTTTGTATTTTTCTTATGATTTCAGGTGATTTTTGGGTGAAATTGGCAAGTTTTGGCAAAGTCTGATTCAGAGGCAAAGAAAGGATAGCAGATGTTGTCAAATTTTGACCTTTGTGCATTCCAACGAGCATATCATGAGTTACAGTGGTCCAATTTATGCGCTCTCAATGGTGTTGGAAATATAATTTCCAGGCTTTCCAACAATATATAATAGTCTATACTTTTCTTTTGAAATGACTGACCAAAATGGCGTTCAACGCCCAAGAAGGACCAAGGCTAGCGTTGAACGCCCAAAACTTGCATTCAACACTGCCAAGGGAGCACAAGGCAGCGTGGACACAATGCCCACTCATCCAAGTTGAACACCAAGCTCAACCCAAACACTCAACCAAAGTGGGCCTAGAAGTGGATTTTCGCACCTTTAGCTTAGTCTATCTCATTTTTGTAATTTTTAATTATTATTAATATCTTTTTAGGTTTAATTATTAGTATAAATAGAAGGAAGATCACCCTTGTTAAGGATCTTCGAACCTATCATACATTTTTCTCTATTTTTCTGTAAATTATGAGCATCTAAACCTCCTGAGTTAAGGATAGGAGCTATGCTTATTCCTATGGATTAATATCATTATTTTTCTACATTAATACATATTTGATTCCATTCTATGATGTATTGTCATTCTTCATCTTTATGAATATGGGGTGTTATGAGAGTTTGACCCCTTATTCTACATGAGCTCTTGCTAAGCCTTAGCCGGATAATATTGAGCTACAACTTGAGAATACATCACAGGTTCCAATAGAGTATATGGGCTAATTGGGATATGTGAGATGAAATTTCGTTAGCCATGGGTAATTGAGGTCTCTGTGGCATTAAGGCTAGAATATAGAGCATCATTCTCTGATTCGAAAGATCTGACCTTGTCTGTGGCATTTTGAGTAGAATCACCAGAGATTGAATTGCGTGAGCTTTACCTTCGTTCAGATTGGATGACCATTAGCACCGACGTATAATCTGGATCAGAAGAGATTAATGACCACTAGCCCCGGCTTTAATCACATACAACCTTGCCATTGAATGAATCACTCATTGTTAAAGTAGTCAGTAAGAAGTATTAATCCGGAAGAACAAGCATCTCCAAGGCCTTAACTGATTTCTCATTATTGTTTATACACCAGTTCGGTATTGCTTCTTTATTGTTTTGTTTATGCACCTACACCAACAATAATTATCTTTCTATTCGCCTGACTAAGATCTGCAAGATAACCACAAGTTGCTCAATCCAACAATCCTCGTAGGATCGACCCTCACTCACCTGAGGTATTACTTGGACAACCCGGTGTACTTGCCGATTTAGTTGTGCGAGTTACAATTTCGCGCACCAAGTTTTTGGCAGCCATTGCCGGGGATTGTTCGAGATTGATGATGCGTGAGCATCTTTCCTATCTTTTCCTGGTAAATTTGCATTTGAATTGTTAAATTTAATCAAGATTTAAATACTTTTTAGCCACTATGAATGCTACTTTGAGTTGTGTGCAATTCTGTTTATTTCAGGTAGTATTCAGATCGATTTGAAGGAGTTTTATAGAAGAAGAGGAAGAAAGTGAATGATGCTATCAATCCTGACCTCCTTGCACTCTAACGGACATAACTTGAGCTACAAAGGTCCAATTGATGTGATTTCAGCGACATTGGAAAGCTAACTTCCAGAGCTTTCTAGATATATATATATATATATATATATTAGTACACTATTTTCCTCTATTTTGTTCGGCCTCAATGGCGCCAAACTTGGGATTCTCCAAGTTTGGCGCCACACTCACCTACCTCCAGGAATGTATGGCGTGGAATTGAAGCCAAACTTGAGAAGTTTGGAGTTTGGCGCCAGTGCTGAATAATCAAGAAGAGTGTGTGCATTGAAGTAAAGTCAAACTTGGAATTTTCCAAGTTTGAATTCATGATCGCCGTAATTGCTAGATTTTATACGGGTATGATTGCGCCAAACTTGGCTCAGCCCAAGTTTAGCGCCACCCTTAGTGAATTTGGTGGTCCCCATCCGTCCAAGGAGCCAGCATGAAGATTTTATTAATTTTTTATTAAACTTTATTTTATTTTAAAATAGGAAAACATATTATTTAGTTTAAGAAAATATATTTTATATTAATTAGGATTAGACATAAAAGGGAAAAGATTTTGCCCTTCGGGCTCTTTTCCTCTCTTTCACCTCATTCCGCAGTTGAAAGTTTTTCAGAATCCTTGTTTTCTCTCTGAACCATGAGCAACTAAACCTCCACTGTTAATGTTAGGAGCTCTGTTTATTCTATGGATTAATACTATTACTTTTCTATTTTAATTCATGTATTAATTTTAAATTCAAGAATTATTTTCGTTCTTCATCTTATGAATATGGGTGGAACGAAAGTATGACTCTTATTCTAATTGAGTTCTTGTGAAACTTGGAAAAGCTATTTACTTGAACAACAGCTTGAAAATAATTTCTCCTAAATTTCTAACTATTTGGACTTAACGAGATACGTGACATATAATCCTCTTATATTTGGGTAATTAGGGTTTCTGTGGCATATAAACTGGAATTGAACTTAACCCTCTAATTGGAATCAAGTGACCAAGGAATTGGCGGTTGATGAAGGTTAGAGGAAAGCGCTCTTAGTGGTCGCACCACCATCTATCTGACTGCCTCAACGCAGCAGATGAACACACAAATATCTCTGGAGTTGCTTTAATGCAACAAATGACCTTTCAACAGGCCCTCTGCTTATTTTCTAATCTCTTTATTATATTACTCTTTTTTCTTTGTCTCTTTACTCTTCTCTGATTACTCTTTTCTCTTTGAATTCTTAACATTTTTCCTTAAACCTTATCTTAATTTTCTCAGGCATTTGTTCATAAAAATCTTAACCAACAAATCATTTCATAATCTATACTTTAGCAATTTTAACTCAAACTAAATTTAAAACTATTTTTCAATTTAATTCTCTTCAAAAGACTTAAGAAAATCATATATTCTAAATTCACCAAATATTTTTCAAAATATAATCCTCTCATTAAAATTAATCGAATAAAACTCTTTTCCAAGTTTACTAACTTCCCAAAAACTTAAAAATCATCTCTCTTTACCATTCAAATTCAAATATTATAAATTCATCAAACTTTTAAAAAAGTAATCCTTTATTTTCAAGCCCAAAACATAATTCTTTTCATATTAAATCAATCTCAAAACATAATTTCTTTCTTAAATAATTCAATTTGGAAACATAAACATTTCCTTGGTAAATCGAATTTAAAATAGAATAATTCTTTTCTTAACTAAGTAAAACTCAAATAATATAATTTTCCAAATTCAAATCTTTTTAAATAACATTTCAACAAAGCCTTAAGATTTTATAAAATTTTGGCAGCACCTCCCCTAAAATTCAAACTTAACCACCCTTACGGGTTTCCTCTATTTCAATAATTCACCAGCCCTTTTCTAACAATTATCAAACAGACGTTTCTCAATCAATCAGACATTCACAATTCATAATAATTAACAAATCAATCATACTCCACAATTCCCATGTAATCCATTAATCCAACTCCAATCTCATCAATTCATAATTACTTTCCGCATATCATAGAATCCTTTCCAAAATTTGACTCAATCAACTAGTAATCCCAGAAATCAATCTTCCATAGTTCTAGTTATTTTAAAGTCATTTACTCTTTAGCAAAGTTACTATTTTGTTTTAAAAGTCAGATTTCAAGAAACAATTTAATAATTAAACTTCAATCTTTTAACAGTTCTTATACTTAATTCTAATTATTCATGAATTAACAATAACAACCATCAAAACTAAATCCAACCAGTCGCAAGTTAGTTAGTTCCACGGACACTCCAATACATCAAATAACTAAAATCAACAGCAAACACTTATTCTCAATAATCAAAATACAACCACAACCAACTAATTCAGCATAATCACATAAATTAGAATTTTAAACAATTTCATCAAAATTAGAAAACCAACATCAGTCACAGCCTTAATTCAACCAGTTGCAATTTAATTTTACAACTGGTCACATCAATTAATCAATTCTTAATCATTATTAACTATTCGCAATTATCCAATTAAATTTATAGGCATTCTAAATTAAAAACGTCTAACTTTAAAAATAAATCCCCTACCTCAATGTCGAACCCATCGAATTTAAATGCGACGATCCCCTTCTTTTTCCAGCACCTATTTTCGTGATAGCGACAGGGGAAAACGGCCACCTCTCCTTTCCGGTTCGTGATTCCAGTGGTAGCAGCAATCTCCAAACAGAGCTAACTTGAATTCATATCGGATAAAAGTAACAATTCTGGAAATTCAAGGCTAACTTGAATTGAAACAAGAGCAAGAATGCGTTACAACAATTAGAAAGTAATAACAAAACGAAGAAGCGGCAGCAGTAGTACAGGCAATTGCAGCAGCAAACTTGGATGGTGGCACAACAACTTCTTCCTCCATCACGTGACAGCGACGGCGACAACCAGGGTGACAGCGGCGATGGCAGCAACGCTATTTTCCTCTCTGGCTATCGCGTTCTCTCTGCGGGCTTCCTCTCACTCTTCGGGTTCTTCCCAAGTGACGGTGGTGGCTTCTCTTGACAGCGCCAGGCCATGACGGCAACAGTGACATGACCAGGGTATGACGGTGCACACGACGCGAGCTCACAGCAGTGGCTCCCCCGACGGCCAGCCCGCAATGACTCTCCTTCTCCATTCTCGCGCAATACTCTTCTTCAAAGCCCGTTTTGATCTCTCTCTCATCTCTGTTCCACAGCAGCGGCCTCAACTGGCGCTAGTGGCGAACTTCACCCACGGCAATGGCGACGGCTCGGACAGCAACGATGGCATATGACGGCACGCGACAATAGCTACGAGTCCATCTCTGCGCGATGTTGACTCCACTCCTCCCTCTTTCTTCGACTCGGATCTGATAGCGGACTCCAAGGCGGCGGTAGGAAGCTCAACGGTGTTCGGTCTCCACAGCGACGGTAGTGAGACACCAGTGATGGCGAGTCGGACAGCGACTGGACGGCGATGTGGCGCAACTCCCTCTCTTCCTCTTTGTGGCTGGTGTGGGTGTGTTGTGCGTTGAGTAGGTGATGGAGAAAGGGGGTGAAAGCTGCATGTTTCAGTCTCTTTGGGGAAAGGGAAAAATTAGGGTTAGGGTTTTCAATTTGGGAAGTAGGTTTCTGATTTAATTTTGGGAATTAAGGTTAGAAATTAGAGATTTTATAAAGGAATATGGATAGATATGAATAGATATTTTGATAAAATTGAAGGGTAGAATAATTTTAAAATCGAATGTACTCTATTAAAAATATTTAAGAATATTGTTTATCAACATATTGCTAAGTTCAATTAATTATTTCTAATTTAAAATATAAAATAAACATATTAGTCACATTTTTATAAAATATAGTTTAAATTCAATATTAATTATTCAGATTAAATGATATAAAAGTCACCAAAAAAAATTAAATGATATAATTTTTCATTATTTTTCTATCACTGGAACATTAATTTCAAATTATAAAATAACTAATCATAATAAAAATTGTACATAAAAATTATTTAACATAAACTTAAAGTATTTATAAAAATTAATCTAATAATTTCTAATAAATTAATTTCTAGGAGTTCAAATTAATAACAAAATTCATTCAAAATAGAATTTTTTGAATTAAATTATACAATTCTTTCTTATTTTTTAATTACCAAATTTATAATTTCAATTATACTAAATATCCAATAAAAATTATATAAAAATTTTAATCAATTTAAACTCTATTTATTATAAAAATTACATATAACTCCTAATTATTTTTAAATTCAAAGTATCATAAAGCTTTATTTAATTACCTTCAGTAAAATAATTTTCTTAAAATAAAATTCTCAACAAATATAATAAATTTAATTATCAAAAAACTTGGGATGTTACACATAACCTTTGTAAGAAATCCTTGTCTTACAAGCACAGCCCTTTTAGTGCTCATGTATTCCTGTCATAAACCTTTATAAGTGAATTTTGAATCACAAAAGTAGCACTCGAGGTACTCATGTATGTTTGGAAAAGCAATGTAACCTACAGGAGTCCCCACATTACGTTTCGCACTAAAGCCCAAACAAAGCTGCATCTGCTCTCATGTGGTAGACAGTCTTTTAAAGTCTTTTTATCTTTTGTCCTTTGCTCTTCTGTGGCAGAGATCTGCTCTCCTGTGACAGATATCCCTTTAATTAATATATTTTTTTCTGTGTTTTGCTCTCCTGTGGCAGAGATTCGTTAGATTCTTTTAGTCTTTGCTCTCTGTTCTCCTGTGGCAAAGATCCCTTTAATTAATACATTCTTTTCTTCATTCTTTTACTTTCTTACTTTCGATATCTCAAATTATTTTCACATTCTTCTCTCTTCTTTCCCTAAATATCTTATGAAAGGAGAATCATAGGATCTTAACTTAACTTTGTCTTTCTAAAGCTTTTAGGAATTATAACTATTTTACTTCTCTTTCTATAACATAATATCTTTAATAAAAAGAATAATAATTAAATTAGTATGAATACAATAATAATACAAGAGTATTAATATTAATATTTTTATTTTGATAACAAAAACTAATTTGTAGGGCTTTATTCTTAATTTTTAGAAAATTGCGTTTTAAATCTCAAGCTTTTTAAATATTTTTACGTTTATCCCAACACTTCCATAAATTACTAAAATAACCTGATATAATTTATGATTTCCAAAAGTATCCTTGTATTTTCATGAAATATTAATTTTACCCTTGTACTTTTACTAAATACTCAAAATACCTTTAAAACTTGTTTAATTACTATTTTTAATTCTGATCTTTTATAAAAATATATTTTCATCCTCAAAATAAAATTAGTGTTGGTGACATAACTTCTTCTCAAAAACCGAAACCTTTACTTGGAAGTTCAACGGTACCATGGTTTCATTCTTCTCCCACTCAAGATCTCTCTTTTGTTCCAAAAAAGTTTGGTCATGGATGAGAGAATGATGATTAATGGTGCTAAATGAGGATTACATATCAAAAGGGGGTCTGTGTCATGTATTAGGACTATTGAGTCGGCCAGTTCAAGTTATAAGTATTTTAAATGGACTATAAATGTTGGATGATTGAAACACAAGTAATATATATATATATATATATATATATATATATATATGAGTTACTAATATAAATGACATTAATAACATGATAATTATAAGAACAGAAGATATATGATGAAGTATCAACAGAACTAAATTCGTCGAAAAGTATCGTCGAAAAGTATCGATATTTATTCATACCAGCAGATTTTAAACTTGAAATATTAATTACCAAAATTAAATTGTAAATTTTTATTATTAATAGATTACTAAAATTATAATTTTAATTATATAAAATATCTTATTATAATAAAATTATATAATAATCTTAATTACTATAAACTCAAGGTATCATAAAAATTAATTTAAAAACCATTAATAAGATAGTTTCTAAAAATAAAAACTCCGATAGAATAAGTCATAAATTAGCCATAATTAACAATTTAAAATATGATTTTTAGCAAAATATTAATCACTTAGTTTAAATTATCTAATTTTCGTCATTCATAAATTACTGAAATTTTAGTTTCAATTGTACAAAATATCACATTTAACAAAATTATATATAATAATTCTAGTCAATTTAAACTTCAATAATTATAAAATCAATTTGATTATATCTAATAAAATAATTTTTAAATAAATAGTTCAATTTAATAGAATAGGTCATAAATAATTTATTAGAGAAGTTTCAAAATACGAGTTATTATATTAATGTAATATCTCGTATTTTTTAAAATATAAATATAAATAAATTATGATTTATTTTACTAAATTTGAATTTTATATTTATAGAAAATATTTTATTAAAAAAGTAATTACATTAATTTTGATTATTGAAGTTTGAATTAATTATGATTTATTTTATTAGTTTGAACTATTTATTAGAAACTATTTTAATAGATAAAATTAAATTAATTTTTATAATTATTATCATTTGAGTGTAGATCAATTAATATTATTATATAATTTTGCTATAATAAGATATTTTACATAATTGATTTTATGATAACTAGAGTTTAAATTAATTAAAATTTTTATATAATTTTAATTATAATGATATATTTTGAGAAAAAATAAAATTAATAATATTATTATTACTATTGTTATTACTATATTGATATTTATTTTTATCCACTTTAATTAAAATAAGGATTTGTTTAGTAATATTATTATCGAGTTCAAAATCTGTCAGTATCACTAAATATTAGTATTTTTTGGTGAACTTAGCTTTGCTAATATTTCATCATATATCTTCTATTCTTATAATCACTATGATACTAATGTAATTTATATTAGTAACTCATATATATTCATCCCTATATATATTATTACTTATGTTTTAATATATCCAATTTTCATAGTTATCTGTTTAAGATGTTAATAACTTGAATCGTTGACTTAGTAGCTTATATGAGTGACACCTAACCCCCTCTTAAGACACCTCATCATCATAATCATTAATCATCATCCCATTTTCTTTGTTTTCACCGCCAAAGAAAAAACAAAGAAAGAGAGAGGACTGAGAGTGAAAAACCATGAAAGTCATGATCTTCAAGCTTTGAATTTTTGAGACTCGTAACTCCAATAAAAAATTTAATCCAATTAAAGTGTTCTTCTCTTCTTCCCTTTCACGTTGACGTCACTTTTGTTGGGGAGAAATCAATGGTGGCGTTGCTGATCTTTTATGCATGGTTCGGCTAAGTGGGAGACTCGAAGGTGAAGTAGCCGATTAATTTGATGTTTTCTTTGATTTCTCTTTCAGAAAGCTTCCTTGGTGTTTCATTTTGGTAGCTGTCATACAAAGGTAGGATTCTGTAATTTTGTAATAATTAAATGTGTTCTTGATGTGTGATTGTTGATTGGATGTTTGTGACTTGAAATTGAATAATTTTGCATTTGAATTTGATGAAATATTGTTGATTTAATGGTTTATGTTTTGGTTTTGATGGGCTGCCAAAACCAATCTGTTGTGGCCTGATTTGAGGGATGTTGTTAATATTGAGAAGATTGATGAGATTTGATGGTTGAAAGATTAAATTAAAAGTTGTGAAAAATCGGTAATCGAAAAGCTTGAAAATAGACTTAAAATCAAGTATATATTTTGAAAGATCACAAGAGAAAATTTTGGTTTTGAAAAGAGTGTTTGTCACCAACACAAATATTATTTTTTAATATGAAAATGTAGTTTGATAAAAGATCGGGGTTAAAAATAGTAATTATATAAGTTTTTAGGGATATTTTGAGTAAAAAATAAAAGTTTCAGGGTAAACTGGATATTTTATAAAAGTTCAGAGTTATTTTCAAAAATATAAAATTAAATTAGTAATTTTATAAATATGAAGCTAAATTAGTAATTTTATAAAATATTGAGTTAAAAAGTAGAATATTTAAAAAGTTTGAGATTTAAACAGAATTTCTAAAAATTAAGAATAAAGCCTTACAAACTAGTTTTTGATATCGAAATAAAAATATTAATATTAAAACTCGTGTATTATTATTATATTCATACAAATTTAATTATTATTCATTTTATTAAAGGTATTATATTATAGAAAGAGAGGTAAAATAATCATAATTCCTAAAAGTTTTAGAAAGACAAGGTTAAGTTAAGAACCTTATGATTCTCATTTCATAAGACATTTAGGAAAAGATGAGAGAAAAGAGTGAAAATAATTTGAAATATTGAAAGTAAAAAAAAAAAGAATAAAAAAAAAAAGAATGTACTAGCTAAAGGGATCTCTGTCATAGGAGAACAGAGAGCAAAGACTAAAAGCATCTAACGAATCTCTGCCACTGAACTATCCTTGTATTTTCATATAAGGATAGTTATAATCCAAACAAGAAAGTAAAAGAATTAATAAAAGAAAAAAATATTAAAGGGATCTCTACCACAGGAAAGTGGTGCGGAATTTGAATGTCCACAACTGAACCGGCAAGTGCAATGAGTGGTACCAAGTAATACCTCAGGTGAGTGAGGGTCGATCCCACGAGAATTGATGGACCAAACAACAATAGTTGAATGATTCACTTAGTCAGACAATCAAAAAATGGTGTTTTGAGGGTTGTACATTGCATTAAATAGTAAATTCAGGAAATTGAAGGCAAACATTGAAATTGGTATGAAGAATATATGAGAAAATAGTTAAGGTATCAGAGTTGTTTATTTTTCGGATTTCTATTTCTTACCAACTACTTTAATCATGTAAGATTCAATCCATGGCAAATTGTAATTGACTAAACCTAATTCCTTAGTAATTTAGTCTCCTTTAACCTAGTTAACCGCCAATTCCTTGGTCACTTAGTTTCAATTAGAGGTTAAAGTCCAGTTCTAGTTTATTAGCCACAAAAACTCTAATTACCCGAATATAAGAGGAATATATGTCACGTATCCTGTTAAATCGAAGTAAATAGTGTTTAGGAGGAATTGTTATCAAACTGTTGTTTAAGTAAATTACTTTTCCAAGATTTAACAAGAATTCAAATAGAACAATGGTTATTCTTCTGACATACTGATGAGCGGATATTTTATACGCTTTTTGGCATCATTTTCATATTGTTTTAGTTATGTTTTATTTAAGTTTCATTACATTTTCATAGGTTTTAGTGCGAAATTCATATTTTTGGATTCTACTTTGAGTTGTTGTATTTTCTGATGATTTCAGATAATTTCTGGATGAAATTGAGCAGTTTTGGCAAAGTCCGATTCAGAGGCAAGGAAAGTGTAGCTAGATGCTGTCAAATTCTGACCTCCATACACTCAAAAGAGATTTTCTGGAGCTACAGCGGTCCAAATGACGCACTCTTAATGGTGTTGGAAAGCTAACTTCTAGCGCTTTCTAACAATATATAATGGTTTATACTTTTTTTCGAAGGAGCCTGCCCATATTGGGCATTGAACGCCCAAGAACTACCCCCTTTTTGGCGTTCAATGCCCCAAAGGAACTCAAGCCAGCGTTTAACGCCTAAACACCCCCTTTGGGGCATTGAACACCCCCGAAGAGGCATAAGGCAGTGTGGATCAACCCCCTAATGGGCGTTCAATGCCCATCCCTCAAGTTGGACGCCAAGCTCAGCCCAAATACTCAACCAAAGTGGGCCTAAGAGTGGACTTTCACACCTTTAGTATAGTCTATCATACTTTTGTACTTCTTAGTTATTAGGTTATTATATATAGAACAAAGATCACCACTGTTAGGGATCTTTGCCCCTTTGCACGTTTTACTATTACTTTTTGTAAGCTTTGAGCTACTAAACCTCCTAAGTTATGGTTAAGAGCTCTGCTGATTCTCATGGATTAATAATATTATTGTTTCTATTTGAATATGTTAGATTCTATTCTCTTATGCATTCTCGTTTGATGAGCGAATATTTTATACGCTTTTTGGCATCATTTTCATCTAGTTTTTAGTATGTTTTGTTTAAGTTTTATTATGTTTCCATAGGTTTTAGTGCAAAATTCACATTTTTGGATTTTACTCTAAGTTTGTGTATTTTATGGTGATTTCAGGTATTTTCTGGCTGAAATTGAGGAGTTTGAGCAAAAGTCTGATTCAGAAACAGAGAAAAAACTGCAGATACTGTCAGGATCTGACCTCCATGCACTCGAAAGTATTTTTCTAGAGCTACAGAAGTCCAAATTGTGCGCTTTGAATTGATTTGGAAATTTAACATCCAGGGCTTTCCAGAAATATATAATAGCCTATACTTTACTTCGGAAATGAAGGCCCAAAACTGGTGTTCAACGCCAGCCTCCGGCCCCATCTCTAGCGTTCAACACCCAAAGGGGAGTAGCTGGCATTGAAACGCCCAAAAGGGAGCCCAGAGGTGGCGTTCAATGCCCCTAAGGAGTACTAGCTCATGGGAGACACTCAATCTCAGTCCAAACACTCACCAAGTGGGCTCCCGGAGTGGATTTTCTCACTGCAAGACTAGTTTATCTTATTTTCTGTAATCCTTAGTTACTAGACTAGTATAAATATAACAAAGATCACCATTGTTAAGGACTTTTAAACCTTTTGATCTTTGCTCATTCGAACCTTTTATTATTATTTTCTGTACAGTATGAGTCACTAACCTCCTAAGGTTAAGGTTAGAAGCTCTGCTGAATTTTATGGATCAATAATATTACTGTTTTCATTCAATATGTCTGATTTTGTTCTCTTATGCAACCTCGTTCTTCATCTTATGAATTGAGGGTGACCCGTGACAATCACCCTTGTTCTACATGGTTTCTGTGCGATTCCTAACCCAGATAGAGTTGAACCAAAGCTAGAGATTGCATTGCGGATTCCAATAGAGCAACTGAGCAACTTTGGATATGTGACATATAATCCCGTTGACTATGGGTGCGTGAAGTCTCTGTGGTGTTAAGGCTAGAGTCAGAAAAGCAGCACTTTCTGATCTAGAAGATCTGCCTTGTCTGTGGCACCTTGAGTAGGATCGTGAAGGGGAGTGGATTGCTTAGAGCTTCATCTTCTGCTATAGTGAGAAACCTAGAGGTGGCTTGATGATAGGACATGAGTCATCTCAATGTGGTGGATTGCTACAGTAGAGGAGGTTAACTTGATGAGAGGACATGAGTTAATCACTTACGACTACCATTGAAGGAATCAGAAGGTTATTGAAGAAGACAGTAAGAAAAGTTAATCCGGAAAGTTAAAGCATCTCCGAAGCCTCAACCATTCTATCACCATTGAATTCTCGTCTTATTAGTAAACTTTTATTTATATAATTTGTTTTATGATTTTTCCGTGATAACTTATAATTTTCTATCCGCCTAATTAAGATCTACAAGGTGTCCACTGCTTGCTCAAACCAACAATCTCTATGGGATCGACCCTCACTCACCTGAGGTATTACTTGGATGACCCGGTATACTTGCCAGTCTATCTGTACAAATTATGCGAAGCCAGTTTCGTGCACCAGGTTTTTGGCGCCGTTGCCGGGGATTGTTCGGATTTGACAAACTACCGGATTATCTTGTTACTTAGATTAGGTACTTTTTACTATTTTGTTTGAGTCTTTTATTTTCTTTTTCAAAAAAATAAAAAAATATTCAAAAATCTTTGCTTTTCTTTTTTATCTTTATCTTTTTGTTTGAATCTTTGTTCTTGTTCTTGTTCAAGTTTCGAACTTTCTTGCTTTCTTTTCAAAAAATTTTTCAAAAATAGTGTCTTTTGTTTGAGTCTAGTGTCAATTCTTAAGTTTAGTGTCCTTTGTGTGTTCTTTATTTTCTTCAAATTTTCGAATTTGTTCTTTGTGTTCTTTCTTGGTATTCAAGTTGTTCTTGTTTCTTTTCTTGTTTTGATCTTAAAATTTTTATGTTTGGTGTCTTTTGATGTTTTTCTTTTTGAATTTTCGAAAACTTAGTGTTTTAGATCTAAAAATTTTTTAAGTTTGGTGTCTTTTGGTTGTTTTTCTCATTCTTCATTAATTCAAAAAATAAAAAATATCTTTTTTATCTTTATTTCAAAATTTTTTTCGAAAATTTCAACAAAAATTTCAAATATGAATTTCAAATTGCTATCTTATCTTATCTTAGTTTCAATTTTCAAATTTCAAATCTTATCTTTTCAAATCTTTATCTTATCTTTTTTATCTTTCTTTAAATTTCAAAAAAAATCTTATCTTATCTTATTTCAAATTCAAATTTTAAAACTCAATTTCAAAATTTAAAATTTTAAATTTCAAATTTCAAATTTCAAAAGTAAATCTTTTTCAAAAATCAAATTTCAAATCTTATCTTTCCAAATCTTTTTCAAATCTTCATCATATCTTATCTTTTTCAACTTATTTTCAAATCTTTATCTCATATTTTTTCAAAATCAAATTTCAAAATCAAATCTTTTTTAAATCTTATCTTACTTTCAAATCTTTCTTAATTAGTTACTTGTTTTCTCTTTCTTCTTTTTCAAAACTTCCTAACTAATTTCTCTCTCTTCTTTTTCAAAAATCATCATTTATTTTTCAAATCTTTTTAATTAAGTAGTTTTTATTTTCTAATTTAATTAATAAATAAAATAAAATAAAAACAAAAATATTTTAATTTTAGTTTCTCTTTTTACTTTTTAATATCCAATCTCTCCTACCTTTCTTCACCATGAAACCAAATGGGAATGAACAGTTCAGAAGAACTTTGGGGTCCTACATGGCCCCCACTTCTGACCTCTATGGTAGAAGTATCTCTATACCTGCCATTAGAGCTAATAACTTTGAGGTTATGCCTGTCTCTCTAATGCAACAGAATTGCAAGTTCCATGGACTTCCATTGGAAGATTCACATTAGTTCTTATCTGAATTCTTGCAAATCTGTGACACTGTTAGGACCAATAGAAATGATCATGAGGTCTACAGACTTATGCTTTTCCTTTTTGCTGTTAAAGACAGAGCTAGGATATGGTTGGATTCTCAACCTAAGGAAAGCCTAGACTCTTGGAAAAAGTTGGTCAATGCTTTCTTGGCCAAGTTCTTTCCACCTCAAAAGATGAGCAAGCTCAGGGTTGAAGTTCAAACCTTCAGTAAAAAAGAGGGTGAATCCCTCTATAAAGCTTGGAAAAGATACAAGCAACTAATCAGGAGGTGTCCTCTTGACATGCTCTCAGAATGGTCTATCCTAGGTATTTTCTACGATGGTCTACTTGAGATTTTCAAGATGTCCTTGGATCATTCCGCTGGTGGATCACTCCACTGGAAAAAAAAAACGCTTGAAGAGGCACATGAACTCATTGAAATAGTTGCAAACAACCAATTCATGTATACTTCTGAGAGAAACCCTGTTAACAATGGGGTAACTTAGAAGAACGGAGTCCTGGAAGTTGACACTCCGAATGTCATATTGGCTCAGAACAGGATCTTGACCCAGCAGGTCAATATGATCCCCAGCACTTGATTGGAGTGCAAGCTGCAGCTAGCAGCACTCAAGACACCTCCTATGATGGAGATGCCTATGATCCAGATCAACCCATGATGGCAGAGGTGAAGTACATGGGAGAACCCTATGGAAACACCTACAACCGCTCATGGAGGAATCATCCTAACCTCTCATGGAAGGATCAATAGAAGCCTCAGCAAGGCTTCAACAACAATCAAGGTGGAAGAACCTAGAATAGGTTCAACAACAGACCACCATTCCCATCTTCTCAGCAACAGATGGAGACTTTTAAGCAGACCCTTTCTGACTTAGCAAGCATAGTCTCTGAACTTTCTAAGACCACTCACAGTTTCATAACAAAAACTAGGTCCTCCATTGGAAATCTGGAGTTAACACTCTTCCTAGTAACACTGAAGTGAACCCAAGAGAAGAGTACAAGGCCATCACAGTAGACATTGAGGCCGAATCTGAAGGAGATGATTTGGCATTGAACGCCATTAAGGAACTCCCTACTGGGCATTCAACGCCCAACAAGGAGCCATTCTTGGTGTTGAACGCCAGTAAGGAACCCTTTAATGGGCGTTCGACACCCACAAGGGCACCTGATGCGGTATTTTACAACCACACTTACTAACCGGCAAGTGCACCGGGTCGTACCAAGTAATACCTTACGTAAGTAAGGGTTGATCCCACAAGGATTGATGGACTAAGCAACAATAGTGTTTGATAGGCTTAGTTAGAAAAACAAAAATTGCTGTTGAGATGCAGTATAAAAGAGATTAAACAATATAAAAAATATTGAAGAAGGGCAAGTGATTAAGTTGGGAATAATATATGGAGAAAGCAGTTAAGGCTTCAGAGTTATCTATTTTCTGGATTGACTTTTTTTTATTAACTGTTTTAATTATGCAAGATTTAATTCATGGCAAACTATTTATGACTAGACCCTAATTCCTTAGACCTTCCTAGTCTCCTCTAAAATTCATCAACTGCCAATTCCTTGGTCAATTAATTCCAATTAGAGGGTGATGATCGAATCCTAGTTATATGCCACAAGAATCCTAATTATTCAAAGATAAAGGGATTATATGTCACGTATCCCGTTAAATACAAACAATTAGAAATTCAGGATAATATGTTTGCAAGCTATTGTTCAAGTAAAGAGCTTTTCCAAGTTTTACAAGAACTCAAATAGAACATGGGTCATACTTCCGTTCCACCCAAATTCATAAAATAAGGAACGAAAACAATTATTGAAATATAAATCAAAACATGAATTAAAATAGAAAAATAATATTATCAATCCATACAATAGACAGAGCTCCTAACCTTAACAGTGGAGGTTTAGTTACTCATGAAAAAGAGAAAATAAGGATTCAGGTAAAAATGTACCGAGTTCTAATCTGATGGCATCAGATCCCTTTTTATAACTAATCCTAATAAATTTAAAATCTAATATTTAAAATTAAACTCAAAATAATATCTTTTCCTAATTTAAGATTTGAATTTAAATTCAAATTAATTAACAAGTCTTCAACTGATGGGTGGAGACCACTTTATTTGTCCATTCTGCAGCTTTTAATCTGTGATTTCTGGGCTAAGAACTGGGTCAAAATGGCCCAGAAATCGCCCCCAGCGTTTTCTATATTTTCTGCACGTGGCGCATGTGACGCGTCCGCGTTGTCCACGCGTTCGCGTCGTTTGTGCAGATTCCAGTCCACGCGATCGCGTCAGGCACGCGATCGCGTCATTGTGATTTCCTCCATTCCGCGCGGTCACGTGAGCCATGCGTCCGCGTCGGTACTCGCTGGTCATCTCCTTGGCTTCTTCTCTTTCTCTGCAGAAACTCCATCAAATTCCGCCAAATGCTACCTAAAATAAATAGTATTGTAGAAAACTCAAAATAGCATCCATAGTGGCTAAAATATAATTAATTCTTAATTAAATTCAACAATTTAGATGCAAATTCACTAGGAAAAGATAGACAAGATGCTCACGCATCACAACACCAAACTTAAACTGTTGCTTGTCCTCAAGCAACCAAAACTAATATAAGCTTAGGATGTGAATTTGCATGAGAATGAGAGTTCGATTAAGCCCATGTCTTCTCTTATAGTGGGGTTTACAACTACAATCCTGAACAGTTTTGGCATCTCACTTTATCCTTTGAAGTTCAGAATGATTGGCATCCATAGGAACTCAGAATTCAGATAGTGTTATTGAATCTCTTAGTTCAGTATGTTGATTCTTGAACACAGCTACTTTATGAGTCTTGGATGTGACCCTAAGTATTTTGTTTTCCAGTATTACCACCGGATACATAAATGCCACAGACACATAACTGGGTGAACCTTTTCAGATTGTGACTCAGCTTTGCTAGAGTCCCCAGTTAGAGGTGCCCAGAGTTCTTAAGCACACTCTTTTTGCTTTGGATCACGACTTTAACCGTTCAGTCTCAAGCTTTTCACTTGACACATTCACGCCACAAGCACATGGTTAGGGACAGCTTGATTTAGCCGCTTAGGCCAGGATTTTATTCCTTAGGGCCCTCCTATCCATTAATGCTCAAAGTCTTGGATCCTTTTTACCCTTTGCCTTTTAGTTTAAAGGGTTATTGGCTTTTTCTGCTTGCTTTTTCTTTTTCTTGTTTTTTTTTTTGCAGGCCTTGTGTTTTCACTGCTTTTTCTTGCTTCAAGAATCAATTTTATGATTTTTCATATTATTAATAACATTCAACACCAAACTTAAACTGTTGCTTGTCCTCAAGCAACCAAAACTAATATAAGCTTAGGATGTGAATTTGCATGAGAATGAGAGTTCGATTAAGCCCATGTCTTCTCTTATAGTGGGGTTTACAACTGCAATCCTGAACAGTTTTGGCATCTCACTTTATCCTTTGAAGTTCAGAATGATTGGCATCCATAGGAACTCAGAATTCAGATAGTGTTATTGATTCTCTTAGTTCAGTATGTTGATTCTTGAACACAGCTACTTTATGAGTCTTGGCTGTGACCCTAAGCATTTTGTTTTCCAGTATTACCACCGGATACATAAATGCCACAGACACATAACTGGATGAACCTTTTCAGATTGTGACTCAGCTTTGCTAGAGTCCCCAGTTAGAGGTGCTCAGAGTTCTTAAGCACACTCTTTTTGCTTTGGATCACGACTTTAACCGTTCAGTCTCAAGCTTTTCACTTGACACCTTCACGCCACAAGCACATGGTTAGGGACAGCTTGATTTAGCCGCTTAGGCCAGGATTTTATTCCTTAGGGCCCTCCTATCCATTAATGCTCAAAGTCTTGGATCCTTTTTACCCTTTTCCTTTTAGTTTAAAGGGTTATTGGCTTTTTCTGCTTGCTTTTTCTTTTTCTTGTTTTGTTTTTTTTTTCTTTTTTTTTCCGCAGGCCTTGTGTTTTCACTGCTTTTTCTTGCTTCAAGAATCTATTTTATGATTTTTCATATTATCAATAACATTTTTCTTTTTCATCATTCTTTCAAGAGCCAACAATTTTAATATTCATAAGCTTCACTATCAAAATTATGCAATGTTCAAGCATGCGTTCAAAATCACAGAAAATACCACCATATTTAAGTAAATAAGACTATTATTCAATATAGACCCACTTTCTCATGCAATATATCACTTTTATAAATTTTTTTTTATTTAAGCTCAGTGAGTAATACATGAGACATCTTTTCAGAATTAAAGCAATAGAAAAACTAAACTAGTCCTAGGATTCTAACTAATAAAGGATCATGCAACAATCAAAGCAAAATAACAGGAAACCGGAACATAACATAGAAAAAGAGGGGAGGAATAAAAAATGAAAGGAACTCAACCACCTTAATTATCCTAGCGGTTGCTTTATTCTTTAGGTTGTGCTCCTTCACGAAGATGATTCGCCTCCCTTTTGTACTAGAAAACCTGTAAGCGCAGCGTCAACACCAAACTTAAGGGTTTGCCTGTCCTCAAGCAAAGAAGAACTGAAAATAGAAAAGACAAATATTAAAATGAAAGAAAAATAAAAGGATAAGAGAATAAGAGAGAAGTAGGATTGGGAGAGAGAGAGAAAGAAAACTGGGCGGCGCAAGCGACGCGGTCGCGTGGGGCACACGGTCGCGCGCATTACTCTTATACGGATTGACGCGATCGCGTCGGTCACGCGGTCGCGTGACCCAGTTTGTGCTTTTGGCGCGAGTGCAGCCTCGTGCCAGCACAACTCTCTGTTCAAATTGATATAATTGCCAAAATTGGTAAGAACTCAATAAAAACAAAATAACTAAGAAAAACTACTACGAAAAATGGCGAAGGATACGAAATTATCGGGTTGCCTCCCGACAAGCGCTTCTTTAGCGTCACTAGCTTGACGGTCAGTTCTGCTAATTCAGCAGATGAGTGGACCTCTGGCGATCAATCTCGCCTCCAAGATAGTGCTTCAACCTCTGGCCATTCACTGTAAATTTCCTGTCAGAATTCTCTTCCTAGATTTCCACATGACCATATGGGGAAGCTCTGGTAACCACAAATGGTCCTGACCACCGGGATTTCAGCTTCCCGGGAAAGAATTTGAGCCTTGAATTATATAGAAGCACTCTCTGTCCTGGCTCAAAGACTCTGATGGCAATCTTCTTATCATGCAGTAGCTTGGTTCTCTCCTTATAGAGCTTGGTATTCTCATAGGCTGAATATCTGAATTCATCAAGCTCATTCAACTGAAGCATCCGCTTAATTCCTGTAGCTTCTGAATCAAGATTCAGGTACCTGATTGCCCAATAAGCCTTGTGCTCCAGCTCCACTGGCAAGTGACAGGCTTTGCCATAGACCAACTGATATGGGGACACGCCAATTGGAGTCTTGTATGCTGTCCGGTATGCCCAGAGAGCATCATCAAGCTTCCTAGACCAGTCCTTTCTTGAAACACTGACGGTCTTCTCCAGAATCCTCTTAAGCTCCCTGTTGGAAACTTCAACCTGTCCACTTGTCTGAGGGTGATAGGGGGTTGTCACCTTATGACGGACTCCATATCTATGCAGAAGAGAGTCCAACTGTCAGTTACAGAAGTGACTTCCTCCATCACTAATGAGTGTCCTTGGGATGCCAAACCGGCTAAAGATATACCTCTGAAGAAAGCTCATTACCACCTTGGCATCATTGGTGGGCAAAGCCACAGCTTCCACCCATTTGGACACATAGTCGACTGCCACTAGGATATAGTTGTTTGAATGTGAGGGTGGGAAAGGTCCCATGAAATCAATACCCCACACATCAAACAACTCAACCTCAAGAAGTCCCTGCTGTGGCATTTCATGGTTAGCAGGGAGATTTGCAGCTTTTTCACATCTACCACAGTGCTTTACGAAAGTTCTTGAGTCCCTGAAGAGAGTCGGCCAATAAAACCCGCTCTGAAGGACTTTTGTAGCTGTCCTCTCACCACCAAAGTGGCCTCCATACTCAGAACCATGACAGTGCCAGAGAATCTGCTATTTTTCTTCATCTGGGACACACCTCCGGATAATTCCATCCGAACACCTTTTAAAAAGGTATGGTTCCTCCCAAATATAGTACTTTGCATCAGTCAATAGCTTCTTCACTTGTTGCCTACTGTACTCTCTTGGGATAAAATTCATGGCCTTATAATTTGCAATGTCTACAAACCATGGAGCCTGCTGAATGAGGAACAATTGCTCATCCGGAAATGTCTCAGTTACTGCTGTGGGTGGTTACATTCCTGCTTCAGGTTCAATTCTGGAGAGATGGTCAGCTACTTGATTTTCTGACCCTTTCCTGTCTTTTATTTCAATATCAAACTCCTGAAGGAGCAACACCCATCTGATTAATCTTGGTTTAGAATCCTGTTTGGTTAGAAGGTACTTCAAAGCAGCATGGTCAGTATAAACAATAACCTTAGAACCAAGTAAATAGGACCTAAACTTATCAACAGCATACACAACAGCTAATAATTCCTTTTCTGTAGTTATGTAATTCTTTTGAGCATCATTTAACACACGACTGGCATAATAAATGACATGTACAAGCTTACCATGCCTCTGTCCTAAAATAGCTCCTATAGCAAAATCATTAGCATCACACATTAATTCAAATGGTAAATCCCAGTCAGGGGGAGCTATAATGGGAGCAGAGGTAAGGTTTGCCTTCAGAGTTTCAAAAGCATGCAGACAATCAGAATAAAAAACAAAAGGAACATCAACAACCAACAGGTTGCTCAATGGTTTAGCAATTTTAGAAAAATCCTTTATAAATCTTCTATAAAATCCTGCATGACCCAAGAAACTCCTAATTGCCTTAACATTAGTTGGTGGTGGTAATTTTTCAATTACCTCCACCTTTGCTTTGTCAACCTCAATTCCCTTACTTGAAATTCGATGTCCAAGAACTATGCCTTCTGTAACCATAAAATGGCATTTTTCCCAATTTAAAACAAGGTTTGATTCTTGACACCGTTTCAAGACAAGAGATAAATGTTTAAGGTAGGATTCAAAAGAATTACCAAAAATAGAAAAGTCATCCATAAATAGCTCAATAAACTTTTCAACCATATCAGAAAAAATTGAAACCATACACCTCTGAAAAGTTGCTGGAGCATTGCAAAGACCAAATGGCATTCTCCTGTAAGCAAATACTCCAAAGGGGCATGTGAATGCTGTCTTCTCTTGATCTTGAGGGTCCACTGCAATTTGATTATATCCAGAATATCCATCTAGAAAATAATAAAAAGCATGACCAGCTAACCTCTCAAGCATCTGATCAATGAAGGGGAGGGGAAAATGATCCTTCCTTGTAGCAGTGTTGAGCCTCCTGTAATCTATGCACATTCTCCATCCTGTGACTGTTCTTGTAGGAATAAGCTCATTCTTTTCATTCTTGATCACTGTCATCCCTCCTTTCTTGGGAACTACCTGCACAGGACTTACCCAAGGGCTGTCAGAAATAGGGTAAATAATACCTGCTTCCCATAATTTCATTACCTCTTTTTGGACCACCTTTTTCATAGTTGGATTGAGTCTCCTTTGTGGTTGCACAACTGGTTTAGCATCATCTTCAAGAAGGATCTTGTGCATACACCTGGTTGGACTAATCCCCTTTAAGTCACTAATGGTCCACCCAAGAGCTGTTTTATGGCTTCTAAGCACTGAAATAAGCGCCTCCTCTTCTTCAGGCTTCAGAGAAGAGCTAATAATCACTGGATATGAATCATTTTCACCCAAAAACACATATTTCAGAGAAGGGGGTAAGGGTTTAAGCTCAAGCTTGGGGGCTTCCTCCTCCTTAATTGGCGTGTTCATCAGCTCCTTTTGGGGTGGTGAATCATCAACTTCAACTAATTCACACTCAGAAATAGGATATAGAACATCATCAAGTACCTCAGTTTCCAGTACTTCTTGAACAAGTGGTTCAATAACATCTATTTTCATACACCCCTCAGAATCATTGGGGTGTTTGAGGGCTTCAAAAATATTTAGGACCACCTGTTCTTCATTGACCCTCAGGGTTAATTCACCCTTTTGCACATCAATCAGAGCTCTACCTGTAGCTAAAAAGGGTCTACCAAGTATAATAGATGGTTTTACCTCCTCTTCCATGTCTAATATAACAAAATCAACAGGAAAGATAAATGGTCCTACTTTCACAAGTAAATCTTCAACAACACCCATAGGTAATTTGATAGAAAGATCAGCAAGTTGAAGAGAAATACGAGTGGGTTTTACCTCCTCAATTTGAAGCTTTTTCATCACTGAAAGTGGCATGAGGTTGATGCTAGCTCCAAGATCACATAAAGCTCTCTGAATGCCGACTTCTCCAATGGTGCAAGGAATAACAAAGCTTCCTGGGTCTGGCATCTTCTCAGGAAGGGTGTGTTGAATAATAGCACTGCATTCCTTGGTTAACACCACAGTTTCTTGCTCCTTCCAATTCCTCTTGTGTGTCAACAACTCTTTCATAAATTTAGCATAGAGAGGCATTTGCTCCAGAGCCTCTGCAAAAGGGATGTTGATCTGCAGCTTCTTGAAGACATCTAAAAATTTAGAGAATTGCTTTTCTTTGGATGCCTTCTGAAGCCTCTGAGGATATGGCATTTTTGGCTTGTATTTAGGGGACTTTGGTAAGGTGGGATAAGTGTCAAGAGAGTCAGGAAATGGGTTGTCTGCACGTTTAGGAGGGGCGTGCTCTGCTTCTTCCTTCTTCTCCTCTGGAGCTTCCTTTTCAACTAGATCTTAATTGACCTTAGTCTCAGAACCAGCTACCTTACCACTTCTCAATTGAATGGCCTTGCAATCTTCTCTTGGGTTCACCACTGTATCACCAGGGAATGTATTTTGAGACCTTTCAGGTAATTGCTTGCTCATTTGACCCATTTGCATCTCCAAGTTTCTAATAGAGGCTTTGGTTTCTTGCATGAAACTCATCATCATCTCCCATTTAAAATCTTCTTGGAATTTAGAATTTGTCTGCTGAGGTGGTTGTTGTTGCTGAGACTGAAATTGGCGGTTATTATGGTTGTTCTGTTGAAAACCACCATGAGAATTATTGTTGAAGTTCTGAGGTTTCTGAGGTTGATCTCTCCACCCAAAATTTGGGTGATTCCTCCATCCCTGATTGTATGTCTTAGAATATGGATCATTGTTGGGATTTCTAGGACCACTCCCCATGTAATTCACCTGTTCAGAAGAGGGTTGAGTATAATCATAATTATCATTTTGCATAAAGTTACCTGTCATGTCATAGGAGGTATCTTGGGGTGGATTTTGAGTGTTGATAGCTGAGACTTGCATGCCACCCATCTGTTGAGTAAGTAGATTTATCTACTGAGACATAAGCTTGTTCTGAGCAAGAAGAGCATTAACAGCTTCTACTTCCAACACGCCTCTCTTCTGAGCGGCCTCAGAGTTCACAGGATTCCTGTTAGATGTGTATAAATATTGGTTGCTTGCAACCAATTCAATCAGCTCAATAGTCTCCTCTGGTGTCTTCTTCTTGTGCAATGAACCACCTGCAGAAGTGTCTAGGCTCATCTTTGACATCTCTCCTAAGCCTTCATAAAAGATATCCAGTTGGGTCCATTTGGAGAACATGTCCGGAGGGCATTGCCTAGTCAGTAGCTTGTATCTCTCCCATGCTTCATAAAGAGTTTCACCATCCTTTTGCTTGAAAGTCTGAACCTCCAACCTCAGCTTAGTCAGCTTCTTTGGTGGGAAAAATTTAGTGAGAAACTCCGTGACAACCTTTTGCCACGTATTCAGACTCTCCTTCGGTCGGGAATCTAGCCATAGCTTTGCTTTATCCCTCAGAGCAAATGGGAAAAGCATGAGTTTGTACACCTCTGGGTTCACTCCATTTGTCTTCACAGTATCACATATCTGCAAAAAATCAGATATGAACTGATTTGGATCTTCATGAGGAAGTCCATGATACTGGCAGTTTTGCTGCACCAGGGTGACCAGTTGTGGCTTCAACTCAAAGTTGTTTGCAGTTATAGGAGACACCACAATACTTTTTCCATAAAGATCCGCAGTAGGGGCAGAATAAGAGCCAAGCACTCTTCTCTTCTGATCATCCCCATTCGGATTTACCACATTGGCATTAGCATTATTATTTGCCATAGTGAATTCTGTAGCCTTGCAAAATCTTGCTTGTTGTAAACGTCGCCTGAAAGTTCTTTCAGGTTCAGGATCAAAGTCTAAGAGATGTTCTTTGTCTCTATTCCTGCGCATACACAAGCAGAAAATAAGAAAAAATGGGACTCTCTACGTCAGAGTGCAGAGAAGTCCCTGTGAGGTAACCTGTGTAAAATAATAAAATAAAAATGCTAAGTAAATAAATAAAAATTCAAAAATTTTAAAAATAAAAATAAACAGAAAAAATTAAAATAAAAATAAAAATAAATAGAAAACACCAAACTTAATTTCAGAAATTAAGAATAAAAATAATGGTTTAAAATATTTTTATTTTTATTTTTATTTTTATTTTTTATTTTTTTATTTTTTATTTTTTTTATTTTTAGATAAAAATAAAATAAAACTAATAGAATATAAAAAGTAAATATATAAAAAAAATAAACAAAGTAAAACGAAGAAAGAAAAAGAAAAAAAATGAAAATGAAAAGAGAAATAAAATAAAACCAAAAAAATTCGACGTGATTTTTTAAAAAAAATTTTTTAACGGAAGTAAACAAAATTAATAAAACGGGGCAGGAGAGTTTGCTAACGGAAAAACAAGGAAAATTTTAATTTTTTTTTTTGAAATAATAATAAAATAATATTTAAATAGAATTAAAATTAAAACGCCTAATCTAAACAATCAAACAATTAATAGTTGTTGATCACAATCAATCCCCGGCAACGGCGCCAAAAACTTGATGCGGTATTTTACAACCACACTTACTAACCGGCAAGTGCACCGGGTCGTACCAAGTAATACTTTACGTAAGTAAGGGTCGATCTCACGAGAATTGATGGACTAAGCAACAATAGTGTTTGATAGGCTTAGTTAGACAAACAAAAATTGGTGTTGAGATGCAGTATAAAAGAGATTAAACAATATAAAAAATATTGAAGAAGGGCAAGTAATTAAGTTGGGAATAATATATGGAGAAAGCAGTTAAGGTTTCAGAGTTATCTATTTTCTGGATTGACTTTTTTTTATTAACTGTTTTAATTATGCAAGATTTAATTCATGGAAAACTATTTATGACTAGACCCTAATTCCTTAGACCTTCCTAGTCTCCTCTAAAATTCATCAACTGCCAATTCCTTGGTCAATTAATTCCAATTAGAGTGTGATGATCGAATCCTAGTTTATATGCCACAAGAATCCTAATTATTCAAAGATAAAGGGATTATATGTCACGTATCCCGTTAAATACAAACAATTAGGAATTCAGGATAATATGTTTTCAAGCTATTGTTCAAGTAAAGAGCTTTTCCAAGTTTTACAAGAACTCAAATAGAACATGGGTCATACTTCCGTTCCACCCAAATTCATAAAATAAGGAACGAAAACAATTATTGAAATATAAATCAAAACATGAATTAAAATAGAAAAATAATATTATCAATCCATACAATAGACAGAGCTCCTAACCTTAACAGTGGAGGTTTAGTTGCTCATGGAAAAGAGAAAATAAGGATTCAGGTAAAAATGTACCGAGTTCCAATCTGATGGCATCAGATCCCTTTTTATAACTAATCCTAATAAATTTAAAATCTAATATTTAAAATTAAACTCAAAATAATATCTTTTCCTAATTTAAGATTTGAATTTAAATTCGAATTAATTAACAAGTCTTCAACTGATGGGTGGGGACCACTTTATTTGTCCATTCTACAGCTTCTAATCTGTGATTTCTGGGCTAAGAACTGGGTCAAAACGGCCCAGAAATCGCCCCCAGCATTTTTCTATATTTTCTGCACGAGGCGCATGTGACGCGTCCGTGTCGTCCACGCATTCGCGTCATTTGTGCAGATTCCAGTCCACGCGATCGCGTCAGGCACGCGATCGCGTCAGGCACGCGATCGCGTCATTGTGATTTCCTCCATTCCGCGCGGTCGCGTGAGCCATGCGTCCGCGTCGGTATTCGCTGGTCATCTCCTTGGCTTCTTCTCTTTCTCTGCAGAAACTCCATCAAATTCCGCCAAATGCTACCTAAAATAAATAGTATTGTACAAAACTCAAAATAGCATCTATAGTGGCTAAAATATAATTAATTCTTAATTAAATTCAACAATTTAGATGCAAATCATGGAATATGAGGATCACTCCTCCTCTGATGAGGAAGAGGAAACTAAGGAAGAGCAAGTTGCTTGTTACCTAGAAGCCCTCATGAAGCTGAATGCCAATCTGTTTGGCACAAAGCCATTGAAGGAAGAACCTCTAGTGCTCACCAAGGACCTCAATGCCTTGGCTCAACAGAAACTACCTCAGAAGCTACCGGATCCCAGATGCTTCCTGATTCCCTCCACCATAGGCACCATTACCTTTGATAAGGCTCTGTGTGACCTAGGGTCACGCATAAACATTATGCCACTCTCCATAATGGAGAATTTGGGAATCTTTGAGGTACAAGCTGTAAGAATCTCACTAGAGATGGCAGACAAGTCCATGAAAAAGGCTTATGGACTGGTAGAGGATGTCTTAGTAAAGATTGAAGACCTTTAAATCCCTGCTGATTTCATAATCCTGGATACTGCAGAGGAAGAGGATGAATCCATCATCCTTGGAAGACCCTTCCTAACCACTGCCAATGCCGTCATTGATGTGGCAAAGGGAGAGCTAATTCTACAATTATGGGAGGACTACATCTTGTTCAAGATCCCTAGCCCTAACTCTCCCCTTGACAAAAGAGAAACAGTTGTGCAACACCTAGTGTTCCAACCTTCTCTTTCAGTGCAAAGTTATACAGAGCCCCCAGACACCAACTCTAGGTTTGGTGTTGGACAGTGATGCACCACTATTTTGTGGTACATTTTGTACTTAATTGAGTTGATTTTATCCACTAAACTCACACTTATTCATATAATTTGCATGTTTTATATTTTCCTTCCTAATTCTGTGCTATGATTGAAAACATGCTTCTTTGGCCTTAAATTACTAATTTTAATCCTCTCTTATTACCATTCGATGCCTTGATATGTGTGTTAAGTGATTTCAGGGTTTATAGGGTAGGAATGACTTAGAGGATGGAAAGGAAGCATGCAAAAGTGGAAGGAATACAAGAAATCGAAGGATTGCTAAGCTGTCAAGTCTGACTTCTTCATACTAAATCGATCATAACTTGAGCTACATAGATCCAAATGAGGCGGTTCTAGTTGCGTTGGAAAGCTAACAACCGGGACTTCAAAATGATATGCAATTTACCATAGTTGCCATGCAGTTAGACAACACGCACACGTGAAGCACGCACACACGTGACCTTGCAAAAGTTCATCGATGCGTACGCGTGACAGAGCCACGTGCTGGACGTATCAGAAATCGCTGGGGATGATTTCTGAGTTGTTTTTGGCCCATTTCCAAGCCCAAAAAATACAGATTAGAGGCTGTAAAGTGGGAAAATCAATCATTCATTCTCTTCTCATTCATTCACTTTACACATTAGTTAGATTTTAGATGTAGTTTTTTGCAAGTGTAGGTTTTAGGGTTCTTAGGTTTAATTCTTCCCAATTTCAGATTTCTATCTTAGTTTAATTAGTTTCTCTTCTACTTTTATTTATTTTAGCATTCTAGTCTATTTAATTCCCTTGTTGATTACTTTATGTTGCCAATTTAGTTTATGAATTCTCATGTTAGATTTGATTTTCTATTTAATGCAATTTGAGGTATTTCATATTTATTGCTTTTTCTATTATTTGTTAGTCATTAATGTTTACATTTGGTTGTTTGGATTTAATATTCCTTGCTAGTTTTCTATGTTTTTATGTTATGCCTCCCAAATGTTTGATAAAATGCTTAATTGGATTTTAGTGTAGATTTCTCTCCTCTTGGCTTTGGTTGAGTAATTGGAGACTTTTGAGTTATCAAACTCCTTTGTTGATTGATAATTGAAAGTTGCTAGTCGATTTGGATCCCTCTAAAGCTAGTCTTTCCTTAGGAGTTGATTAGGACTTGAGGAATCAAATTGATTCATCCACTTGACTTTCCTTCATAGTTAGAGGTTAACTAAGTGGGAGCAATGGACAATTGATGTCACAATTGATAAGGATAGCTAGGATAGGAC
The DNA here is from genome assembly GCF_059453495.1 of Arachis ipaensis. Lineage (NCBI taxonomy): Eukaryota > Viridiplantae > Streptophyta > Magnoliopsida > Fabales > Fabaceae > Arachis > Arachis ipaensis. The sequence continues at coordinate 44,659,111 of NC_142443.1, forward strand.
TTCTAATTCTCATACCTTGCCAAGAGCTTTCTTAGCTATTAGTTTACTTTCTTGTCATTTAAATTTCTTGTTCAACCTTTCAAAAATCCAAAAAGATACTTTTCCATAACCAATAATAGATACACCTCCTTGCAATTCCTTGAGAGACAACCCAAGGTTTGAATACTTCGGTTATTATTTTTATTTGGGTTTGTTACTTGTGACAAACAATTAATTTTTGTATGAAAGGATTCTTTGTTGGTTTAGAAACTATACTAGCAATGAGAATTTATTGTGAAATTCTTTACTAGCAAAAATCCGTTCATCAAAATGGCGCCGTTGCCGGGAAAATTGCAAACGTGTGCCTTATTATTTGTTATTGTGAATATTATGAATAATTTTGCTTCTTCGTTTCTTTGTTAGTGTTTCTAGTTTTAGGAGTTTATTTTCATTAATTTTTATTAGTTTTTGTTTTTACTTGCTACTATGAATTCTCACCCCTTTGGCTATGAGTTTGGTTCAAATTATGTAGTAGGGAATGGAAGCTATAATGAGAACATGCATCAAGGTTGGGACAATCAGAGATAGGAGGAGCCACACGGATTTGAACCACCCTCTTGGCAACAACCTCCTCCAACTTACTATGAGCAAGAGCCATTCTAAGGTGCATACCAAGATAATGGATATGGTGGACCCCCTTGTAGTTACCAACAAGCCCCAACATATGCCTATGAATCCCTCCTCAACATAGTTTTGAACCATCATACTCACAAGCCCCTTTCCACCATTCCCTTCCATACCCCAGTCCATATCCACCTAACCAACCCCCATATGAATCATATAAACCATACATAGACCCACCCCAATTCCAACACAATTACCCCCAAGAACCACTACCTCAATATTCACCATCTCCATATCCTTACCAAGAAGAACCACCTTCCCATTATGAGCCTTTTCTCCCAACAAATGAACCCTCTTATCCACCCCAAGCTCCCATAGATGATACCTTTAGGGTGTGTGGTTCAAGGATTAATTTTTATGCCTAGGAATATCATTACTAGGAATATGATTCCTTAGAATAATATTACCAAGTATATAGTATTCCTATGTTTGGTTTGTAAAAATAAAATCTATGGAATATTAATAATATGCCTAGGAATGTTTTAGTTTTTGTTTGGTTCATATTTAATATATTTGGGAATTATCAATACTTTGTCCAAAATACCCTTATAATTTTTAATTAGAATATTAATGATTAAATTTAGTAACTATATATAATAAAATATAAATATAATAAAATAAAATATTTTTAATTAAGTTTTTTAGACTATAATTTTTAAATAAATATAAATATAATAAAATATTATTTTTAATTTATTTTTAAATTTACTAAAATAACCCTAATATCAAATATCTTTAATTAAAATTATTATTGATTCTAATTTTTTTAAAATTTACTAAAATACCCCTAATATCAAATATCTTTAATTAAAATTATTATTGATTCTAATTTTTTTTAAAAATTTACTAAAATATCCCTAATAACAAATATCTTTAGTTAAATTATTATTGACTCTAAATTTTTTTAAATTTACTAAAATACTCCTAATATCAAATATCTTTAATTAAAATTATTATTGATTCTAAATTTTTTTTAATTTACTAAAATATCCCTAAGAACAAATATCTTTAGTTAAATTATTATTGTCTCTAAATTTTTTAAATTTACTTAAATATTCCTAATATTAAATATGTTTAATTAAAATTAATACAAAATACGTATCTAAATTTTCAAAAATTTCATAATTCATAATTCGTCTCCTAATCCATAATTGAACTTATATAAAATAAAGCTCAACGATTCTAACCACATATGTATTAAAAAGCTTTACTATTATCCAAATTAAAGTTACAAAGAAGTCTCAAAAGTTAAAATTTACTAGCAGACGTACAACTCTTGTACAAGAACGCAACCACATCAATAAAATGAAATCAATGTTATAATAGACAACCTTATACATAGAAAAATGAACACAATTATCGTATATGATGTCTTCTCCTCTATTTGGTTCCACATTTCTTGTGCAAGTTGATCCCTTCATCTACCCCAAGCATCGCTCGTCTCAATATGGTGGATCGTCCCCCCATCTACTCCAAGCATATTTTGATCTACTATCTCATCAATAGGATCCACAACCATCACTCTTCTAATGTGATTATGCAAAAGGCAATATGCAGTTATAATTCTTCCTTGAGTTTTAATAGGATAAAATGACCTTCCTCTTAAAATTCTCCATCTTGCTTTCAATACTCCAAATGCCCTTTCAATGACATTTCTAGCTTGTGAGTGTTTCATATTAAAAAGTTCTTGGGCTGTACTAGGTTGATTATGTGGATTAAACTCACTCAAATGATACTTTTGTCCTCTATAAGGTGCCAAAAATCCTTCACAGTTCATGTATCCAGCATCACATAAGTAATAATGACCTAGTGTGACATACACAATTGAACAAAACTAATGAAAGCTCAAATGGTTACTTTGATAACATATTAAAGTCTCAATAAAATACCTTGGGGAACACTAAACCCATTGCGAAATAGTGCATCTCGCAATACCCTAGAATTCGCAGCTGAACCCTCCCAACCCGCCAGTACGTAGATAAATTGCATATCGGGAGCAACCACTCCAAGCACATTGGTTGTTATGTCACCTTTTTTGTTTCGATATCTAGGCTTATCAGCCTCAAGGACATTGACTTTGATATGAGTACCATCTAAGGCTCTTAGGCAATCCTAAAATCCAAAACAAAGATCAATTAACTCAATCCTAAAGAACACCAACCATATGAGATTTAATAACATTAGCAAAATAAATTACCTTAAACCATTTCCATCGTTCATCTATTTTATCCTGGCCAAATGGTTGAGGTTTCTTCAGTAAGAGATTATGACATCTCAAAATAGCAAGCAATACATCATTAAACCGCCTACTAATTGTTTCTTCAGATCTCACAAATTGTCTCTTTATTACTCTAATTTTGACGTCATGTGCTATAATATGTAAAAACATGGCAACCATTTCTTCCACACCCATATTCCTACTTGGTTCTAACCTTCTAACCCTTTTAAGCATGTTACACAATGCATGAAAGGCACATCTATTCATTCTTGTGTTTTCTATACATGCTAGATCACTAAAATAAATAATCCTATCAACACTAACATCTCTTATTACTTGCCTACTATAACTATCATTCCATTTTATTTTCTTTTCTTTTCAATTGCAATATAATCAAAACACAGCAAATCATCAACAACTTAACTATAAGGTCATTCATTAATTTGAAATATAAAATCAAACAGGCAATAACTTTCATCTTCTGTTTGGGATCCATTCTGCAAAAAAATCAAGCAGGGCCAGTTTAGGAATATAAATAACTTTTCTTTTCTTTTCTTTCTGGTAGCAATGTCAATGCAGTGGGAAACAACCAGAAAAGACAAGTTTAGGAATATATATATATATATATATATATAATATAAGAATATGATATATATAAATATTTTTTATTTCAAAGTTTAATTTTGTCCAAATGGATGGTGCACACAAGCTACATAAGAAAACCATGCTCAATTTAAGTGAGTAATAAAGAAGTACCAGCAACTCTTGTAGTAAAATACAAAAAGATAAATATCTTACTTATTACATTGATACAAAAAAGAGAACCCGTTCTTAACTTTCTATGGCCTTAAAAAAAATTTTCCATCTAATGACTTGAGAGAAAGAGCAGAGAGATTATAACTGCATTCATTATAGATAACTGGGTTTACAATCTGTTCTTCAAGCTTCTTGTATTGTTCGTTGTATTATTCTTAGCTAACTTTTGGCACAACGATATGGATAAATGCATTCAAACCATATCATAGGATATAATGGTCCAGATTTACATCCTTTTTTATTTTATTTTTCAGTAGAGCATGACAACAAAATGCTGCCGACTAAGTATATAGATACAAGATTTGCTGATAATTCAGATAAAGGCTATATGATTCTACTTTGATTAGGTAGGATCATTGTATTTTTATAGTAGTGCAATAGATGTTAACATAACTCTATCTTATATATATAAAGGAAAAAAAGGTATATTAATTATTAAAAAAGATTGTATGCTGACTGCTCCAGTGAATCAAAATTAAGGTCTTAATCTGTTTTCAGACAGAGACAAGATCAATATGATACTGAGTAGTATTGTTATGAAGGGATTGGCAATAAGGACATTGTACAAATATGAAGAGGAAAATGCAATGGCAACACTCATGTTGGAATATGTCACACCCCACAGGAAACATATGATTAGTAAAACTAGGTTAGAGTTTTCTTAGTAAAAAGAAGAGAGGCACTGGGTACATGGGAATAGGTCTAAAACAGTATCTGCAACCCTCTTTCTCACCAAAAGTTACTGCTTACTAAAATAAAAAACACAGGATACATGAGACAAAGCACTAACTTAGTAAGTGCAAACTCTCTATTCACCAAAAGTTACTACTTACTACTACCTGATAATTATATTTCTTCTTTTAGCTATGCTGCAACTTGGACAAATAACAAATATTATGTAAGATTCAAAGAAAGAAACATTAACAAATTCAAATCCACTAGTTTCTCACTTGTATATCTTTAGCTTCCTTGGCTTTCTCACTAGTGTGCTCAATGAGGTTTGGATGTCTAAGAGTAGATGATAGTATATGTAGCAGATCTGTTCAGCAAAAGAGAGGAAATAAATTGAACCTATCAATGAACTAGTAGCAAATTCAAATAGCAAGGGTAGATTTTGATTTTCAACTTTTCACCAGTTAATACATAGTTTAAAAGATGAAAAGTAACAGTTAAGAAGTCAAGCAAGTAAACATACGCTTACCTAAGCTCTGGATTTTTCCGCAGCATACTCTTGATAAGCCCTCAACTTGAAGAAGAAATATACATTGTCATTGTAAGTGAAATTCTATATCATCATTTAATTTTAATGAAAGGTAATATCCAATAAATTGAATGCTGCAGACATGCTTTATACAAATTAGAGAACTTCAATTCTAATCCAAAACAGCTTGAAGTTTGATTGTAGGATATCAGCAAAAGAGAATCAAAAGCATCATAGTTAAATAGAACACAAGTAAAAGAATGCAAAAGCATAATAGTTAAATTGAGTTGATTAAATTCAAGTTCAGCTAACAAAATTGTAATGAAACAAAATTATCTTTTTTTAGCTTTCAGTGACATAATTGCAAATATCTGGCAGAGTAAAAGAATTGCAAGCAATTTTAGTTCTTGAAAAACAATGAAAAACAGTAAACACATGACTAGGTTATGTACTCCAAAACTCAATCACCAATTCACCATCTAACCTTCATTTTCTCTCCTTAAATTTCAAACACCACAAAATCAAAAGCACTCACTGTGGAAAACAACTTTTCAACTTGTGACCTTATGCAAACTTAATAACGATGTTAACTACCTCAGATAAGTGTCATCATCAAATCATCAGAAATTTGGTGTCAAAAACATCATAATCATCAACTTACATACCTTATTCGGAGGGTAGCCCCTGTTTCCAGTATCAATAGCAAACAATTTGCTCTTATTTAGTATCTCCTACAACCAACAGAAGAAAGTGAGAGAGGGCAAGAGAGAGAGAGAGATCGAAAGTGAAAGAAAGACAGAGGGAGAGAGAGAACCGTATGCGAAGCACTGGAGAAACGGTGGCAAAGCTTCCTCGTCGACGGCGAACTCGACGCCAAGCAAGAGAGTGACAGAGGAGAGAGACCAAACGCGAGCACGCGACGCGGAGGATCCGACTAAAGGCGCGGCAGCGACGACGGCAAGCATACAGTGGCGGTGAACCGACGTGAACTGCGATGATGGAACACGAATGCAAACGAAGGATTGAAGTGAATTTCCTTCTAGAATAAGGTGAGGGGTGGTCGTGCAAACTCAAATCGGCGGCGAGACGGTGCTGACGCCGGTGGAACCTCCATGAATTTGGGGAAGAAGCTCGGCTAGGTTTTAGTTTCGATGGGATTGGGGCTCTGCTAGGGTTTGGGTTTCTGATCAAATGAGGAGTAAAAATATGAAAAGAAGGGTTGGAGTGAAATTGACAAGGGTTATTTTGGTCTTTTCACTTTATTATACACATTCCATTCCCATTGGAATGAAAGATAACCAGGGGGGAGATGGAAATGAAATGGGTTGGATTTTAATTCCAAGGAATAAAACATACCCAGGAATAATTTTTTATATCTTGAACCAAACATGGGAATAAAATATTCCTATCTCAAAATTCCTGGGAATATACTTGTATTCCCTCCAACCACACACACCCTTAGTGTTATTCGTCAAGGGCAACAGGAGCTTTAAACCACACTCATCTCTACTTTCACCGATCTCACTTCTACTCTCCAAGCTCTTATCTTTCGTATGGATCCATCCTTTACCCCCAATAATCAGCCCTCAAACTCTGGTGTACTTACTTTTCACCCATATCTATCAATCTAAGAGCCACATGATCCCAATTATGCTATTGACATGGAACAAGAGAGAAGGGATCGTCTTAGGGACGTAATGGATCGGGTTCATGCATACATACTTCAAGAGAAACAAGAGGAGGCCCAAAAAGTGGGGGTAGGAGAGACCCTTGAAGATGAAGAAGTAGTTGAAGAATCAGGGGGAATTGAAGAAAGTTGTCAAGAGGTGGAAGTTATCAAGGAGGAGTTAGATTTTGTACTAGAGCAAGTGGAGAAAACCGAAATTATCGAAGAAGAGGAAGTGGTTGAGGACTTAGTAGATGCGAAACCTCTATGGGAAACTCAAGTCATAGAGCCTCCTTCCAAGACGTTTGAATTTGATGTTGAGGAGGGTGTACAACCTCCAAGGCATATCATGGTTGAAGATTTTGAGGAGGTTAATCATGAGATGGGTTCAATAATTAATGAGTTTTTACCTACAATTGAACCCTCTCCCATTGAACTAGAGGAATAAGTTAATGTTGCAGAAGCTTGTCAAGTGGTGGAGATCATCAAAGAGAAGCCCAAGAGAGTGAAGTATACATTGGCAAGGCTGCCACTGGAGATACCTCCCCCCAAGCCATTACCATCCAACACAACATTCAAATGGGTAAAATTCTTATCCTTAAACTGTACCTTCCCACTTGAATATGGTCTGCTTGAAACGGATGGACAACTTAGAGCTATCTGCGGTTTTAAGAGTTAAAGGGAGATGGTTAGCGGTTGGCAATAGCATCCTAGGTTCGTTACGGTTGGAAGCTCAAGGCCTAATTGCAAGGGTTGGTATATTTCTCAATTGATTAGGTCTAGCAGGATGTTTGGGTGCTTAAATGAGAATTTCAAGGCTAAACCACTCGGATGGAATCATGATGATCAACTTAAAGACGGGTGTAGAAATAATATTTGGGATCCGGGCATACAAGAGGATCAACTTTGGGAGCTCAAAGCTTGTGGAGAACTTCATCAAGGCTTGGCGAAGTTATTTGGAGATGTTGAAGTTTATTGGAAGTCCAAGCATTGGTGGAAGTTTCAAGATGAGTTCAAGCACAAGCCACCATGACAAGGAGTTCACTAAATATACAACTTAAGGATAATAACTAAAAGTGCTAGGTGGGAGACAACCTACCATGGTATGATCCTCCTTTTTATTAGTTTTAATTTATTTCTGTCAGTCTTAATTTCCGATTCTGCATATTTACTTTTATTTTGCAAAAAAAAAATAGAGAAAACGCATTCGAAGCGCAAGCGTCTAGGACGCGCACGCTTCATATGTGAATGCGAAAAACATTAACTTTGAACAGAGAGTTATGCGGGCGTGGAGCAGGAAGCGTGCTCTGCGCACAAGCAAGCCCACGCGTACACGTACATCACGCCTGCGCGTCACTTGCAACCTTGGCAATCCACGCGTACGCGTCACGCACGCGCACGCGTGAATATGGCAATCGGCATAAATAGCGTGCTGAACAGAGAGTTGTGATAGTCTGGGGCTGGCACTGTGCTAGAGGCACAAAAAATTACTCACGCGTACGCGTCCCTGACGCGTGCGCATCCTTTCGCTCTCAGACCACCCACACGTACGCGTGCTAGACGCTTACGCGTCGCCTTAACTTTGGCGCAACCCACGCGTACGCGTGGGGTACGCGTGCACGTCGCATGGCCGTTTCAGTTTTCACGAGCATGAGTGAAGCACGCGCGCGTCGCGCCCTGTTTTTCATTTCTTACTCCTTTCTTCTATCCTTTCTCCTTCTTTCTTCATCCTTTCTTACTTTCTTCATCTACATTTCTTTAAATTCTCATCCATATTCTCTTTCAATTTTTTTTACTTATTGCATTTGCATACTTTTCTTCCTTGCATTTTAATTTTGTTCATGTTTTTATTTTCTTTTCTAAGTCTATTATTTTTTTATTGGTGTTAAATGTCCTTATTCAACTGTCGCATCTTTTCTTGCATTACTCTAGTGCTTCATAACTTGTTTTATTCTGATTCGGTAATATTATTTAAGTCAATGCTAATCTTTTATAATACTTGTATTCCTTTTGCATTGACATAAATTTATATTGTCTTTTATTACCTACTATCTCTTCCCCATTATTGCAATTTTTGCACTATTGATATGCCATTTGCTTCTACTGTTTTCTCACTTGCATGTTGTAACTACCATGTACTTGAAATCCTCATTATTTGGCATTAACCCAACCATATTTTAATTATTTTCTATCTTTGTTTCTGGGTTACTCTTCTTCCCTTTTCTCTTCTTTCAGGATGGCCATCAAGAAGGGAAACGGAAAACTTTTACATGGGGCGATAGACAAGTCCATCTGCCCAATCTTTAGAGAAAAGCATCAGTTGTAGCAACCCGTCCACCTGTACATCTCAGCATGCACCGAGGACGGTGCAATCTTTAAGTGTGGGGAGGTCGATACCGACTTTCGTGGGCTAGTTATTTTCTTCTCAACACCAATGTTTAATCCTCTTTGTTAATTAGTTGTCACATTTTCATGTTCGATTGCATGATTGCTTGATTTTGTGCATGTTCTTCTACCACTACTTGGTTGGAGTGATAAGTTCCTTTTCAAGACCTTTTTTTTATAGCATTTCACAAATTTAAATTAAAACTTTTTTGTTAAACTTGTTTGAAGATTGTAATTTGGAACATGATTTATAGCTAAGAACACACAACCTGTGAGATTTTGAGCTTAATTATATGGTTACATTATTTAACCATGATTTTTTATTCTTGTGTGTTTTCTTCTCTATGATTGCAATCTATAGTTTGTTCCATTCTATATGTCCATTGTCTAGTGTATTTGCATGCATACATATGATTGAGGCCATCAATTGTTATTAGCTCACTTATCCCAAATAGCCTACCATCCCATTTACCTTTGTTTGCCACTTTGAGCCTTCTTAGCCCCTATTTGTTCTTTATTTTACCACATCACTAGCCTTAAGCAGAAAAATAATTAATTATGCCATTTGAATCTTTGGTTAGCTTAAGATAGAGAGTGTGTGTCAACTAAGTGTGGGGAAATATGGAAACTTGGGTTGATGAGAATGTGTTGTGTTTTTACTGACAAATATTAGAAATTTGGGTGCCTACCCATGTGTAATCAGAAAAACCATATGCAATGATATATTATGTTTTTATTTGTGATAAATTTAAAAAAGAGAAAAAAAAAAGAGAAAAGAAAAGAAATAAATGAATAGGGGATAAAATCACCCCAATGCTATGTTCAATAAAAAGATCAATGCACATGTGATGGAATTAAAAATTGATGCATGAGTATGTGAAATATACAAAAGTGAGATTTTGGGTAGCTAGGCATGAATTTAGAATTATATAGAGTATGTGTATGTGTTAGGTGAGAATTTAGGTTAGTCAAAGATTCAAAGTATAACTCACTTGGCCATTGATAAACCACTATTTTATGGTTTATCTTATACTCAATTGAGTGGTTTTTTATTAACTCTTTACCCACTTATTCATACTATTTGCATGGTTTTATATTTCCTTCCTAATTATGTGTTTTGATTGAAAACATGCTTCTTTGATCTTATATTTGCTTATTATTAATCCTCTCTTATTATCATTAGATGCCTTGATATGTATGTTAAGTGTTTTCAGATATTATAAGGCAGGAATGGCTCAGAGGATAAAAAGGGAGCATGCAAAAGTGGAAGGAATACAAGAAGTTAGAGAAATTGCTAAGCTGTCCAGCCTGACCTCTTCGCACTCAAATGGCTATAACTTTAGCTACAGAGGTCCAAATGACGCAGTTCCAGTTGCGTTGGAAAGCTAACGTCTGGGGCTTCGATTTGATATATAATATGTTATAGTTTTCTGATGCTAGGCGATGCAACCGCGTGATCTATGCGGCCGCGTCGCAGTGACGGAAATCCAGCGTGGCAAAATTCGAAACCAGCGAATTCTGGACTGTTTCTGACCCAGTTTGCGGCCCAGAAAATACAGATTAGAGGCTATAAAGTGGGGGACTACATCTATTCACAAAAGAGGCTCTCACATTCACAATTTTTAGGAGTAGATGTAGTTTTTAGAGAGAGAGGTTCTCTCCTCTCTCTTAGGATTAGGATTTAGGATTTCTCTTAGTTTTAGGAGTGACTCTCAATCCCAGGTTTAACATTCTTTTACTTTATATTTATCTCTTACGTTCAGATACTTTAATGCTTATATTAGTTATGTTGCCTATTTTGGCTTATGCTACATTCATGTTATGATTTTCTTAATTAATATTATTTGAGGTATTTTCAGATTTAAGATTGCTTTGCTTATATTGATGCTTTTAATTTAATTTAGATATTTTTCTCCTTTTTGGCTTTGGTTAAGTGATTGGTAGTACTTGAGTTATCAAACTCAGCAAGTGATTGAAATTGGCAGATTTTGCTTTAGCTAGGATTGCTCTAACACTAGTCTCTCCACAGGAGTTGACTAGGACTTGAGAATCAAGCTAATCAGTCCACTTAACCTTCTTTTGTTTAATAAAGGCTGACCAAGTGGGAATAAAATCCAATTCTCTTCACACTTGATAAGGATAACTAGGATAGGAATTCCAATTCTTATACTTTGCCAAGAGATTTTATTATTATTATTTTATTTTACTTGTCATATAACATATTCCCACCTTACTTCCAAAACCCCCAATTTACAATCTTCATAACCAATAATAAGAACATACTTCCCTGCAATTCCTTGAGAAGACGACCCGAGGTTTAAATACTCGGTTATCAATTTTAAAAGAGGTTTGTTACTTGTGACAACCAAAACGTTTGTATGAAAGGACTTTTGAAGGTTTAGAAACTATACTTGCAACGAGGATTTATCCGCAAATTTCTAGACCACGCAAAAGTTCTCTCATCAAAATGGCGCCGTTGCCGGGGAATTGCAAACGTGTGCCTTATTATTGGTTATTGTAAATATTTGCTTTTTGCTTGTTTATTTGTTTTTATTTTTATTTTTATTTTTGCTTTTCCATAAATTAAGAGGTTATTTATTTTTATTTAGTTATTAAAAAAAATTTTCAAAAATTTGTTCTTAGTGTTCATCTTGATCTTCAAGTTGTTCTTCACGTTCATCTTGACCTTCAAGCTGTTCTTAGTTGTTTTCTTCGTTTTGATCTAAAAATTTGAAATTTGGTGTCATTTTATTGTTTTAAAATATTTTTAATTAATTTTTTCGAAAAAAAAATTTCAGATTTTTATTTTTAAAATTTTTATCTTATCTTATCTTATTTCAAAAATCAAATTTCAAAATTCATATTTAAAAATTTTCAAAATTTAAATTAAAAAATTTTCAAATTTCAAATTTCAAAATTCAAAAATTCAAATATCAAAAATTTAAAATTCAAATTTCAAAATTCAAATTCCAAAATTTCAAATTTCAAATTTCAAAATTTAATTTTCAAATTCAAAATTTAAATAACCTTTTAATTTAAATTTGTTTTTATTTTCATTTTTAATTTTTATTTTGCTACTATGAACTCTCACCCCTTTAGCTATGAGTCTGGTTACAATTATGTTGCAGGAAGAAGAAATTACAATGAGAACAGGCATCAAGGTTGGAACAATCAAAGATGGGAGGAGCCACAAGGATTTGATCAACCCTCATGGCAACAACCACCTCCAATGGACTATCAACAACCACCACCATATGCCTATGAACCCTTTCCTCAACATAACTTTGAACTACCACACTCACAAGCCAACTACCACCATTCACCTCCATATAACCCCAATCCTCAACCACCATACCAACCACCTTATGAGCCATATGAACCATATATAGAACCACCCCAATTCCAACCCAATTACTCCCAATCACCACCACTTTTCTTTGTATCATGTCCAAGTCCAGCAACCCGAGAAGCAGAGGTTCGCCTAACGGAAACAGTAAATAAATTTCAAACAACCATTCGACAACTGGAGCAAGTATTAATTCAATGGGCTTCTAAACGCTCAAATATACAAGGGTCAACCACAGCCCCATGTGGACAATTTCATGAAGGGCGTAGCATGAAGGAGATACTAGAGGCCCCAGTGGACAAGACAGAGAATGAATTCGTACTAGAACAAGTAGAACAAGCTGTCATTGTTCAAGAAGAAGAAGAAGTGGTTGAAGACTTAGGAGATGCAGAACCTCCATGGGAAAGTCCAGTCATAGAACCCTCTTCCAAGACGTTTGAAATTGATGCTAAGGAGGGTGTACAACCTCCAAGGCATATCACAGTTAAAGACTTGGAAGAGGTTGTTCAAGAGATGGAGATTCAAGAAGAAGAAGCACAACCTCCCATGCCTTGGAAAGCAATGAAGAGAAGATTGAATTGGAAGAAAGCTACCAAGAGGAAGAGGTTGAAATTGAAGAAGCTTGCAAAGAGGTGGTAATTATCAGAAAAGAGCACAAGGGAGTGGAGCTTGCAATTTCATTAAAAATGCCTCCCCTAAGTTGCCATCATCCTTCACAACATTCAAGTGGGTAAAATTCATATCCCTTAGCTTTCTAATTCCACTTGAATATGGGCTACTGGAGACGGATGGTCAACTTAGAGCTCTTTGTGACATTAAGAGTAAGAGAAAGATGGCCAGTGGTAAGAATTGTCCTGCAAGGTTCATTATGGTTGGAAGCTTTAAGTTTAAACGCAAAGGTTGGTGTAGAGCTCAATTGAATGGGTCTAGGAAGCTGTTTGGTAGCTGCAGTGAGAATTCAAATTACTTATTACCCGGCTGGAAAAATACAGATCCCGACAAAAATGGGTGTAAAAGCAAGGTTTGGGATCCTGGAATCTGTTCTAACATCCAACACCCCGGGAGCCTAAGAATCTTTTTGAATCTGCTCAAGGGTTTTACATGGCTAGTTTGGGACCCCAGAGGTTACTGGAATCACAAACACTGGTGAAGATTCCTGGATGAGTTCAAGCATAAGCCACCATAACAGGAAGCTCATCAAATGTCCAACTTAAGGACTTTAACTAAAAGTGCTAGGTGGGAGACAACCCACCATGGTATGATCGTTCATTTTGCAATTTTAATTTTATTTAGTTTTGTTTGTTTTTGAGATTTATTTTATTTTATTGAACCTGGAGTTTTGCATCACATTCATATTAACACTGCATTCTGCATATTTTTTTTCAGATTATCAAAAAAAAAAAGTGCCACGCGACGCGACCGCATCAGCGACGCGTCTGCGTCGCAAGGAGAGAAGAGAAAATAAAAACGAACAGAGAGTCACGCTGGAGCGAGGCTGGAGGCGTGCCAGTGGCACAATTCATCCCACACGACCGCGTCGCTGACGCGTCCGCGTCGCAGGGGAATAATGGCCTCCCACGCGACCGCGTGCCCCACGCGGTCGCGTGACCTGGATTTCGACGTCAAAGGGTGCACGGCCGAAAGTTGAGCTAGAGTTGGGTTGGACTCGTGCTGGAAGCCTAAGCCTCACGATGCGAACGCGTGCCCCATGCGTCCGCGTCGTTTTTTTTTAAAAGACGGCCATTCACGCGATCGCATGCCCCACGCGATCGCGTCACCCAGATTTTTGGCAAAAAGAGTTTCAAACAGAGAGTTGCGCGACCGCGAGGCTGCACTCGCGCCAATCGCACAAAACAGGCCACGCGATCGCATGACCCATGCGTTCGCGTCATCTGACCTTGTCACGCACCGCGCGACCGCGTCACTCACGCGTCCGCGTCACAAGCGGCGCACAGAATATCCAGATCAGCCAATTTTTCTTATCTTTTCTTTTCTAATCCTTATTTTTCTTATCTTTTCTTATTTCTTTCTTCTTCCTTTCTTATTTTCTTTCACCTCCATTCTATTTTATTTTATTTACATATTTTTATTCATTGCATTTTAAATTTGTGCATATTTTTATTTTCTTTTCTGAATTTTTTATTTTTCTATTGGTGTTAAAAAATTTTTTTTCAACTGTTGCATCTTTTTTTGAATTTATTTTGGTAACTTGTTTTACACTGTGGGCTGATATTAATTATCTGCCAATGCTAATCTTTTATGATACTTGCACTCCATTTGCATTGACATGAGCTTGTATTGATACTTCCATTACCCACACTCCTCCCCTATGTTACAAATTTTGTATCACTGGCATGCCATGGCTTCTATTGTTTTCTCTCTTGCATGTTGTAGCTACCATGTAATTGAGACCCTTATCATTTGGCATTAACCCAAACATCATTTATTTTCTTATCTCTATTATTGGGTTACCTTTCTTCCCTTTTTCTTTCAGGATGGCCACCAGGAAGAGAACCGGAAGACGCTTAAAAGGGAAGACAAACAAGTCCATCTGCACAATCCTTAGAGAAAAGCAACAGTTGAAGCAACCCGTCCACCTGCACATCTTAGCATGCACCGAGGACGGTGCAATCTTTAAGTGTGGGGAGGTCGATACCGATCTCCATGGGTTAGTTACCTTCTTCTCAACGCCATTGTTTTATTTTCTTTGTTTGTTCATTGTTACATTTGCATGATTGATTGCATATTTGTTTGATTTTTGCATATTTTACCACTTGGTTAAAGTAATATTTTTTTTTTCAAGAAACCTTTTAGAAAATTTCACTAATTTGAATAAAATTTAATGTTACACTTGTTTGAAGAAATATTATACTGGAACATGGTTTAGAGCTCGAACACACAAAACCTGTGAGATTTTGAGCCTATTTGAATTAGTTGCATTTTTCAACCAATATTTTATTTTTGATGTGTGTTTTTTCTCTCTAAAATTGTGATCTTTGTCTTGCTTAATTCTACATTTCCATGGTTTGATGTATGCATGCACCTATATGATTGAGGCCTTTGTTTCACTGAGTTTACATACCCATATGGCCTTAACCCTTCATTATCCCTTGCAAACCAATTTGAGCCTATTATACCCCTTTGTTCTTTACTTTAGCACATCATTAACTCTAAGCGGAAAATAATAATGTCCTTAATTTGAATCCTTGGTTAGCTTAGACTAGTGAGAGTGCTCATGAATTAAGTGTGGGGAAAAGTGGGTTTGGAAACATTTGGTTTGAGAATTGAGTATGTTAGAATTTTCTGAAAATAAAAAAAAATGTTGAGAATATGTTCATGCATTCAATACTTTAATCATATGCATTAAAAAAAATAAAGGAGAAAAAGAAAAGAAAAAAAAGCAATTAAGCAAAAAGGGGACAAAATGCCCCAAAGTAAGTGGTGAAAGCAATGCATATGAGTTGTACTTGAAATTATAATGCATGAATATGTGAAAAACATGGTTAATGGATGGTTAGATGTTGTATTATGATTACATGGATTGTTTAAGTTAGGTGGGAAAAGTTTAAGTTAATTAAGGATTCAAATTTTAGTCCACTTGGCCAAATACAATCCTACCTTGACCTTAACCCCATTACAACCCTTAAAAGACCTCTTGATATGTGTATCTGTGCATTAAATTTGTGTTGATTGTTAGATGAAAAGCAAGCCTTAGAAAGCAAGGTTAGTAGAAGAATTGAGAGAATCGAACCTTAAACACCTGAGTGATTAGAGTGTATACACTACTAGTAAGGGTTCGATGCTCAAATCCTTGTTCCCTGCTTTCATAAGCTATTTTCTTCTTGCAAGTCTATTTGTACTTCATTTTCATGATTTGAATTAGTATTTGTTCTTAAAAGATTTGTTTACTTTTAACCAATTAGGTAGAAACATTTTGCATGTAGTTGCATTCATATAGATAGGTTGCATTTCATACATTCTACCATTCCTCTTCATCTTTATAGTTTCTCTTGAGCTTAGCATGAGGACATGCTAGTGTTTAAGTGTGGGGAGGTTGATAAACCACTATTTTATGGTTTATCTTGTACTCAATTGAGTGGTTTTTTATTAACTCTTTACCCACTTATTCATACTATTTGCATGGTTTTATATTTCCTTCCTAATTATGTGTTTTGATTGAAAACATGCTTCTTTGATCTTATATTTGCTTATTATTAATCCTCTCTTATTACCATTAGATACCTTGATATGTATGTTAAGTGTTTTCAGATATTATAAGGCAGGAATGGCTCAGAGGATAAAAAGGGAGCATGCAAAAGTGGATGGAATACAAGAAGTTAGAGAAATTGCTAAGCTGTCCAGCCTGACCTCTTCGCACTCAAACGGCTATAACTTTAGCTATAGAGGTCCAAATGACGCGGTTTCAGTTGCGTTGGAAAGCTAACGTCCGGGGCTTCAATTTGATATATAATATGTTATAGTTTCTCTGACGCTAGGTGACGCGACCACGTGATCCATGCGGCCGCGTCGCAGTGACGGAAATCCAGCGTGGCAAAATTCGAAACCAGCGAATTCTAGACTATTTCTGACCCGGTTTGCGGCCCAGAAAATACATATTAGAGGCTATAAAGTGAGGGACTACATCCATTCACAAAAGAGGCTCTTACATTCACAATTTTTAGGAGTAGATGTAGTTTTTAGAGAGAGAGAGAGGTTCTCTCCTTTCTCTTAGGATTAGGATTTAGGATTTCTCTTAGTTTTAGTAGCGACTCTCAATCCCAGGTTCAACGTTCTTTTACTTTATATTTATCTCTTACGTTCAGATACTTTAATGCTTATATTAGTTATGTTGCCTATTTTGGCTTATGCTACATTCATGTTATGATTTTCTTAATTAATATTATTTGAGGTATTTTCAGATTTAAGATTGCTTTGCTTATATTGATGCTTTTAATTTAATTTAGATATTTTTCTCCTTTTTGGCTTTGGTCAAGTGATTGGTAGTACTTGAGTTATCAAACTCAGCAAGTGATTGAAATTGGCAGATTTTGCTTTAGCTAGGATTGTTCTAACACTAGTCTCTCCACAGGAGTTGACTAGGACTTGAGAATCAAGCTAATCAGTCCACTTAACCTTCCTTTGTTTAATAAAGGCTGACCAAGTGGGAATAAAATCCAATTCTCTTCACACTTGATAAGGATAACTAGGATAGAAATTCCAATTCTTATACCTTGCCAAGTGATTTTATTATTATTATTTTATTTTACTTGTCATATAACATATTCCCACCTTACTTCCAAAAACCCCCAATTTACAATCTTCATAACCAATAATAAGAACATACTTCCCTGCAATTCCTTGAGAAGACGACCCGAGGTTTAAATAATCAGTTATCAATTTTAAAAGGGATTTGTTACTTGTGACAACCAAAACGTTTGCACGAAGGGATTTCTGTCGGTTTAGAGACTATATCTACAACGCGACTGTTTTTATGACATTCTTTACTTGCAAAAATCCTAACGTCAGCCATACATGTATCCTCACCCTTACCTTAGCCCCATTACAACCTTAAATAGCCCTCATGATGTTTGCATTTGTACACTAAATATTTGCTGATTGGTTAGATGAAGAACAAAATTTTAGAAAGCATGACTAGAGAAGAGTAGAGTGGATTAACCCTAGACACTTGAGCGATTAGAGTGTATATACACTTCCAGTGAGGGTTCAATACTTGATTCTATGTTCCCGGCTTTCATGAGCTATCTTCTTACAAGTTTACTTGTCTCTTATTGTGTGATTTGAATTAGTGGAATCTAAGTAATGTTTGTCTTGGAGAATTTGTTTACTTTTAACCAAGTAGGTAGAAGTATTTTTGCATGTAGTTGCATTTATATAGATAGGTCGCATTTCATAAATTCCACCATTTCCTCTTCACTGCTTTGTAGCTTCTCCTGAGCTTAGCATGAGGACATGCTAATGTTTAAGTATGGGGAGATTTGATGCACCACTATTTCGTGGTACATTTTGTACTTAATTGAGTGGATTTTATCCACTAAACTCATACTTATTCATATAATTTGCAACGTTTTACATTTTCCTTCCTAATTATGTGCTATGATTGAAAACATACTTCTTTGGCCTTAAATTACTAATTTTAATCCTCTCTTATTACCATTCGATGCCTTGATATGTGTGTTAAGTGATTTCAGGATTTATAGGACAGGAATGGCTTAGAGGATGGAAAGGAAGCATGCAAAAGTGGAAGGAATACAAGAAATCGAAGGAATTGCTAAGCTGTCAAGCCTGACCTCTTCATACTAAATCGATCATAACTTGAGCTACAGAGATCCAAATGAGGCGGTTCTAGTTGCGTTGGAAAGCAAACATCTGGGGCTTCAAAATGATATGCAATTTGCCATAGTTTCCATGCAGTTAGATGACGCGCACGCGTGAAGTACGTGTACATGTGACCTTGCCAAAGTTCATCGACGCGTACACGTAGCCACGTGCTGGACGTATCAGAAATTACTGGGGGCGATTTCTGGGCTGTTTTGGCTCATTTCCAAGCCCGAAAAATAAAGATTAGAGGCTGTAGAGTGGAGGAATCAATCATTCATTCATTCTCTTCTCATTCATTCACTTTACACATTTGTTAGGTTTTAGATGTAGTTTTCTGCAAGTGTAGGTTTTAGGGTTCTTAGGTTTAATTCTTCCTAATTTCAAATTTCTATCTTAATTTAATTAGTTTCTCTTCTACTTTTATTTGTCTTAGCATTCTAGTCTATTTAATTCCCTTGTTGATTACTTTATGTTGCCAATTTAGTTTACGAATTCTCATGTTAGATTTGATTTTCTATTTAATGTAATTTGAGGTATTTCATATTTATTGCTTCTTCTATTTTTTGTTAGTCATTGATGTTTGTAATTGGTTGTTTGGATTTAATATTCCTTGCTAGTTTTCTATGTTTTTATGTTATGCCTCCCAAATATTTGATAAAATGCTTAATTGGATTTTAGTGTAGATTTCTCTCCTCTTGGCTTTGGTTGAGTAATTGGAGACTCTTGAGTTATCAAACTCCTTTGTTGATTGATAATTGAAAGTTGCTAGTTGATTTGGATCCCTCTAAAGCTAGTCTTTCCTTAAGAGTTGACTAGGACTTGAGGAATCAAATTGATTTATCCACTTGACTTTTCTTCACAGTTAGAGGTTAACTAAGTAGGAGCAATGGACAATTGATGTCACAATTGATAAGGATAGCTAGGATAGACTTCTAATTCTCATACCTTGCCAAGAACTTTCTTAGCTATTAGTTTACTTTCTTGTCATTTAAATTCCTTGTTCAACCTTTCAAAAATCCAAAAAGATACTTTTCCATAACCAATAATAGATACACCTCCCTGCAATTCCTTGAAAGACGACCCGAGGTTTAAATACTTCGGTTATTATTTTTATTTGTGTTTGTTACTTGTGACAAACAATTAATTTTTGTATGAAAGGATTTTTTGTTGGTTTAGAAACTATACTAGCAACGAGAATTTATTGTGAAATTTTTTACTAGCAAAAATCCGTTCATTAAAATGCTCTATCATCAGTGAAAGGAGCTCAGTGGAAGAGGGATGCTCAAGGCAAGCCTATCCAACTGAGAAGGCTTGACCTCAAGCCAGTAGCTAGAGGATGGTTGGAATTTATCCAATACTCTATCATCCCTACTAGCAATTGGTCAGAAGTGACCATTGACAGAGCCATCATGTTTCATTGCATCATGATTGGAAATTAGGTGGAGGTACATGAGGTAATAGCTCAAGAGTTGTACAAGAAAGCTGAAAAGCCTTCCCTCTTAGTAAGGTTGGCCTTCCCCTACCTTATCTGTCACTTATGTAATTCAGCTGGAGTTATCATAGAAGGAAACATTCCTATTGAGGAGGACAAGCCCATCACCAAGAGGAGGATGGAGCAAACTAGAGAGTTAGCACATGGACCATAGCAAGATCACGTGGAGCTACCTCAACAAGAAATCCCTGAGATGCTTCAAAGGATGTATTTTCCTCTCTAAGGCTATTGGGACCAATTGCACACTTCTCTAGGAGAATTGAGCTCCAGTATGGATCAACTAAGGATGAGACATCAAGAGCATTCCACCATCCTCCATGACATAAGAGAAGATCGAAGAGCCATGAGGGAAGAACAAAGAGTTATGAGGGAAGAACAACAGACGCAAGGGCGTGACAGAGAGGAAATCAAGCACTCTATTGGATCCTCCAGAAGGAGTAATGACCGCCATCACTAAGGTGGATTCGTTCCCTTTACTCCCCTGTTGCCTATGTTAATTTTTTTTCTGTTTTTCATGTATTTTGTTTTATTATCTGTTTCTAGTGCATGATCATCTTTCTTTATGTCTTAAAGCTATGAATAATCCATGTATCTCTCACCTTGCTTAAAAGAAAAATTATTTCAATTGTAAAAGAAAAGTAAGATGCATGAATTTCATTGTAAAAGAAAAATTATTTTAATTGAAAAAGAAAAAGAAAATTATATATTAAGAATAGTTCAATTATTTGATGTGGTGGCATTTCTTTTGCTTTCTGAATGTATGAATGAATAGTGCATATTTGATGTTGGAGTTAAGAATGTTGGCTCTTAAAAGAATGATGATAAAAGTAAGTGAAGTATTATTGGTAATCTGAAAAATCCAAAAATTGATTATGGAAGCAAGAAAAAGCAACATAAAGTAATAAAAGAAAAAAAAATGTATATTCGAAAAAAAAAGAGCAAGTAGAAAAAGAAAGAAACAGAAAAAGCCAATAGCTCTTTAAACCAAGAGGCAAGAGCAAGGATCCAAGGCTTTGAGCATCAATGGTTAGGAGGGCCTAAATGAAGAAAGATCTTGGCCTAAACAGTTCAAAAGAGCTGCTTCCCTAACTATATGCTTGTGGTGTGAAGGTGTCAAGTTAAAAGCTTGAGACTGAGCAGTTAAAGTCATGATCGAAAGCAAAGAGTGTGCTTAAGAACTTTGGATACCACTGCCTGGGGATTCTAGCAAAGCTAAATCACAATCTAAAAGGGTTCACCCAGTTAAAGTGTCTGTGGCATTTATGTATCCGGTGGTAATACTGGAAAACAAAGTTCTTAGGGTCACGGCCAAGACCCTAAAGAATCTGTGTTCAAGAATAAAAAAGAACTTAACTAAGAGAATCAATAATATCATCTGGATTCTAATTTCCTAAAGGTACCAATCATTTTGAGCTTCAATGAAAAGTGAGATACCAAAACTATTCAGAAGCAAAAAGCTACTAGTCCCGCTCATCTAATTGAATCTGAGCTTCATTGAGAACTCTAAGATTTATTGTATCCTTCTCTCCTTTTTATCCTACTTTATTTTTGGTTGCTTGCGGACAAGCAACAGTTTAAGTTTGGTGTTCTGAGGAGCGAATATTTTATACGCTTTTTGGCATCATTTTCATATAGTTTTTAGTATGT
Organism: Arachis ipaensis; assembly: GCF_059453495.1. Taxonomy (NCBI): domain Eukaryota; kingdom Viridiplantae; phylum Streptophyta; class Magnoliopsida; order Fabales; family Fabaceae; genus Arachis; species Arachis ipaensis. The sequence goes on from NC_142443.1 coordinate 44,680,884, forward strand.
TTTGTTTAAGTTTTATTATGTTTTCATAGGTTTTAGTGCAAAATTAACATTTTTGGATTCTACTTTGAGTTTTTGTATTTTATGGTGATTTCAGGTATTTTCTGGCTGAAATTGAGGAGCTTGAGCAAAAGTCTGATTCAGAAGCAGAGAAAGGACTGCAGATGCTATTAAGATCTGACCTCTGTACACTCAAAAGAGCTTTTCTAGAGCTACATAAGTCCAAATGGAACGCTCTTAACAGATATGGAAATCTAACATCCAGGGCTTTTCAGAAATATATAATATTCTATACTTTGCTTCGAAAATGAGGGCCCAAAATTGGCGTTCAACACCAGCCTCCAGCCCCATCTCTGGCGTTCAATGCCTAAAGGGGAGTAGCTGGCATTGAAACACCCTAAAGGGAGCCCAGAGGTGGCATTCAATGCCCCTAAGGAGTACTAGCTCATGGGAGATACTCAATCTCAGTCCAAACACTCACCAAGTGGGCTCCCGGAGTAGATTTTCTCACTACAAGACTAGTTTATCTTATTTTCTGTAATCCTTAGTTACTAGACTAGTATAAATATAACAAAGATCACCATTGTTAAGGACTTTTAAACCTTTTGATCTTTGCTCATTCGAACCTTTTATTATTATTTTCTGTACAGTATGAGTCACTAACCTCCTAAGGTTAAGGTTAAGAGCTCTGCTGAGTTTCATGGATCAATAATATTACTGTTTTCATTCAATATGTCTGATTTTGTTCTCTTATGCAACCTCGTTCTTCATCTTATGAATTGAGGGTGACCCGTGACAATTAGCCTTGTTCTACATTGTTTCTGTGTGATTCCTGACCTGGATAGCATTGAACTAAAGCTAGAGATTGCATTGCGAATTCCAATAGAGCATCTTAGCAACTTTGGATATGTGACATATAATCCTGTTGACTATGGATGTGTGAAGTCTCTGTGGCCTTAAGGCTAGAGTCAGAGAAGCAGCACTTTCTGATCCAGAAGATCTGCCTTGTCTGTCACACCTTGAGTAGGATCGTGAAGGGGAGTGGACTGCTTAGAGCTTCATCTTCTTCTACAGTGAGAAACCTAGAGGTGGCTTGATGATAGGACATGAGTCATCTCAACGTGGTGGATTACTACAGTAGAGGAGGTTAACTTGATGAGAGGACATGGGTTAATCATTTATGGCTACCATTGAAGGAATCAGAAGGTTATTAAAGAAGACAGTAAGAAAAGTTAATCCGGAAAGACAAAGCATCTCCAAAGCCTCAACCATTGTATTACCATTGAATTCTCGTCTCATTAGTAAAATTTTATTTATTTAATTTGTTTTATGCTTTTTCCTTGACAACTTATAATTTTCTATCCGCCTAACTAAGATCTGCAAGGTGTCCACTGCTTGCTCAAACCAACAATCTCCATGGGATCGACCCTCACTCACTTGAGGTATTACTTGGATGACCCAGTATACTTGCTGGTCTATCTGTGTGAATTCTCTGAGGTAGTTTCGTGCACCATCATTCTTCATCTCATGAATTGAGGATGAACCGTGACATTCATCCTTGTTCTACTTGGGTTCCATGCGAGTCCTGACCCGGAAAGCATTGAGCAAAAGCTGGACATTACATTGCAGATTCCAAGAGCGTACTTGGGAAACTTTGGATATGGGACATAAAATCCCATTGACCATGGGTTATTGAGGTCTCTGTGGGGTTAAGGCTAGAGTCAGAGAAGCAGCGTTCCCTGATCCGGAAGATCCGACCTTGTCTGTGGCGTTTTGAGTAGGATCGCGAAGGGGAGTGGATTGCTTAGGGCTTCACCTTCGGCCATAGTGGGAAGCCATGAGTTAACTTGATGAGAGGACATGAGTTGCTCAGATATGGTGGACTGCTATGGTTTAGAAGAGATTAATTTGAATAGATGACATGAGTTAATCACGTACAGCTGCCATTGAAGGAATCATTCGTTATTGATGTAAACAATAAGAAAATTTAATCTGGAAAGAATCCGGATCTCTGAAGCCTTAACTGAATATCGATCATTGTTTTCACACCAGCCTGGTATTTCATTCTTTACTATTTTATTTATGCTTTCAAACAAACAACCATCTTTTCTAATCGTCTGACTAAGATCTACAAGATAGCCATTGCTTGCTCAATCTGACAATCTCCATGGGATTCGGCCCACACTTACCTGAGGTATTACTTGGACGACCCGGTGCACTTACCGGTTCATCTGTGTGAAACGTGCAAGTTCAATTTCAAGCACCACATACCCAGATCCCTAAGATGAAGAAGAAAACAAATCCTTGAAATTGAAATCAATACGTTATCAAAATAAATTAGAAATAGTATTAATCCATGGAATAAATAGAGCTCCTAACCTTAACCAATGAGGTTTAGTGGCTCATGACTCAGAGAGAAAACTAGGGTTCTAAAAAGTGTAAACTGTAGAATGAAATCCGTAAGTGAGAGAAGATTCCCGAAGAGCTAAATATTTTCTCTTTTATATCTAACCTAACTTGATTTTAAACTAAAATAAAACAATAAATTCTAAACTTAAAAGATTTTGTTTGTAAATAAAAATAGCTAAAACAAAATAAAATATAACAATTAAAAGCCAAATCCAACTAAAGATGCTCCTCCTTTGATTCTGTCTTCCTGGCGCTAAATGCCAGCCTTGGCGTTTAGCGCCCTAATGGGCAGAGAGCTTCCTTTTGCTACTGACTTGCTTCCGCTAAACGCCAGGCTTGGCACGTTTTACAAGGCTTCTGGTACTAAATGCCCAGGTCCGCTGGTGCACGAAATTGTGATCATCAACAATGGCGCCAAAGGACTTGGAGCTCTCAAATGTGAATCACACTTTGTCACAATTCCGCACAACTAACCAGCAAGTGCACTGGGTCGTCCAAGTAATACCTTACGTGAGTAAGGGTCGATCCCACAGAGACTGTCGGCTTGAAGCAAGCTATGGTCACCTTGTAAATCTCAGTCAGGCGAATTCAGATGGTGATGGAGAATTGATAATTAAAAGATAAATAAAACATAAAATAAAGATAGAGATACTTATGTAATTCTTTGGTTGGAATTTCAAATAAGCATATGAAGATGCTTTGTTCCTCCTGAACCTCTGCTTTCCTATTGCCTTCTTCCAATCATTCATACTCCTTTCCATGGCAAGCTTTATGTTGGGCATCACCGTTATTAATGGTTACTTCCCGTCCTCTCAGTGAAAATGTTCTACGCACGCTGTCACCGCACGGCTAATTATCTGTCGGTTCTCGATCATGTTGGAGTAGGATACATTGATCCTTTTGCGTTTGTCATACGCCCAACAATCGCGAGTTTGAAGCTCGTCACAGTCATCCCTTCCCAGATCCTACTCAGAATACCACAGACAAGGTTTAGATGTTCCAGATCTTAGGAATGGCCGCCAATAATTCTAGCCTATACCATGAAGGTTCTAATCTTAGATTAGAAACCCAAGAGATACACATTCAAGCTTGTTTGCATGTAGAACGGAAGTGGTTGTCAGTCACACGTTCATAGGTGAGAATGGTGATGAGTGTCACATAATCATCACATTCATCATGTTCTTGGGTGCGAATGAATATCTTGGAGAAGAAATATACTTGAGTTGATTAGAAAAACAATAGTACTTTGCATTAATTCATGAAGAACAGCAGAGCTCCACACCTTAATCTATGGTGTGTAGAAACTCCACCGTTGAAAATACAAAAGTGATAATGGTGTAAGCATGGCCGAATGGCCAGCCTCCAAGGTCTAGGGACTAAACGTCCAAAGATGTGTGTCAAATACAATAGTAAAAGGTCCTATTTATAGAGAACTAGTAGCCTAGGGTTACAGAAATAAGTAATTAATGCATAAATCTTCTTCCGGGCCCACTTGGTGTGTGCTTGGGCTGAGCATTGATGCTTCCATGTGTAGAGACTTTTCTTGGAGTTAAACGCCAGCTTTTGTGCCAGTTTGGGCGTTTAACTCCAGCTTTTATGCCAGTTCTGGCGTTTTGACGCCAGAATTCTTAAGCTGAATTGGAACGCCGGTTTGGGCCATCAAATCTTGGGCAAAGTATAGACTATTATATATTGCTGGAAAGCCCAGGATGTCTACTTTCCAACGCAATTGAGAGCGCGCCAATTGGGCTTCTGTAGCTCCAGAAAATCCGCTTCGAGTGCAAGGAGGTCAGAATCCAACAGCATCTGCAGTCCTTTTTCAGCCTCTGAATCAGATTTTTGCTCAGGTCCCTCAATTTCAGCCAGAAAATACCTGAAACCACAGAAAAATACACAAACTCATAGTAAAGTCCAAAAATGTAATTTTTAAATAAAAACTAATAAAAATATAATAAAAACTAATTAAAATATACTAAAAATATACTAAAAACAATGCCAAAAATCGTATAAATTATCCGCTCATCACAACACCAAACTTAAATTGTTGCTTGTCCCCAAGCAACTGAAAATTATATAGGATAAAAAGAATAGAATATACAATGAATTCCAAAAACATCTATGAAGATCAGTATTAATTAGATGAGCGGGGCTTGTAGCTTTTTGCTTCTGAACAGTTTTGGCATCCCCCTTTATCCTTTGAAGTTCAGAATGATTGGCTTCTATAGGAACTCAGAATCCAGATAGTGTTATTGATTCTCCTAGTTAAGTATGTTGATTCTTGAACACAGCTACTTTATGAGTCTTGGCCGTGACCCAAAGCATTTTATTTTCCAGTATTACCACCGGATACATAAATGCCACAGACACATAACTGGGTGAACCTTTTTAGATTGTGACTCAGCTTTGCTAGAGTCCCCAATTAAAGGTGTTCAGAGCTCTTAAGCACACTCTTTTTGCTTTTGGACCACGACTTTAACTGCTCAGTCTCAAGTTTTCACTTGACACCTTCACGCCATAAGCACATGGTTAGGGATAGCTTGGTTTAGCCGCTTAGGCCAGGATTTTATTCCTGTGGGCCCTCCTATCCACTGATGCTCAAAGCCTTGGATCCTTTTTATTTTACCCTTGCCTTTTGGTTTAAAGGGTTATTGGCTTTTTCTGCTTGCTTTTCTTTCTCTTCTTTTTTTTTCTTCTTTTTTTTCGCATATATTTTTTTCTGCAAGCTTTTCACTGCTTTTTCTTGCTTCAAGAATCAATTTTATGATTTTTCAGATCATCAAATAACAATTTTAACAAGCATTCATTCAGAAAGACAAAAGTATTGCCACCACATCAAAATAATTAAACTGTTTTAAAATTCGAAATTCATGCACTTCTTTTTCAATTAAAAACATTTTTCATTTAAGAAAGGTTATGGATTCATTTTCATAGCTTTAAGGCATAGACACTTAGACACTAATGATCATGTAATAAAGACACAAATATAAATAAGCATAATTTTCGAAAAACAGAAAATAAAGAACAAGGAGATTAAAGAACGGGTCCACCTTAGTGATGGCGGCTTGTTCTTCCTCTTGAAGATCTAATGGAGTGCTTGAGCTCCTCAATGTCTCTTCCTTGCCTTTGTTGCTCCTCTCTCATGGTCCTTTGGTCTTCTCTAATTTCATGGAGAAGGATGGAATGCTCTTGGTGCTCCACCCTTAGTTGTCCCATATTGGAACTTAATTCTCCTAGGGAGGTGTTGATTTGCTCCCAATAGTTTTGTGGAGGAAAATGCATCCCTTGAGGCATCTCAGAGATTTCATGATGAGGAATTTCCTCATGCTCTTGTCCATGAGTGGGATCTCTTGTTTGCTCCATCCTTTTTTAGCTTAAAAGGGACCTCGGGGATCACCTTCTTCTTGGCCACAACTTCATAGAAGTGGTCTTGATGCACCCTTGAGAGGAATCTCTCCATCTCCCATGACTCGGAGGTGGAAGCTTTTGCCTTTCCTTTCCTCTTTCTAGAGGTTTCTCCGGCCTTTGGTGCCATAAATGGTTATGAAAAAACCAAAAAGCTTTAGCTTTTACCACACCAAACTTAGAAGGTTTGCTCGTCCTCGAGCAAAAAAAGAAAAAAAGAGAGTAGAAGAAGAAGAAATAGAGGAGGTGGAGGGGGCTTAGTGGTTCGGCCAAGGGGGATAGGTAGTGTGTATGTTGTGTGAAAATGAAGGAGTGAAGATGGGTTTATATAGGAGTGGAGAGGGGGTATGGTTTGGCCATTATGGGTGGATTTGGGTGGGAAAGTAGTTTGAATTTGAATGGTGAGGTAGGTGGGGTTTTATGAAGGATGGATGTGAGTGGTGAAGAGAATAGTGGGATTTGATAGGTGAGGGATTTTTGGGGAAGAGGTATTGAGGTGATTGGTGAATGAGTGAAGAAGAGAGAGAGAGGTGGGGTAGGTGGGGATCCTGTGTGGTCCACAGATCCTGAGGTGTCAATGATTTCTCATCCCTGCACCATGTAGCGTGCAAAACGCCCCTTGCTGCCAATCCTGGCGTTAAACGCCAGGCTGCTGCCCATTTCTAGCGTTTAACGCCAACTTCTTGCCCATTCCTGGCGTTAATGCCAGTCTGGTGCCCATTTCTGTCGTTAAACACCCAGAATGGTGCCAGACTGGGCGTTTAATGCCCATTCTGCTACCCTTACTGGCGTTTAAACGCCAGTAAGTTTCTCCTCTAGGGTGTTCTATTTTTCATTCTGTTTTTCCTTCTGTTTTTACTTTTTCAATTGTTTTTGTGACTTCACATGATCATCAACCTACAGAAAACATAAAATAACAAAAGAAAAAAGAAATTCAATATAGATAGTTAAAGATTGGGTTGCCTCCCAACAAGCGCTTCTTTAATGTCAATAGCTTAACATTGGCTCTCATGGAGCCTCACAGATGTTTAGAGCAATGTTGGAACCTCCCAACACCAAACTTAGAGTTTAAATGTGGGGGTTCAACACCAAACTTAAAGTTTGGTTGTGGCCTCCCAACACCAAACTTAGAGTTTGACTGTGAGAGCTCTGTTTGACTCTGTATTGAGAGAAGCTCTTCATGCTTCCTCTCCATGGTTACAGAGGGATATCCTTTAGCTTTAAACACAAGGGAGTCTTCATTCACTTGAATGATCAATTCTCCTCTGTTAACATCAATCACAGCTTTTGCTGTGGCTAGAAAGGATCTGCCAAGGATGATGGATTCATCCATACACTTTCCAGTCTCTAGGATTATGAAATCAGCAGGGATGTAATGGTCTTCAACCTTTACCAAGATATCCTCTACAAGTCCATAAGCTTGTTTCTTTGAATTGTCTGCCATCTCTAGTGAGATTCTAGCAGCTTGTACGTCAATGATCCCTAGCTTCTCCATTACAGAAAGAGGCATAAGGTTTATACTTGACCCCAGGTCTCACAGAGCCTTTTCAAAGGTCATGGTGTCTATGGTACAAGGGATGAAGAATTTTCCAGGGTCTTGTCTCTTCAGAGGTAATTTCAGCCTAGTCAAGTCATCCAGTTCTTTGATGAGCAATGGAGGTTCATCCTCCCAAGTCTCATTACCAAACAACCTGGCATTTAGCTTCATGATTGCTCCAAGGTACTTAGCAACTTGCTCTTCAGTAACATCTTCATCCTCTTTAGAGGAAGAATACTCATCAGAGCTCATGAATGGCAGAAGTAAATTCAATGGAATCTCTATGGTCTCTGTGTGAGCCTCAGATTCCCATGGTTCCCCATCAGGGAACTCCATGGAGGCCAGTGGACGTTCATTGAGGTCTTCCTCAGTGGAGATCACTGCCTCTTCCTCCTCTCCAGGTTCGGCCATGTGGGTTGTGGTTATGGCCTTGCACTCTCTTTTTGGATTCTCTTCTGTATTGCTTGGGAGAGTACTAGGAGAGAGTTCAGTAACTTTCTTACTCAACTGACCCACTTGTGCCTCTAAATTTCTAATGGAGGACCTTGTTTCAGTCATGAAACTTTGAGTGGTTTTGATTAGATCAGAGACTATGGTTGCTAAGTCAGAGGGGCTCTGCTTAGAATTCTCTGTCTATTGCTGAGAAGATGATGGAAAAGGCTTGCTATTGCTAAACCTGTTTCTTCCACCATTACTATTGTTGAAACCTTATTGAGGTCTCTGTTGATCCTTCTATGAGAGATTTGGATGATTTCTCCATGAAGGATTATAGGTGTTTCCATAGGGTTCTCCCATGTAATTCACCTCTTCCATTACTGGGTTCTCAGGATCATAAGCTTCTTCTTCAGAGGAAGCTTCTTTAGTACTGCCTGTTGCTACTTGTATTCCAGACAGACTCTGAGAGATCATATTAACTTGTTGAGTTAATGTCTTGTTCTGAGCCAATATGGCATTCAGAGTATCAATCTCAAGAACTCCTTTCTTCTGAGTTGTCCCATTAATCATAGGATTCCTTTCAGAAGTGTACATGAATTGGTTATTTGTAACCATTTCAATGAGTTCCTGAGCTTCTGCAGGCGTCTTCTTCAGATGAAGAGATCCTCCAGCAGAGCTATCCAATGACATCTTGGATAGTTCAGACAGACCATCATAGAAGATACCTATGATGCTCCATTCAGAAAGCATGTTAGAAGGACACCTTCTGATCAATTTCTTGTATCTTTCCCAAGCTTCATAGAGGAATTCTCCTTCCTTTTGTCTGAAGGTTTGGACTTTCACTCTAAGCTTGCTCAGTTTTTGAGGTGGAAAGAACTTTGCCAAGAAGGCATTGACTAGCTTTTCCCAAGAGTTCAGGCTTTCTTTGGGTTGTGAATCCAACCATGTCCTAGCTTTGTCTCTTACAGCAAAAGGGAAGAGCATAAGTCTGTAGACTTCAGGGTCAACCCCATTAGTCTTGACAGTGTCACAGATTTGCAAGAATTCAGCTAAAAACTGATGAGGATCTTCCAATGGAAGTCCATGAAACTTGCAATTCTGTTGCATCAGAGAAACTAATTGAGGCTTAAGCTCAAAGTTATTTGCTCCAATGGCAGGGATTGAGATGCTTCTCCCATAAAAGTCGGGAGTAGGTGCAGTAAAGTCACCAAGCACCTTCCTTGCATGGTTGGCATTGTTGTTTTCGGCTGCCATGGTTTCTTCTTCCTTGAAAAGCTCTGTTAGGCCCTCTAGAGAGAATTGTGCATTAGCTTCTCTTAGCTTTCTCTTCAAGGTCCTTTCAGGTTCAGGATCAGCTTGAATAAGTATGCCTTTATCTTTGTTCCTGCTCATATAAAAGAGAAGAGAACAAGAAAGTAGGGAATCCTCTATGTCACAGTATAGAGATTCCTTGAGGTGTCAGAGGAAAAGAAGAATAGAAGAAGAAGGTAGATAGAAGAGAATTCAAACTTATCAAGAAGGATAGAGTTCGAATTGCACCTTGAGGAGGAGTGTTAGTCCCTTAAATAGAAGGATGTGAGAAGAGGGGAAGAATTTTCAAAATTAAAGTAAAAGATTTTGAAATAATTAAAAGAATTTTTGAAAATTTGGTAATTGATTTTCGAAAACTAAGATTGGGAAAGAATTAAGTGATTTTTTAAAAAGATTTTGAAATTAGAAATAAAAAAGATATGATTGAGAGTTAATTTTGAAAAAGATGTGATTGAAAAGATATGATTGAGAAGATATGATTGAAAATCAAATTAAAAAAAGAAAGTTTTAAAATTAAAGTTGATTACTTGACTAATAAGAAATTAAAAGATATGATTCTAAAATTTAAAATTTGATCCTTTCTTAATAGGCAAGTAACAACTTGAAAATTTTGAAGTAAATCATTAATTATAGCAAGGATTTTCGAAAATAATAATAATAAAAAAAATGGAAAGAAATTGATTTTGAAGAGATATGATTGAAAAGATATAATTTGAAAAAGATTTGATTTTGAAAAATTATGAAAATTTGAAAAAGATTTGAATTAAAAACAAAATCTTCCCTCTAGTGTCGTCCTGGTGTTAAACGCCCAGAATGGCATCCATTCTGGAGTTTAACGCCCAAAATCCTACCTTTTTGGGCATTAAACGCCCAGCCAGGTACCCTGGCTGGCGTTTAAATGCCAGTTTTCCTTCTTCACTGGGCGTTTTGAACGCCCAGCTTTTTCTTGTTTGATTCCTCTGCTGAATGTTCTGAATCTTCAATTCTCTGTATTATTGACTTGAAAAGACATAGTTTTGAAATTTTTTTTTGAATTTTTCAATGATGAGAAATAATCAAAATACAACTAATCTTAGGAAACTCAAATCAAACAAACAATGCATGCAGGACACCAAACTTAAAAATTTTCTTATAAGAGACACTAACAAATTGAGAATGCATATGAGAAACAACAAAACACACAAGACAAGAGAATTTAAAGATCAGAGCAGTGAAATCATCAAGAACAACTTGAAGATCAATGAAGAACAATATGCATATATTCGAAAAATGCAAGAAGAAGAAAGTCATGCAATTGACACCAAACTTAAAAATTGACACTAGACTCAAACAGGAAACATAAATTTTTTTTGATTTTTATGATTTTATAAAAATTTTTTTGTGGTTTTTCGAAAATTGAGTGGAAAAGAAAATAAAGGGATTCAAAATTTTTAATAAGAATTCCAGGAATCATTGCAATGTCAATCTAAGACTCTGGTCCAGGAATTAGACATGGCTTACTAGTCAGCCAATCTTTCAGTGAAAGCTCCGGTCCAAAACACTAGACATGGCCAATGGCCAGCCAAGCTTTAGCAGATCATTGCTAACAACAGCAAAATTGATAGAAATCAACAAGCTCTTGTGATGATAAGTTGAAACCTCGGCCCAAAAGATTAGACATGGCTGTGCTAGACTTCAACAAATCATCATGAAACTCTAGAATTCATTCTTAAAAACTCTGAAGAACAAAATAGAAAATTTTTTTGTATTTTTTAAAAAAAATTTCGAAAATAAAAAGTAAAATTACCTAATCTAAGCAACAAGATGAACCGTCAGTTGTCCAAACTCGAACAATCCCCGGCAACGGCGCCAAAAACTTGGTGTTGTTGCCGGACCAAACTTGGCACTGTTGTTGCCGGAAACAAATGTGAAATTGTTGTTCGTTCAATCCCTGGCAACGGCGACAAGGACTTGGAGCTCTCAAACGTGAATCACACTTTGTCACAATTCCGCACAACTAACTAGCAAGTGCACTGGGTCGTCCAAGTAATACCTTACGTGAGTGAGGGTCGATCCCACGGAGACTGTCGGCTTGAAGCAAGCTATGATCACCTTGTAAATCTCAGTCAGGCGAATTCAGATGGTGATGGAGAATTGATAATTAAAAGATAAATAAAACATAAAATAAAGATAGAGATACTTATGTAATTCTTTGGTTGGAATTTCAGATAAGCATATGAAGATGCTTTGTTCCTCCTGAACCTCTGCTTTCCTATTGCCTTCTTCCAATCATTCATACTCCTTTCCATGGCAAGCTTTATGTTGGGCATCACCGTTGTCAATGGCTACTTCCCGTCCTCTCAGTGAAAATGTTCTACGCACGCTATCACCGCACGGCTAATCATCTGTCGGTTCTCGATCATGTTGGAGTAGGATCCATTGATCCTTTTGCGTCTGTCACACGCCCAACAATTGCGAGTTTGAAGCTCGTCATAGTCATCCCTTCCCAGATCCTACTCAAAATACCACAGACAAGGTTTAGACGTTCCGGATCTTAGGAATGGCCGCCAATAATTCTAGCCTATACCACGAAGGTTCTAATCTTAGATTAGAAACCCAAGAGATACACATTCAAGCTTGTTTTCATGTAGAACGGAAGTGGTTGTCAGTCACGCGTTCATAGGTGAGAATGGTGATGAGTGTCACATAATCATCACATTCATCATGTTCTTGGGTGCGAATGAATATCTTGGAGAAGAAATAGACTTGAGTTGAATAGAAAAACAGTAGTACTTTGCATTAATTCGTGAAGAACAGCAGAGCTCCACACCTTAATCTATGGTGTGTAGAAACTTCACCGTTGAAAATACAAAAGTGATAATGGTGTAAGCATGGCCGAATGGCCAGCCTCCAAGGTCTAGGGACTAAACGTCCAAAGATGTGTGTCAAATACAATAGTAAAAGGTCCTATTTATAGAGAACTAGTAGCCTAGGGTTACAAAAATAAGTAATTAATTCATAAACCTTATTTCGGGCCCACTTGGTGTGTGCTTTGGCTGAGCATTGATGCTTCCATGTGTAGAGACTTTTCTTGGAGTTAAACGCTAGCTTTTGTGCCAGTTTGAGCGTTTAACTCCAGCTTTTATGCTAGTTCTGGCGTTTTGACGCCAGAATTCTTAAGCTGACTTGGAACGCCAGTTTGGGCCATCAAATCTTGGAAAAAGTATGGACTATTATATATTTCTGGAAAGCCCAGGATGTCTACTTTTCAACGCAATTGATAGTGTGCCAATTAGGCTTCTTTAGCTCCAGAAAATCTACTTCGAGTGTAGGGAGGTCAGAATCCAACAGCATCTGCAGTTCTTTTTCAGCCTCTGAATCAGATTTTTGCTCAGGTCCCTCAATTTCAGCCAGAAAATACCTGAAATCACAGAAAAATACACAAACTCATAGTAAAGTCCAGAAATGTGATTTTTAAATAAAAATTAATAAAAATATAATAAAAACTAATTAAAATATACTAAAAACATACTAAAAACATACTAAAAACAATGCAAAAAAGTGTATAAATTATCCACTCATCATCCGCGTTTAGTGCCAGCTTGACAGATTCCAAACTCTTCTCTTTTCTTGTACACAAACGCTACCAAACCGATCCAAACCTCACCTGAAATAATTAAAACACTAACACAACTCAAAGCAACATCCGAATAGGCTTCAAATACTAAAATAATAATAATTAGAACTCAATAAATTTGTATCTAAAATAAATAGAAAATAAAATAAAGATGCTCATGCATCAGAGAGTAGAGAGCAAAGACTAAAAGAATCTAACGAATCTCTGCCATAAGAGAGCAGAGATGATGCATGAGCATCTTTCTTATCTTTTCTTAGTGAATTTACATTTGAATTTGTTGAATTAAATCAAGATTTAGGTGTTTTAAGCCACCATGAATGCTACTTTGAGTTGTTTTGAGATTTGATTTATTACAGGTGGCATTCGGGCGAGTTTGACAAAGTGCAAAGAGAATTCGTGGATGCTGTCTCCCAGTCAGTGTTGCTCAGAGCCTTTGGCATACTCTGTAATTGCACTTGGTCTCGATTCTTAGTGCTCTGTCTCAAGGATTACGTGACACATTCACACCACAAGCATATGGCTAGGAAAACAACTCTTTGATCTTTTAAACATATTTAACCTTCATAGCCATTGGTGTTCAGAGCTTTGGACCTTGCTTTTTATAGTATTTTTTCTTTTTTTTTTTTGTTTATTTTTGCTTCAAGTATCAATTTCTTACTCAATTTAGAGAATCCATAATATTTCTCTAAGTTCCTGTAGCTCAAGAATCAACATTCTTAACTTCAATATCAATTATGCACTATTCAATTCATATAATTAAAATCATAGATAATACCGCCACATCTAAGTAAACAATACAACTCAGAATATATAACTCAAGTCTCGTGCATTCTTCTACTTCTTTTCTTTTTTCCTTTTGATTTTTTTCAAACTCAGTGAGCAATACATGAAACACTTTTCAAAATAAACATAAAATACTAAATTAATTAACTAAACTGGAAAAACTAAAGGTACTGATGCATGGGCATCATGTTGTATTTTTCTATACTTTTTCATATCAAAATTTAAGTCATTATACTTAATTATTGAGTATTTTTGTGCTTAATACACATATTGCTTTGATCCCTTTGATTTGATTAATTTTGTAGAAAATGGTAGAAAAAGAAGTAAAAAGGACAAAACAAGATTAAAAGGAGGAAATAGGAACTTTGGACACACTTTGAACCTTAGGCCACACTTAAAAGCATGGCCCATGACCCATAAAAGGAAGCGCATGAGCAAGTGCCCAACAACCTGGTGCTCTCAATGGTGCTCTCCTCCACGCTCACATAAGCAAGTTCCAAGGAGTCCCTGGAAGCAAGGCTTGGTGCTCTCAATGGCGCTCTCCTTCACGCTCGCATAAGCAAGCGCCCAGCAACATGGCGCTCTCATCCACGCTTCCTTGGCAAGCGCCTTCGACAAGGTCATTCATGGCGCTCTCCTTAGCGCTCTCATCCACGCTCTTGTGGAGAGTGCCTAACACCTAGGCCCTGGCGCTCACTTGGGCGCTCAGTTGCCCAGAGCGCCAGCAATCCTGCCAGCATGACTTTCTCATCCTCAAAGGAGTTTAAATTGAGCTGTAGAGCTCCAAATGTTGCGCTTCCAAGGGCATTAGAAGGTAGACATCTAGAGCTTTCCAACAATATTTAATAGTATGGGGGTGGACATTCAATTTGAGCTTCAAAAACTGGTGTTGAAATGGAACCTGAAGCATGCCTGGCGCTATCGTGCACGCTCTCCTCCACGCTCTAGTGGCGAGCGCCTGTGATCTTGCCAGCATGACCTTGTCCTCATTAAATGAGCGTAACTTGAGCTGTAGAGCTCAAAATGATGCTCTTCAAAAAGCATTGGAGAGTAGACATCTAGAGCTTTCCAACAATATACAATAGTATGGGGTGAACATTCAATTTCAGCTTCAAAAGCTGGCGTTGAAATGGAAGCCTGGCACTCTCGTGCACGCTCTCCTCCACGCTCTTGTGGCAAGCGCCTGCAATCCTGATAGCATGACCTTGTTCTTCTCAACGGAACATAACTTGAGTTTCAAAGATCTAAACGATGTGCTTTTAGTTACTTTAGAAAGCTGACATTCAGAGCTTTCCAACGATGTATAATAGTCTATAGTGGGCATGAAATTAAGTACAAACAACAAGTATCTTTGAGCCCCAAAAACACTAAGTTGGCACTGAAAGTGGCGTTGCCCAAGTGAGCGCCCAAATGAGCCCCCAAACATGCCAAGACACCTGTGGAACCTCAAGTTGACCCACTCTTCTCACTCAAACTCAACTTAAACTTCAATCAAGCAAGCCCACAAATGTCAACCAATCAAGGCCACAAGAATCATCTAGAATAGTTAATTTTCATTTAATTATAATTTGTTTTCAATTTCATTGGAATTTATAATCTAGGATAGATTATAAATAGGCTTTAGTTTTCACATTTACGGAGACGTATTCGGGGAGGGTCTTCAGACTCCTTGAAGAACTGAAGAGTGATGGTTTAGAAGTTATAGTAAACTCTCGTTGCAAGTATAGTTACTAAACCAAGCAATCAACCTTTCTTACAAACGTTTTGGTTGTCACAAGTAACAAACCCATTTTTAAAATTGATAACCGAAGTATTTAAACCTCGGGTCGTCTTCTCAAGGAATTGTAGGGAGGTATGTTCTTATTATTGGTTATGAGTCTTGTAAATTGGGGGTTTTGAAAGTAAGGAAGCAGTATGTTGAATGATAAAAAGAATAAAATAAATAACTATAAAATAGACTCTTGGCAAGGTATGAAAACTGGAAGTCCTATCCTGGTTATCCTTATCAATTGTAATGAGAATTGGATTTTTCTTCCACTTTGTTAACCTCTAACTATGAAGGTAAGTTAAGTGGATGAATTAATTCTGATTCCTCAAGTCCTAGTCTTTCCTTGGGAAAAGTTAGAGTTATTGGAACTCGAATTAATTCTTGAAGAATTCCAATTTTCAATCAACAATGAGTTTGATAACTCAAGAGTCACCAATTATTTAACCAAAGCCAAAAGGAAAAATATCTAAATTAAATTAAAAGCATTCATATAAATAAAGCAAGGCAAAATTAAATCTGAAATACCTCAAATTATATTAAATAAAACATTCAATTCTTAACATGAGAATTCATAAATTAAATTGGAAAAGTAAATAGAAGGAACCTTGAACCTGTAATTGAAGAAGATGAAATAATCATAAACTGAAGTGAATCCTAATTCTAAATCCTAAGAGAGAGGAGAGAACCTCTCTCTCTAAAAACTACATCTAATCCTAAAAATTGTGAATATGAAATCCTTTATTATGAATGGATGCATTCCCCCACTTTATAGCCTCTAATATGTATTTTTTGGGCTGCAAACTGGGTCGGAAACAGCCTAGAATTCGCTGGTTTGCGAATTCAAACACGCTGATTTTTTGTCACTGCGACGCGTCCGCGTGGAGCATGCATTCGCGTCGCCTAGCGTCAGTACAACTATGGCATATTATATATCAAATCGAAGCCCCGGACGTTAGCTTTCCAACGCAACTGGAACCGCATCGTTCGAACCTCTGTAGCTTGAGTTATAGCTGTTTTAGTGCGAGAGGGTCAGGCTGACAGCTTTGCAGTTCCTTCAGCTTCTTGTATTCCTTCCACTTTTGCATGCTTTCTTTCCATCCTCTGAGCCATTCCTGTCCTATAATCTCTGAAATCACTTAACACACATATCAAGGCATCTAATGATAATAAGAGAGGATTAATATTAGCAATTGTAAGATCAAAGAAGCATGTTTTCAATTATAGCACATAATTAGGAAGGCAAATGTAAAACCATGCAAATAGTATGAATAAGTGGGTAAAGAGTTGATAAAAATCACTCAATTGAGAACATGATAAACCATAAAATAGTGGTTTATCACTCCTCTCTTCACACACATCATGTAACACCCTACCATCCAGAGTCTTATGCTTAAGTCATAATTCAGAGATGGCAAGGTATTACGACCTCTAAAACCAAAACTTAGTACGTTTAGTAGTATGAATAATTGATTATAACTAGGAGCCTTTATAGAAAAAGGGGTAAACAAAAACCGTAACTCGAAAGCGCAACACTCCGATCGATAACGTAATGAACAGGGATAAGCTAACGCGAGATCATATATATAAAGAGTGTCAAAAATAGGAATATCAAGACTCAAAATCCGGCTGCGAAGATAACCGGTCCGAGCATAGCAATATATACATGTAATAAAATAAGGAAACCCCAAAGGAAACCCAAAGGGACACAAATACAGAAACCTATTCTCCAAAACCTCCTATAAGAGGAGTCATCGCAGTTTGTATTATTTAATGGAGATAAAAGTATCTAAACAAAATATATAACCCAAAACAGAGTCCCGAGAACAAAGATCTTCGCTAATCCAGAAGTCTCCAGGATGCCTCAACGAGAAGCCTCGCGTCCTGCATCTGAAAACCACAAAATCCGCATGGGTGAGAATCAGAGGTCCCCAGCACGGTAACAGCTTCCACATATATAATACATAATAATAGAGGAAAGCCGAAGGCAATCCTAGAACTTCCTCCAGACAATATCAAAGCTTATAAACAAACTAAATCGTAAGTGGCAACTGACTAAAGATTCTTCAGTCTAACTAATACTTCCCTTTCCAATTCCTTCAGACCTCCCAACCACCAGCAGGAGTATAATATAGCAAACACAGTTATATCAGACAAGAAATTTACAAATAGGAACAGATAAGGCATTTAGACAATTAGCAAGTAATATGCAGTCAAATAGGCAATCTCAAACAATTCATGTAGTATGCTTATGATGCATGCCTGTCCCTAGTGGCTGATGATATCATCTGTCGGTTATAGAGCTAACCCGACAAGTCCTGGTAGCTAACCATTGGACTGTCCCTCTGTCGCGCATCCCCAACTCGAGTTATACTCATCATAAACTTGATCATAATCATGATCCATATCCATCACCCTCGCTGGTGAATATTTACGGGGGCGAGCTCATCCGGGCCTTTCACAGTGCCCGGCCACACTTACGACATAGGGTCAAAAGAGCTTCGAGTCTCAACCTGGAGCACGTGGTGGCTAGCCACTGCTTCCTCCTAGGGAAACTCTCATCTCCGATGGTGGAAGTGCAAATATTCATAATTCATTCAATAGCATATATGCATTTATACTTAGCCATAATCATGGCTCCGCCGTAACACGGCAATAATCTAGCCATCCGGCTTACAGTTAAATCCATAACCAGCCAATTCATTAACAATTACGGCCCTTCGGCCCAAGGCACAACAAGCACTTCCACCGCCATTCTCCGCATCTCACATAATCATCTTTGATCCTCATTGATCATTCATTTTTCCCTTGCTTCACTCGCAAGTTACCACATTCACTAGCCCTTTTTCTCATGCTAGGCATATCATAATGATTTAAGATATAAGTGGTGAGATCGGAGGCTTAGAAGTATGAAATTTGGCTTTTAAAACTCAAAAATCAACTTTGGGATGAAAACAGGGCCACGCGTACGCGCACTCCACGCGCACGCGCGGATGGCCAAAAACTCATCGACGCGCAAGCATCAAATACGCGAACGCGCGGGTTGAAAAATATCCAAACGGTGCGCAAGCGTCAGCCACGCGTATGCGTGGGTGCTCTTGCGCCCAGGCACAAAACTGGCACAATTCTGGCACAACTCTCTGGAAAATAGCTGGGCATATGGCGCAGCGCATCGACGCGCTCGTGCACACCATGCGCACGCGTGGATAGTGCTTCCTGGAAGAATGGCGCGCACGCGCCAAGTGCGCCTACGCGCGGAGGGTTATTCTGCTAAAAATTTTCTAAGTTAAAAGCTGCAGAATTCATAGATTCAACCCCCAATCTTCCGACGGACATAACTTTCCCCTTTTAAATCGTTTTTCACCCGTTCTTCGAACGGCATGGACATCCCGGATCAAATTTCATTTCTAAACAGATTTGACACAAATCAGAGATCCGTAGTTCAAGTTATGTCCCGTCAAAGTATGCCCAAAAACCATGTTTTCATACAAAACCACAAAGTGCCATTTTCAAAACCAGCCACTTTCAACTCTTTTCAAAATCAATCAAAACATGCCAATTTCAACCCTTTTCTTTGAAATCATTCAAAATGTACCAAAATCAACAACAAACCATCCTCAACTCACACATTGACATTTTACCAAGGTTCCCAAAATCACATCCAACCATTTTAACACTTCTCAATCAAATGGCTAAAGGATAAACACAATATCATGTCATACATCCTTCCTCATCCCAATTTCCAATAATACTATTTCCAATCAACCATCATTATACATAATCAACATTATACTCACCATCAACATGGTACCACCCATCAATTCAACCTCAATCATCCATCAAGCATATATCACAACATGCATTTCTCATATATCACACAATCAAGGCATCAATATTCATAATCACATATATGATCACATCATATATCTCAACCATTCAACAACATCAACAATTCAATGCCTATCTTAGGGCCTCTAGCCTAAGTATTTCCTACCACATTACATATTAGATACGGGAAACCGAAACCATACCTTAGCCGATTACCCAAGCTTAACCGGAACACTTCCAAACCACTTGTCCACAAGCTCTCAAGGTCTCAACACCTCCAAGAACAGATTTTATCACACGAAACCCTCTCCCAAGCTTTCCAAAATCACCAATCAAGCTCCAATATTCACATATACACAACCTAAGCCACAATCATCATATCCATACACAACATCTCAATACCCAAACATCATAGAACAACAATTTATACTAGGGTTGAGAATCTTACCACACCCAAGTTCCAAGGAGACAAGATTAACCTTCTCCTTCAAGAGAGTTGGGTCCTATAACATCAAAGAACCCAAAATCTCAACATTTTTGCTCATGAAACTCGAAATCAAGGGCTGGAATTTCGAACAGTAAAACGTGGCTTATCTCAAAATTGATTGTATGAGTTTTGTAGAGCTCTCCGCGGTGAACGCGTGGCCGCAAACGAAGCGGCAATCGGAGCTCTAGATCAAAAGTTATGGTGGTTTGAAGATCAACCAAGGGAGAGAACTTGAGAGAGTGTTCTTCCTCCCTCCATCTTAATTTTCAGCGTGTGTTTGTGTGTTGTGAGGAGAGAGAGTGCTGAAAACTAGGGTTTTGGTTTAGTTTAGTTGGGCCAAGGGCCCACTTTGGGTTCGGTTGGACCGGTTTGGCCCGTTCGGTCCAATCTTCGTCCGATTTCTATAAAATTGCTACCGAAATTCTCGTCTCAATCTCCTCTATCACATTTAGCCATAAAAATAACATTTTTTGCTTTCTAGAATAAATTCTCATTTATGGGTTAATTAGCCGTTAATTAACCGGGTTTTACATTCTACCCACCTAATTGGGAATTTTGCCCACAAAATTCAAATCAAATTACCTGAGAATAAGTGCGGATAATCTGTACGCATCTCCGACTCAAGTTCCCAAGTGTGTTCCTCAACACCGCCTCGACTCCAAGCCACTTTGACCAATGAAACCTCTTTTCCACGCAACCGTTTGATACTAGTATCATCAATTCTAACTGGAACCACTGGAAGCATCAAATCTTCTCTTAACTGAACCGATTCAGGTTCTAACACATGGCTAGCATCAGGAGTGTACTTCCGAAGCTGCGACATGTGAAACACATCGTGCAGGTTCGAAAGATGAGGTGGTAGAGCCACCCGATACGCCACCAGCCCAATCCTCTCCAGGATCTGAAATGGACCAATGTATCGAGGATTCAACTTCTTTGCTTTAATCGCCCTACCTACTCCTGTGGTTGGAGTAACCTTCAGGAAAACATGATCTCCTTCTTCAAATTCCAAGGGCTTCCGCCTCTGATTGGCATAACTCTTCTGGCGACTCTACGCCGTAAGCATCCTATCTTGGATTTTCTTAACTTGTTCAGTGGTCTCAGCTATCATTTCCGGCCCCAACAAGCCTTTCTCTCCAGCTTCATACCAACATAGCGGAGATTGACATTTCCTCCCATACAATGCCTCATACGGAGCCATTCCGATGCTTGCATGGTAACTATTATTGTATGCAAACTCCACTAATGGCATATACCGATCCCAACTCGCCGGTTGGTCCAAAACACAAGCTCTCAACATATCCTCTAGTGTTTGGATTGTCCTCTCAGATTGACCATCTGTTTGAGGATGGTAAGCTGTACTCAAGCTTAATCGGGTTCCAAAAGCTTTCTGAAATGCACCCCAGAACCTCGAAGTGAAACAAGGATCTCTGTCAGAGATTATAGTAGCAGGTACA
The DNA here is from genome assembly GCF_059453495.1 of Arachis ipaensis. NCBI lineage: Eukaryota > Viridiplantae > Streptophyta > Magnoliopsida > Fabales > Fabaceae > Arachis > Arachis ipaensis. The sequence continues at coordinate 44,701,911 of NC_142443.1, forward strand.
CCATGGAGTCTCACAATCTCCTTTATGTATAACCGAGCTAGCTCCTCAAGGGTGTAAGTCATCCGAATGGGCAAAAAGTGAGCTGACTTTGTTAGTCGGTCCACAGTCACCCAGATAGCATCAAAACCAGTCTTAGTCCTTGGCAATCCCGACACAAAGTCCATTGCAATACTTTCCCACTTCCATTGCGGAACCTCTAAAGGTTGCAACATCCCAGAAGGTCTTTGATGTTCAATCTTTACCTTTTGGCAAGTTAAGCACTTTGAAACATATTCTGCCACATCGTTCTTCATACCCAGCCACCAAAACATCGCCTTTAAATCATGGTACATCTTAGTACTTCCCGGGTGAATGGAGAATCCGCTTTTGTGTGCCTCCTTTAAGATATCTTGCCTCAAAGTGCCAACATCCGGCACAATGATCCTACCTTTGAATCTCCATAACCCATCTTTTTCTTCCGACATTCTCCACTGTTTTCCTTGCTCGATAGCCGGTAACACCTTCCACAACGCTTCATCATTTTCATGAGCCTTTAGGAGTTCGGACTTAAAGTCACTCGAGATTTCTAATCGGCTCAAACACAAGGTTCCAGATACTTCTCGAACACCAATTTTTAGACTCTCGAACCCCTTGAGCAACTTCTCCTCTTGAAGCATCATCCAAGACGCATATAACGACTTTTGACTTAACGCATCCGCCACTACATTTGCCTTTCCCGGATGGTAATTCAACTCAAAGTCGTAGTCTTTCAATAATTCCATCCACCTCCTTTGCCTCATATTAAGCTCTTTCTGATCGAAGAGATATCTCAAGCTCTTGTGATCAGAGAAGACTTGGAACTTAACCCCATAGAGATAATGTCTCCACACCTTCAAGGCAAACACAATCGCAGTGAGTTCCAAATCGTGCGTAGGGTAACTAACTTCGTGAGGTCTCAATTGCCGTGAGGCATACGCCACCACATTATGATGCTGCATCAGCACGCATCCTAGACCCTTTAGTGAGGCATCACAGTACACCTCAAATGGTTCGTTTGGCTCAGGTAACACTAACACAGGTGCAGTGGTCAACTTTTTCTTCAATGCCTGAAAGCTCTCCTCGCACTCAGGAGTCCAAACAAACGGAGTGTCTTTGCGAGTTAACTTTGTCAACGACAAGGCTAATTGCGAAAAGCCCTTGATGAACCTTCGGTAATAGCCAGCTAGACCCAGAAAACTCCTTATCTCAGTTACTGTGGTTGGTTGCTTCCAATCCATCACAGCTTCTACCTTGGTTGGATCTACGGCTATTCCCTTCTTACTCACCATGTGACCCAAAAACTTCACCTCATCCTTCCAAAACTCACACTTAGACAGTTTTGCATAGAGTTTCTTCTCCTTTAGAATTTGCAACACAGTCCTCAAGTGTTCCGCATGCTCTTCTTCAGTCTTGGAGTAAATTAGTATGTCGTCAATAAAGACAACAACGAATTTATCCAGAAACGGACGGAACACTCTATTCATGTAATCCATAAACACTGCAGGAGCGTTCGTCAACCCAAAAGACATTACAGTATACTCGTAATGACCATAACGAGTCCTGAAAGCGGTCTTAGGGATATCCTCACCCCTCACCCTTATCTGGTGATAACCGGATCGCAAATCGATCTTAGAGAAAACCCCAGCTCCTTGTAACTGATCCATGAGATCATCAATCCTCGGCAATGGGTACTTATTCTTTATGGTGACATGGTTCAGCTGCCTGTAATCCACACAGAGTCACATACTTCCATCTTTCTTCTTTACCAGTAACACTGGAGCACCCCACGGGGAAACACTTGGTCGGATAAAGTTCTTACCCAACAATTCCTCTAACTAAGACTTTAGCTCGGCCATCTCTAACGGTGACATTCTATAAGGAGCACTTGAGATTGGTCCCGCCCTAGGCACCAATTCAATAGCAAACTCGACCTCTCGGTTAGGTGAAAATTCCTCAATATCATCGGGAAACACTTCCGGAAAATCACACACTACCGGAATCTGATCCAACCTTTGGTCATCACCCGAAACACCCGCGGTTAACAACAGGATACCCTGACATTCGATTCCAGAACAGTTCACCATCATCAAATTCAAGTAATAATTATTCACCACGACCGGTCCTTCTGTATCTTCCGGCATAAAGTACACCGACTTTGTAGAACAATCAAGCAGAACATGGTTCTCAGATAACCAGTCCAATCCCAAGATAAGATCAAGACCGATCATCGGTAAGCAGATTAAATTATGGACAAAATCACGCTGCTTGAACCTAAATGAAACTTTCAGGCATCCTAGCCTAGTTACCATGGCCTCATGGGTAGCATTATACACTTTTAAGTCATAACCTAAGGTTACGATCTTCAATCCTAACTCATGGGCTTTCTCAAATGCAATGAATGAATGCGATGCTCCCGAATCAAATAAAGCATTTAAAGTTTGACCATCCATTTCACAGTTACCTCGAATGAGTGTCTCAGATCCCTCTGCACCCACAGCTGAGGTGGTGAACACCCGACCAGTTTGTTGTACTTTTTCAGCACCTTGCTTTTGCTTCTCCGGACAACTTGCGGCTTTATGCCCCGCCTTTCCACAATTGTAGCACAAACCCTATCCGGCCTTGCATGGTACTCCCGGATGGTGACTTCCACACCTAGTACAAGCTTGATCATTCTGAGGCTGTTTCCCAAACCTTTTCCCTTGGGAGTAGTTGTTGTTGGGCCTCCTAAAAGAACCTCCCTTTTTGAAAGGCGGACCTCTAGGTGCAAAGCTCTTCCCTCGGTTTTGTGGAAATGATCCTTTGTGACTCCCTTTCTCAGTGGTTGCCCTCTTCACACACTCCTCAGCAACCCTACACTTGTTCACCAATTCGGAGAAAGTCCTAATCTCCATTGGTCCCACTGAACTGAAAATATCGCTCCGGAGTCCTCCTTCGTACTCAACACACTTCTATTCCTCATATTTCACCGGAGTCCCTTGACACATACGAGAGAATCTGAACAGCTCCTCAAACTTGTCAGTATACTCAGATACGGACATAGTACCCTGCTTCAGCTGCAACAATTCAAGCTCCTTGGTTGTCCTGGCAGAAGTCAGAAAGTACTTCTTATAGAACTCCTCTTGGAAGACATCCCAGGTGATATAATCGTCACCCTGCTGCAGGAGGCGTCGGATACCCTGCCTCCAATGCGAAGCTTCACCAGTGAGCAAATAGGTAGCGAACTCCACATGTTGCCCTTCAGGTACCACCTGCGCTTGCAGTGCTCGTTCCATAGCCTGAAACCATGTATCGGCCTCAGTCGGGCTAGTAGTTCCCTTGAACTTCGGGGGATTAACCTTCAAAAAGTTCGCCAGTGTCATCGGGCCCTGAACTCCACCTCCGTCATTACCATGGTTATTCATCTGTTGGCCAAGAGCCTCAGCAGTGGCTTGCATAGCAGCAGCCATGTTCTCCAACGCATTCATAAAATTCACCGGGTCATTAGGGTTAATCCCTGGGGCACGAGCATTCGTATGACCTCTCTCACGGCCTCTACCGCGTCCACGAGGTGCCATCTGGTTCCTATACACACCAAACAATCGATATTAAGTTGATCAGTCTCAATATCGGAAGTCTAGTGCTTCAAAGTCCCAAATACATGCTCATGAACGTTTATGCCAATTATATCAAGCAGATATACTAACAGCACATGACACATATACAGAGAATGCACAGAAGCATAGTCAGTCCATTCCTCAGGCTCTACAGGAACGAACTGCTCTGATACCATAATGTAACACCCTACCATCCAGAGTCTTATGCTTAAGTCATAATTCAGAGATGGCAAGGTATTACGACCTCTAAAACCAAAATTTAGTACGTTTAGTAGTATGAATAATTGATTATAACTAGGAGCCTTTATAGAAAAAGGGGTAAACAAAAATCGTAACTTGAAAGCGCAACACTCCGATCGATAACGTAACGAACAGGGATAAGCTAACGCGAGATCATATATATAAAGAGTGTCAAAAACAGGAATATCAAGACTCAAAATCCGGCTGCGAAGATAACCAGTCCGAGCATAGAAATATATACATGTAATAAAATAAGGAAACCCCAAAGGAAACCCAAAGGGACACAAATACAGAAACCTATTCTCCAAAACCTCCTATAAGAGGAGTCATCGCAGTTTGTATTATTTAATGGAGATAAAAATATCTAAACAAAATATATAACCCAAAACAGAGTCCCGAGAACAAAGATCTTCGCTAATCCAGAAGTCTCCAGCATGCCTCAACGAGAAGCCTCGCGTCCTGCATCTGAAAACCACAAAATCCGCAAGGGTGAGAACCAGAGGTCCCCAGCACGGTAACAACTTCCACATATATAATACATAATAATAGAGGAAAGCCAACGGCAATCCTAGAACTTCCTACAGATAATATCAAAGCTTATAAACAAACTAAACCGTAAGTGGCAACTGACTAAAGATTCTTCAGTCTAACTAATACTTTCCTTTCCAATTCCTTCAGACCTCCCAACCACCAGCAGGAGTATAATATAGCAAACACAGTTATATCAGACAAGAAATTTACAAATAGAAACAGATAAGGCATTTAGACAATTAGCAAGTAATATGCAGTCAAATAGGCAATCTCAAACAATTCATGTAGTACGCTTATGATGCATGCCTGTCCCTAGTGGCTGATGATATCATCTGTCGGTTATAGAGCTAACCCGACAAGTCCTGGTAGCTAACCATTGGACTGTCCCTCTGTCGCGCATCCCCAGCTCGAGTTATACTCATCATAAACTTGATCATAATCATGATCCATATCCATCACCCTCACTGGTGAATATTTACGGGGACGAGCTCATCTGGGCCTTTCACAGTGCCCGGCCACACTTACGACATAGGGTCAAAAGAGCTTCGAGTCTCAACCTGGAGCACGTGGTGGCTAGCCACTGCTTCCTCCCAGGGAAACTCTCATCTCCGATGGTGGAAGTGCAAACATTCACAATTCATTCAACAGCATATATGCATTTATACTTAGCCATAATCATGGCTCCGCCGTAACACGGCAATAATCTAGCCATCCGGCTTACGGTTAAGTCCATAACCAGCCAATTCATTAACAATTACGGCCCTTCGGCCCATGGCACAACAAGCACTTCCACCGCCATTCTCCGCATCTCACATAATCATCTCTGATCCTCATTGATCATTCATTTTTCCCTTGCTTCACTCGCAAGTTACCACATTGACTAGCCCTTTTCCTCATGCTAGGCATATCATAATGATTTAAGATATAAGTGGTGAGATCGGAGGCTTAGAAGTATGAAATTTGGCTTTTAAAACTCAAAAATCAACTTTGGGATGAAAACAGGGCCACGCGTACGCGCACTCCACGCGCACGCGCGGATGGCCAAAAACTCATCGACGCGCAAGCGTCATACGCGCGAACGTGCGGGTTGAAAAATATCCAAACGGCGACGCGTGGCTGCTCTTGCGCCCAGGCACAAAACTGGCACAATTCTGGCACAACTCTCTGGAAAATAGCTGGGCATATGGCGCAGCGCATCGACGCGCTCGCGCACACCACGCGCACGCGTGGATGGTGCTTCCTGGAAGAATGGCGCGCACGCGCCAAGTGCGCCTACGCGCGGAGGGTTATTCTGCTAAAAATTTTCTAAGTTAAAAGCTGCAGAATTCACAGATTCAACCCCCAATCTTCCGACGGACATAACTTTCCCCTTTTAAATCGTTTTTCACCCGTTCTTCGAACGGCATGGACATCCCGGATCAAATTTCATTTCTAAACAGATTTGACAAAAATCAGAGATCCGTAGTCCAAGTTATGTCCCATCAAAGTATGCCAAAAAACCATGTTTTCATACAAAACCATAAAGTGCCATTTTCAAAACAAGCCACTTTCAACTCTTTTCAAAATCAATCAAAACATGCCAATTTCAACCCTTTTCTTTGAAATCATTCAAAATGTACCAAAATCAATAACAAACCATCTTCAACTCACACATTGACATTTTACCAAGGTTCCCAAAACCACATCCAACCATTTTAACACTTCTCAATCAAATGGCTAAAGGATAAACACAATATCATGTCATACATCCTTCCTCATCCCAATTTCCAATAATACTATTTTCAATCAACCATCATTATACATAATCAACATCATACTCACCATCAACATGGTACCACCCATCAATTCAACCTCAATCATCCATCAAGCATATATCACAACATGTATTTCTCATATATCACACAATCAAGGCATCAATATTCATAATCACAAATATGATCACATCATATATCTCAACCATTCAATAACATCAACAATTCAATGCCTATCTTAGGGCCTCTAGCCTAAGTATTTCCTACCACATTACATATTAGATACGGGAAACCGAAACCATACCTTAGCCGATTACCCAAGCTTAACCGGAACACTTCCAAACCACTTGTCCACAAGCTCTCAAGGTCTCAACACCTCCAAAAACAGATTTTATCACACAAAACCCTCTCCCAAGCTTTCCAAAATCACCAATCAAGCTCCAATATTCACATATACACAACCTAAGCCACAATCATCATATCCATACACAACATCTCAATACCCAAACATCATAGAACAACAATTTACACTAGGGTTGAGAATCTTACCACACCCAAGGTCCAAGGAGACAAGATTAACCTTCTCCTTCAAGAGAGTTGGTTCCTATAACATCAAAGAACCCAAAATCTCAACATTTTTGCTCATGAAACTCGAAATCAAGGGCTGGAATTTTGAACAGTAAAATGTGGCTTACCTCAAAATTGATTGTATGGGTTTTGTAGAACTCTCCGCGATAAACGCGTGGCCACAAACGGAGCGGCAATCGGAGCTCTAGATCAAAAGTTATGGTAGTTTGAAGATCAACCAAGGGAGAGAACTTGAGAGAGTGTTCTTCCTCCCTCCATCTTAATTTTCAGCCTGTGTTTGTGTGTTGTGAGGAGAGAGAGTGCTGAAAACTAGGGTTTTGGTTTAGTTTAGTTGGGCCAAGGGCCCACTTTGGGTCCGGTTGGACCGGTTTGGCCCGTTCGGTCCAATCTTGGTCCGATTTCTATAAAATTGGTACCGAAATTCTCGTCTCAATCTCCTCTATCACATTTAGCCATAAAAATAACATTTTTAGCTTTCTAGAATAAATTCTCATTTATGGGTTAATTAGCCGTTAATTAACCGGGTTTTACACATCACATTCTTCTTCTCTTCCATTTTCTTTCATACACCCTTTTGTAAATATTTTAGTTATAAATTACTAACTCCTTCCATTGGGAGAGAGAGATCTTTTGCAATTCAAATTAATTTGTTTTGATTCTTCTTCCTCTATTCATCTCTCTTTTGATTTGCTAAAAGGATTTCGTTCTTCATTCAAGAACTCAATTATCTTGGGAAAGAGATTCAGTTCATATGGATATTGTGACATGTAATCTTTCCAATACTTAGATCTAGGAGAGTGTGTGGTATAATTAGGGACCAAGTTTCATCTCTTTTCATGACAAATTAGATCAAGGAATTGGCGATTGATCAAGTTTAGAAAGAGTGAATTACCAAGGGATTGGGATTTGATCACTCATGATTGCCAAGAGATCAATGAGTTACATGATTGAGGAAGAGATGAGAATGTGTTGATCTGGAGAATGCAATATCTCTTGATCCCAATACTTTCTTTTTATTTTTACTTCTAGTATTTTACTTCTCCGTCATTTACTTTCTTGCACTTTACTTTCTTGTACTTTTCATTCCTTGCAATTTACTTTCCAGTATTTTACTTTCTTGCACTTTACATTTATGTCATTTACTTTCTTGCTCTTTATTGCTTTCTTTTACTTTTATGTCATTTACATTTCCTGTTTGATTATCACTCAATTATGATTTCTAACTAGAATAATCAATTAACTATTGCTTGCTTAATCCTTTAATCCTCGTAGGATCGATCTCACTCTAAGTGAGTTTTATTACTTGATACGACCTGTTACCGGGGATTAAATGTGATTAACAAACTACCGGTTGGTTGATTACCTAGATTAGACACTTTTTCTTTCTTTGTTTTAGTCATTTCTTTGTTTTAATTCTTTCTTTTCTTTTTGTCACTAATTGTTTGTGATATTGCCTCACTAAGAAATCCTTATTTGAGACATAAGAAATTTCAATTTCTCTTGGTGCTTGTATTTGCTACAGAGCATTTTAAAGAAAAATAGAGTATACTTCACCCTTTGGTCAATCAAATTACATGGGATACTTTCCACCACCACAAAATGATTCATGTTATTATGCTAATGGTGGCTGAGAATATCAAGAACAAGGAATGATTGGGTGCTTTCCAGGGCCACAAAATTATCCATATTTTGATTAATTTAATCACTACTCAAGTCATGGCTGGGAAGATTAAAATCAAAGAGATTTCACTCATTCATACCACATTCATCAAAAGCCATCACGTCGTAATTATCCAACCTCATCTCCTAGTTTTTCATATCAAAATCCTTCCTCACTTGAGCATGCCTCAGCACAAAATGCCTCCCCAAATCCATACACTTCATTTTGCCACCCACAAAACTCACCTCATTACCCGCAAAGCTTATACCACTCCCAGAACATGCAACCAATAAACAACCAATTCCATTCACAAGCCAACTCCAACCAACCATCACAACCTCCCTCACATACCCAAGGATTTTCTAAGTTTGAACTCTTCTTTGAAAGATATATGAAAAGATGGTATGAAAAGGAAAGGAAATGTAGAGAAGAAGGAGAAATAGCAAGATGGGACCATGAAGAAAAAATGAGAAAATAGCACAATCCTATGCGGAAGAACAAACCAATGTCTTTCCTTGGCCAGGGGAAGAATACAATGTCATCAGATCGGAGAGTGAAGTAGTGCTCAGCAAGGAGGGTAAAGATCAAATTATGGTTGTAAAGGAGGAATTTGAAAAACAAGATGAAGAGGCACCCATACAAAGTGAGATTTCAATGAAGAAGAAGGAGGTTGTAGAGGTATATAAGCTTAGGATTCTATATCCACAGAGGCTACTAAAGATGACAAGGGAACATGCAAACTCACTCCCAAAGGAATCAATGCAAGACCTTACAAAAGAAAGGGAGGAAATCAATCAAGAAAATGAAACAGAGAGTTGCATAGAGGGTAAGTTCATTGAACCACCAATTCAAGAAGCTCTTGATGAAGAAGACATTCCAACTATCACACAATACCCAAGTCTTGAAACTAAAGGAGTGAAGGCAATCAAAAAAAGCACAAAAAAGAGGATTGTGACCAAGAAACAAAGGACCATATCAATGAAAAAGAAAAGGTCAAAGAGCAATCCAACCCCTGCTCCAACAAGCAAATTCAATCAAGTCAATCACAAAAGAATGCTTGTTATGAGGCACTCAAAACAGGGGACTCCAATTTTCTCCTCTTCTCCCTTGACGTCTTTTCTATTAACCAATTAGAAGAAGAAGAAGAAATTCATGAACAAAATGTAAAGCTAATGACATTAAAAGAGCGCTTGTTGGGAGGCAAACCAACCGTAGGTAATATTTTCTTTCTTTGCTTAGTTTACTTTTAAATAATTTGGCATATGATTGCATTCTAAGTTAATTGGTGTTGCCATACAACAATTTGATTTTCAATCTTCACTGGGTACTTGCATCATTTTAAAATGAAAGTGTCACACTAAGTTTACTGTTGCTACTTACCTTTCATGCAAAGTACCCTGCATACACCACTTATTAATGCAATCTCATTGTCTCTGTTTTCTTTCTTGTGCCTTTATTGTATCCTTAATCTTGCTTGCTTAAGTACATGCATTACTCACATTTCATTGTTTAAGACATTTATGACCCATCATAAATCTTATCACCACTATATTATTTGTTGCTTGAGGACAAGCAATCATTCTAAGTTTGGTGTGGGAAGGGAAAGAATAGGAGGAAAGTGACAACAACAATGAAGATAAACTACAAGGTGGTAAAGTTCCTTTTTCTCTTATTTGTTCCCTGTACATTCAATTGTATGATTGTCTTCTATTTTCTTTATATGCATGTGTGATTACTCCTTGTGAATAAGCATAGCTTGATTTTTGAATTGTAACATGTTGTTGTGATATCATAACTACCATCTTTAATTTTTTGAGTTCAAAGTAATTAAGTATCATGATCATAAACAAACAAGGTAATTAAAGAAGAAGGTAGCATGAGCTTATGAGTATTGGGAGGCTTGCATGATTAATTTTTTACTCAATTGCATTGGAATTTGTTTAATTGAAGTTTTCATCTGGGACATTTTATGAAATTTTTGAAATCTTGAAAACCTTGAAGAAGCAATGCAATTAATGATCAAGAAAGAAAAAGGGAAAGAATGAGAAAGCTAAAGGCTCTGAGTACCAATGATAATTCATTTGTCAAGTACTTGTGGTGTTTATGTATCAAGCAAAAAGCTTAAAAACAAAATATTTAGAGTCAAGACTAGGCTCAAGTGCAAAGCACTCCCTCAAAGCTCAAGACTCTGAGCATCAATGATTAGAGAGTAAAGAAAAGAAACAAATGAGCTTAAAAAGTCCTCTAATTAAATGCTTGTGGTGCTTATGTATCAAGTGGTAATACTTGAAAACAAAGCATTTAGAGTCGACACTTTTAACTCATAGTGCAAAGCACCCAATAAGCCAAGCTAAGAAGAAAATGAAAAGCTTATTTCAAGGAAGGAATATAAAGAAAAGATTTCATAAAGTGAGCTAGATAGAAACATCAATCATTTGAATTTCTTTTGTGATTGTTGCATGCATAAGAAACTAGCCAACCATGAACATTAAATTTCTATTCTTCTCACCTTGGATTGTCAAATCTTATTGCATGATTCTTTATTTGCTTGAGGACAAGCAAAGTTTAAGTTTGGTGTTGTGATGCATGGGCATCATGTTGTGTTTTCCTATACTTTTTCATATCAAAATTTAACTCATTATGCTTAATTATTGAGTATTTTTATGCTTAAGACATATATTGCTTTGATCCCTTTGATTTGATTAATTTTGTAGGAAATGGTAGAAAAAGAAGCAAAAGGTACAAAACAAGATCAAAAGGAGGAAAGAGGAACTTTGGACACACTTAAAAGCGTGGCCCATGACCCATAAAAGGAAGCGCTTGAGCAAGCGCCCAGCAACCCGGCGCTCTTAATGGCGCTCTCCTCCAAGCTCGCATAAGTAAGCGCCCAGAAACCTGGTGCTCTCAATGGTGCTCTCCTTCATGCTCACATAAGCAAGCGCCAAGGAGCCCCTGAAAGCAAGGCCTGGCGCACTCCTTCACGTTCGCATAAGCAAGCGCCCAGAAACCTGGCGCTCTCAAAGGTGCTCTCCTCCACGCTCGCATGAGCAAGCGCCCAGCAACTTGGCGCTCTCATTCACGCTTCCTTGGCAAGCGTCTTTGACAAAGTCATTTATGGCGCTCTCGTTGATAAACCCCATTTTTAGGGTTTATCTTGTGTTGAATTTAAAGTATTTTATCAACCTTTTCTCACATTTATTCACTAAAATAGTATGGTTTTGTGATTCTCCCTTAAATTGTGCTTAAAAGTGAAAACATGCTTTTAGACCTCTAATTTGATGATTTTGATTCACCTTTGATTCCACTAGATACCTTAATTTGTTTGTTAAGTGATTTCAGGTTGAAAAGGCTAGGAATAGATCAAAGGAGTGAAGAGGAAAGCATGCAAAGTGGAGAACACATGGAAAAGCCAAAGATTTGAGATGCACCATCCACGCGCACGCGCACTGAACGCACACGCGTTGATCACAAAACTTCAAGGGACGCGCACGCGTGCTGTACGCGTACACGTCGGTGCCCACACGTGATTTTAAAGTGAAAACGTGCCCAGCAAATTTTGAGAAGCTGTGGGGCCCAGTTTGCAACCAACTTTGGCACCAAAATGCTTTAAAGGACCAAGGATTGAAGAGCAAAAGGGGGATTCCATCATTTTAGACTCATTAGGATTAGTTTAGAGTTAGTTTTAGATAGAGAAGCTCTCACTTCTCTCTAGAATTAGGATTATGTTAGATCTAGATTAGGATTTCTTAGATCTAGGTTAATTTCATGTTTTGATTCACTTTTCCTTTTGTAATTATTCTTCTTCTACATCTCCTCTCTCTAGTTTAGCATTTAATTCATGTAATTCTCTACTTTTGTATTGATGCACTTTTGTTCTTCTATTTCTCTTTTGATGCAATTTATGATTCATTTGTTGTGGTTTAATTTCCTTTACTTTCCTTTTATGCCTTCTAAGTGTTTGATGAAATGCTTAGTTGGAATTTAGTATAGATTTTGTTCCTCTTGGCCTAGGTAGAGTAATTAGTGACTCTTGAGTTATCTAATTCCTTTGTTGATTGATAATTAGAAGTTGCTAATTGATTTGAATCCCACTAAAGCTAGTCTTTCATCTATCTAGATTAGGCTAGGACTTGTGGACTCAAGTTAATCCATCCACTTGACTTTCCTCCATGGCTAGAGGTTAACTAAGTGGGAGCAATGGACAATTGTTATCACAATTGAGGAGGATAACTAGGATAGGACTTCTAATTCTCATTCCTTGCCAAGAGCTTTGTTAGTTGTTAGTTTATTTTCTTTGCCATTTATATTTCTTGTTTATTATTCCAAAAACCCCAAAACATACCTCAACCAATAACAAGAACACTTTATCGCAATTCCTAGGGAGAACGACCCAAGGTCTAAATACTTCGGTTTATAATTTTAGGGGTTTGTTACTTGTGACAAACAATCTTTTGTATGAAAGGGTTATTTGTTGGTTTAGAAACTATACTTGCAATGAGATTTCATTTGTGAATTTTAAACCGTCAAAAATCAATTCATCAAAATGGCGTCGTTACCGGGGAATGCAATGGTGTTATGTTATTGGTTATTGTATATATGTGAATATTGTGAATAGCTTTATTTTTGGATTGCTTGTTAGTTTTTGCTAGTTTTAAGACTTTGTTTCATTCTTTCTTATTAGCTTTTGTTTCCTATTTTCTCTTTCCATTATGAATTCTCACTTTGGCTATGAGTTTGGTTCTAACTATGTTATAGGAAATGAGAACTACAATGAGGATGTGCATCAAGGATGGGACAATCAAAGGTGGGAGGAGCCATATACATATGATCAATCTTCATGGCAACAACCTCCACCAATGCACTATGAACAAGAGTCATTCTATGATGCATATCAATCCAATGGCTATGGTGAATCTCCTTGTGACTTTCAAGAGCTATACCCTCAACATAACCCTCAACCATACTCACAAGCCTCTTCTTACCAACCACCTTCATATGACCCTAATCCATATCCACCATTCCAACAATCATATGAACCACATATAGAGCCACCACCATTCCAACATCACCACTTTCAAGAGCCACCCTCTCCATACTATTACCAAGATGAACCACATCTAATGTATGAAAATTTTCTCTCACAAGATGAACTCTACTTTCCACCACAACCTCCCATGGAAGAATACTCATGTCCATCGATCTAAGAGCCATATGATCCTAATCATATTATCCAAGAGGAACAAGAGTCAAGGGATCGTCTCAAGGAAATATTGGATCAACTTCAAGCAACCATGGAGCGTGTTGTGCAACAAGTGGAAAGAGTGGAAAGTATTGAACCACCACAACTCTACCAAGAGGAACCACCTTCCTACTATGAATCCTTCCCCCAATTTGATGAACCCTTCCATCCACCCCAACCTCCAATGGATGACATCCTTGATGTTCTTGTTCAAGGACAAGAGGAGATGAAAAGGAATGTGTAACAATTCATGGCCGCCTTGGACAAGGTGGTAAGCCGGTTAGCATCCCAATGCTTGAATACTCATGGAACTCCCATGGCTACATGTAAAGAACCCAAGGGAGAGCATAGCAAGAAGGATAGGTTGGATACTTCGGTGAGAAATAAGGGAAGTTAATTTGTATTGGAACAATTGGAGGAAGCTACAATTGTTGAAAAAAAGGAAGAAGTGGTTGAAGACTTAGGAGATATGGAACCTCCATGGGAATCTAGAATTGATGAAAACCCCTCCAAGATGATTGAATTTGATGCTAAGGAGGAATGTGCACAACCTCCAAGGCATATTCCATATGAAGAATTGGACGGGATAGAGCAAGAATTGAGTTCCCTTGAAATTGAAGATCATACATCAAATCTTAGTGGTGAAGAATCCTTTAAGCTTGAAGAACCTTCTCCTGATGAGATAGAAAGCAATGTGGAGGTAAATTTCTCTCATCCTCCCATTTATGATTTGAGTGAGGAAAAAGGCTTAGATAGAATTGATGAACAAATGATTGAAATTAAGAGATCTTATGAAGAGGTGGAAGTCCCTAGAAATAGAAGAACGGGGGTTGGTTACGCTTTGTCAAGATCTTTGGAAGCCTCTTTGCCTAGGTTGTCATCTACTCTTTCATTTGAGTGGGTAAAATTCATTTCTATTAGCTTTATTATCCCACTTGAATATGGTTTGCTTGAAACGGATGGCCAACTTAGGAAACTTTGTGGGATGAAGCGTAAAAGAATGATGTTTCGTAGTTGGCGTTGCAAATCAAGGCTCATTATGGTTGATACATCAAAAATGAAATATAAAGGTTGGAATAGTGCTCAACTAGATGGGTCTAGGAGAATTGTTAGGCACTTCATAGAGAATTCATCTTGCTCACTACCCGGATGGACCGATAATGATCAACTTCAAGATGGGTGTGAAAATAAAGTGTGGGACCCCGAATCACAAGAAGAGGATCGACTTTGGGAGCCCCAAGCTTGTGAAGAACTCCATCAAGACTTGGTGCAACATATGAGAAATCTTGGGGCACAATGGAGAACCAAGCATTGGTGGGAGTTCCAAGAAGAATTTAAGCACAAGCCACCTTAATGAGGAGCTCCCCATAAGTCCAACTTAAGGACAATAAACAAAAGAGCTAGGTGGGAGACACCCCACCATGGTAAAATCTTTTCATTTTCTCTTTTGTACATATTGGTAAAAGTAGTTTAATTTCATGTTTTGATTAGTTTGTTGAGTTTATTTGGTAGTTTAGTATGTTGAATAAGGTTTTATGGTGTTTTGGTAGCTGTTTGGAGGTTTGGAATGCTTGGTTTGGTGTAAAAACATGAAAAATTTTGAAAAATAGAGCACCAACCCACGCGTACGCGTGCATCAAGCATTTTCGCCTGTCCACGCGCACGCGCCATGCACGCGTATGCGTGGATGACAAATCCTCACCTCCCTGCCAAAAACCCGAGAGTTGCGCCTGCACTGTGCGAACATTGAGCCTGAGGCACAAAAATCAACCCACGCGTAAGCGTGATGGACGCGTGAGCGTCGATTCTCTGGTTTGCCATGCACGCGTACGCATGGATGCTCTTCCTTCGCTACACTTCTTGTCTTCTCCTCTTCCCATTTCTTTCCTTCTTCTTTCTTCTTCCCTCCTCCTACCCCTCATCCAACACTTCCAAACACCATCTATAACCACCTCTTTTAGTTAGTTAGGTTAGTTAGTTAGTAATTTAGTTTCGTTTTCATTTTATTTTCTCTTTTTCCTTATGAGTCTTGGATTATTGATTTTGGTTACTATATATTGCTGCTTAGTATTAACTGAATGCTATTTTAGCATAATCATTGTTGTTGTTCGTTGTTGGATTCTTCATTGAGGTTATAAATTGTTACTTGGTTTTGAAATCTTCATGCTTAATTTTGTGAATACCAAGTGAATGAGAATTGCCTTCAAGCTTGTTAATTTTTTTTTTGAATTTGCATGATTTGGCCACCATGTGATTTGAATCCTATTCTTTAACTAGGAAATTTCTTAATGATGGATGTTGTGCATTTACCTTAATACATTGTATTTCTTGATCATATGCATCCATATGTGTTTAGCTTGAATGCTTTTATGCGTCTTTATTGCTTGCTTGGTTGTTTAACCCACAAGTTTAGAGCATTTCAAGCACATTAGGATGAGTGAAGTGCATACTTCTTTTGTGACATCGCTTTTTATGCTAGTGTATGTTCTAAACCGTGCGTAATTTAGGACCCACACACCTATTTGTCATTAATGTCACACCAATTTACTCACTCAATTCTAGTGATTACTACCTCATTCCAACAATGTATGCTTCCTTGCTTTTGTATTCTCTCATCTTGTGGTATTACTTTCTATTTTTTCATGAACGATGCACCACAAGCAAACACGGAAGCAGAACAAAGAACACGCAGCAACCGGTTGATCTACTAGCTGAAGGTAGCAATTCAGAGAGTTGCCATACACCCTTGCTCAGTTTTAAATGCACCGAGGATGGTGCAACCTTTTAAGTGTGGGGAGGTTGATGAGCGGATATTTTATACGCTTTTTGGGGTTAATTTCATATAGATTTTAGTATATTTTAGTTAGTTTTTAGTTTATTCTCATTGGTTTCTGGACAAAATTTATATTTCTGGACTTTACTATGAGTTTGTATATTTTTCTGTAATTTCAGGTATTTTCTGGCTGAAATTGAGGGAGCTGAGCAAAAATCTGATTCAGGCTGAAAAAGGACTGCTGATGCTGTTGGATTCTAACCTCTCTGCACTCAAAATGAAGTTTCTGGAGCTACAGGAGTCCAAATGGCGTTCTTCCAATTGCGTTGGAAAGTAGACATCCAGGGCTTTCCAGCAATATATAATAGTCCATACTTTGCTCAAGGATAGATGACGTAAACTGGCGTTCAACGCTAGTTCTATGCTGCTGTCTGGCGTCCAGCGCCAGAAACAAGTTACAAAGTGGAGTTCAACGCCAGAAACAGGTTACAACCTGGCGTTGAACGCCCAAAACAGCCCAGGCACGTGAGAAGCTTTAGTCTCAGCCCCAGCACACACCAAGTGGGCCCTAGAAGTGGATTTCTGCACTATCTGTCATAGTCTACTCATTTTCTGTAAACCTAGGTCACCAGTTTAGTATTTAAACAACTTTTAGAGATTTATTTTGCATCTCATGATATTTTAGATCTGAATTTTGTACTCTTTGACGGCATGAGTCTCTAAACTCCATTGTTGGGGGTGAGGAGCTCTGCTGTGCCTCGATGAATTAATGCAAGTACTTCTGTTTTCCATTCAAACATGCGTATTCCTATCTAAGATATCCATTCGCGCCTAACTATGGAGAAGGTGATGATCAGTGACACTCATCACCTTCCTCAATACACGAACGTGTGTCTGACAATCACCTCCGTTCTACATCAGACTGAATGAATATCTCTTAGATTCCTTAATCAGAATCTCCGTGGTATAAGCTAGAATCCATTGGCGGCATTCATGAGAATCCGGAAAGTCTAAACCTTGTCTGTGGTATTCCGAGTAGGATTCTGGGATTGGATGGCCGTGACGAACTTCAAACTCGCGAGTGCTGGGTGTAGTGACAGACGCAAAAGGATAGTAAATCCTATTCCGGTACGACTGAGAACCTGCAAATGATTAGCCGTGCGGTGACAGCGCACCTGGACCCTTTTCACTGGAAGGATGGATGGTAGCCATTGACAACGGTGATCCACCTACACACAGCTTGCCATAGGAGGACGTGCATGCGTGAATCAGAAGACAGAGGAAAGTAGAGATTCTGAAGACA
This sequence comes from Arachis ipaensis, assembly GCF_059453495.1. Lineage (NCBI taxonomy): Eukaryota > Viridiplantae > Streptophyta > Magnoliopsida > Fabales > Fabaceae > Arachis > Arachis ipaensis. Next base: position 44,719,607 of record NC_142443.1, read on the forward strand.
AAGCATCTCCAAAACTCCAACATATTCTCCATTACTGCATAACAAGTAACCTTTAATCCATGCTCTCTTGTTTATTCGCAATTCAACTAATAAATATAATTGACTTCCTGACTGAGAATTGCAAGATAACCATAGATTGCTTCAAACCAACAATCTCCGTGGGATTCGACCCTTACTCACGTAAAGTATTACTTGGACGACCCAGTGCACTTGCTGGTTAGTTGTGCGGAATTACATTGTGAAGTAATTTTCGTGCACCAAGTTTTTGGCGCCATTGTCGGGGATTGTTCGTGTTTGAACAACTGACGGTTTATTTTATTTCTTAGATTAGGAAAATTTTTCTTTTTGGTTTAGAGTCTCTTATTATTGTTCTTGGTTAAAAAAAATACTTCTTCAAAACAAGTGTTATATTCATAACTCATTTGGCTAGAGCGTTAGTCTGTGTTCTTGGTAATTGGGTTAGAATCTTTTATATTCTTTTCAAAATCTTCTTTTTTCATAAATAATAATTTCTCTATTAAATTTTGTGCCAAACTTTAAGTTTGGTGTTTTCTTGTGGATTTCCCTTTGGTTTTCGAAAATTTTGGTTTGGTTTTCTAAAAATTTTAAGTTTGGTGTTCTTTCTTCATGTTCTTGTGTTCTTGTGAGTCTTCAAAGTGTTCTTGAGTTTTCCTTGTATCTTGATCTTAAAATTTTTAAGTTTGGTGTTCCTTGGTGTTTTCCCTCCAAAATTTTCAAAAACAAGGAGCATTAGATCTAAAAATTTTAAATCTTGTACTATCTTATTGTTTTTCTCTCTACTCTTTAAATTCAAAAATATATTTTCTCTCTATTTTAAAGCAAATTTTCGAAATTTGCCTTTAAAATTCAGATTTTTATTTCAAAATTTAAAACCTTTTTCAAAAATCATCATATCCTTTTCAAAACATCCTAACCACTTTCTCTCTCCTCTTTTTTTCGAAAATTTTCAACCAATTTTATTTATTTTATTTTAATTTATTTCATTTTCGAAATAAATAAATAAATAAATAAAAATAATTTTTTTTATTTTACATCATCTCCCTTTCTCCATCATGGATCTAAGTGGAAATGAACAGTCCAGGAGGACTCTGGGGTCATATGCTAACCCCTCTACTGCTTCATATGGGAGTAGTATCTGCATACCCTCCATTGGAGTCAGTAGCTTTGAGTTGAATCCTCAGCTCATTATCATGGTGCAGCAAAGCTGCCAGTATTCTGATCTTCCACAGGAAGAACCTACAGAGTTTCTGGCACAGTTTTTACAAATTGCTGACACAGTACATGATAAGAAAGTAGATCAGGATGTCTACAGATTATTACTGTTTCCATTTGCTGTAAAAGACCAAGCCAAGAGGTGGTTAAATAACCAACCTAAGGCTAGCATAAGGACATGGAAACAGCTGACAGAAAAATTCCTGAATCAATACTTTCCTCCAAAACGGATGACACAGCTAAGGCTGGACATCCAAAGCTTTAAACAAGGAGATAATAAATCTCTTTATGATGCCTGGGAGAGATACAGAGAGATGCTACGAAAATGCCCCTCTGAAATGTTTTCCGAGTGGTTCAGTTAGACATCTTCTATTATGGGCTTACAGAAAGAGCTCAGATCTCTTTAGATTGCTCAGCTGGTGGATCTATCCACATGAGAAAGACAATTGAAGAAGCTCAAGAGCTCATTGATACAGTTGCTAGAAATCAGCATCTATACCTAAGCAGTGACTCTTCCATGAAAGAAAAGGCTAAAACAGTAACTGCTGAACTCAGTCCTGCAGAGCAAGCTGCTGAATTCAATCAACAATTGGATTTTCTAACAAAGCAGTTAGCTGAATTCAAGGATAAACTACAAGAGACAAGGATGGCTAATATAAACATGGAAGTACAATTAAAGCAAACAAAGCAGCAGCTGTCAAAACAAATAACAGAGGAATGCCAAGCAGTTCAATTAAGAAGTGGGAAAGCACTAAATACCCCACTTCAAGGCAGTAGGAAACCAAGAAATGAGCAAACCACCCAAAATTCACCTGAGGACAGTAAGAGCCCAGGGAAAAGTAATTCTGGCGTTAAAACGCCAGCAATCTGGCAGAAGGCTGGCGCTGAACGCCCAGACCATGCCCAAGACTGGCGTTCAACACCAGTAACAAGCAAGGACTAGCGTTCAACGCCAGAAACAAGCAAGGATTTGGCGTTGAACGCCCAAAATGGGCAGGATCTGGCGTTGAACGCCCAAAATGGGCATAGTTCTGGCGTTCAGACGCCAGGAACAGACAAGGAGTTGGCGTCTAACGTCACTCCAGCTTCTAACTCTGGCACTCAACTGCCAGTGAGGGATCAGACACGCACAAGTGCAGATGACAACCCCTCTAAAAAGGCTTCTTCAACCACTTCTGTAGGCAATAAACCTACAACAACTAAGGTTGAGGAATATAAAGCCAAGATACCTTATCCTCAAAAACTCCAGAAAGAGGAACAGGATAAGAAATTTGCTCCCTTTGCAGATTATCTCAGGACTCTTGAAATAAAGATTCCATTTGCAGAGGCACTTGAGCAAATACCTTCTTATGCCAAGTTCATGAAAGAGATCTTGAGTCATAAAAAGGATTGGAGAGAAACAGAAAGAGTTCTCCTCACTGAAGAATGCAGTGCAGTCATTCTAAAAAGCTCTCCTGAAAAGCTTAAAGACCCTGGAAGTTTTCTGATACCATGCATATTAGAAGGTAACTGCACCAAGACAGCTTTGTGTGATCTTAGGGCAAGCATCAACCTAATACCTGCATCCACTGTCAGAAAGCTTGGCTTAACTGAAGAAGTTAAACCAACCCGGATATGTCTCCAACTTGCTGATGGCTCCATTAAATACCCATCAGGCGTGATTGAAGACATGATTGTCAGAGTTGGGCCATTCGCCTTTCCCACTGACTTTGTAGTGCTGGAAATAGAGGAGCACAAGAGTGCTACTCTCATTCTAGGAAGACCCTTCCTAGCAACTGGACGAACCCTCATTGATGTCCAACAGGGGGAAATAACCCTGAGAGTCAATGATGATGAGTTTAAGTTGAATGCTGTCAAAGCCATGCAGCATCCAGACACACCAAAAGACTGCATGAAAGTTGATCTTATCGACTCTTTGGTAGAAGAGATCAACATGGTTGAGAGTCTCGAATCAGAGTTGGAAGACATCTTTAAAGATGATCAGCCTGATTTGGAGGATTCAGAGGAGATTAAAGAGCCTCTGAAATTTTCTCTGAAAGAGGAAAAACCTCCTAAACCCGAGCTCAAACCATTACCACCATCCCTGAAATATGTATTTCTGGGAGAAGGTGATACTTTTCCAGTGATCATAAGCTCTGCTCTGAACCCACAGGAAAAGGAAGCACTTATTCAAGTGCTAAGGACACATAAGACAGCTCTTGGGTGGTCCATAGGTGACCTTAAGGGCATAAGCCCAGCTAGATGCATGCACAAAATCTTATTGGAGGATAATGCTAAACCAGTGGTTCAACCACAGAGGCGGCTAAATCCAGCCATGAAGGAAGTGGTGCAGAAAGAGATCACCAAATTACTAGAGGCTGGAATTATTTATCCTATTTCTGATAGCCCCTGGGTGAGCCATGTCCAAGTCGTCCCAAAAAAGGGAGGCATGACAGTGATTCATAATGAAAAAAATGAACTGGTTCCTACAAGAACAGTTACAGGGTGGCGCATGTGTATTGACTACAGAAGGCTCAATACAGCCACCAGAAAGGATCATTTTCCTTTACCATTCATAGACCAGATGCTAGAAAGACTGGCAGGTCATGATTATTACTGCTTTCTGGATGGCTACTCAGGCTATAACCAGATTGCAGTAGATCCCCAAGATCAAGAGAAAACAGCATTCACATGTCCATCTGGAGTGTTTGCTTATAGAAGGATGCCATTTGGGCTGTGTAATGCGCCTGCAACCTTCCAGAGATGCATGCTCTCTATTTTCTCTGATATGGTGGAAAAATTTCTGGAAGTCTTCATGGATGACTTCTCAGTATATGGAGACTCATTCAGCTCCTGTCTTGATCACCTGAAACTTGTTTTGAAGAGATGCCAAGAGACCAACCTAGTTTTAAACTGGGAAAAATGTCACTTCATGGTGACTGAAGGGATTGTCCTTGGGCATAAAATCTCAAACAAGGGGATAGAGGTGGATCAAGCAAAAATAGAGGTAATTGAAAAATTACCACCACCTGCCAATGTTAAGGCAATCAGAAGCTTTCTGGGGCATGCAGGATTCTATAGGAGGTTTATAAAGGATTTTTCAAAAATCGCAAAACCTCTAAGCAATCTGCTAGCTGCTGACATGCCATTTGTGTTTGACATAAAGTGTCTGCAGGCGTTTGAAACGCTGAAAGCTAAGCTGGTCACAGCACCAGTTATTTCTGCACCAGACTGGACTTTACCATTTGAGCTAATGTGTGATGCCAGTGATCACGCCATTGGTGCAGTATTGGGACAGAGGCATGACAAGCTTCTGCACGTCATTTATTATGCTAGTCGCGTTTTAAATGATGCCCAGAAAAATTACACAACCACAGAAAAAGAATTACTTGCAGTGGTTTATGCCATTGACAAGTTCAGATCATACTTAGTAGGATCAAAAGTGATTGTGTATACTGACCATGCTGCTCTTAAATATCTACTCACAAAGCAGGATTCAAAACCCAGACTCATTAGATGGGTGTTGCTTCTGCAAGAGTTTGATATAGAAATAAGAGACAGAAAAGGGACAGAGAACCAAGTGGCTGATCATCTGTCCCGGATAGAGCCAGTAGAAGGGACATCCCTCCCCTTTCTTGAGATCTCTGAGACTTTTCCGGATGAGCATTTATTTGCCATTCAGGAAACACCATGGTTTGCCGATATTGCAAACTATAAAGCTGCAAGGTTCATACCCAAAGAGTACAACAGGCAACAAAAGAAAAAATTAATCACTGATGCAAAGAACTACTTGTGGGATGAACCCTATCTCTTTAAAAGATGTGCAGACGGAATAATCCGTAGGTGTGTTCCTAGAGAAGAAGCACAAAGGATCCTATGGCATTGCCATGGATCTCAATATGGAGGCCATTTCGGAGGTGAGCGAACAGCCACCAAGGTCCTCCAATGTGGCTTCTATTGGCCCACACTCTATAAAGATTCCCGAGAGTTTGTACGTAACTGTGACAGTTGCCAAAGAGCTGGTAATCTGCCTCATGGTTACGCCATGCCTCAACAAGGAATCTTGGAGATTGAGTTGTTTGACGTATGGGAAATTGACTTCATGGGACCTTTCCCACCATCATTCTCAAACACTTATATTCTGGTGGCAGTTGACTATGTATCAAAATGGGTTGAGGCCATTGCCATACCCACCAATGATACTAAAACAGTGCTGAAGTTCCTCCAGAAAAATATCTTCAGCAGGTTTGGGGTCCCTAGAGTACTAATCAGTGATGGGGGCACTCACTTCTGCAACAAACAACTTTACTCTGCCATGGTCCGATATGGGATTCGCCACAAGGTGGCGACTCCATATCATCCACAGACTAATGGACAAGCTGAAGTCTCTAACAGAGAGCTAAAAAGAATCCTAGAACGGACTGTAAATACCCGTAGAAAGGATTGGGCAAGAAGCTTGGATGATGCTCTGTGGGCATACAGAACAGCATTCAAGACTCCTATAGGGACCTCTCCATACCAACTGGTCTATGGTAAGGCATGTCATCTGCCCGTGGAACTGGAACATAAAGCCTACTGGGCAACCAGATTCCTGAACTTTGATGCCAAATTAGCTAGAGAAAAAAGATTGCTCCAGCTAAATGAGCTAGAGGATTTCAGATTCACTGCTTTCGAAAATGCCAAGCTTTATAAAGAAAAATAAAAAAAGTGGCATGACAGAAAGCTGTCATCTAGAATCTTTGAACCAGGACAAAAGGTTCTATTGTTCAACTCTAGGCTCAGGCTATTCCCCGGGAAACTGAAGTCCCGGTGGAGGGGACCATATGTGATTACAAGTGTATCACCATATGGTTATGTGGAGCTTCAAGATATTGATTCTGATAAGAAGTTCATTGTCAATGGACAGAGAATCAAGCACTATCTTGAAGGCAATGTTGAGCAAGAGTGCTCAAGGCTGAAGCTAGACTAAAAGCTCAGCAAGGTCCAGCTAAAGACAATAAAGAAGCGCTTGCTAGGAGGCAACCCAGCCATGGGGCATCAATCCTCTAAGCATTTTGCCCTATTTTTATTTTTATTTGTTTATATAAAGTTCATTGATAACAAGGTAAAAAATCAATTCCATAAGTTCACAAGGTTACAGAAGGATTCTGCACACAAAACAGAGAAAAAGAGCTCACTGGCAAGAAAACGCCAGTAAAAGTCTGTTTTGGGCGTTTAACGCCCAACAGAAGCATCCACTGGGCGTTGAACGCCAGTGAGGATAGCCATCTGGGCGTTCAACACCAGATTTACAGCATTCTGGGCGTTCAGAAAAATGCCTAGTAACAAAGGACTTCCTGGCGTTCAACGCCAGAAAGAAGCAGCAGCTGGGCGTTGAACGCCCAGGAGAGGCAGCATTTGGGCGTTGAACGCCCAAAACATGCAGCGTTTGGGCGTTCAAACGCCAGGATGGTGGGGAGGAGGTAACTTCATTTTTTCTTCATATTTTTCATTTTAATCTTAATTTTCATACTTCAATTAATGATTTCTTGCATAAACATGTTAAGAACCCTGATTTCTAAAATCCCTAATTTCTAAAAACCCTACCTTAAAAATATCAAATGTATCTTAATCCATAAGCACAAACCCTCTTTTTCAAATTCAATCCAACTCTTTTTCAAATTTTCAAAACAAATCTATTTTTTTCAACTAATATCTTTTTCAAATCTCCACATTATCTTTTTCAAAATCTAGATTTATCTTTTTTAAAAATTTTTCATATCTTTTCAATTTTAAACTATATCCTCTCTTATCATATCTTCTATCTTATCTTTTCCAAATCAATCTTTTTATCATATCTTTTCAAAATTTTCGAACCCACCCCCCCTCCCTTTATATATGGGTTCGGCCTCCACCCTCCTCCATCAACAATTGCACCTAGCTCTCCTTCTATCCCTCTCCTTTCTTTTCTTTTGCTTGAGGACAAGCAAACCTCTAAGTTTGGTGTGTTTATCCGTGATCACTAAGAGCATGGCTCCTAAGGGAAAACAACCCACTTCAAGAGGCAAGAAAGAGAGCGTTCCAAAACCACTTTGGAATCAAGGGAAGTTCTTATCTAAAGAACATTCAGACCATTATTATAAAATAATGGGTCTAAGATCAGTGATCCCGGAAGTTAGATTTGATCTGAAAGAAGACGAATATCCGGAGATCCAAGAGCAAATTCGAATCAGGAACTGGGAGGTCATAGCTAATCCTGAAACAAAAGTGGGAAGGAATATGGTCCAGGAGTTCTATGCTAATATGTGGCATACAGACAGGCAAAGACTATCTGGATCTGATATCTATGACTATCGAACCGTGGTCAGAGGAAAGATTATTCATACCCACCCTGACAAGATCAGAGAGATCTTAAAGTTACCTCAGCTGAAAGATGATCCAGATTCCTTCAATAGAAGAATGATGAGAACAAACAAGAGCCTGGAGAAGATTCTAGAAGACATATGCATCCCTGGAGCCAGGTGGACCACCAGCACGAAGGGTGTTCCTAATCAACTCAAAAGAGAAGATCTCAAACCAGTGGCCAGAGGCTGGCTGGACATCATTGGGTATTCTCTGCTGCCCACTAGCAACCGTTTTGAAGTCACTATTAAAAGAGCAGTGATGATCCATTGCATCATGATGGGAAAAGAAGTGGAAGTTCATCAACTGATTTCAACTGAATTCTACAAAATTGCTAACAAAAATTCTAAAGAGGCCAGGTTGGCTTACCCAAGCTTGATTTCTCTGCTCTGCAAGGATGCTGGAGTAAGGATGGGAGTAACTGAGTATATCTCAATTGAGAAACCAATCATCAAAGCATCAATGGAAAAATAACAAGCACAAGATGACCCCATCAAGAAGAAAACACAGGAATTTCTCCCAGAAATCCCTCAATCTGAATATTGGGAGTATCTTGAAATATCAGTTACCAAGATACAAGAAGCTATGGAACAAATAATAAAGGAACAGAAGGAACACAGTCAAATTCTTTGCTATTTGATCAAAGAACAGGAAGAGCAAGGGCGTGACTTGAGGGAATTGAAGCGCCAGAAGTTATCTTTTGAAGGACCAAGCACCCCACAGATCCGAGGAACATCCACTTCCCAGAACAAAGGTTGTTAAATTCCAATTTCTGCTCTAACTCTGTGATAATTGGCGTTATAAGAGTCTACCTTAGGAGTCATATAGTAGTAATTAGTGTCTATTTTGATTTTATCTCCAATTAAGTTATAGTCTATTTTTCTCATCATCAGCAAACATGAATAAAATAGTAGATCTTTTGAATAAGAGGCAATAAAATTCGAGTTTTAATAAGAAAAATTCTAATTAGTAACATGTGGTGGCAATGCTTTCTGTCTTCTGAATGAATGCCTGAACAGTGCATATATCTTTTGAATTTGTTGTTTAAGACTGTTAAATATGTTGGCTCTTGAAAGAATGATGAACATGAGACATGTTATTGATAATCTGAAAAATCATAAAAATGATTCTTGAAGCAAGAAAAAGCAGCAAAGAACAAAGCTTGCAGAAAAAAAAATAGAAAGAAAAAGAAAAGCAAGCAGAAAAAGCCAAAAGCTCTTAAAACCAAAAGGCAAGGGTAAATAAAAAGGATCCCAAGGCTTTGAGCATCAGTGGATAGGAGGGCCTAAGGGGTAAAATTCTGGCCTAAGCGGCTAAACCAGGCTGTCCCTAGCCATGTGCTTGTGGCGTGAAGGTGTCAAGTGAAAACTTGAGACTGAGCGGTTAAAGTCAAGGTCCAAAGCAAAAAGAAGAGTGTGCTTAAGAACCCTGGACACCTCTAATTGGGGACTTTAGCAAAGCTGAGTCACAATCTAAAAGGGTTCACCCAATTATGTGTCTGTGGCATTTATGTATCCGGTGGTAATACTGGAAAACAAAGTGCTTAGGGCCACGGCCAAGACTCATAAAGTAGCTGTGTTCAAGAATCATCATACTGAAATAGGAGAATCAATAACACTATCTGAATTCTAAGTTCCTATAGATGCCAATCACTCTGAGCTTCAATGGATAAAGGGAGATGCCAAAACTGTTCGGAAGCAAAAAGCTACTAGTCCCGCTCATCTAATTAGAATCTGAGCTTCACTCAAAAACTCAGAGATATTATTGCTTCTTGACTTATTAGCCTTCTATTTTATTTGTCTAGTTGCTTGAGGACAAGCAACAATTCAAGTTTGGTGTTGTGATGAGCGGATATTTTATACGCTTTTTGGGGTTAATTTCATATAGATTTTAGTATATTTTAGTTAGTTTTTAGTTTATTCTCATTGGTTTCTAGACAAAATTTATATTTCTGGACTTTACTATGAGTTTGTGTATTTTTCTGTAATTTCAGGTATTTTCTGGCTGAAATTGAGGGAGCTGAGCAAAAATCTGATTCAGGCTGAAAAAGGACTGCTGATGCTATTGGATTCTGACCTCTCTGCACTCAAAATAGAATTTCTGGAGCTACAGAAGTCCAAATGGCGTGCTTCCAATTGCGTTGGAAATTAGACATCCAGGGCTTTCCAGAAATATATAATAGTTTATACTTTGCTCAAGGATAAATGACGTAAACTGGCGTTCAACGCCAGTTCCATGCTGCTGTCTGGCGTCCAGCGCCAGAAACAAGTTACAAAGTGGAGTTCAACGCCAGAAACAGGTTACAACCTGGCGTTGAACGCCCAAAACAGCCCAGGCACGTGAGAAGCTTTAGTCTTAGCCCCAGCACACACCAAGTGGGCCCCAGAAGTAGATTTATGCACTATCTGTCATAGTCTACTCATTTTCTGTAAACCTAGGTCACCAGTTTAGTATTTAAACAACTTTTAGAGATTTATTTTGCATCTCATGACATTTTAGATCTGAATTTTGTACTCTTTGACGGCATGAGTCTCTAAACTCCATTGTTGGGGGTGAGGAGCTCTGCTGTGCCTTGATGAATTAATGCAAGTACTTCTGTTTTCCATTCAAACATGCGTATTCCTATCTAAGATATCCATTCACGCCTAACTATGGAGAAGGTGATGATCAGTGACACTCATCACCTTCCTCAATACACGAACGTGTGTCTGACAATCATCTCCGTTCTACATCAGACTGAATGAATATCTCTTAGATTCCTTAATCAGAATCTCCGTGGTATAAGCTAGAATCCATTGGCGGCATTCATGAGAATCTGGAAAGTCTAAACCTTGTCTGTGGTATTCCGAGTAGGATTATGGGATTGGATGGCCGTGACAAACTTCAAACTCGCGAGTGCTGGGCGTAGTGGTACGACTGAGATCCTGCAGATGATTAGCCGTGCGGTGACAGCGCACCTGGACCCTTTTCACTGGAAGGATGGATGGTAGCCATTGACAACGGTGATCCACCTACACACAGCTTGCCATAGGAGGACGTGCATGCGTGAATCAGAAGACAGAGGAAAGCAGAGATTCTGAAGACAAAGCATCTCCAAAACTCCAACATATTCTCCATTACTGCATAATAAGTAACCTTTAATCCATGCTCTCTTGTTTATTCGCAATTCAACTAATAAATATAATTGACTTCCTGACTGAGAATTGCAAGATAACCATAGATTGCTTCAAACTAACAATCTACGTGGGATTCGACCCTTACTCACGTAAGGTATTACTTGGACGACCCAGTGCACTTGCTGGTTAGTTGTGCGGAATTACATTGTGAAGTAATTTTCGTGCACTAGAGGTCGTCCAACCAATCAGCGTTTTTGGGTGATAAATTTCTAATCTCAACACTTTTGCATTTCATTTTAGGCTTTTTGAATTTTTAGTTGCATTTTCTTATTTTGCATATATATACACAATAATCTTAGTCAAAACAATAAATTTTTCCAAGAAATTCATCTATAGGGCACCACCCCAATTGATTGAAAAAAAATTTTGGAACTTGCTTGAATCATATATATTTTCAGAAGCATGTTTTGAGCTAAGAACACAAGCATGTGAGATTTGAGCCTAATGATGTGGTTACATCTTATAACCACCTATTTTCCTTCTTGTGTGAATTGTTCTCTTTCTATGATTGTGATTCTTGATTTGCTTAATTCTATATGTCCATTATTCCTTGTATTCATGCATTTATATGATTGAGGCTATTGTTTCATTAGCTCACCTACCCAAATAGCCTACCTTTTACTCTCCATTGTAACTAACTTTGAGCCTATGCTTAGCCCAATTGTTCTTTATTTTAGCACATTACAAGCCTAAAGCGAAAAATAATAAAAGTCCCTTGTTTGGATCTTTGATTAGCTTAGGCTAGTGAGAGTGTTTATTATTCAAGTTTGGGGAGATTTAGAAACATTGATTGGGATAGAAGGGGTGTTTGGTAATTTTTATATTTGGGAATTATGAGCATGCTCATGTATTAATCAAATTTTAAACCTTATGCATTGATGTTGTTGTATATAGTTTGGAAAAGAAACAAAAAAATGAGAAAAACAAAAGAAAGAAAAAAATATATGAAAAAGAAAAAAATAGAAAAAGAAAAAGAAAAAGAAAAAAAAAGAAAAAAAGAAAAAAAAGAAGAAAAGAAAGAAATAAAAGGGGACAAAATGCCCTAAAGTAAAGTCCAATAAGAATCAATGCATAAGTGTTGTGAAATGAAGAGAAAATGCATAAGATGTGAAAAAAGTGAAGAATGGATAGTTAGGTTAGCACTTAATTGTATAGGTTATCATAGGTTAGGTGGAAAAGTCCAGGTTAATCAAAGATTCAAATTTCTAGCCCACTTAACCATATATGACCCTACCTTGACCCTAGCCCCTTTACAACTTTTGAGAAAGTTCTCATGATATTTGTATGCATGCATTGAATGATTGTTGATTGTTAGATGAAGAACAAATCTTGGAAAGCATGAAATAGAGGAGAATTGAGTGAATCAACCCCTAAACACATGAGTGACTAGAGCGAATACACATCCGGTGAGGGTTCAATTGCTCAATCACATGTTTTCACCAAAATCATTCTTATTCATGCAAGTTTGTAAATCTCTTTGATAATTCAATACAATTGTGGGTAGGATTTGACTCTGATGAGCGGATAATTTATACCCTTTTTTGGCATTATTTTTACATAGTTTTTAGTATGTTTTAGTTACTTTTATTATATTTTTATTAGTTTTTATTCAAAAATCACATTTCTGGACTTTACTATGAGTTTGTGTGTTTTTCTGTAATTTCAGGTATTTTTTGGCTAAAATTGAGGGACCTGAGCAAAAATCTGATTCAGAGGCTGAAAAAGGACTACAGATGCTGTTGGATTCTGACCTCCTTGCACTCAAAGTGGATTTTTGGAGCTACAGAAGCCCAATTGGTGCGCTCTGAATTGTGTTAGAAAGTAGACATCCTGGTATTTCCAACAATGTATAATAGACTATAATTTTCCTGAGATTTGATGGCCCAAACTGGCGTCCAAAGCCAGCCTAAAAATTTCTGGCGTAAAACGCCCAAACTGGCACCAGAATTGGAGTTAAATGCCCAAATTGGCACCCAAGCTGGCTTTTAACTCCAGAAACAGCCTATGCACGTGAAAGCTTCAATGCTCAGCCCAAGCACACACCAAGTGGGCCCCTGAAGTGGATTTCTGCACTATCTGCACTTAGTTACTCATTTTTTGTAAACCTAAGTTACTAGTTTAGCATAAATAGCACTTTTTACTATTTGTATTGGAGACTTTAGACTTTTAGACTATCATAGTTGGAGACCATTGTTCACGTTTTAGAGGCTGGCCTCACGGCCATGCCTAGACCTTCTTTTCTTATGTATTTTCCACGGTAGAGTTTCTACACCCCATAGATTAAGGTGTGGAGCTCTGATATTCTTCATGAATTAATACAAGTACTATTGTTTTTCTTTCAATTCACGCCTACTTCTTCTCCAAGATATACTCTCGTACTTAATTCAGTTAAGTCAGAATGAAGGGGTGTCCCGTGACAATCACCCAAATATTTGTTACCCGCTTAGCCAAGATCCGCGTGCCTGACAACCACAAAGCGGTCTACATGATGTTCAACGTAGTCATTGGACGACAGCTGGAGTATATTCTCTTGGATATCTAATACACGGACCGAGTCTGTGAGATTAGTATCTTCGTGGTATAGGCTAGAACTATTGGCAGCATTCCTGGGATCCGAAAAGTCTAAACCTTGTCTGTGGTATTCCGAATAGGATCTGGGAAGGGATGACTGTGACGAGCTTCAAACTTGCGAATGTTGGGCGCAGTGACAGTGTGCAAAAGGATCAATGGATCCTATTCCGATGCTAGCGGGAACTGACAGATGATTAGCCATGCGGTAGCTGTGCTTGGTATTTTTCATCCGAGACGAGAAATCCGACAGTTGATTAGCCGTGCAGAAACCGTAGAGGACCATTTTCACTGAGAGGATCCTACAGCTTGCCATGGAAGGGAGCACGCATGGTTGGAAGAAGGCAATAGGAAAGCAGATGTTCAGAAGCAACAAAGCATCTCCAGACGCTTATCTGAAATTCCCACCAATGAATTACATAAGTAACTTTATTTTATTTTATGTTTTATTTATCTTTTAAATATCAAAACCTCATAACCAATTGAATCCGCCTGACTGAGATTTACAAGATGACCATAGCTTGCTTCAAGCCGACAATCTCCGTGGGATCGACCCTTACTCACGTAAGGTTTATTACTTGGACGACACAGTGCACTTGCTGGTTAGTTGTACGGAGATGTGAAAAGTGTGAATCACGATTTCCCACACCAAGTTTTTGGCGCCGTTGCCGGGATTGTTTGAGTTTGGACAACTGACGGTTCATCTTGTTGCTTAGATTAGGTAATTTTATTTTATGTTTAAGCTTTTTTTTATTTTCGAAAAAAAATAATAAAAAATTTGTTCTTCAGAATTTTAAGAATGAATTCTAAAGTTTCATGAGATATGGTGAAACCTGGCTGGCTGTTAAGCCATGTCTAATCCCTTGGACTGAGGTTTCTACTTTCCATTAGGACATGCGTGTATCTGTTATGTTAAAGCTTGGCTGGCTACTAAGCCATGTCTAATCTTTTGGACCGGAGCTTTAGAATAACATTTCACGAGCCTTTTGGTTCCCATCAATTTGGTTGTTGTATGTAATGCTCTGCTAAAGCTTGGCTGGCCATTGGCCATGTCTAATTCTTTTGGACCGAAGCTTTAGACTAACATTGCATGATTCCTGGAATTCTTATTAAAAATTTTGAACTTCTTTATTTTCTTTTCCCAAATTAATTTTCAAAAAATACAAAAAAAATTAATAAAATCATAAAAACCAAAAAAAAAATTGTGTTTCTTGTTTGAGTTTTGTGTCAAAATTTTAAGTTGGGTGTCAATTGCATGTTTTAAATTTTCTTTAATTTTCGAAAATATATGCATTGTGTTCTTCATTGATCTTCAAGTTGTTCTTGATGATTCTCTTTGTTAATCTTGTGATTTTCTTGTTTTGTGTCTTTTCTTGCTTTCATATGCATTTTCGAATTCATAATGTCTAAACATTAAAAATTTCTAAGTTTGGTGTCTTGCATGTGTTTCTTTTCTTAAAAATTTTCAAAAAGATGTTCTTGATGTTCATCATGATCTTCAAAGTGTTCTTGGTGTTCATCTTGACATTCAAAGTGTTCTTGCATGCATTAGTTGTTTTGATTTTAATTTCTTATGTCTTGTGTCTTTTTGTTGTTTCTCTCTTTCCTCATTAATTCAAAAATCAAAAAAATAATATCTTTCCCTTATTTCACTCATAAAATTTGAAATTTTGAGTTGATTTGGTCAAAATTTTTTAAAATTTAGTTGTTTCTTGTAAGTCAAGTCAAAATTTCAATTTAAAAATTCTATCTTCTCAAATCTTTTTCAAAAATCAACCTTTCTCACTTTTCTTTCCTGTTTTTCGAAAATTTTAAAAAAATTGATTTTCAAAATCCTTTTCTTAATTTTATTTCATATTTTCGAAATTAATGCTAACAATTAATGTTTAGATTCAAAAAATTTCAAGTTGTTACTTGCCTATTAAGAAAGGATCAATCTTTAAATTCTAGAATCATATCTTTTAGTTTCTTGTTAGTCAAGTAATCTATTTTAATTTCAAAAATCAAATCTTTTTAATTTCCAATTCAAATCTTTTTCAAAATGATTTTCAATCATATCTTCTTCAAAATTTAATTTCAAAATCTTTTCTAACTTCTTATCTTTTCAAAATTGATTTTCAAATCTTTTTCAATCAACCACTTGACTTTTTGTTTGTTTTACTATTTCTTGTCTTTTTTAAAAACCACCTAACTACTTTTCTCTCTCTAATTTTCGAAAACCACTAACAACTTTTTCAAAAAATTTTTTGATTAACTAATTATTTTAAATTCTAATTTTATTTTATTTCTTTTAATAAATTCGAATTCTAACTAATAATTAAAATAAAAACAAAAATATTTTTCTTTTCTTTTAAATTAACTTTCGAATTTCCTTCCTCCCTCATCTCCTTCTATTTATTTTATTTATCTACTAACACTTCTATTCTTAAAAATTCGAACCCTCTCCCTCTCTCTGTGTTCGAATTCTTCTTCTTCTTCCTTCTTCATTCTATTCTTCTATTCTTCTACTCACATAAAGGAATCTCTATACTGTGACATAGAGGATTCCTCTTCTTTTCTGTTCTCTACTTTTTTCATATGAGCAGGAACAAGGATAAGAACATTCTTGTTGAAGCTTATCATGAACCTGAAAGGACTCTAAAGAGGAAGCTAAGAGAAGCTAAAGCACAAAACTCTGGAGATGACCTAACAGAAATTTTCAAAAAAGAAGTAGAGATGGCAGCCGAAAATAACAACAATGATGGAGATGCAAGGAAGATGCTTGGTGACTTTACTGCACCAACTTCTGACTTCTATGGAAGAAGCATCTCAATTTCTGCAATTGGAGCAAACAACTTTGAGCTTAAGCCTCAATTAGTTTCTCTAATGTAGCAGAATTACAAGTTTTATGGACTTCCATTGGAAGATCCTCATCAGTTCTTAGCTGAATTCTTGCAAATCTGTGACACTGTTAAGACCAATGGGGTTAATCCTGAGGTCTACAGACTTATGCTTTTCCCCTTTGCTGTAAGAGACAAAGCTAGGATATGGTTGGACTCACAACCTAAAGAAAGCCTGAACTCTTGGGAAAAGTTGGTCAATACTTTCTTGGCTAAATTCTTTCCACCTCAAAAGTTGAGCAAGCTTAGAGTGGAAGTCCAAACCTTCAGACAAAAGGAAGGAGAATCCCTCTATGAAGCTTGGGAAAGATACAAGCAATTGATCAAAAAGTGTCCTTCTAACATGCTTTCAGAATGGAGCATCTTATGTATATTCTATGATGGTCTGTCTGAATTGTCCAAGATGTCATTGGATCACTCTGCTGGTGGATCTCTTCATCTGAAGAAGACACCTGTTGAAGCCTAGGAACTCATTGAGATGGTTGCAAATAACCAGTTCATGTACACTTCTGAAAGAAATCCTGTAAATAATGAGACGACTCAGAAGAAAGGAGTTCTTGAGATTGATACTCTGAATGCCATATTGGCTCAGAATAAAATATTGACTCAGCAAGTCAATATGATTTCTCAGAGTCTGACTGGAATGCAAGCTACATCCGGCAGTACTAAAGAAGCTTCCTCTGAAGAAGAAGCTTATGACCCTGAGAATCCTGCAATGGAAGAGGTGAATTACATGGGAGAATCCTATGGAAACACCTATAATCCTTCATGGAGGAATCACCCTAATTTCTCATGGAAGGATCAGCAGAAGCCTCAACAAGGCTTTAATAATAATAATGGTGGGAGAAATAGGTTTAGCAATAGCAAGCCTTTTGCATCATCTTCTGAGCAACAGACAGAAAATTCTAAGCAGAGCCTCTCTGACTTAGCAACTATAGTCTCTGATCTATCCAAGACCACTCACAGTTTCATGACTGAAACAAGGTCCTCCATCAGAAATTTGGAGGCACAAGTGGGTCAACTGAGTAAAAGAGTTACTGAAATCCCTCCTAGTACTCTCCCAAGCAATACAGAAGAAAATCCAAAAAGAGAGTGCAAGGACATAAATATACCCAACATGGCCGAACCTATAGAGGAGGAAGAGGCAGTGAATTCCAGTGAGGAAGACCTCAATGGACGTCCACTGGCCACTAAAGAGTCCCCTAATGAGAAACCAAAGGTATATGAGGCTCACATAGAGACCATAGAGATTCCACTGAACTTACTGTTGCCATTCATAAGCTCTGATGAATATTCTTCCTCTGAAGTGGATGAAGGCATTGTTGAAGAGCAAGTTGCTCAGTATCTAGGAGCAATCATGAAGCTGAATGCCAAGTTATTTGGTAATGAGACTTGGGAGGATGAACCTCCATTACTCATCAATGAACTGAATGCTTTGGGGCAACTAAAGTTACCTCAGAAGAAACCAGATCCTGGAAAGTTCTTAATACCTTGCATCATAGGCACCATGACCTTTAAGAAGGCTCTGTGTGACCTTGGTTCAAGTATAAACCTCATGCCACTCTCTGTAATGGAGAAACTAGGAATCTTTGAGGTACAAGCTGCAAAAATCTCACTAGAGATGGCAGACAATTCAAGGAAACAGGCTTATGGACTTGTAGAGGATGTCTTAGTGAATGTTGAAGGCTTTAACATCCCTGCTGAATTCATAATCCTAGATACTGGGAAGGATGAAGATGAATCCATTATCCTTGGAAGACCCTTCCTAGCCACAGCAAGAGCTATGATTGATATGGACAGAGGAGAGTTAGTCCTTCAATTGAATGAGGACTACCTTGTGTTTAAGGCTCAATGATCTTCTTCTGTAACCATGGAGAGGAAGCATGAAAAGCTTCTCTCAATACAGAGTCAAACAGAGCCCCCACACTCAACTTCTAAGTTTGGTGTTAGGAGGCCACCATTAAGCTCTGAGTCTCTGTGAAGCTTTCTAAGGGCTCACTGTCAAGCTATTGACATTAAAGAAGCACTTGTTGGGAGGCAACCCAATGTTATTTAATTATATTTATTTATATTCCATTGTTATTTTATGTTTTCTTTAGATTGATGATCATGTGAAGTCATAAAAACAACTGCAAAATTAAAAAGGAATAAAAAACAGCATCAAAAATAGCACACCCTGGAGGACAGGCTTACTGGCATTTAAACGCCAGTAAGGATAGCAGAATGGGCGTTTAACGCCAGAAAAGGGTGCCTGGCGTCTGGCTGGCATTAAACGCCAGAAATGGGAGACAGACTGGCATTTAACGCCAGAAAAGGGTGTCTGGCTGGCGTTAAACGCCAGAAAGGGGCAGCAGACTGGCGTTTAATGCCAGGAAAGGTAGCAGAGCTGGCATTTAACGCCAGAATTGGCACACAGAGGGCGTTTGAATGCCAGAATGGTGCAGAGAGCAGAATTCCTTGACACCTCAGGATCTGTAGACCCCACAGGACCCGCACCTACCCCACCTCTTCTTCTCTCCTCTTCACACCTTTCCATAACACTCTTCCCCAAATACCATTGACCAATCCCATCAATAACTCTTCCCCAAATACCCTTCACCTATCAAATCCTACCCTCTTCCCCATATTCTCTTCACCAGTCACATCCATCCATCATAAACCCCACCTACCTCACCATTCAAATTCAAACCATTTCCCTCCCAAACCTACCCCTTCATGACCAAATTCCCTCTCTCCCTTACCCTATAAATACCCCTCCTCACTACCTTCACTTTCACACATCACAAACAATTCTTTCCCCCATTGGCCGAAACCACCACTACCCTCCATCTCCTCTATTTCTTCTTCTTCTACTCATTTCTTTCTTTTTTTGCTCAAGGACGAGCAAACCTTCTAAGTTTGGTGTGGAAAAAGCCCTGCTTTTTATTTTTCCATAACCATCAATGGCACCTAAGGCTGGAGAAGCCTCTAGAAAGAGGAAAGGGAAGGTAATTGCTTCCACCTCTGAGTCATGAGAGATGGAGAGATTCATCTCAAATGTCCATCAAGACCACTTCTATGAAGTTGTGGCCAAGAAAAAAGTGATTCCCGAAGTCCCCTTCATGCTCAAAAAGGGTGAATACCCGGAGATCCGACGTGAGATTCGAAGAAGAGGTTGGAAAGCTCTCACCAACCCAATCAACAAGTCAGAATCTTAATGGTTCAAGAGTTCTATGCTAATACATGGATCACTAGGAACCATGACCAAAGTATGAACCCAAACCCAAAGAATTGGCTTACAATGGTTCAGGAGAATTACTTGGATTTCAGTCCGGAAAATGTGAGGTTGGCATTTAACTTGCCAATGATGCAAGGAGATCCTCACCCTTTCACTAGAAGGGTCAACTTGGATCAAAGGTTGGACCAAGTCCTCATGGACATCTGTGTGGAAGGAGCTCAATGGAAGAGAGACTCAAGAGGCAAGCCGGTTCAACTGAGAAGGCTTGACCTCAAACCCGTGGCTAGGGGATGGTTGGAGTTCATCCAATGCTCTATCATTCCTACTAGCAACCGGTCTGAAGTTACAATAGACCGGGCTATCATGATCCATAGTATCATGATTGGAGAGGAAGTAGAAGTTCATGAGATCATACCTCTAGAACTCTACAAGGTGGCGGACAAGCCCTCTACTTTGGAAAGGTTAGCCTTCCCTCATCTCATCTGTAACCTATGCAATTCAGCTGGAATTGTCATAAAGGAAGATATCCTCATTGATGAGGATAAGCCCATCACTAAGAAGAGGATAGAGCAAACAAGAGAGCCCACTCATGGACCTCAACAAGAGCATGAGAAAATTCCTCATCAAGAAATCCCTGAGATGCCTCAAGGGATGCACTTTTCTCCATAAAAATATTGGGAGCAAATCAACACCTCCTTAGGAGAATTGAGTTTCAACATGGGGCAACTAAGGATGGAGCACCAAGAGCACTCCATCATCCTCCATGAAATCAGAGAGGACCAAAAGGCCATGAGAGAGGAGCAATACAGGCAAGGAAGAGACATAGAGGAGCTCAAGCACTCCATAAGATCTTCAAGAGGAAGAACTAGCCGCCATCACTAAGGTGGACCCGTTCTTTAATTTCCTTGTTCTTATTTTTCTGTTTTTCGATTTCTATGCTTCATGTTTTATCTATGTTTGTGTCTTTATTACATGATCATTAGTGTCTAGTGTCTATGTCTTAAAGCTATGAATGATTCCATGAATCCATCACCTTTTTTAAATGAAAAATGTTTTTATTTGCAAAAGAACAAGAAGTACATGAATTTCGAATTTTATCTTGAAATTAGTTTAATTATTTTGATGTGGTGGCAATACCTTTTGTTTTCTGAATGAATGCTTGAACAGTGCATATTTTTGAATTTGTTGTTTATGAATGTTAAAATTGTTAGCTCTTGAAAGAATAATGAAAAAAGAGAAATGTTATTGATAATCTGAAAAATCATAAAATTGATTCTTGAAGCAAGAAAAAGCAGTAAAAAACAAAGCTTGCGAAAAAAAATATGGCAAAAAAATAAAAAAAATAAAAAAAAGAAAGAAAAAGAAAAAGCAAGCAGAAAAAGCCAATAACCCTTTAAACCAAAAGGCAAGGTTAAAAAGGATCCAAGGCTTTAAGCATTAATGGATAGGAGGGCCCAAAGGAATAAAATCCTAGCCTAAGCGGCTAAACCAAGCTGTCCCTAACCATGTGCTTGTGGCGTGAAGGTGTCAAGTGAAAAGCTTGAGACTGAGCGGTTAAAGTCGTGGTCCAAAGCAAAAAGAGTGTGCTTAAGAGCTTTGGGCACCTCTAACTGGGGACTCTAGCAAAGCTGAGTCACAATCTGAAAAGGTTCACCCAGTTATGTGTCTGTGGCATTTATGTATCCGGTGGTAATACTGGAAAACAAAATGCTTAGGGTCACGGCCAAGTCTCATAAAGTAGCTGTGTTCAAGAATCAACATACTGAACTAGGAGAATCAATAACACTATCTGAATTCTGAGTTCCTATGGATGCCAATCATTCTGAACCTCAAAGGATAAAGTGAGATGCCAAAACTGTTTAGAAGCAAAAAGGCTACTAGCCCTGCTCATCTAATTGGAACTAAGTTTATTGATAAGTTTGGGATTTATTGTATATTCTCTTCTTTTTATCCTATTTTGTTTTTATTTGCTTGGGGACAAGCAACAATTTAAGTTTGGTGTTGTGATGAGCGGATAATTTATACCCTTTTTGGCATTATTTTTACATAGTTTTTAGTATGTTTTAGTTATTTTTTTTATTATATTTTTATTAGTTTTTATTCAAAAATCACATTTTTGGACTTTAATATGAGTTTGTGTGTTTTTCTGTAATTTCAGGTATTTTCTGGCTGAAATTGATGGACCTGAGCAAAAATCTGATTCAGAGGCTGAAAAAGAACTGCAGATGCTGTTAGATTCTGACCTCCCTTCACTCGAAGTAGCTTTTCTGGAGCTACAGAAACCCAATTGGCGCTCTCTTAATTGTGTTGGAAAGTAGACATCCTGGGCTTTCCAGAAATATATAATAGTCCATACTTTGCTTGAGATTTGATGGCCCAAACTGGCGTCCAAAGCCAGCCTAAAACTTTCTGGCGTAAAACGCCCAAACTGGCACCTAAGCTGACGTTTAACTCCAGGAACAGCCTATGCACGTGAAAGCTTCAATGCTCAGCCCAAGCACACACCAAGTGGGCCCCGGAAGTGGATTTCTGTACTAGCTGCACTTAGTTACTCACTTAGTATAAATAGCACTTTTTACTATTTGTATTGGAGACTTTAGACTTTTAGACTATCATAGTTGGAGACCATTGTTCACGTTTTAGAGGCTGGCCTCACGGCCATGCCTAGACCTTCTTTTCTTATGTATTTTCCACGGTAGAGTTTCTACACCCCATAGATTAAGGTGTGGAGCTCTGCTGTTCTTCATGAATTAATACAAGTACTATTGTTTTTCTTTCAATTCACACCTACTTCTTCTCCAAGATATACTCTTGTACTTAATTCAGTTAAGTCAGAATGAAGGGGTGACCCGTGACAATCACCCAATCTTCCTTACTCGCTTAGCCAAGATCCGCATGCCTGACAACCACAAAGCGGTCTACATGATGTTCAACATAGTCATTGGACGACAGCTGGAGTATATTCTCTTGGATATCTAATACACGGACCGAGTCCGTGAGATTAGTATGTTCGTGGTATAGGCTAGAACCATTGGCAGCATTTTTGGGATCCAGCAAGTCTAAACCTTGTCTGTGGTATTCCGAGTAGGATCTGGGAAGGGATGACTGTGACAAGCTTCAAACCTGCGAATGTTGGGCGCAGTGACAGTGTGCAAAAGGATCAATGGATCCTATTCCGATGCTAGTGGGAATCGACAGATGATTAGCCATGCGGTAGCTGTGCCTGGTATTTTTCATCCGAGACGAGAAATCTGACAGTTGATTAGCCGTGCAGAAACCGTAGAGGACCATTTTCACTGAGAGGATCCTACAGCTTGCCATGGAAGGGAGCACGCATGGTTGGAAGAAGGAAATAGGAAAGCAAAAGTTCAGAAGCAACAAAGCATCTCCAGACGCTTATCTGAAATTCCCACCAATGAATTACATAAGTAACTTTATTTTATTTTATGTTTTATTTATCTTTTAAATATCAAAACCTCATAACTAATTGAATCCGCCTGACTGAGATTTACAAGATGACCATAGCTTGCTTCAAGCCGACAATCTCCGTGGGATCGACCCTTACTCACGTAAGGTTTATTACTTGGACGACCCAGTGCACTTGCTGGTTAGTTGTGCGGAGATGTGAAAAGTGTGAATCACGATTTCCCACACCAGACTCCTATTGCTCTAGCCCTTATGCTTACATATGTTATCTTGGAGGATTGATTTGTTTTGACCAAGCATTTGCATTCATAATAGGTAGTTGCATGTAGATAAATTGCATATAGCTTAGTTGTATTGAATAAATGTCATACCCTTTACTTCATTCTTAGTATAGCATGAGGACATGCTATGGTTTAAGTGTGGGGAGGTTGATAAACCCCATTTTTAGGATTTATCTTGTGTTGAATTTAGAGCATTTTATTAACCTTTTCTCACATTTATTCACCAAAATACCATGGTTTTGTGATTCTCCCTTAAATTGTGCTTAAATGTGAAAACATGCTTTTAGACCTCTAATTTGATGATTTTGATTCACCTTTGATTCCACTAGATGCCTTGATTAGTTTGTTAAGTAATTTCAAGTTGAAAAGGCTAGGAATGGATCAAAGGAGTGAAGAGAAAAGCATGCAAAGTGAAGAATACATGGAAAAGCAAAAGATTTGAGATGCACCATCCACGCGCACGCGTGGATCACAAAACTTCAAGGGACGCGCACGCGTGCTGTACGCGTACGCGTCGGTGCCCACACGTGATTTTAAAGTGAAAACGTGCCCAGTAAATTTTGAGAAGCTATGGGGCCCAGTTTGCAACCAACTTTGGCACCAAAATGCTTTAAAGGACCAAGGATTGAAGAGCAAAGGCGGGATTCCATCATTTTAGACTCATTATGATTAGTTTAGAGTTAGTTTTAGAGAGAGAAGCTCTCACTTCTCTCTAGAATTAGGATTAGGTTAGATCTAGATTAGGATTTCTTAGATCTAGGTTAATTTCATGCTTTGATTCACTTTTCCTTTTGTAATTCTTCTTCTTCTACATCTCCTCTCTCTAGTTTAGCATTTAATTCATGTAATTCTCTACTTTTGTATTGATGTACTTTTGTTCTTATATTTCTCTTTTGATGCAATTTATAATTCATTTGTTGTTGTTTAATTTCCTTTGCTTTCCTTTTATGCCTTCTAAGTGTTTGATGAAATGTTTAGTTGGAATTTAGTATAGATTTTGTTCCTCTTGGCCTAGGTAGAGTAATTAGTGACTCTTGAGTTATCTAATTCCTTTGTTAATTGATAATTAAAAGTTGCTAATTGATTTGAATGCCACTAAAGCTAGTCTTTCATCCATCTAGATTAGGCTAGGACTTGTGGACTCAAGTTAATCCATCCACTTGACTTTCCTCCATGGCTAGAGGTTAACTAAGTGGGAGCAATGGACAATTGTTGTCATAATTGAGGAGGATAACTAGGATAGGACTTCTAATTCTCATTCCTTGCCAAGAGCTTTGTTAGTTGTTAGTTTATTTCCTTTGCCATTTATATTTCTTGTCTATTATTCCAAAAACCCCAAAACATACCTCAACCAATAACAAGAACACTTTATCGCAATTCCTAGGGAGAACGACCCGGGGTCTAAATACTTCGGTTTATAATTTTAGGGGTTTGTTACTTGTGACAAACAATCTTTTGTATGAAAGGGTTATTTGTTGGTTTAGAAACTATACTTGCAACAAGATTTTATTTGTGAATTCTAAACCTACACATAAGCACCAAAATAGCATGCTTTTGTGTTTTCCCCATAATTTAGACTTAAATGTGAAAACATGTAATTTTGTGCTTAAATTAATCATTTTAATTCCACTTTTATGACATTCGATGCCACGACTTGTTTGTTGAGTGATTTCAGGCCCTAAAGGCAAGATTGGCTTGGTAGGAAGTGGAAGAAAGCATGTACAAGGGAGAACACATGAAGAAAACAAAGGAGAAGCACACATTGACGTGTGTGTACGCACAAGTACCTGTGTGTACGCACAGGTCCCTGCACGTGGTTTCATTAATGAAACACGTGATACACGATTTTGGGGGCCTTTGGCCCAGTTTTGGAAGGTTTGATGGTTGAATTGAAGTGTTATATCAAGGGGAAATGAAGCCATATGAAGGCAATGAGGACTTAGAACTTTATTTTTATATTTTCCATAGTAGTAGGAGTAGGAGTAGTGTAGACAGCAAATTCTCTCCTAGGGTTTTGTTAATTTCCATTGTAGAATTTTATAGTTTTAAGTTTTCATCTTGGGTTGATCAACTCTTTTGTAAGTACTCTTAATCCTCTCTTTAATTACATCACTTATGCTTTTATTTTCCTTTGGTTCAAGTTACTTTGTTCATATTTACAATTTTGAGTTTCTTGAAGTTTTGATTAATGAATTTATTATTTTATGCTTTCTTTATGCTTGATTTCTTGTCTATTGTTAATATTGTTAATAGTTGGTTATAGTTTTCCATTTTCCTTTGTAATTTTCCATGTTTTAGTTTTGTGCCCACCAAGTGTTTGTGAAAATGTCACTTGGTAATTTTGAGTATATTTTCACACCTTGGCTTGGGGTTTGAGTTCCTAAGATACTAGAGTCATGATGTCCGACATTTAGTGGTAGTTCTTGGGAAGTTAGTTGACTCTTATTTCCATTGAAGCTAGCTTTTTATCAACTAGTTTGGTAAGTTAGCTAGAACTTATGGATCAATGTCAATTATGCTTACTTAACCTACTCCTCGATGTTAGGGGTTAACTAAGCGAGACTAACTCATGATGATTATCATAGTCGTGGTCATGGAAATGATAGGATTCCTTGGACTCCCATTCCCAAGTCAAGGCTCTTTATGCATTTATAGCATTTTCACTAGTTTTGACCTTATTTTCTCTTAACTTATATTAATATTAATTTTGGGCATTTCTTATTTCTTTCATTGCTTATTTCTTTTAATATTTTGTTCTTTTATTGCAAAACCCCATATTTTCACAACCGAAAGCATAACACTTCAATTGCATTCCTAGGGACACGACCCGAGATTGAATTACTCTTGATCTCGGTTTATGTTTTGTAATTGGAAAATCAAACTTTGATTGAGGATTGTTTGTTGGTTTCGACTATACTTGCAACAAAGTAATCTTATTTTGTGAAATTCTAGATCAACAATAATTCTCTATCAGGGACAAGCAACAGTTTAAGTTTGGTGTTCTGATGAGCGGATATTTTATACACTTTTTGGCACTATTTTCTCAGTATTTTTAGTATGATTTGATAAGTTTTATTATGTTTTAGTAGGTTTAGTGCAAAAATCACTTTTTGGATGCTACTTTGAGTCTTTGTAGTTTTTCTATGATTTTAGGTGATTTTTGGATGAATCTGGCAAGTTTTGAAAAAGTCTGATTCAGAGGCAAAGAAAGGACTGCAGATGATGTCAACTCCTGACCTCTTTCCATTCAAACAAGCATTTCTGGAGCTACATAGGTCTAATTAATGCGCTCTCAATGATGTTGGAAAGCTAACTTCTAGGGCTTTCCAGCAATATTTAATAATCTATACTTGTTATTGGAAATGAAGGTCCAAAATGGGCATTGAACGCCCAAAACACCCCTTTCTAGCGCTCAACGCCCCAAAGGGAGCAAGCTTGGTGTTTGGACGCCCAAAAGGGATCAAACTCGGTGTCCAACGCCCCAAGAGTAGCACTAGGACGTGGATTCACCCCAAACTCAGCCCAAATACTCACCAAGTGGGTCCGGAAGTGGATCTTCGCACCCTTTAGCTTTGTTTATCACATTTTTGTTATTTTTAATTATGAGTAACATCTTTTAGGTCTAGTATTTTATTATAAGTAAGAAACTTCCTTCTCCTGAGTATTATGCCTCCCAGGAAGGGAGAAGCACAGACACATTACTACTATTATTTTCTATAAGCTATGAGCAACTAAACCTCCTAGGTTAAGGTTAGGAGCTCTGCTGATTCTCAGGGATTAATAATATTACTGTTTCTATTTTAATCTATGTTTGGTTCCATTCTAAGATATATCTTGGTTCTTCAAACTAATAAAACCGGGTGGAACGAAAGTATGACCCATTTTATACATGGGTTCTTGCAAGTCCCTACCGGGATAGCATTGAATCACAAGCTTGATTATACATCTCTTAGACAGCTAATCCACGACTTCATTGGGTACATGGGAACATCTGTTCAGCCGAGGTACGGGGGCGATTAGGGCTTTTCTGGTATAGACTAGAATTATAAAGCTTCATTCTCTGATCCGAAAGATCTGACCTTGTCTGTGGCATTTTGAGTAGGATCACCAGGGATTGAATTGCTAGAGCTTCACCCTCGTTCAGATTTGATGACTATTAGCACCGGCGTGTGATCTGAAGCAAAGCAGATTAATGACCACTAGCCCCAGCGTTAATCACTTACAGTTTTCCATGGAATGATTCATCCATTGTTGGAGTAGACAGTAAGAAAAGTTGATTCAGAAAGAAGAAGCATCTCCGAAGCCTCAACCGATTTCTTATCACTGTTTTCACACCAATTCAGTAATTATTTCCTTATTCTATTTTTATGAATTTTTCAATACCACTATTCTTTCTATCCGCCTAACTAACATTTGCAAGATAGTCATTGCTTGCTCAATCCGACAATCCTCGTGGAGTTTGATCCTTACTCACCTGAGGTATTACTTGGATGACATGGTGCACTTGTCGGTTCATCTGTGCGAAATTTGTAGAGTTTAATTTTGCGCACCAATAGCAATCTGGTTATAGCCAGAGTATCCATCTAGAAAATAGTAAAAAGCATGGCTGGCTAACCTCTCAAGCATCTGATCAATGAAAGGTAGGAGAAAGTGATCCTTTCTTGTAGCATTGTTGAGCTTCCTGTAGTCAATATACATGTGCCACCCTATGACGGTTCTTGTAGAAATGAGCTCATTCTTCTCATTCTTGATCATTGTCATTCCTCCTTTCATGGAAACCACTTGCACAGGACTTATTCATGGGCTGTCAGAAATAGGGTAAATAATCCCGGCTTCCTAAATCTTTATCACCTCTTTCTGGACCACTTCTTTCATGGTAAGATTTAGTCACCTTTGTCGTTGCACAACTAGTTTAGAATCATCCTCAAGCAAGATCTTGTGCATACACTTGGCCGGACTAATCCCCTTTAAATCATTAATGGTCCACCTAAGACCCGTTTTATGACTCTTAAGTACCTGAAGTAGCGCATCCTCCTCCTCACGTCTCAAAGAGGAGCTAATAATCACTGGATAAATATCTTGTTCTCCTAAGAAGGCTTACTTCAAAGAGGGAGGAAAGGACTTCAACTCAAGCTTCGGAAGCCCTTCCTTACTACTAGACGTGTGAGACTTCTCCTTCTGAGGTGGTGAATCATCAATCCCAAGCAAGGCATCCTCAGAAGGATATTCTAGAACATCATCAAGCTTTTCGACTTTAAATGCCTCTTTAATCAGAGTTTCAATCATATCAACTCTCCACCCTTCAGAGTCATTAGGGTGTTACAAGACCTCAAGCACATTAAGGACAATTTCCTCTTTATTGACCCTCAATAAGGGCTTTTTCTGTAGCCAAAAAGGGTCTTCCAAGAATAATAGAGGCATTTTTTTCCTCTTCCATAACCAATATGACAAAATTCGTAGGAAAGATAAAAGGTCCTACTTTCACAAGTATATTCTCAACAACTCCAAGGGGAAATTTAACGGAATAACCAGCAAGTTGAAGAGAAATACGAGTATGTTTTACCTCATCAATTTGGAGCTTTCCCATCAAAAAAATAGGCATGAAGTTGATGCTAGCTCTAAGATCACATAAAGCTCTCTGAATAGTGATATCTCCAATGGTACAAGGAATCAAAAAGCTTCTAGGATCCTGCAATTTCTCTAAGAGATTTTGTTAGATAATTGCACTGCACTCCTTAGTTAGTACCACTGTCTCACTTTATTTCCAATCCCTCTTGTTACTCAACAACTCCTTCATGAACTTGCCAAAGAGGCATTTGCTCAAGGGCCTCTGCAAAAGGGATGTTGATCTGAAGCTTCCTAAAGACTTCCAAAAATTTGAAAAATTGCTTGTCCTTGGATGCTTTCTGAAGTCTCTAAGGATATAGCTGATGAGTAAGGATTTTGCCAATTTAGATTTGTGACAAAATTAACTTCCGTTGCAAGTATAGTCCAAACCGGCAATGGATCCTCACATTAAAGTTTAAATCAAAGAATTGTTCACAATTAATACAAAATAACCAGGAGTTTGAATTCCCGAGTCGTCTTCCCTAGGAGTTACAAATAAAGTGCTCAATTATTGGCTATGAGGGAATGGAGGTTGATGGCAAGAAGTAATTAATGTAAATAGCAAGAAAGTAAATGAGAAAATAATAACTAAATATCAAAAGCAATTTAAACTCAAGCAATTAATCAAAAGGAATGGAAAATTAAATGCTAAGGAACCTCTTGGCATGGATTGAGAGTTAAGGTTACCTATCCTAGCCATTGACCACAAACATACATTGATTATGAAGAGTTAATCCTACTTAGTTAACCCTAACATCGAGGATAAGTCAAATAGGCATAATTAATCTCAATCCATAAGTCCTAGTCAACTCACCAATTGACTTAGTGAAAGACCAGCGTCAATGAAAACCAAATTAATTAACTACCCTAATATATCAATCAAGAATGGACATCAATGACTCAAGGTTACAAAAATCCTCAATTCCAAGCCAAGAGTGAGGAAAAACTAAGCAAAAACTAAGCCAAGCATTTTATCAAACACTTGGTGTGCATGAAAGTAAAATCATATTAAATTGCAATCAAAATAAAATCTAAAGCTACCAAGTGCAAGAAAAGAATAATAACAACTCAATTAAATAACAATAAACAAAGAAAAATTAAATTGCATTAATAGAAATTCAACTTAACAAGAGTTCATTACAATAAAATAACCAAATAAAAGAAATAATAAGTAAAACTAAAAGAAGTAAGATGCTAGAAGAAGAAGAAGAAATAGTAAGGAAACTAAATCAAGACAAGAATTAACGCATCAATCATAGAGAAAATTAACTAAACCTAACCTAATTCTAGAGAGAAGTGGGAGCTTCTCTCTTTAGAAAATGACCTACAACATGACAAAACCTAAACATAATTGCTCCCCCTTGCCTCCTCTTGAATTAGGGTTAAATAGCTTCAGAAATGAGTTGAATTGGGTTCTAGAAGCCCAAAATTCGCTGCCAGTGAATTGCATTAATGAGGTCACGTGTTGGGACCTGTGCGTACGCACACTTGCTGAATAGCTCCAAACTCTATTTCTTCATGAATTCTGCATTTTTGCATGCTTTTTCCTCCCTTCTTCAATCCATATTAGCCTTGTAAACCTGAAATCACTCAACAAACACATCAAGGCATCAAATGAGATTAAAGTGAATAAAATTTAGCAAATAAGGTCCGAAAAAGCATGTTTTCACTTTTGAGCACAATTTATGGAGAATTTACAAAACCAAACTATTTCATTGAATAAGTGTAGGAAAAGTTGATAAAATCCACCCGATTAAAGCAAATAAATACCATGAAATGTGGATTTATCACATCTCCACACTTAAACAATAGCATGTCCTCATGCTAAACTCAAGAAAGAAACAAGGGGTATTACATTTATTCAATGCAAGGGAACTACCTATATGCAGTCTATCTAAATGAATGCAACTACTTACTTAAAATGAATCAAATTTCAAGAATGCATATATAAACATAAGGGCTAAAGAAACTTCAATCAAGTCAAATCCACAATTGAATTAAGTTATTGAAAAGAGTTAACAACTTGCATGAAAGGAGATAATCAAAGGCGGAAACATAGAATTTGAGCAATCGAACCCCTCACCGAATGTGTATACACTCTAATCGTTCAAGTGTTTAGGGTTGATTTACTCAATTCTCTTCTAATCAGGCTTTCTAAGATTTGTTTTTCATCTAACAATCAACAATTATTCAATGTATGCATACAAGTATCATGAGGACTTTTCATAGGTTGTAATGGGGATAGGGTTAAGGTAAGGATGCATATGGTCAAGTGAGCTTGAAATTTGAATCTTTGGCTAACTTAAGCTCTCACCTAACCTACATAACAACCTATACAATTCAAATGCAAACCTAACTACCCATTACTCACTCTTTCACATACTCATGCATTCTCTTTCAATTCACATCTAATATGCATTGTTCTTTTTACTCTACTTTGGGGTATTTTGTCCCCTTTTCATTGCTTTCTTTTTTTTCTCTTTTTTTTTTCTTTTTTTTTCTTCAAACTAAAATATATACAAAAGTGTCAATGCATATGGTTTAAGCATTTGATGCATGAGTATGTACCCAATTCCAAAAATTTTCAACAAAAGTACAAATATCCACTTTTACCTCAACCAAAGTTCCCAAACTTCCTCACACTTAGATGATACACACTCTCACTAGCCTAAGCTAATCAAAGATCTAAATAAGGGACATTTATTATTTTTCACTTAGGGTTAATGATGTGCTAAAATTAAGAACAAAAGGGGATTAAAATAGGCTCAAAGTTGGTTAACAAAGGAAGATAAAAGGGTAGGCTATTTGGGTAAGTGAGCTATTTGAAATAAAGGCCTCAATCATATAAATGCATATATACATCAAACAATGGACATAAAAAATCAAACAAATCAAAGATTGCAATCATAAAAAGAGAATAACACACACAAGAATGAAAATAGTGGTTATATGATGCAACCATACAACGAGGCTCAAAACTCATATACTTATGTGTTCTTAGCTCAAAAACATGTTCCACAATATATTTCAAGCAAGTTTCAATAAAACAAATATCAACTCAAATCAATTCGGATATCAATGCCCTATTAAAAATGTTTTTCTTGGAAAATTTTATTATTTTAATTAAGCTTATTATACATGAAAGGAAATGTAATAAACTAAGAAAAATTGCAATTAAAGCTCTAAAATATATACAACTAAGAAAGGAATAAAATGTGAAAGTGTTTAGGATTAGAATTTGTCACCCAAGAAGGTCGATCAGCGACGACCTCCCCACACTTAAAGGGTTGCACCATACTCGGTGCATTCAAAGGTGAGCAAGGGGATACGGCGACTTCACGAGTTGCCACCTTTAGCTGGTGGTTCAACCGGCTGCTTCATGCTCTTTCTCCCGCTTTCTTTGTCGCTAATGGTGCATCATCCATGAAAAATAGGAAACAAAATGGAAGTACAAGTAAATGCAAAAGTAAGGAAGCATATAGTGTTGGAATGAGGTAAGAATCACTAAAATGAGTGAGTGAATAAGTTTGAGACATGAAGGAAACAAGTGTGTGAATTCTAAGTTGCGCGGTTTAGAATACACATACTAGCAAAGAAAGTTATGTCACAATAATACACAAGAAGTTTGCACTTCGCTCATTCTAGTGTGCTTGAAATACTCTAAAAGAAACTTGTATGTTAAGATAAACAAACAAGTACTCAAGGAGCTAAAAGCAATCAAGCAACAATCAAGAAATTGTGAAAGGATGATAGAGGAAAGTTTGTTGCAATACCTAAATGACATAAAGTGAAAAACATGACGAGCATAGTCCACAAAGCTTAAAAAGCTCAAAAAATGTCACTAGGTAAGCTTATGATTCAATTTCACAACTCCTTAATTTCAATGCATCAACTAGGTGACTTAAATAAACATCAATCATAGCAAGCATCACCTAACAAAAAATGCATCAACTAAGAACAAATTGTCGAATGATAGATAATGAAATCAAATTACATGGTGGCTAGCTACAACATGCAATTTAGAAATCCAACAAGATTTATGAAGGCAATGTCATAAGTGCTTGGTGTGTGCAAATATTCAACATTCAAAACTCAATACCAAGTAAAAAAGTATGACCTCAATGAAGATATCCAACAATATTTAGCAACAAAAAATTCAATAATCTAACACTTATCACAAAAATCTAACATATGCTAATAACCTAATCTACTAAAGAGGAAATTAAACTAACTAATTAACTAAACACTAACTAACTAACTAACTAAAGGTGAGTATGGTGGGTGGTAAATGATAGTGATGGATGATGGTTGAAGAAGAGAAAGAAGAAAGGGAAAGAGAAAAGAAGAAAAGAAGTAGTGTGATGTGAGAACAGAGTCGTGCGTACGCACACAGGGCCGTGCGTACGCACAAAAGATGTAAAATGGGGGTTGTGCACATGCACAAGTATGTGCGAGCACTCCAGGCAGAAGGTGAAAACCGGGTTGTACGTGCACACACGTGTGCGTATGCACACTAGGTATTTTTTTGCAAAAAGGTGAGGTGTGCGTGCGCACATTAGGGTGCGTACGCACAAAAGGAAAAAAGGGGTGGGGTGCAAACGCACAAGCTGGTGCGAGCGCCCTGGACAGAAGGGGTGATAAGAAGTGTGCCCGCACAGAGCTGTGCGCACGCACAAAAAGCTTTGTTCTTTTTTTTTTAAGAATATGAAACGTCAAAATTTGAAGCCTATTTCTCCATATGTGCGTACGCACGAGGCAAAAAGAGGGGGATACGAACGCACAAGGTGTATGAGCGCTCCGAACAGGGGCTATATACGCACAAACAGGTTCGTGCGCACAGGGTGCAGAAATTGGGGTAAGTGTGCGTACGCACATGTATGTGCGCACGCACATGCTCTGTTTTTTCCAAAAATTTTTTAGAGCTCTAAGGCACCAAACTTGAGCTCAACAAAAGGGTTTTAACCCCAAAACATCCAAAATTTTACAACCACATTATCCAAACTGAAATTTAACCTAACTAAGCTTGAAATTAAACTAAACATAAGCTATCTACAATAAACAAAATGCAATGAATTAAAACTATGTACAAAGAGAGGGTTAGAAAGATATTACCATGGTGGGGTGTCTCCCACCTAGCACTTTAATTTATTGTCTTTAAGTTAGACAATTGGGAGAGCCTTAGCTATGGTGGCTTCTACTTGAATTCTTCCTTGAATCCCCACCAATATTTGTTTAGACAATTGCCTCCGGAATCCCAAATCTTGTACACCCGATCTTCTTGTTGACTCATATGATTCCATCCGGGTGGCAAGCATCTAGAACTCTCACTCAAGCATTCAAACATCCTCCAAGATCTACTTACTTGAGAATTACACCAACCATTGAAGCAAAACTTCAAAGATTCAACTTCTATGAACCTAGAATCATGTTTCCAGCCACTACCTAACTTTCTATTATTTTCCAATCCACAAATATTCCTAATTTGACTATCATTTTTAATCAAACCATATTCAAGTGGAATAATGAAGTTCAAGGTTAAAGATGTTACCCACTTAAATGAAGGAGTTGATAGTGCTTATTGTATGATCTCCACCTCTTGACAAACTTTTTCAAGCTTGTTTTCTTGTTCAACTTCAAATCCTTCAACCACTTCTTCTAGTTCCTTGATCTCAACCTCTTCCACTTGCAACTCATGCTTCAATTCCTCTTCTTTACCTTGTAACTCCAAGCTCTCTTCCACTCTACATGCTTCAATTGAAGTTGATCCTTCACTTTCATCCATGGAGGTGCTTAAATTGTTAGAAGAGTGTAGTGAGGCTAAGTGAGATTGGGCTCCGGCTAAGGTGGCCATGATGTTTTCTTGCCTCTTTTGGTACTCTTTTTGCTCTTGAAGGAAGAATTGGAATATTGCCTCCGTTGAAGGTTGTGGGGAAAGAGGAGGTTCATCATGTGGGAGAAGGTCCTCATATATAGAAGGTGGTTGGTATTGATGAGAGTATTGAGATGGTGTGGGGTATTGGTGTTGGAATTATGGTGGTTCTAAGTGTAGTTCATAAGGTTGTTCATGAGGTACATAAGGTTGATGGTATGGTGGGTATAGGATAAGCTCATGTGGAGGTGTTTTGTGATAGTGTGATGTGACTTGTGAGTAAGATTGATCATAATATTGAGGGTTTGATTGGTATTGGTATGCATCAAGAGGTGGATAGTAGCTATAAAGATATGGAGGAGGTTCTTGCCAAGAGGGTTGCCTAGAAGCATATGGCTCATCACTCAATTAATCTCACAACTCATGATGCATTCCATCATGTAGGTTCTCACTTCCTACAACATCATAACAACCAAACTCCAAGCCAAAAAGGTGAGAATTTATAGAGAAAAGAGGAATTAAAAACAAAAGCTAATAAGAGAAACTAAAACAAACTCCTAACAACTAACAAAATCAAGCAAACAACCAAAAAGAAGCAAGATATTTACATATTAGCATATTTACAAGAGCCAATAACATAACACCATTGCAACTTCCCGGTAACGGCGCCAAAAACTTGATGTCTAAGGATTTCGCCAATTTGGATTTTTGACAAAATTAACTTCCGTTGCAAGTACAGTTCAAACCGGCAATGGATCCTTACATCAAAGATTAAATCAAAGAATTGTCACAATCAACACAAAATAACCGAGAGTTTGAATTCCCGGGTTATCTTTTCTAGGAGTTGCAAATGAAGTGCTCAATTATTGACTATGAGGGAATGGGGATTGATGGCATGAAGCAAGTAATGTAAATAGCAAGAAATTAAATGAGCAAATAATAACTAAATATCAAAAGCAATTAAACTCAAGCAATTAATCAAAAGGAATGGAAAATTAAATGCTAAGGAACCTCTTGGCATGGATTGAGAGTTAAGGTTACCTATCCTAGCCATTGACCACAAATATAAGATGATTATGAAGAGTTAATCCTACTTAGTCAACCCTAACATCGAGGATAAGTTAAATAGGCATAATTAATCTCAATCCATAAGTCCTAGTAAACTCACTAATTAACTTAGTGAAAGACTAGCGTCAATGGAAACCAAATTAATTAACTACCCTAATATATCAATCAAGAATGGACATCAATGACTCAAGGTCACCAAAATCCTCAATTCCAAGCCAAGAGTGAGGAAAAACTAAGCAAAAACTAAGCCAAGCATTTTATCAAATACTTGGTGTGCATGAAAGTAAAATCATATTAAATTGCAATCAAAATAAAATCTAAAGCTACCAAGTGCAAGAAAATAATAATAACAACTCAATTAAATAATAATAAACAAAGAAACATTAAATTGCATTAATAGAAATTCAAATTAACAAGAGTTCATTACAATAAAATAACCAAATAAAAGAAATAACAAGTAAAACAAAAAGAAGTAAGATGCTAGAAGAAGAAGAAGAAATAGTAAGGAAACTAAATCAAGACAAGAATTAAAGCATCAAACTAAGAGAAAATTAACTAAACCTAACCTAATTCTAGAAGAAATAGTGATATATAACCAATTATAGAAGTTTCAAGTCAACGTAACAGAAGTATAAGCAACAAAAAAGGTAAATTACTAAATCAGAAATATCAAGACAAGAATTAGAAAGAGGGACAAGCACAATCTTCAGAATCAGCAGCAAGACTTGCATAAGAACCTGAAAACAAGTATATAGTGCAGCAGAAAATCAACCGAAAAAGAGCAAAAAAATAGAAGAGAAAGAATGTCAGAATCACAGAAAAGGAAATGTACCACTATTCGCTAATGAGTGTAGCTCTCCAACCTCTTACTCATAACCCTCTCTCTAGCACTCCTCCTTAGTCCCAAATTGAGCGGATTACATGCCACCTGTTGTCTACTTTGTTCACTTTGAGTAACTAATTCTCCACTTAAACGTTGCATATCCTTCGTTACTATGCTCAAGATCCATTATGCCCCTTGTCCAGTATAGCACATTTGTATCAAAAGCATTTTAGTATCTTCATGGATTGTCATAATAGATCTAACCAATTTTCACCTTTTTTTGGACTCTTTATCAGGGACGGATTCAAGGGGGCAAGTAGTGGCCACCCCAACAAATTTTAAAAGCTCATATACTATTATAATAGATATCTTGTATAGAATAAAATTTAATAATATAGTGATAGTAAAAAGAGTTATTATTCTTGTTAATGAGCTATAGTTTAAATGGCATTGTCTCTCTATACTCAATTAAGAGGTCGCGGGATTGAGTCTCTCTATTTTTGGTAAAAAAAAAAGAGTTATTATTCTTTATGTAATAGGGTTTAAATTTTTCTACATATATTTATATTATTTGTATTTTTTATTTAATTCGGATTTTTTTTTTTTACATTTTTTTCTTAAGATTAATTTTAACATTTATAATCATATAAAAATACTTTAATATTATTTATAATAATATTATTTTTTTCTAATTTTATTTAGTTATTTTTTTATTCTTTTTTAATTAATTTTTACCCTATTATTATATAAAAATACTTTAATATATTTTAAATTCAGATAACAAAATTATTAGTGCAATTAACTTATATTATTTTATGTCATATTTCTTAATGATATAAAACATAAAAATATAACTTACCGTTATATAAATACTTAATAAAGTAAATTAATTAACAAAATATTTAAAAATATATAATTTTATATTTTATTAGATATAAAACCATAAAAAATTATGAAAAAATTATAAAAACTGAGATAATTCTTTTATTTGATAAGTATTTATTAACATGACTAGTTTATGAAATTAGATCAAATCAACTCCAAATTAGGGGATTTCAGTGCCTCGAGTTCTCTCTTTAATTAGGTTTTGATTTGATCTAATTTCATAAACTAATCATATTAATAGTCAATTAAAACTCCTAGATGTATGTGGCGTGTAACTTAACGTGTGTTATATTAGCAAATTTTGACACTATCAACAAACAAAGTGACAGAAGGACTAACATGACTAATTTAAAATTTTTAAAGGATAAATTTGATTAAAAAAAATCTTTCGGGAACCAATTTAAAAAAAGAGTAATCTTTTAGGGACTAATTTAACTATTTACTCACAAAAAATATCTACACATTTAATTTTGGATTTTTTTAGTGGTAAATAAAGAAAACATTAATGGAAAAGAATAAGAAAATCTTAAATTATTGCATGTCAATCTTTGTGTTTAGATACGAAATATGCATCTAATATAAACTTGCCATATTGGATCATTTGACCGATTTATCATTATGAAAGAATCTTTTATTTAAGATTTTGGATTTTTTTTTTTTGCCAAAAACAATTTCAATTTTTCCTAAATATTTTTGTCATTTTTTTATTAATTTTAATTGCATTTAAGTTATTATATTTTCCAGGAAAATAAATTTTCACATTAGATGTTTCTCTTTCTCCAATATTATATTTTCACATTAGACATGTTCTTTCGACATTTTACTCCTCCTTTGCCAGGACTAATCTTTATTTCTTTTAATTGTCTTTTTGCATGCAAGGATCTTCCAAGGAATCAAGTGTCTTTCGATTCCCTTATCTTCTTTCTTTGAAAGATTTGCTTCTTGTTAACCAACACAAGGATAGTCTCATAATAAAAGGTAACGGTGTCTATCAACAACTTTGTCAACAGAGTTTTCCTCCAAAAACAAAATATAATCAAAGATTTAATTAAATTTTAAAATATAGATATCTTTAATTTGATAAAAAAATATTCTATTAATTCTAATATTTTTTATATAAGTAAGAATTTAATTACAAAACTAAAATTAGTGTAAAAATTCAATTAAAAAATATAAAAATTTAATTATAAAAATTTATAAAACTATAAGAACTAACAGAATAATTAAATATTTATTGTTTGAATCAATGTTCTGAAAATCGGATCAGACCGATCGGTCAAATCGGTTCAACCGAAAACCGGCAAAGAAAACGGTCCGATCCAGCGTGTAAAATAGCAAAATTAAAAACTGTTCAAGAACCGCTGAACCGGCCGGTTACCGACAGATTGAATCGGACCGGAACCCGGCCGGTTCACAGAAAACGACCTCGTTTCCTTCCTTGAAAGGGAAAAAGTTGCGCGTTATCCCCCATTCCCCCCTTCTCCAACTCCTTCCTTCATCAAACCCTAGCCTCCACCAAAGAAAGCAAACCCTAGCCTCCACCAATAGTTGTCGCCGTCTGTCGGAGTGAGAGACTGCTGCCGCCGTCCATCGCACTCAAGAACTTCCGTCTTCGTGCTCTCGGGCCTCTCGCCGGATCCTCCACGTCGGGTGCTCGCATCTCGCCGTTCTCCTCTGTGCTCGGCTGCTTGCGCCTCCCTCCGGTGAGTGCTCGAGCTGTGCGTGTTGGTTGCTGCTCGTCGTCCGTGGTTGTCTCTGCTCGATTCTACCTCCCAGCCTCACTCAAGTCTCGTCTCAGTCACTGGCATCTCGTGGTTCGTCTGTCTCGTCGCCGGCGGCAGAAGCAACTCGTGGGGTGGTCGCCGACTCGCCGTCGATCGTTGGTGAGTCCCTGCACCATCGCTTTCCTGTTCTCTCTTTTTAGATTTCCCTTCTCCCTGTATTTTTGCATGTTGCTGAATTGCTAATTAAATTTGCCTTGTTGCTAATCTAAATGTTGCTGTAAATCGGGACTTTACTTGGATTTGTTGAATTTGTTGAATTTATTGCTGTAACTTGAATTTGTTGCTTCCCAGTCACAGAATCAGAACAGAATACTCAGTCAGTGCTTTGTTGATTGTTTTGCTTACTGCTTCTAGGCTTTGAAATCAGTTTATGATAACTGTGATGCAATTATTTAGTTGGATAATTGATGTAATTATTGAGTTCAAGAGATTGAGTTTTTGATTTGCAAGGTGATTTTTGGTTGATTTTTTATTTAATTTGGTAATGATGTTTATGATTGGGGTTATGTGATTGTAGGCAGAATTGTGTTGTGTTGAATGGCTGAATGTTGTAGGCACTAGGCAAAATTGTGTTGTGTTGAATGGCTGAATGCTGTAGGCAGATATGGTCTTGTGTTGTGGTTAAGAACATGCTGTTAATTTTCATTGTGTTTGGCTCCTACTTTAGGTTAAGAACATGGTTAATGCTATTGTTGAATGATTAACTCTACTGCTACTGCTGGGCTGTACTCTATTTGATTGTTTTTTTATGCTGTATTGAAAAAAATTATGCTTAAACTTTGATAATTCTTTGTTAATTTATGTTAAAATGATACTAAAGCATGAGCTTTTATCTGAATGATTAAGTCTTCTCTGTTGTATTGAATTGAATTTATTTATTAAATTTTTTAGTTAAATTTAGCTAAGTTGTATCTTGTTTTGAACTGATTAAAATGAATGATGGAATTTTTATTATTGAATTTTTATTGTTAAATCTTGTTTCCATTGAAAAAAAGAAACTAAAAGGAGAAGAAAGAAACTATAGAATATTAAGTTAATTCCCACAAATTATAAACTGTTAATATCTATTTTTGTACAATTGTTCTCTCTGTTTTAGATGTTGAGTATTGCTAATTTCTGAAATGTTAGTGCTTAACCCCTGCACATTTGGTCTATGTTCACTTATCTTTTCAATCATTTGGTTGCCAAAGAATCAAGGAGTTTTAATTTTTATTTGTTTTTTTAATGAGCTTCAAGTCAATAAAATTATTGAATGTGACCTCTATGATGTATTGCACATAAGATGCTTTTCCATTTAAATTTAACCTTACATAAAGGACATATATATTTGGTAACAATTGTAATTAGAAGCTTTCAACTGGTACTTTCTCATGTTTTTAGAGTTTTGCATATTTCTAATAAGCTTATCTGTATAAAACACCTTATAATTTATTTATTATTCTATTCTAAAACGATTTATCCGGTTGAACCACCAGTTAGACTGGTTAAACTAGTAAACCAGTAAATCAGTGACTAGACTGGTTTGATGACCGGTTCGGTTTTTTAAACCTTGGTTTGAATGCTATGGATACACTTAACGGCTAGCATAAGAATGAAATTTCATTTCGCTTTTGATAGTTTGTTTAGTTGTCTGGGTATGTGCTTGTAACTTGTAAATTTAGCATGCTTTTATTTACTAGTTTTGTTACAATGTTCTAGTTTAATTGAATATCATTAGTTACTTTTATTATTCTATCATGTATTATATTCGTATAATTGATTTAGTAGTTAATTTTGTATATATATAGTATAATTAAATAGACATGTGAGAAGAAGATTCAGATCTACATGTAAACAAATTTTTTGTAGATATAATACACGATATAGCGTCGTTTGATCTATGTAGTCAATAGCATCTAGTGGGACAAGACTTTGTTGTTGCTTGCGTCTAATATGGTTAAATACCAAAATTGTTTAGTATTATTTTCCTCTCATGTAACTTCTTAATTTTGTTTTATTTTTTTTTAAAAAAGCTAGCCAACTCGTTTAACTTGTCAGCTTGGCGCAATTCGAGTCTAATTGACATTTTCTTAATTGGTTAAAAGGCTAGTTCCTTATTTATTTACTATGAAGCACGGACACTTCACTGAGTTGCCGTGTCTGCATGTCGGACACATTTTGGATACGACACTTACCGACACTCGTTCAACACGCGTGTCTAATGTGTCCAACCGTGTCTTAATAAAATATAAAAGATTCTTCTCCAGACACACTTAGACACACCTAAATACCATCACGTGTCAGCGTATCCAATCTTATTCTTAACATATATTCTTGAAATAAATTTAGATATAGTATATATTATTATTTATTAAAACAAAAAGATATTTTAAATATTTGATATAATTAAAATAAGACATTAAAAGTAATTAAAAAATTAATTTATATTTTAATATAAATAAAATATCAAAATATCATTACGATTTATCTAAAAAATACTTTATATTTTATATGTACGCGTGTCCCCGTGTCTTATAAGATTTTAAAATCCGCGTGTTGGCGTGTCCCGTGTCGTGTCCCGTGTCCGTGTCAATGTCTGTGCATTATAGTTTATTTATTTTTCTTTTTTTTTTGTCATGGGCTAACTCGTGATTTTAAAATTTGTTTTGGTGAGCTAATGACAAATTTACGGAAACTTTTTAGTCCATCTTATTTGGGTTGAGTTGTTGTTGACTTCTTGTGTTTTAGATTTCCTCTTTTGTTTTGCAAGTGAAAAGGACGAAGCCCAAACCTTTAACAGTTAGAAAACTCTAATCAGGCCCATAACTTTGGGTGGTTTGGATATCAAAAATTAGGTCAATCGTTAAATGAACACCAAATGTTTGGGGTTTCTTCTTTCTTTTAAAAAAAAAAACAAATTGTAATTAATTGCTTAACCAAGTAACAACTAACAAGTTATGACAATAGAAAAAAAATTATATTCACGTCCTTATGAAACAGTATAAATAACTAATAATAAAAAAATATTAATCCACTAAAATTTAAAGTGATCTATAATGCAATTTCACAATTAAAAGTTGTATTACAATTAAAAAAACATTTGATGATTTACAGTTGAATAACAAAAATTAAGAAGATTGAAACACTACTAATCATAATAAGTATAAAAATGACATCTTATTCTGGACTTGGGAAGTGAGCTGAACAACATCATTCAATTCTGACTTGAATACTATAGAGAAGTAAATTAAATTTTATGGTCATGTAAGAAGAGCTTCCGTCTCTTTCACTATTGTTGCTGAATCACTGATTATGGTAATCTTTTTTATCATTGTGGCTCTTTTTATCACGTGCTCGATAAATTTGACCTCTTATTCTTTTTCTGTGAATCATTTTATGGTTGCAAACTTTAATGTGTGATTAATACAATTGTACTAGTTATTCCTCTCTCAAAATATTAACGTTAAAAATGGTAAACAGACATTATCATCAGAATTATTTGCACCCGCGAAGCATTCATCTTCCTCTACCTGTGAAATATAGTAATACATCATCAGATCAGATATATTCTACCAAACTTATAATGTGAATGCAATATGCACCGGAGTAGCAATCGTAACCTCAATGTAATATATTTCTTTTGGTCTTGACAAATCATCAACAGTATAATATTAAGCTTTCAATCATATTATATAAACATAAAAAATCAACCACTCATGTACTCGTTTACGACTATAAA